>NC_059427.1:117864196-118484196 GCF_021028975.2 Sphaerodactylus townsendi | reverse complement strand
TTAAACCAACACCTTGAAAATGATCCGGAATTCCACTGGAAGCCAGTGTAGGCGGTGCAACACGTACACAATAATGCCTCCATAGTCCCACTCTAGGGTTCCTTATTTTGATGTGAAGCTACACGGTGACAAACAGAGATGGACTGGCCATTGAAGTTACGAGGTAAGTTCTTAGTGGGCCATTTCATTAGAGGAGCCATGAGCATCATGCCAAATCAACTCCCAGCAGCTCCAGCAATGCAGGAAGACTCACTTGGCTCAGGCTTTTCTGCAGCACTAGTGATCAACTGTCCCATTGTCTCTCCTTGCATCATCACTGGAGGCAGTGAGGGAGTATCAGCTAGTGTTGCTGACTGAGCTGCTCCACTTGCCTTTGAAGTCTGCCCCTGGTGACAAAACTCTAGGGGTTTTTGTTTGTTTGTTTTTGTATAACGATTACTGTCAGCCTCTTGAATTATTGTGCTTTGCTTCATGGTTACTTTTGTTTGTAGTTTGTTGGCCTTTGGAACATGCACATATTTTAAATTGCTAACACAAAATCAAGTGGGTGTTCTTAAAGTAACAGATAAGGGGCAACAAACCAATCTCAGGCCTTTTTACGCAGGAAGGTCCCGATACCACTGTGAATAGTCATAACAAAGTCTAGGAATCAAGAAATCACTGAACATCAAGAGCTGCATATAATTCCATTATCTTTTCTCCTTCCAGCGTGGTAGGTGTTAATCAGCTCTCATAACATGGTAGGGAATGTCTCCTCAACCAAGATCTCATTTTGAAAGGCATAAAAGATAATACAACGCCACGAAGAATTAAACCCAATTTGAAAAGCAGACATGTTTATAGAGCTTTTTACAGGATTATTGTGCATGCTGACAAAAATAAAAAGGATGTTGAGATATGCAGATAAGTCATAATCAAATAAAGCTGAGATGAGTCCATTTAAAATGAACATCTTATTTTGGAACAATGCACATTTTAAAGAAAGACAAAGAAGAGAGTCATTTTCTGTGAGGCAAGCATCTTTGGTACTGCAAAATACTGTTGAAAGTGATTAAGAAGCACTATCCTCCATAAAATTAAACCCCACAAACAAGAGATATAAAGGTGATGATAATCTGTATTTACACAACTCATTCTCAAAGCAAGAACTCTTGAAATCTGATGTAGGAAGGAATGTCATACTTTGAGGCACTATCCTCAAAGCAGTGGCGTAGTGGCTAAGAGCAGTGGCTAAGAGCAGGTGCACTCTTATCTGGAGGAACCAGGTTTGATTCCCAGCTCTGATGCTTGAGTTGTGGAGGCTTATCTGGGGAATTCAGATTAGCCTGTACACTCCCACACACTGAACCAGCGCCAAGTGACCTTGGGCTAGTCACAGCTTCTCGAAGCTCTCTCAGCCCCACCCACCTCACAGGGTGTTTGTTGTGAGGGGGGAAGGTCAAGGAGATTGTAAGCCCCTTTGAGTCTCCTTACAGGAGAGAAAGGGGGGGATATAAATCCAATTCTTCTTCTTCTTCTTCTTCTTCTTCTTCTTCTTCTTCTTCTTCTTCTTCTTCTTCTTCTTCTTCTTCTTCTTCTTCTTCTTCTTCTTCTTCTTCTTCTTCTTCTTCTTCTTCTTCTTCTTCTTCTTCTTCTTCTTCTTCTTCTACTTGGCCTCCAACCCCTGCTCTGGTCCTAAGACAATCCCAGACTCGGTTCTCTCTCCCAGCACATATTGACAAGTATGGTAGTCTTTCATCCTTTCATGTAGCTGTATGTTGATGGGGGCAGATGCGGAATCAAAGTGGGAAGCAGGTCTTTAACGCTGTTGCTCTCAGCAGCTCCACAGCCAGCATGTCTCTATGTACTGCTGTGAAGACAGGCACATTCCTCCACATCCATAAGGCCACCCTCAAACTCAGACCCCAACACTGTGGAGTGGATGGAGAAGAACTGGATGTAGAAGGGAGTAAGTAATAACAGTTCCTGCAACTGGCTGACAGCATGAAGCTTCTAGATTGGTTGGGGGTACAAGTACAAGTAGTAAGAGGCTGTCCTTCTAACCTGGTCTGGTTGACATTTCCTGATACCAATCTTGAGGATTTCTGAGTTGAAGAACACACTGGTAGGTCTCGATTTGGCCCTACTTGAGGTTCTGGTTCTGAATATGGCAGATACCCACAGGCCCCCCTTGATTACACAGCTGACTTTTCATTCTCTCACTCTCAGGACTGACAGAGAAATCATCACTTCCCAATGCCCTTTTCAACTCACATGCAGAGGTGGGATGCAACCTATTCGCACCTATTTGATAGAACCGGTTACTAAAATTTTCTCAGTTCGGAGAACTGGTTAATTATTAATGATTAACTCCACTAGGGTCAAGGGGGTAATCTCTGTCCCTGGGTACAACAAATCTCATCAAGTGGGGGATACAAAATCGCCCCCCAGGGCCCCCTGCAGCCCCTCTGCCCCCCATGGCACCCCCCAACGTGTGTATGAACTGTATGAAATAATACAATATATAGTAATTCTATTTTTTTGTTCATTGGTATAAAGGTTGGGATAGTATTATAGGTAAAGATTTTATTTATTTATTTATTTATTTATTTTTCAAATTTATATCCCGCCCAACCCCCGAAGGGCTCATTTTCATTTTCTTTTTTCCCCTTGAAATTTATATTGGAAAGAGAGGAGTTTAAACTACTCTTTTAGATTAAGGATTTTGGATCTCTCCCTCTGTTAGTTTTCTTTCAAGTGGAATAGATAAAGTAGTTATAGGAATCTGAAGGGGAAGTAGAAAGTAGGGAGGGAGGGAAATATGGGAAGGAGGGGGGGGGCAATATAGGATGTTTTAGTTGGGGGGGCTGAGAGATAGACAATTAGATACATAGTTTGTAATATGTTAACAATTGTAAACAGTTTTTGGTTTCTCTCCTTACTTATGTGTTATTATTTAAAATCAATCAATATAATTATATAAAAAAGAAATAATACACTACCTTTCGGTATATTGCTTTTTAAAATACTTTAAACAGTCATTATTTGAATCTAGAGGCGGGGCGAAGGGGCGGGGTGAAGGAGAACTGCACCTGGGGTGTGCGCGCCCTGCGTCCTTGCCACAGCCCCGCCCAGGAATGCCCTACCCCCATCGTGCCCCGCCCAGCCCCATTGGTGCTACGCCACTGTTTGAATCCCACCACCATTGGCTTTAAATGCAAAGAAGTCTTCACTCTTAGATTGTTTACCCCATTTGTTTTTAAAGCCATTTCTTGACATAATATGATTATGCAGTGATTAATTTTAGCATTTAAGTTCACAGTAGTTGTAGGCAGTGGTGGGATTCAGCTGGTTCACACCACTTCAGCAGAACTGGTTGTTAAATGGTGCTTGTAAACAACCAGTTGTTAAATTATTTGAATCCTACGACCAGAACCGGTTGTTAAATTGTTTGAATCCCACCACTGCTCACATGCAGCTGTTTACGTAAATGTTATTGTTCATTTAAACTATAGGTTTTGAATAGACTCACATGATCTTATGTTGGCATAAAGCAGTAGTACATGAAAGTAGCAACAACGCAACAAACTACTGATGAATGATAAACGACTAGTGTTTCCTAAATATGTACAAATGTGGACATCTGAACTTCTGAATCTTGTCCTTCTCCCTGTGGAAATTGCCGTGTAGCTCTGCTGACTGGGATTTCAGCCAGTTTCTTGGGAAAGGGTGATGCTTTAGGAATGGCAACACAGACCTTTTCTCCCACCATGAGGTAATATTTCCATCTTGAGTCAAAAAAGCACACTTTAAGAAGTTTAAGTCAATCTTTCTGTTCTAGTATCAGCTCTCACAGCTTTTTTCACAACGGTTTTGGGCACCACATGTAGCTCCGTGTCATGACCTGTGTTTGATTCTGAAGAGAACTGTGCATTATTATGGTGCTGGCTGTCCCATAAAAGCGCCATGGCTCTCAAACCATTGTAATGAAAAAGTTCAATTAGACTTTAACTAGTGAAGTTCTATTGTAATCAATGCAGGGATGTCTCTGGTCTATCCATGCTCAGGTGATCCTTTGTTTAGGGATGCCATGTGAATGGGCTTGGCAGGCAAACATACCATGTTGAACAGCTGCGATCAGTCGCGAGCCAAACCTTGAATCTGTTTGGCTGACAGCTGTCCAAGTCAAACAGCTATTGAACAGCTTTCCGGCTATGCAGCCACTGAGATTATGGAGTTTCATTTCTTTGCCTTGAGGGCAGTTTTGCATCTGCAGAGTTGGCAAAATCCATTCTCCCTCAGGATCATGGCAAGCTGAGTGTGGTACTTTAAAAATGTGGGAGGGGAATGACTCTTCCGATAAGGCAGTGCAACACTGCATGTGTGCAAAATAGCTGGAGTAACACTGACGTATGAAGGCTAGATGGTAAGACTTCTGACAGTGCTTATTTATAACTAGTGGCTGACTAAATGGTCTGCTCATTGTTTATATGATTGCCTTCTGAGCAGCATGCAGAGACAGCAGAAATATTAACCTGATGAACAGGCTTTAAATATTCAAACAAAATATTTGACAAATAGTCAAACAATAATTAAAAAAATTGGCTCCCAGTTTGCAACCAGAGAACAGAACATGAACCACATGAGCAGGTATTTGAGCAGAAAGGAAGAAATCATGAAAATGAACAAAGTTTGGCTACCAGTACTTAAAAACACTAGAATCAATGGTTAGTGAACCCCACCCAGACACAGGATTTCTCCAGGGGTTAAAATGCCAGACAACTACCATGCAAATGCCTTCACTAATTGACTATGCAACTTCATTGTGCTAAAATGGGTGGATTCATATGCTAAAATGGGTGGATTCTGCTCAACACATGCAAATCACACTTGCTAATTGCACCCTTTATACTTATTAACCAATGCAAATGGCTCTTTTTCACACCCTGGACATTCCACAGGTATATATAATCCACTTGCTTTACTACCATCAGATCCTCTGAAGATGCCAGCCACAGATGCAGGCATAACATCAGGAGAAAATGCTACTGGAACATGGCCATACAGCCCTGAAATCCCACAACACTCCATCTTTACTATTGTTTAGTAGCTTTATATACATTGCATAGGAAGAAAGAAAAGATTAGTACAGTTCCTGACCTGTAAATCCTCACTCCCTTTTGTATGTGTGCATAGTAACAAGGTCATGTTCTCTGCTCCTGCCACCTGAAATCCTTAGCTACTTTCAAATACACCTGGAAGCCTCTAATTCAACAGCCTTATTGCAATTGAGCATCAGAGGGTGCTGTTCACTTGCTGGTGTTCCACATCCTTTCCCCTCCCCCTCCCCCTCCACTGCTTTCCAGAGTCCTTCTCCATTTCAGAAGTCACTTTGTACTACACTCTCCTATCAAGGTGCCCTTTCCAATATCTCACTCCCACTGCCAACAGGAGACTTTCAATTAAACCCAGTGCGGGTCAGCTCTGACAAGCAGCCTGCCTTGTAAATCGAGGAGGTTATCAATTGATGTATTCCTGAAATGCATCTAAAGGAAGCAAGGCAAAGGGAGCTCTTGTCTGTGATTTAGTAGGGTTTTTTTTAAAAAAAACAACAACGGGCATTTCCTTTTTACTTCTAATGTGTCTTCTGCAAGCCATTCGGTTGTCTTATTAATGGTTCTTATTAGGATATATTGAAAGGAGGATGAGGCATAGAATATTAACTATGGGAAGGTTCCCAGATTTTCCTTTCACAGCTTGAAATGCAAGAGAATGAAACAGGGCTTTTAAGTTCTGTCCCCCTTTTGCCTCTGTGAAAGAAAGATGGCCAGCTGCTACAATTCCATCTGCGCTTCACATGAAATCCAGGCAAGGTCATCTTCCTTCTGCGTCGTTTGGATTCAGCTTGGTATAACACTGTAAAATATATAGGCTTTGGAATGCCCCGTCCCTTGAGGCTCACCTGCTGTCTACTTTACTTTCTTTCAAGTGCCAGGCTAAAAATGGCATCTTTTTTACCCTGGCTTTAAATTAGAGGTTCTGTTTTATTATCTTTTCATTGGCCTGTTTCTGTTTTATGTAGCTTATATCTAATGGTTTGTTTTTAATGGCTTTTTTCAGACTGGTTTGTTTTTCCTTGTAAGTTGCTTCAAGCAAGACTTTGAAGAGATGGCAGAAATATTTTAAATAAGTAAATATAGATGCCATATTCAAAGGTGATCAAGTGGATTGGATAAATTACTGTCTAAGACTATAGTCCTATGCATACTCACTGTCTTGGAAACGAGCTTCAAAGAAATCAGCAGGAATTACTTCTGAGTAACTATAAAGAGGATTGAGCAATAAAGAAAGAAAGCAAGAATCAGTGTTCTCTCCACCATGTATTTCTCCCATCCTTCTTCCATGGTTCTCTTTTTTCTTATTTACACTTTACCCTAACAGCAAGCTTGAGAAATGGCTTCCAAACACAGGTCTTCCCACACGCAGGTCCAACACTCTAACAACTGCTCTAGCATGTTGAGGAGGGCATGGTACATTTTTCAAGTAATGACCTCGAACATGGTGAGAATAGTAGCAAGATATCAAACAGAGTGAGTTTACCATAGTGAATTACTCGGTGAATTCTGCAGGGCCTGTAAAACGGTTTTGTTCCATCGGGCCTTTAGTGAGGCCAGCCGCGGATTCCCCCTTCAGGATGCCCCTGTGTTGCGTGCTACTCCATCATTGGCATGCCCGATATAACATCTAATTAGCACTACTGTCCCCTCCCGGCCTTGGGATTGGGCGCCACATAATACTGTTGCTGCTATGTTTTTATGGTTTTATAGATTCCGTAAATTGTTTTTAATTTAACTTCACTTATTTATTATGTATAATATTGTTCTTGGCCTGCGTGTGTAATGTTGTTGTGTAATGTTGTTGCTGGCCTGCTGTACACCACCCAGAGCCCTTCAGGGATGGGCGGTTTAATATCTAATAAACAGACAGACAGACAGACAGACAGACAAATAGATACTTTGCTTGGTGCAGAATGATTCAGAAGTCACTCCTCTCACAGTTCTGCTCCCTTCCACTCTGTTTTATGTTTGATCCTTAGAAACCTTATTTTTGGATGCTGACTAGGGAGACACAAACATACACAAACATGTGCCACATAATAAAACACCAGTCTAAGCAAACCATCAGTCAGTCTACAATAATTCTGCAGATGATGGAAGAGATTCTTGCCTGTTAAAACTGGTGCCACCAAAGATGAATTTTGGAGCTCAAGCTGGAGGACGAAAGCTGAAAGTACTTTTTAATGGCATCACTTCCTGTGGTGAACACACATTGCTTTTGTTCTTTAATAAAACAATACAAAATAATTCAAAGCCAGTTTCCCAAAGGTAGAAATGGTCCTTCTTTGACTATCAACAGTCTCCAGCCTCTGTCAAAGCATATGAAGCTGTACTCCTGTTAAAGCTAAGGAGGTATCATTGTAATCAGCGTTTGCTTGGGAAGGTATTCTGACTTTTCATAGAGCAAGTAGGATAATAATACTGCTAAATTGACCCAGTTTGTTTTCAAGGTGTCACAGGGCCTTTATTCCCACCCACCCCCCTTCAAATTTTTTGCCTGCTTGGGATTGCAAAAGTAAATACCAGAAAAATACAACCATTGCAGGCCACAACAACATGGGATGGGAGGGCTTCCTTTGCCTTGGATAATTATACGTTGTGTGCTCTTGGATTAATAGGTCTTCTAGAATGTATTTTGTGAGGTCCCAACTCGAAGAAGTCACAAGTTCAGCACAAATCAAAATGACATCAACTGTACAATATTGAATGAAGGCTGCATACATACATCTCTCTTAAACAAAGCATGCACAAAACTGTCTAGTGACAACCATCAGACATGCCCCTAAGAGCATATATGTCGGGGGTTGGCAACTTTTACAATCAACAGAGCCATTTTTGGCCCCCCCTCCCCCCCCGAAAACCTGTTTGGAGCAGCAAAACATATTTGAGCCTTATAATGAAGGTAGAACAGTCAATTAAGTCTAAATTAGACTATCAACATTACTAACTGGTTCTAATTGAGCATTAATTAATATGTTTTACCACATGTGGCTGTACTTTGCAGTGGACTATTTATGATTATTTTGCAGTCTAACTTTACATTTCCATTACCATGTTTTGTTGCATTTATGAATGCCTGTGAGCCATAATAATAGTGGATTGACTAACCCAGGGGTCTGCAACCCACGGTTCCAGAGCCGCATGCGGCTCTTTCAGCCTTATACTGCGGCTCCACATGGCCTGGAGGTCGGAGGGTAGCGTGGGCGTGTCCCTCCAGCCCTCCAGAGCAGCGTTGGAAGGAAATGTGAGTGGAGGGGCCGAACCGGAGGTGTCTCTGTGCGTGAGGGTGCTGCTTTTTGTGTTCCCTCCACTCACCTCTCCTTCCAACACTGCTCTAGAGGGCTGGAGGGACTCGTCCACACTGCCCTCCGACCCCTGGAGATCGGAGGGCAGCGTGGGTGTGTCCCTCCAGAGCAGCCGTCATCCCCCCTCTGCCATCCCCACAGTTGCCATCCCCCCTTTGCCCCACGGAGCTGGGTTTCCCTACCCAGTGTCTCTGCCTTCCAGCGCTGGAGGGGCCAAACCGGAGGGGCTGAACCGGAGGGGCCAAACCGGAGGCAGCTCCATGTGGAGCCGCCTCTCCGGCTCAGTAGATCTTCGGGGCCGTGGAAAACGGGTCCAAATGGCTCTTTGGATGGTAAAGGTTGCTGACCCCTGGACTAACCAGCAGTATAGTCATTAATGTTGGTAGTGCTGGTTAGACGTCTTTAGACAGCACAAAATAAAAACATTCACCAACACAGAACACACTGAGTATCGTTAACACATATTGCTTTAAAAGGGAGTTAGACAAGCTCATCGAGAGATGTGCTATCAGCCATGTCAGCTAAACAAATTCACTCCTCACATGAGCCAGGCGAATGATGCCGGGGTCGTCTGCCCCCTCTGGCCCACCTAGTTCTGTCAGCATACATGGATTTAAACTAGTTTAAAAGTCATTCTGTCATTTCAGGTAGCCCTGCTAAGTGTGCTATGGATGTCAAACAGATAATGTGGGTGATGTTTACCAAATGAGGATTCTCTGGATTTTTTTTTAAAAGAAAAGCTATGAGAGCTTCAGCAAAGTAAAAACAGTATGAATTTCTCAAGGTAATATGCTCAAAGATGGCAGTGTAAAACTGCCATTTCTTTCACTGTGTGTTGTGAATCAAACATGGATGCAAGTGCTAGAAAGCAAATAGCAGTAACAGCAAATTTATCAAGTAGTAGGAATTAGGTGTTTGCTGAACTTCTGAAAGGCTGGAGTCTTTCAATATAAATGGAAGATTGTACTTGGTTAAAGTAGTTGTCTTAGACCTGAAAACCCTGTTTTTTCTCTTCTGAATTCAGTATGCCTAGCCTCTGCCCTGTTAGCAGTCTGGTCAAATTAAACAGTAACATGTGGAAATATTTAAAGGGATCTCCTGTGGTTTTTAAAAGGGATAAATAGCAGCTGCTGGGACCTTTTAGCCAGACTGGGGCCATGGTATGTGTGGGGATTTAGCTTTTTTAAATTCTTCACTATTTCCCCAACCTCACTAAGCTGGTTCATGACCCAGGTAAGTGGAGAACACAAGTACGATTTTGGTGAATTTGATCTTGGATCACAGAATGAAAGAACTGATTCCTCAGCTGCTTTAAAATGTCTGAACCCAGATGTGAAGGAAAACTTAAGTAGATTTGGTTCTGCTTTCCTGTTGGTGGCCATGTGGATGGATCTTTTGCTCTAAGGACAAAGAACATCATGTCCAATTTTAGCTTATTGGATTGCAAAATGTTGGACATCACACAGAGAAATAATTAGAGGTGGCTTCGCCAAAAACATATAGCAAACCACAGTGTGATTGGCTTTGGAGCTGGGCATGCCACCATATCTATCAGAAGATAGTCATCCACAGGGTCAACTGATGCAGCAATATAGCTGATCCTTTTTTGCCAAGTCAAAAGTGGAGAAAACAGCAGCATGCAGTAGGGTGACAGGGATTTTCAAATTGTAGGCAGGACCCCAGAAGCGTTTTTGTCCCAGGACACATGGTTTAGATGTTATTAGGCTCTTTATATGAGAATTGTTGCATCCAGGTGCATCGATGGCTGGTCTTCCTCTGGAAGGGATGTTGGCAGGAGTGGTTTATCAGGGCCTTTGTTGCGGTGAATCCCACAGCAGGAAGATACCTTCCTCCAGAAAGCATTTTTATCTTTCCCTCCTCACGTTTAACAAGCTCCCGAGGACATTTTTTTTGTTCTCCAAGTTCTTGTAAGAAACGGCTACTGCTTCTCTTGAGTGTGTCTTTCTTTAAACTTCTTTTTTTTTATAGTTTTGTGCATTTTTAATGTCCTGGGGATGCTGAGGTATTGTTATGTCTTTTAACTTCCCTTTCCTTATATAACTGATGGGGGAGCTATTTCTTTTGACCACAGCTGCCTGATCCACCTTATAATCGAGGTGCTTCTGTGATAACATGCTGTGCTGTCTTGAACTACACAGAGCTATTTTCCTCTTTCCCTCGAGGTTGTGATCAGTCTTTCCTCCTCTAGTTTATTTTCATCCCTGCTGGAAGGCAAAGAGGCTCTGGTATATCTTAATACACTGTCAAAACCAGTCAGTCTAGCATATTCTCTGGACTTCTGGATAGCCCCAGTGACTCTCCAAAGTTAAATACTGTCTCAGTCTGCTGACAGCACTTCTGTCTCTAATGAACATAAGTTCCCAGCTCTTCTCTCCAAGAGCCCAAATAGTTTAACAACAGGAGGTGTTTTTTTCAAGTGCTCTGGCATGGATTCTGGCCCAAGGCTACTGACATCAGATGACACAAGGTATCGGCCTAACAGACAGCTGCCTGATGATCCTACGCATGCTTCTTCTATTTTTTTGCTGTCAAGTCACATCTGACTTATGACAGCCCCACAGGGTTTTCAAGGCAAGAGAGGTTCAGATATAGTCTGCAATTGCCTGTCTCTGTGTAACAACCCTGGACTTCCTTAATGGTCTCCCATCCAAGTACTAACCAGGGCTGACCCTACCTAGCTTCTGAAATCCAAGATCAGGCTATCCTGGGCTGTCCTGGTCAGGTATAGTAGACCTTACCAAATGTATTGGTATTAAGTTCTGAGAAAACAGGCACAGGAATCAGGCCATGACTCAAGCTACAATTTCATTCACGGTACTGCCCCAGCCTTTTTGTAACATTAATGCAGGGATGCTTTTGATAGCTTGCTTATTAATCAGATTGAGGTATAGGAGAGAATCCAAAGCAGCTCAATAAATCCATATATGTATTACAGAGTCTTCCCATTGTTGTTGCAGGTTTTGTCTTTGCACTGACTAGCAATTATACATTTGTGAACAAAAGCTGTTGGGAAAAGTGCACAGAGCTGTTTATGTGCAGAAATGGATGTTTCCCCCAGACAACTATGAGACATAGTCAGACCTTCCACGAAGTACTGCTATTCAGTTCCAATTGTTTTATATACAGTGCAGTCCAAAACAGAGTGATAGCCCTTCAAGCTCCTGTTTTTCAGGGCACATGCAATTGTTTAGTCTTGCATTGTTTTTAGAATGGATGCTCATAAGCCCTTGTACATGCACAATGATGTCACAATAATCTGCGTTGTACTCTTTGTAATGTTAAGGTTCTCATGCTATAAGAAACACCATCCTTTTCTATGCACAACATATTATATACAGATATTGGGAGGCTAACAATGACACTATATTTGTCTGTGAAAAAAATTAATTAATCATATGTTTATAAGACAATTAACTACCACATTTTAACCAGTGGTGGGATCCAAAATTTTTAATAATAGGTTCCAATGGTGGTGGGATTCAAACAGTGGGGCCGCCGCACACACGCACCTCCAGTACCTATTGGGCAGGGAGGTTGCTTTAGTAACCCCTTCTCGGCACTCAGAAAAAAATTAGTAACCACTTCTAGAGAAGTGGTGAGAACTAGTTGGATCCCACCCCTGATTTTAACCCTCTATTTCCTTATAGGACCTCAGAGTGCATATATGGTCCCCCCCACATATTTTAGCCTCACAACAGCCCTTTGAAGTAATAAGCCTGTTGAGATAGGTTCAGCAAGAGATACTGATAAGTCACCCAGGGAGTTTAATTTCTGAACAGTGATTTAAAAACAGGTCAAAGTCTCACAAGCTGTCCAGTATGCTATGCTGGATGAAGTCATTGCCACTAAAGCAGTGGTAAATTAAAACAAAATATCCCATATATGTGCTTATTTACTCAGATGCAGCTGAGTGGCGATACTTTCCAGCCCCTTTTGCACATGCAAAATAGTGCACTTTCAATCCACTTTCACAATTGTTTAAAAGTGGATTTTGCTATTCCGCACAGCAAAATCCAGCTGCAAAGTGCATTGAAAGTGAATTGAAAATGCATTATTCTGCCTGTGCGGAAACAAGATTATATCTCGGGAGAGCAAACCTTAGCACCTCTACTTGGAAGTAAGTAGTATTTTATTCAGAGGGACTTACTCCCAGGAAAGTTTTCTTTGGATTGCAGCCCAAGTCTGCTTCGAAACATTAACGTATTAAGGGTGCTCAGGGGCCATTAAGAAAGCCACACAGATAATGTTCTCAGAGTTTATAGCACAATTCAGGTAGTGTAGACTACTGCAAGATATATATTCTCATCCATTTAACTTGCATCTTTTCTTCAAACCACTTTTTGTCTGCCTTTGTCAACTCCTCTTATTCTTGGGCATGCTACCCATGCACATCCTTTATAATTAGCTTCCTCCTTTCACTGTGGCTTATCCCCTCGAATAAATCTCACCTTACAACTTGCTATTGAGCCCTGCAGAAAATTGGCTCACCTGGAGAAAGCTGAGACCAAAAATAAAGCTGCTTAATCTATCCTCAGCAAATGCAATCAACCTCTCTGCCTGCTATGAAAGACCTACTGAATCCTGACAAACGAATCGCCCCTTAGGAGTTCGTTACATATGGCCCTTGCGTTCAAGGGCATAATTTCCTCCTCTCCGGAAAAGGATAGAGCGCCATCCTACTCTTAGGCTTACCAACAAAATATAAGCTTCCAAAAAGGTATCAAAAGCTGGCTGCAAACACACCCAACTATGATGAACAATCACTACCAAGTGGCTTATGGATCCATATGAAATTTAGCACCGTATGCCCCAGTACACAGGAACAGGAGGCAGGCCTTTTGGCCAGGAGATGCACGGAGTGCCAGCAGAAGAAGGAAACCGGTGTGCTTGGCACGCATTTCATCTTATTTATGATAGCTACAAATATGTTTCCACTGCACTGGCTGCCCTTAGGGCCAGTTGCTTTACAAACAAAATAATTTGCATCCTGATTTGGAGCAGAAGTCGCTGTGAACCATGAGGGGGAAACATATGGAATAGGGTTGCTGCCAAGTACTATTAAAAGCAAGATTTGGCCTGAAATTTGCACTTCTGTTACAGCAGAATAACGGTCAGGAATGGTTGGCGTACTTATCAGGATTGGCACGTTTTATGTCAAACTCCCTGCACATACATTTAACCAGGAAATGTAATGCTTATCCAGTTTTCTAACAGTGAGATTGATCCACGCCAAACTTTCAGTTGATAGATGGAATTTCTGTCAGGGAACAGGGTTTCTCTGTCTCCTCTTCTCTTTGCAGCCTGAAATGGTTCCTTAATGTTGTTCCTGTGGGACTCCCATGAACAGCATGAGAGAGGACACGACAACCTTAAAGGACGCCAGACTTGTGACACGGAGACAGGTGATGGCAAACAACCTCCGAACATCTCATGCCTTGAAAACCCTATGGATCACCATAAGTCAGAACAGGGACATAGGTATAGATTTTTTATGGGGTGGGTTCAGGGGGTGGCATAAGAACATAAGAACAAGCCAGCTGGATCAGACCAGAGTCCATGTAGTCCAGCTCTCTGCTACTCGCAGTGGCCCACCACTGGGCCACACTGCATGGGATCTCACATGCAGGATGTGAAAGCAATGGCCTTCTGCGGCTGGTGCTCCTGAGCACCTGGTCTGTTAAGGCATTTGCAATCTGAGATCAAGGAGGATCAAGATTGGTAGCCATAGATTGACTTCTCCTCCATAGATCTGTCCAAGCCCTTTTTAAAGCTATCCAGGTTAGTGGCCATCACCACCTCCTGTGGCAGCATATTCCAAACACCAATCACGTATTAAGCATGGAAAAATGTTTCCTTTCTTTATTAGTCCATTATCTCCCCCAGCATTTTCAATGAATGCCCCCTGGTTCTAGTATTGTGAGAAAGAAAGAAAAATTTCTCTGTGTCAACATACTTTCACTACCCCATGCTTAATAAATTTTTTATAGACTCTCCAATCATATCCCCCCCCTCAGACGCCTCCTATCCAAACTACAGGGTCCTAAACGCCGCAGCCTCTATTCATAAGGAAGGTGCTCTAAGCCCTCAATCAGCCCTCGCCAAGGTTCCTTCTTTGCACTTCTTTCTATCTCTTCTATATCCTTTTTGAGATGTGGCTTACCCAAAACCTCTGAACACAGTCCTCCAAGTGCGGTCGTGTAACTCAACTGCTTCTATATAGTAAGGGCATGACATTATCTCTTGCAGCTTTTATTATCAACTCCTTTCCCTAATTTCTCCCCAGCATAGAGCTTTGCTCTTTTTCTTACAGCTGCCATGCATTGAGTTGACATCTCCCATGGAACTATTTCAAACCATTACGATGCCCAAAATCCCTTTCCTGGTCTACAGGATTGATAGCAACTGACCCCTGTAGCATGTATGTGAAGTTTCTAGATTTTTGCCCCTATGTGTACATCACTTTTACATTTTAAGTTGCTACATTGAATCCTGTGCATTTGACATTTCTCTCAGCCCATCACTCACCTAATTTATCAAGGTCCGCTTTGGAGCTCTTTTTTTTGCAATCCTTTTGTGTTTCTCAATCCACTCCTACCTAATTTGGTATCATCCGCGAAAATCCTTGGCCACCATGCTACCTGCACCCCTACTTCCAGGTCATTTCATGAATAGGTTAAAGAGCACTGGTCCCAAAACGGGATCCTTGGGGACAGCACTCCTACATCTCTCCATTAAGCATAGAACTTCCCCATTTATACACCCACCCTTTTGCTTCCCCAAGGTTCCTCAAATCCAGCTTTTAATCCATAGAAGGATCTCCCCTCTTATTCCTTCATTGCTGAGTTTTCTACCTCAATAGTCTTTGGTGGTGAAACTTCCTGTCAAAGCTCTTTTGGAAATCCATAAGGTAGACAATGTCCACTGGTTCCTCCTTATCCACATGCCTGTTTACAACACCCTCAAAGAACTCTAGTAAGTTTGTAAGACAGGACTTGCCTCTACAAAAGCCATGCTGACTCTTCCTCAGCAGGTCTTGCTTTTCTACATGTTTTGTAATTTTATCTTTAATGATATATTCTACTAATTTACCAGGAACAGATGTCAAACTGACTGGCCTGTAATTTCCTGGGTCCCTCCTAGATCCTTTCTTAAAGATTGGTGTGACATTGGCCATCTCCCAGTCTTTAGGGATGGAGCCTGATTTCAGGGATAAGTTGCATATTAAAGTGAGAAGATCAGCAATTTCATGCTTGAGCTCTTTAAGAACTCTAGGGTGAATGCAATCTGGGCCAGAGGATTTGGTAGCATTTAGTTTATCAATGGCTGCCAGAACTTCTTCCTTGTCTACCACTATCTTCACTATTTCCTTGGATTTGCCTCCTAGGAAGCTAGGTTCAGGTGCAGGAATTTTCCTCACCTCCTCTTGGGTGAAGACAGATGCAAAGAATTCATTCAGCTTCTCTGCAATCTCCCTGTCATCTTTTAGCACACCCTTTGCTCCTTTGTCATCTACCGGGCCTACCGCTTCCCTCGCTGGCTCTTCCTACTTTGATGTAAACTTTGAAGAAACCTGATTGTTGCTGGTCTTTGATGTTCCGTGTTACAGCCATGCCTCATAATCCTTGCCTCCCTTACAGCTAACTTGCTTCTCTTTTGCCACCATTTGTGTTCCCTCTCTTATTCTTCATCAGTCAAGTTGGACTTCCATTTTCTAAAATACATCTTCTTTTTTCTGATAATTTCCTCAACTCTCCCTTGTTAAACCACTATGGTGGCTTTCTTTTGGACTGGGCACTGCCTTTCCTAACCTGTGGAACGCATTCCAGATGAGCTTTTATGACTGTGTTTTTAAATAACCTCCAAGCAACTTGGATAGTTTTGGACTTCCTCTTGATTTTCCCTTTCACCCTTCCTGCACACTCATCCCCCTCATCTTTGGAGTAGGGAAATTTCCCTTTCTTGAAGGCTTTTAATGTAACTACATTAGTATTTGTCACTTGTTCGCATGCAGAGATACTGAATCTGACAGCATTGTGGTCGCTGTTCCCTATCAGCTCAACAGCACTGACTTACCGCACCAGGTCCTGGGTCCCACATAGAATTAGATCTAGGATCACCTCTCCCCTGGTTGGTTCCAATGCTGGAACCATCTGCTCTGAGGCATAGTCTTTTAGCATATCCAGGAATGCTCTCTCCTTACTATGACCTGAACATGCATTTTTCCAGTTTATGTGGGGATAGTTAAAATCGCCCATTACCACTATGTTTTTGCTTTTGTTGGCCTCTCTAATTTCTTTTTCCATCTCTGAATCCTCTTTTGCGCTTTGGTCACGGGGACAATAATATATCCCCAATATTAAACTATCCTTCACCCCTGGTATTGATATCATAATGCTTCTGTAGGGGAATCAGCTCCCCTTGCAATGTCTATTTTATGTGACACTATGCTCTCTTTGATGTATAGGGCAACCCCACCCCCAATACGCCCTGTCCTATCCTTCCTGTAGAGCCTGTAACCTGAGATAACAGCATCCCACTGGTTCTCCTCATTCCACCATGTCTCTGTGATGCCCACTATATCAATGTCCTCCCCAAGCCCCACCGCTGGCCTCAGTGCTTATAAAAGCAGCTCTCTGAGGCTAGGGACAGCAGACTCCCCTGCCCCGCACCCCACCCCCTCCACCAGGGCAGCTGGCAGTCCTTTCTGGCTTCCTTCTGTCAGCATTTTGGTGAGGTAAAGGGCTTGGGCTGAATATAGCTTAGTGAGGAATTCTGGGACACAACTTTGGCCAAGCTGAAATAATACTGTAAATAGCGTACTTAAGGGGAATAGAGGGGATAGATGACCCAGGTACCATTGGCCTGGGTCATGTGGGGGATCATTTTGGCCACCTGCCCCCTCCCCCATGCCCAGTCCCCGGCCATGGCTGGCAAGACACTGGAGGCTGAGATGCGGTAGCAGTGCCGCTAAGAGGGATGGAGGAAAGCTCGTTGCTTTTTAAAATGCACCTAACTTTCCTCTGCCCCTCCAAATAATGCCACTGTTACTGGCTAGCAACACACTAGGGGCAGTGGGGAAAGGGTTAGGGAAGGACTATGCTCCTTCCCTGCCCTTGTCCCCGCGTGCCCACCAATGTGTTGCTAGCCATGGCACCACTTTGAGGGATGTTTGTTGAATTTTTTGTGAGGGTGGGGGGAGTTTGGCAGGGAAGCACAGTGGGGGGAATTTGGCGGAGGCACAGCACGGAGGGAGGTGTGGCACTTGGGGCAAGCCCTGGGTGCCATTTTATTATGGTACACCACTGTCTAAAGTCCACATGTACTTCAAAGGTGGAGCCTGCAGTTTAAAGCTGGACAGCTGAATGCTGAGCTTGGCCTGGCTGCAGTTGAATGATCGGCTTGACCAGGCCAGGCCCAGCATTTGATCCTGCACCTGCCTCCAAAATCCATGCGAGTCTTGGAGGTGCTACCTGCTGCTTCAAAGACCCACATGGAGTTCAGAGGCGGATGCATTTTTCAGGTTCGGGTTTAATAACCCAAATATTTTCAGAGAAAATCCCGGAAACATGATATATAATATCAGCTTTCCCCAGGATTTTTGAAATTTCTGGATTTATTAAATCCAAATCTGAAAAATACTGGGGAAAAATATGGTCCACCCCAAATCCTCCTCTCCTCACTCAGGAGTCTTACAACCAGTGGTGGGATTCAGCAGGTTCACACCACTTTGGCAGAACCAGTTATTAAAATGGTGCTTGTAATCAACCAGTTGTTAAATTATTTGAAACCCACCACTGCTCACAACCCACCTGCAAGAGGTTGCAACTCATTCTTGGACCTTGAGTCACAGTTTGAGCTTTGCTTATTTAGATCGTTCAGATTACGGCAAGGGCAAATGTGAACATGAAACCAGAGTGTTATCAACAGATGTGCAGAAAAATGTCCTGTCAATAGATCTGCAGAAAAATGTCCTGTGTCATAGAGGATTAATGGGCAGAGATGGGGTACTGAAGCTTTTTAGAACATAGAGGTAAATAACATCATCTGATAAATACCATACTATCAAACCTTTATGAAAAGGATAGGACATTTTCTTTACAGGTAGGTACAACCCTAGCTGTGGAGAAGTGGCAGGGCTATTAAGAAAAAAAAGCCTCACTTGGAATTTTTTTAAAAAATGCAACTCTTTGCCTAATTTGTGAAGTCTTAACTTTTGAGGTATGTCATGAGGAAAGATTTTTAAAGGCCATTTCCGTACGGCACAATTATACTGGGTTACAATCGGTATCTTACAGTCTGGGTCTATTTTATCCCAGTTTCTCCCTTTGCATGGCTGCCTGTTTCTGTGAAGGAATCAAGGGAAAACCAGGAGGAAATACTCTAGTTTGTTTCTCATGAGCCCGGGTCATTTGTACTTACACCACAAGCATATCTGTGCATGTGCAAACATCCCCGGTGTCCCACACTCTGATTGGCTGTTGTTTAGGCAGCAGTGGGGGAAAAAAGCCCTCCTTTTCCCAGTTCTGAATAAGGCCCAGTGCAGGCATCAACACGGCAAGTAGCAGCAAAAAACAATGGGGCACAGCATCACATCACATTCCCACTCACATGTTCATATTTTTGTGAAAAACAAGAGACCTCCCCTTGTGATATGCCCACTAACATTCAGCTCAAAGTGCACATCTCCCTAGCTGTGCATGTACTGAAAACAAAATGGGGACATTTTGGGACTGCACTCCTGATAACCCAGGCGAAATGGCACCTGGTCGATACCACGAGCAGAAAATGTGCTTGGGGAAACATTTCCTGAAAAAGGGGCTGCAATTGCTTGGTAGCAGCTCAGCAGGAGTTGGAAAACCTGATACAGCAGCTGACATCCAGGTGCGTGAGGATCAAGCGGGTAGGGCGGAGCTTAGAGCAGAGCAGGGAGATCAGGCAACTGGGCGGGAAAAATAAACTGGTTCTGCTCCCGTGGTGTTTGCATGGTAGTGGGTTCACCACGGGATTTTTGAAAAGAATCGCCGAATTGGCAATTTTTGAAAACCCCAGGATGACGAAAATATTGTGGACCAAACCAGCTTTAGGACTGGGAACCATGTGAACTTCTTGGCCAGACCAGGATATTTCCCTTGCTCAACCCAGGATATTTGAACCATGTAGAAAAGACCAAAAAAAGTCTTACCTTCACAGGGAAAGCCTGTACATGTAAAGATGTACAGTCAACTCTCTTCACCACCTAGGACAGTGATGGTGAACCTTTTCGAGACCGAGTGCCCAAATTGCAACCCAAAACCCACTTATTTATTGCAAAGTGCCAACATGGCAATTTAATCTGAATACTGAGGTTTTAGTTTAGAAAAAACGGTTGGCTCTGAGGCGTGCGTTACTCGGGAGTAAGCTTGGTGGTAGTTGGTGGCTTTGCTTTGAAGCAACCGTGCAACTCTTCCAACAGGGTGAATCCACGCACCCTAGGAAGGTTTACTCCAGAAGCTAGCCGCCCCATTGCCAAAGTGCTAAACTGCTTTACTCCCAGGTAAAGGATTGCACTTTAGTTTTTCACATGAAAATCAGTGGGGTTTAACAGCACTTAACAGGGTTACCTACACTGCCTCCCCAAAACTAGGTCTTAGGTTTAATGCTAATAATTGAGCCCAGTGGCCCAGGCCAGTCTAGAAGTGGGGGTAGGGACTGACTCTGTTTGTGCGTGCCCACAGAGAGGGCTCTGAGTGCCATAGGTTTGCCACTGACCTAGGATATGATCCAGATAGTCAAAGCTGACAGCACTGATCACGTTGTAGTGGAAACACTGCCTGAAATACTTCTGCTGTGATTGTGATCATTTCTGACCCCTTCAATCCCAATCAGAAGCAGAATTTTCTTTTTCTGGCAGGGCAGATTCTCAGGCAGAAAAGTCTTGTAGCAGATGGTTCACACTCAATGGACTGGCTCCACTGAGGATGTTTTCTCTGAGGGGTTGGAAATTCAAATATACCTGAAAGAATCAGACAATCAAATATGAGCAAAGAAGTTTGAAAGCTCTTTTCATTTTGATTATGTTCTATTATGCCAGGTAGAAATGCATTTTTTTTAAAAAAGAGCATTATCTGGAACAAAGGTATTTATTTCTTTATACGTGCTCTGCCTGATTCCAAAAACTAACACCTCAATGAATAGCATATATATTGCATGAAAAATGTTCTCATCCCAGCTTAATAATTCTGCTGGATCAGCACAGAGATGTGTCTTGTCCAGCATTTTGTTTTCCCACAGTGGCCAGCTAGATACTTCCAGGAACATTTGTAGAGTGCAAAGGTCCCTGTCCTCACCTGTTGTTTGCCCCTCAGCTATTAGTTTTGAGATACACTGCCATGGAAAATGGAGCTTTCATTTATAGCTGTTGATAGACCCGACCTCCCTGAATGTTTCACCTAAGTCAATGACTGTAATATCTTGTGCTACGCACAGTCTCTATGGAATTCTGTTAGTGGCGCAGCAGCTACGGAGCATTGAATCCAGGAGGGTAAATGTATGCTGTTGGTTTGTGTGGAAAGTTAATCAGGCCAGGCCCTTACGGAGAAAATATTCCAAATAAGAACCCAGTCATATTTATTATTCTTGAAAGAGTTGCTGCTGGTGTACAAATGTGAGATGAGGGGCAGCCAGACTACTAACGAAATGGCTCAATTTGTGCCCTTCTCTGTTAGGTGCACAACATTCCTGTGAGAATATAAGATAAGGAGTGTTTATACTTAGGAATGCTTCTTTCTTTCAGAGAAATGGCGTGTAAGGGTTGCACGTCGAGTGGGAATTCAACAGGTATAGCTTTTCCTAGCATGCGAATAAAATGATGAAGGAAAACTGCACGTGCTGGATTTTGCCTCTTATGTATCTGTTAAAAACTGGAGTTGTAGTTTTTGAATCCTCCCTAAGGAAATGCCAGTTGTTACTCACCCTAAAGATGAGAGCCAACAAGTTATCATGGTTTGAACGTCAGACTAGAATCTGTGAGACCCAGTTTTGAATTCCCCATTGATGCTTGCTGGGTGTCTTGGGCCTGTCACAAGCTCTCAATCTAACCTACCTCACAGAGCTGTTGTGAGGATAAAATGGAGGAGGGGAGAATGATGTAATCTGCTTCGGGTTCCCACTGGGAAGGAAAACAGGATATAAATGAAGTAGGTAAATAGCGAAATAAATAAATAGCAGGAAGGATAAAGAAATACCCAGTCTTTAAAGTTTAATTGAATGTAGGACAACAGGAGTCCTGCCATATTACTACATCCCGGCACGTTACTCTCCACATCAACATTTTCTATTCAATTCGTAATATATATTTTTAAAGACCTGAATGATTATAAGGCTTTGGCTGGTTCTGCAGAATGCTAGCAGATAAAGGAAGCCAGCTGTAAGAACTGGTGAAGAATAGAATAATTTAGTAACTCATTTTCTATTGAGTAATTGTTTGTTAAAAAATAGAACTTACTGAAATATGCCTCAATTTTTTTATTAGAACAAAGTGCTTGTACAATTAGTATAAACATTTGGCATGCTGGCAAATAGCTTTTTAATTACACTGAAAGGACATTGTCAAGGTGTTTTTAATCATTTTTAACATGATTTTTTCGACGGGCTGCTCCTGAAAAGCTCTGCAGGAACTAGTTTCTCGGAGTGGGGGTGGGTGGGTGATCCTATCACATTCTCCCTCCCAGCTACTGACATCTAGCCAACTGTGCAGTAGGTTCCTCCTCCTCACCAGTACCAGACCTATCCTGTAGACCTGCCTAGGTTGTTATGGAAAGATCATTTCCCAGCCTCTTTGCAGCTAGTGAGGCACCACTGGATATAATAACGTGCTGGATCAGACCAAGTCCCATCAAGTGTAGCAGTGTGGTCATAAAGTGGCCAACCAGGTGTTTCTAGGGAGCCCACAAACAAGATGACTACAGCAGCAATATCCTGCTTGTGTTCCATAGCACCTAATATAATAGGCACAATAACACAGATGTCATTGTCTGGTGTTGCCAAAGGGTGACTGTAACATTTGTGTGTGTGTGTTCCTTTAAATTGAAAGGTACATTGTAGAAGGAAGGGGAGGTGAAAGGGGGATGAGAGAGCAAGGTGATTGGTTGACACTGGAGATTGCCAGTTCTAGAAGCTGAATCTGAAAGTACAAGGAAGTTATTTGATTCCTGTGGAAAAAATATAAATAACAACAAAGCTCCTCCACAGGAAGTCTTTGTTTCCAAGGAGATGGAGATTCATACATATAGAGCATAGCCTGTGACTAGCTCACCCAGTCCCACAATAAAGGGAGAGGAATACAGCACAAAAAGCTGTGAGGATTGCACATTAAAATGTTAAAAAGATGCTCTAACTTGCCTCCTTGGGCACCTCTTCCCTAGCATGAGGAAAGCCCATAGTCCCAAGCTCCTAGCTTTATTGAAATCACTCTCTCTCTCCCGCAACAGAGATACTTGAGACTACAGGATTCGTCCTGCACCAAAGGCAGGGGATCTGAACAACTTGAGAAGGGTCAAGCACCATCCATCTGTCTTTATCATGGGATGCCTTATGTTGATCTCCACTGAATCTTAATATTTAACTATAATGCATGCTCTTGGGTGGTGGAAAGTGCCATCAAGTCACAGTTAACATGGAAACCTTAAAGGCTTCTGTCATCCAAATAATAACCAGGGCTGACCCTGCTTAGCTCCCAAGATCTGATGAGATTGGACTTCTTTGGGCTCATCAGATCTCAGAAGGTAAGCAGGGGTGGCCCCTGTTAGTACTTGAATGGGAGAAAGCCAAGGAAGGCCAGGATTGCTATGCAAAAGCAGGCAATGACAAACCACCTCTGAATATCGCCTGTGTTGAAAATGCTGTGGGGCCACCATAAATTGGCTGTGACTTGATGGCGCTTCCCCTCCACCATCATGCTCTTGGGAACAGGATTGAACAGTTCGTGAAATATTGACCTCCTTTCCATGGGAGCCCTTGGTGCCTTGCTTTGCTCATGCAATCCTCTCTGCAAGCTCAGGTGCCCAGAGTGTTCCAGGGAAGCACAGTGATGTTCTCTCCTTTTAGCACATTGTCATAGTCAGCAGGCAGGCAGATTTCTTTATATGAGAAAATGTATTCAACTGGTATTTGGAATGCTGATGATATCGGGGTGGGTGGGTTTGTTTTTAAATTTTCACTTTATTCCCCTGAATTGTCAGATTGTTTTATTTTTAGAGAGTTAATTTTGTAATGATTGAGGGAAGGTTCAAAGGATGTGATGAATTTTGAATTTGGGCTGCTAATATTAGCAGCAAAAGAGAATCAAACCCGCTTTTCCAATAATACTTGGCTTGCTCTGATGCCAGGCTAGAGTAACTGTTACGCTAACTGTGCCAGAACTCTCCCATAATAATGTGAATCTCTGAAGGTTCCTTAGAAGAATTCATTTCTGTGGTACATTTTTAGACACATTGTCACTTCAAATTATTTAGGGTTAAGGAGAAACACATTAGGAGATCTGTGACACTTCCTGACAGAGGCCGTTACTTGTAAAGCTTTTCATGCACTGAGGGTTGCAGGGCCTCTTGCTGTAGATGATTGCCTCCATCACTTGCTGCCACTCCAAGTGGTGTCAGAAGTGGGGGGGGGGGACGGACACTGCCAGCCTCTGTGCCAGTATTGTTTCCTGGTGCAACTGGGAAGTGACAATGGGTAGCTCTATGAATCATTAGAGACTCATATGAGTACCTAAAGATTCATTAGAGGGAAGAATTTGTTTGTAGTTCATTGTCACCTGAAATTACTTACAGTTAAAAAGAAGCACGTTAGGATGCCACCCCCACATGTCCCCACTCCCTAACATTCGTGCTGGTTGTCAGGCAACTCTGTCTCTCACCCACTGGAAATCAAAATCCTTGTAACTCTGGTATAACTAGCAGTGTTGTTGCCAAATGCTAGAGTAGAGTGTGTTGAATTTATTTCTCTCAAACTGATTTTGTATCAAACCTCAAATTTTTAAGGCAACTGTCAAAACTTGCCAAAAATAAGTCTGCTTCCTCTCACTGTCATGTGGGTTAATCTCAAAACACATTAAGACTCACTAATACATTAATACATTAAGGGAGTTCACTCAAGGGTGTTCCTCTGTTGGATAAAGCATCTTGAATATGTTCTACATATGAAGTCTGGCCAAGAGAGAACATTTGCAGAGGAGCAGCAGTGGCGTAGTGGTTGAGCAGGTGCACTCTAATCTGGAGGAACTGGATTTGATTCCTTGCTCTGCCGCCTGAGCTGTGGAGGCTTATCTGGGGAATTCAGATTAGCCTGTGCACTCCCACACACGCCAGCTGGGTGACCTTGGGCACAGCTTTTCAGAGAGCTCCCAGCCCCACCTCACCTCACAGGGTGTTTGTTGTGAGGGGGGAAGGGCAAGGAGATTGTAAACCCCTTTGAGTCTCCTACAGAAGAGAAAGGGGGGATATAAATCCAAACTCCTCTTCTTCTAGGGTCCCATCCTCACTGAGAGCCATTATGAGTTCCCAGACAAATATACCGTCTGGATCCCTGCTTGTATTTAGAACACACACACGATGCTTTATTAGAACAAGTTTGTTCTGCAATACCGTATCCAGCACCCTGTAATTTGGTACCTGTAGTCTCTTCCAAAGCTCTCTTACTAGTTGTAGATGGGTAATTCACACACTTTTCAATAAACCCCTCAAGTTGTGTCAGTAGCCTTTCACTGGATTAATCCTGTAACTTAAAGAACGGAACATTTTCAGCCTCCACTTCATTCGTAAGGCTTTTGCTGCAGACCTCAGAGAGGGTACCTTGCCCTTACTTTCACCCAGAGAAACCCAGCAAACCTTACAAAAAACCGTGGTTGCCCGTGCTAATTCATAAGTTCTGCAAATTTTAAAATGCAGTGAAGAGGTTCTGTGCATCCAATCTGTCTTTATCTGTGCAGAACTTTAGAAAGCAAAATCTACCCATGGGGTGGTATCTAATCAAAAGTGGTCAAGGCATGAGCTTTTACACTTCATCTATAAAACATAACCACAAGCTAAAGTTTGCATGAATTATTCATGCTAACCAGCAGGGGGATTCTCTTCTCAGTAATTATCTGTAGACTCCTGGAGATCCATATATCCACCTGCAGGACATGGGTGACTTCAGCTGATACAGGAAAATGGAGAAGCCACCTGACGCCCTTTTATCCCACCCTCTCCCACTTGCAGATTTTTCTCCCATTTGCCAGAATGTGTTTCCTTTCAAGCTCTCACTGCTATTAACACTTGTAATTAAAGTTGCTGATGGAGATTCTTTCTCTGTCTGTCCGAGGGTAGCTGATCAAGGCAAAGGAGCCCCTGAGTTTAACAGAATCACAACTCGATGGATTCTTGAGGCAATGGAATGAGTCAGAAATGCATATGCAAATGCTCAAAAATAAATCTCAGTGCACCAAAAGAAAATAAATGAAAAACAACACATCACTGATGTCACCCAGCAGCCTCTGTGCTTTACTGCTGTGCTTGTCAGCTTCAGACGTATTGTCTACTTTATAATTCATTGTCTGGCCTGTAAAGCATACTGGGATTCACACTCATCCTTCAGGCCTGGCCTTTTATTTTACACAGAAGTCATTTACATCAAGGGTAGCTCCAGCTGGGCTACACTGAGGATAATCCACAGATGCGCATCATTATTCCTCTGAGCAAAATTATTACAGGACACAAGAGTCTATCCCATTATAGCTTCATCACAACCCTGTAGATAGTCAGACTGATACACGTGCAAATCCCTAACCTCACACAGCACAAGCTTCATTGGTAAGTGAGTAATTTGATCCAGTCCAAGACTAATCTTCCAAATATGCAGGTGCCCTGTACAAATCCTGTAAAGATCACAGAAATCTGTGCTATACTGAGTTAAACCATTGGTATTTCAAGGTCAACATTGTCTACTCAGAGGGGCAGTGGCTTTCTAGGGTGTTAAGACAGAGGCCTTTCACGTTGCCTGCTTCCTGATCCTTGAACTAAAAATGAAGAGGATTGAACTCAGGGCTTTCTACAAGCAAAGCAGATGGTCTGCCACTAAGCTATGGCCTCCTTTCCATGCAGTACTATTTTTGTTTTGTTTATACTGACTTGAAGTACATTCCACCCAAGGCAGCTTACATCATTCTGCTCTCCTCCATTTTATCCTCACAACAACCAGGTGAGGTAGGCAAGGCTAAGAGTGTGTGACTAGCCCGAAGTCACCCAGCAAGCCTCCCTGGCAGAGTGGGGATTCAAATGTGGGTGTCCCAGATCCTAGTACCACACTTTAATCACTACACCATGCTGGTTCTCACAGTAGTCGCTACCTGATTACTGGAGCACAAAGAACATTTTGCCATCAGTAGAAAATGGACTTTGTGTATAATCCCGGGATGCTTACAGCTTACAGGTGGTGTTCATATTCAAAGGTTGTGTGTTTAATGTTCCAGGGAGGCGGATGAGGGAAAAGTGGTGTGATTACAATGTGTTTGGAGGCCAATTTTTTTCTTGTGCAGAAATGGACTCTGTGCAAAATATAACAATAGGGAACAGTTTGAATTCTAATTCCCCATACTGTCCAAGCATTTACTCCCTCCCCCCAAAGGATCCTAAATGGAACATTAGGCACAAACACTGAACACTGGTTAAATGGAAAACCTGTCCCTTGCCATGTTATGTTTTTCAAGCTCTTAGTTCAGTGCTGCTGGAATTCAGCTCATGCTGACTGGCCCACAGCTGCCAGAAACTGAGACAGTCATGAGTAAAAGCCCTGAATGAAGTTCCCATTAGGCTTTGAATGTGTTCTTTTCCAAATGCCTGGCCCCTAAAGCTTTCCACCTGAAGGCAAAATGCAGCGGCCAATCTGCAAACAGACCCTCTTCTCACCTCTCTTCAGAATAACAAAGCCTCTGTTACTAACAGCTGTGGAATTCATCTGCAGGGCAGTGGAGCAAGGCCTGCCTCCAGACAATACTTAGTGGTGCCCTGACTGAAATGATTGTTTCCAGAGAACTAAATTCTATGTGGATTAATTAAAATGGAAAATGACAAAAGAGTTCTTTTGAATTATTTACTGGCTTCTTGCAGACATAACAAGAATTGCAGGCACCTCATTACAGGTGCTGGGAGGGAGAAGCGAAAATCATAAAGTGCAGTGTTTACACTGTGCAAGAAAGATGGAAGAATTGAAATCAGATTATTCAGTCATGCGTTCTTAGACAAATACCTTACTTGAAGCTGAATTTTTTTTGTTACTGCTGCTATTGCTGCAACCTCTCTTTTCTCTGTTAGTTATATTGACTTTGTTTAATCAACAGGGAAATACCTGTTATGTTCCTTGGATTTTTTCCATACATTGTGCATTTGGCCAGGGGAACGTCATGCTCTGTGGTCTTCATAAGGAAGTGAAGTGAACAGTGAGGACTTGAGACCTGACCTTTGAAGATCCTCCTTTCAGTAAAGCAGAAGCCATAGCAAAGCACATCACTGATGTTTATAAGGTCCCATATTTAATCCTTCCAGCAGGTCTGAGGGAAGACCTCTGAATGATACCTTGGACAGCTACCCAGAAGAGTCAAGGGTGATATTGAGGAAACAACAGCCTGACTTGGAATAAGACTGCTTAATATGTGCGAGCCAATCTTGGGATGTAGCCAGAGGTGGGATCCAACCAGTTCTCACCACTTCTCTAGAAGTGGTTACTAATTTTTTCTGAGTGCCGAGAAGGGGTTACTAAAGCAACCTCCCTGCTCAATAGGGACTGGAGGTGCATGTGTGCGGCGGCACCACTGTTTGAATCCCACCACCATTGGAACCTGTTATTAAAATTTTTGGATGTAGATGTAGTCCTCTGGAAATAAACAGCCAGAAGAGAGGATGTGTTATGATGATGAGGGAGGAAACTAGGTACATGGGAACCAACTGAAAATGACCTGTGGCTGAGCTTCTTCTTTTTTTTAGGTCATACAAACCTGGGCTTATCCCAGGGCACCAACATTTCTTGTAAGACAAAAGGCTAGAGGCATAGAGCTCTTGACTTTTGACCCCTAATCAGTGAACCTAAATGCCAGAACCAATCCTAGTCCAAGATAACTTCATCACCTACCACAGAGCGTCCTGTATGCTTGTTTGTATACCTCTGTTCAAATCATGGACTTATTTGAGTATATTTGTATTTAAAGTATGCACTTTGCATATATAAGGTGTTTTAAGTGCTCCCATGTGGCAGAAAAGAGTGTTATAGATATTTAAATAGAGAAACCATACTTCCAAACCAGGCCTGTTCTGTCACTTTCTGCCTTTTGTCCTCCAGTGCCAGGAGGCCAATGTCATATTAGGCTGCAACTGCCAGCATGGGGATTCCTTCTGATTTTTAAAACCATACATAAACCAAATGGAGACCAAATAATAGGTCCACCAGGGTTGTAAGCCAGCAAGAAAAGCAGTGACTAGACTGCTCATGGCAGCACCACCACTATATCAATGTATGCAGTTAAAGGCAGCTGCTTACACCTGCCTCATAGGAAAGCCGGCACATGCACAGCAAGGCCATTCTCCATTTGTACTTTCTCAGCAGGATTTAAATGGAGAGTGGAAGACATATTAATATTGATCAGGCTAGAGATCATTGAATGCAATTATTTTTATTTGAGTTTATGTACCATCTATAAAAAACATGAAGGAGACTGACTCTTCCTGGGGATATTTTAGGTGGTGAATAGTGATTTAACAACAAGTCATAAATACATGCAAGCGAATGCAAAAAACCCCAGCACCTTTTTTTCTTTTAGTGTTGTATTGAAATGAATGTTATCATTTCCTCAGGAGACCGGAGGCCAGAGTAGGAAGACTTTATTGGATTGATTGCACTCAGCTGGCGGCCTTCTCTTAGTCAAAACCATCCCTTAGGCCTTCTGTCCAGATCTCCTGCTGACAGGGAAGGCAAAGGGACCTAAGGCTGGGGAACCAGCAGAACCCCGGAAGTGCTTGATCATGTAACCATGGCAGCAGGCTCTTGGTATATTTGACTATTTGCAGCAAAAATGGTCAATGTAGGGGAACAGCGGTGGAGAGGGGAGAGGAGATTGATTATCTCTGCCTTGAAAATTCTTGTGTGTCATCCTTATGCAGGTCTCAGATTTCCTGAATTCAGCTATAAAAGGTTTTATGACCTACTGCAGCAACAAACTTTTAGAGATCAATTAGGATAAATCTAAATTTTTGATTATGTGAAATTTAAAAGGTTACCAATCAGAAGGTGGATAATTGGCACACACTCGATGTAAATGGTCAATGAATTTAGATATTTGAGGATTGTCTTCAGGTCAGGTTTGTCATACTCAGTATGTTAAACATAAAATTGAACTGTCATTGTTATCACTTACGAAATTCTTTTTTATCCAAGACGCTCAGTTTATACCAGCATTGTTAAGACTATATAAGCTGCTCATTTTACTTTGCATGCTATATGGTGCTGAGATCTGCTTTTCAGGTCCAATTGCATTACCTAAAAATCTTTAGATTTCTTTCTTTCTTTCTTTCTTTCTTTCTTTCTTTCTTTCTTTCTTTCTTTCTTTCTTTCTTTCTTTCTTTCTTTCTTTCTTTCTTTCTTTCTTTCTTTCTTTCTTTCTTTCTTTCTTTCTTTCTTTCTTTCTTTCCTCTACAGTACAGATGCAGGGGTGTGTTGATGGGATTCATTCAGAATAATTTTTTGTGATCGCTCTTTGTTAATGGTTATTACTTTGCATGTTTTCTTCTCTGTTCCAGAAACACTGTTGCCAGGAAAAAATTTATTGTGAAATGGCTGTTAAAATATTCAGCCGCTTCTGATGTCCATTAATTAAGATTGTTTTTGTAAACCATGCACCGTTTGCTGCAGTTTTTAATTCTTAAATGTTTTCTTGGTGTCTGGTTTATGGCTATTAAGCCTGAATAAAGGGAAAGTAAAGGGAAAGGGAAAATTCTTGCAGACCTCTAGCTAGACATAAATATACAGCATTCATGTTTTACATTTAGCAGACACCTACCAGAGTACTGTTGCAAAACTTCTAAATTGCAGAGTGTTTCACATCTAGATTCACCCTTTTTGAATATCATGGAGATGCATATATCCACTTCTAACCTGATAACAAGACCCAGCTATTTGCTTAGCGAAGAAAGACCTGGGCTTTCAGCTTACATTATCATCCTATTCTACCTGTAATCAACACAACCTCTGCAACCGTGCTAAAACATCTGTTCTCACATACCTTTGTATCATGCTATTGGCTTATATCATAGTAGATTTTTGCTAGGGTCCCAAACTTTATAAGTGGTAGTTCTTTCTCATGAGTTCCTACCCAACACTCCCGCAATAATGTGCAATTGTTTTATGCTTTTATGTCGCAGATTGGAGACAAATTCTCTGGTCTAGTCTGAAACTCCCTCTGCATGCTAAACAGCACCCCCAAAAGTCTTTCCAGCCCCTTTGGGCTTTTTGTGTCATTTATAGATTTGATAAGAATGTGCTCTCCACTTCTTCATCCAAGTCAATTATGAAAACATTCAACAACTCACAGTTCAGAACAAACCCTCATGGGGCCCTCCTAGTTATCTCCTCCCCAAATGACATTGATTTACTAATTTTGTGCAGTATTTTGCAGTAAGTTGTTTGTGCCCCTCTGATGGGCACTTCCATCAAGTTAAGCTTCAAGTTTACTCACAGGGCTGTCATGTTGGATTTTTGTCAGAGGCCTTCCTGGAATCGAGAAGCACTTCTAGCCACAGGCAATCCAGCCTTCAAAGCCTGCCATGGTAATAGTCCCACTGAAGTGATTGCAAGAGAAGATTGAAGGTGGGTTTGTCAGGCAGTTAGCCAGTCAAATGTATTTCACTTGACAGGTCTATGCTGACTGTCTTTTTGTAGAGTTCTAAAAAGGCTGCATTAATTTTGTATTGCAATCGTTTGCTAGATGTTTACGTTTATATTTTCCAGTTATCCTGTTTTTGGTGATCTCCCTTCTAATGGCTAGTGTCTGTGATTTACTTCTACATCCTTTACTATTTGATGCCATGACCCCAACCAGTGATCCTTGGTTCTCCCATCTTTTCCTGTTTATCCCCCCACCCCACAAATAGTCTCTTCTCTTCACAACCCCTGCAGCTTCTGTCACCTTTCCTATTCCCTCCTCTGACTTACTCACTCACTCCTTGGTGGGGGCCATGCAGTAAGGACAGATTGAACATTAAGATTACCAAGAAAATTCCTGGGAGGGGTGTGATGGGTTGCAGAGGAAAAATTAATTTAAAACTGAAGGTCTATTAAAGGTCTTATTGTTTACATTCAGAGTGAAGCATGGAAGGCCTTACTGGAATAGAGTGAGGCTTGTGAGGTTACTGTGTGAAGTGCCAGCCTGACTTAGACCCTGAGTGTCTAATCCATTAGCCAGAACATCATAAGTAATGTTACCATCTATGAAAATATAACATCTGTGTTTCCCCGAAAATAAGACAGGGTCTTATATTAATTTTTGCTCCAAAAGATGAGTTAGAGCTTATTTTCAGGGGATGTCTTATTTTTTCCCATGATTTTGGGCCCCCCATGTGATCAGATCAGCTGCACCAGGGAATCTGTAACTAGGGCTTATTTTTGGAGTAAGGCTTATATTTCAAGCATCCTCCAAAAATCCAGAAAAATCATGCTAGGGCTTATTTTTGATGTAGGTCTTATTTTCGGGGAAACAGGGTAGTCTAACTGTGAAACTGAACAAACATATTAAGCCAGTGCATAAACCAAATACTGAATTTCTCTGCCAAAGCTCTTTTGCCTTATCTTAACTTTTCCTTTCCTTTAAGTTATCTATCTCTGTTCCCTTCTCCTCTCTGTTCAATAAACTTTGATTCTGTTTAAGTTTTAAATTTGCCTCACTATTATTTTGTGTGCCTTATCAAAGGATTTGCCTAGAAAGGTTGTAATAATGGGCATCCTTCACCTTCTGGGCCAGTTACAGGGGCTGAGGGAAAGTGCTTCAGTTTCACCATACACTACCATTTCTTAAGCACTTCAGTCCCTGAATGGAAAAAGGCGGGAAAAATCTAATAGGTCAGTGAGTGGTTTCCGTGCCTCAGTGAGTTGAGAAGATGAGGGGGTCCATCTCAAGGGGGCAACAACCTGGGGGGCATAACCCCTGCTGGGGCCACCTCTCTCCCAAATAACCCAAGACTCATGTCATGCCCTTGATGGCCACCCTTTGCAGATGTATTGTTGTACACATATACTTTGGAATACTTGACTGGAATACTCCATTGATTGGTAACTATCATTTGATCATTTAGGAACTCAATCAGTTTTGTCCCAAAGAAGGACCTTTCTTCTTTGGTGTGTGTGTGTGTGTGTGTGTGTGTGTGTGTGTGTGTGTTTGACAACAAATGTTTTTTATTTAATGCTGGTGCACATGAACATGAATTTTACATTCATGGGATAAAGAAATGGGATAAAGACAAATGGAAAAATGGGGAAAGTGCAGATTTTTTGTGGCACTTTGTTCAGTTATACTTCCACCCCCACCAAAAAAGATAATATAAACAGAAACTATCTACCTAGTGGGATTAAAAAAGCCAAACTGAAACCAACTTTTTAGAAAGAATTCTCCTGTCTTCTAAAGCCTCATATTGAACTGTGCACTATAATGAATTGTAGGCTGTTTATCAGCACTGGAGCCCACAAAGGAGTTTTCATATCTTTATTGATCCTTTGCCTTTGGGAAGGAGTATGAAAGAGAGATGGAAGATGGAGTTGCCTTGGACACAGTAAAATAATCTGCTTAGCATTTGATTCAGAAAGCATCTTCTTGCACATTATGATGCTATCGACTAGTGAATGCTTCATGTTAGATAAAAATCTTTTTTGGGAGGAGAAGACTCATATTGATTGATTCAGCACACATACTCCCGGACAGCTCCAGAATGATTTGGCTTGATGAAGCCTTACAGTAGAGAAGCCGCTGTGAAGTGGAAGAGGGGAATGGAGAGTTAGAAATGGGATAAAGATTCCAGTGAATTATGATGATTATATTAGACACTCTGCCCAGATTTCAGCAAGGTCTGACATGATAGGGTTTTTAGGGGTCAGCAGGTGGGAGAAAACATAATAGGGCAGACAGGGGAAGGAGATAGGCATTGAGGAACAACAGTGGTGCCCCCAGTGCTCATGCTGAAGCATGATAATAAGCCCTGGGTTTATATACAGGGAGGAATGTCTAGATTAGACTGCTGCAATGTGCTCTCTATGAGGCTTCCCTTGAAGAGTGTTTGGAAGATACAATTAGTAAAAAATGCTGCAGCCAGAAGTGGATCATAGAGACTGTATCACTGGAGTGGATCATAGAGACTGTATCACTCCAGACTTGTTCCACCTACACTGGTTCTTGTCTCTGACCAGCTATTTTGGTGGTGCACTGCATAAGGAACTAGAAGCTCCTGAGCAGCTGACATCCTCTAGGGTGGCTCAGAAGTTTCTTCCTTTTTCTGTCTGAACTCCATATTAAGCCATACATCTCTTCAACCCTGGAAGCTATTCTAGAAATTGGAACTGTTTTTAACAAATAACTGTGTTGCACAAAAATCATCATCGCCCAGCTTCTTTAATGCCCTCAATCTGCTCTACTGGTCTCTAAATCATCATGAAGAATCAACTACTCTCCCTCTTCAGGGCATCATTTCTCTGATTCCATTCCAGTAGCATTAAGGCATAAGCAAGATCCTCTTAAGCCTGAGGAACTGGTAGCTGCTTCAGGCTCACAGCACACTGTAAATCTATTACCTATCTTGGGTTCAAGCTGCCTAAGGAAAAGGCAGGTTTCTAGTGTTTAATATAAATGAATAGAAAAGGAATGCCACCACTACAGATACCCCAAAACTCAACCAGCTCTCAGTTTTTTTTATACCTCTACCAGGCAACACTTTAAGGCACACTATGGAATCAAATGAAAGTTTATTAAGAAATATTTGTCCAAATAAATAATAAACAAAACTCTAATGCATTGCCAAGATAACCCTTTACTTGGGATTTATGAATCCAAGATATAATTTCCCAGTGAGGAAACAATATTTAGACATACCTCAGCTGTATCAATTCCAACTTTGACTAAATGCAACCATATACTGAATACACAATACTGTTGATTGTATTTTCCCATGCAAAAAACTGTTCCTTGCCCACCTTGTCAGCTTGACATGGCTGCCAGTCATACCCACCAATCAGGTTTCCAGTGCCACGTGAATGCAATGTAAGTCCTCCTTCTCCCTAGGAAATCTTAATAGGTAGGTTTGCTCTGAGCATCAAGTGTGAGTGAAGAGCACTGGGCAACTGGAATGGACACAGGGTAGCTGAGCAGAGTTATGCCAGTCAATGGCAATGCAAATTTCTGCAATGCAAATCTGCAATGCAAAGTTCTGAATCTGCTTGTGTTCTAGTTTGTTTGTCTCTACAGTATACCTCTGGTGCTTGGCTGGTATTTACTGCTCCCCATCTGCTGCTCTCTTGAGTCCACTGCCTACAGTCCTGGCCTTGACACTGGTGAGATCATAATTCTGGCTTCTCCTCTTCCTGCTACATTTTTGTGGTATCATGTGACTTCCCTTCATATGCTTGCAGCTGCATGGTTTCCCATGCTGCCTTCTGGAGGCTAACTATGGTGCCCACAGCACCCACTGGCACCTTCCCTGGTACCCACCAAGTGTTTTTAGAAAATGGTCAGGGCTGGGTGGATCTTTTTGATTTCTTTAATGTTTATGGCAGAATGCTAACTGCAAATGGCAGAGAGATATTCTGAAATCCATTTGAACTTGGATTTTGACCAAATAGGATGGAGCTGCACAGCTAAAATGCTTGATGAACCTAACTAGAACTCCTGTTAAAGTAATCAGATCCTCCCAACTTTAATGGATTTTATAAATTAGATGGAAATTGATTATAATATTAGTACATCAGTTTTGTTCAGTTTTTTTTAAAAAAATATGTTCCATACTGCACCTGGTGCACACTCTGTGTTTTCTGCCCTGCCCTGCCCTGCCCTGCCCTGCCCTGCCCTGCCCTGCCCTGCCCCCCACCCCACCCCACCCCACCCCACCCCCACACTTACCTTATAAAAACAGTGCAGGCTGGAGAAGGGTCTCCTGGGAAGTGTAGTTCTCATCAGGCCATTTTCAGCCTGAAGGGAACAGGCCGCTTCACCAGCCTGCACTATTTCAATAAGGTAAGTGTGGGGGGGGGGAGGTGCCGTGGGGGGGGGCTGGGGACGCCCCCCAGGCATGCACCCGGTGCAACGTGCCCCCCCAGTAGCTCTGCCACTGGCTCTCACCAGTCCTTCAGTGGCAACTGTTAATTGTTACAAGTAATAATTTGGGCTAGAAATGCTAGGCACCTAAAAGAAAGGCTTGTGGAAAGGAACTGAAGCATTTTTTCTTTTTCCTTTTACATAAGTGGCTTTTTTTTTCTGCCGTCAAGTCACATCTGACTTATGGGGACCTTTTAGGTTTTCAAGGCATGAAAAGTTCAGAAATTGTATGCCAATTCCTGCCTCCACATCACCACCCTGGAGGTCACTCGTTCAAATACTTGGCAGTGTCAACCCTAATTAGCTTCTGAGATTTGATGAGATCAGTCTAGCCTGGGCTTTCCAGGTCATGGCTAGGTTCCTACAAAGTGAAGATAGATTTTTGCAGATGAGGGTTTTTTAGCTAGCTTAATATGTATGCTTATTTTGTGTGGGTGCAAGGATATAGTTTAAAACAATATCTTACCAATAATAAAGTACTAAGGGATGAAATGTCCAACAACAAAAACTGCACCAACCCTCCATCCTTATTGGTGGAGGGCATTCCATCCCCAACTCGGAGCAGTGGCACCTTGGCACTGCTGCTCTGAGACAGTACAACCCCCCTGGCCTCCCCCCCACCCCTAGCAAGCTCCCCTGCCCATGGATCCTCTGATCCACATCCGAGCAAATCCTCCTGGCCTCCCCCAGCAAGCCCACCGCCCACTGTTCAGTCCCCTGCTTGCCCTCACCTCCTGCCTTACCTAGGCCTGCTATTTTGCTTACCCTACAGTGGACTTTGCTGCTAGTGTTGATTTAAAAGGAATCCTGTTAAACAGACCTGCTGACTTGTCAGTTATGCACAATCTCACTCACTGACATTTTAGCTCCACCTCCCATGGCAGCCATTTTGAATTTAGACCCATCCCTTTCTGTCATAATTCCAAAAGTACATTTGGAATCCCTGTCATACATCCTCATTGCTACATGTCAGTTTGATGCAGACAGGGAAGTCCAGGAATAGCAAGCTCAGATGTGGAAGGGGCCTCTGTATGCTGTGAGATTTTAAAAGAGGAGGGAGGCAGGAAGAAAGGACTGCTGTGAAACGGGACTGCAGAAGATAAGGAATAATTTGTCCAAGTAAAGGCAGGAGGAGAAAAGTAGAGTAAGGAAATCATAATGTTCATGCTTTAAAATTGAAAAAGAGAAGGAAGAGATAGAGATTGCTTAGAAAACTAGTCTCTGAAAACAACTTTTTCCAAAGGGGCTCCACAACACTATTATAGTAGCCCAATTTTTCATTTGTTTTATCTAAACATGTAAGAAAAACTTGTAAGAAATGGATAAACAGAAGCTTTTCATCCCCCCCCACCCAAGAGCTCTGTGAGACTGACCAGCTTTGTTATTTTTTACATTAATCAGACCCTGAAGCCTGCACTTTCTATAGTTATCAGTTGTCAGCTTTCTTTCCTGTGCTGGGAGTTTTAAATCATTTGGACATATAAGCTTGCACAAGTTATTTCACAAACAATCTACCAAAAAGGCTCTCTGGAATAATACCCTACCAGAAGCTACCTCCTTCAAAAGATGTCTAGAGTGCTTTGTCCCAATGAAGTGGAATACTTGAAATGTGTGGTTTTGTTAGACAGGAGCTAGCAATTTGAGGTTCAAATGAATAAAGCCCAAACACAAAACCTTTGGCTACATTTATTCACATAACCTTAGATCCTCCTTCTTTTTCTGCATGTACAACTTTGCCTACTTTTGCTTTTGAAACCAGTCCTACAACAATACAGAGACCAGCCATGCCTAGATACTGTACAAAAACTGAAAAAAGTCCTTGCAAGAAATACACAGTAAACAATAACACAATAGATAGAATATTGTATGTGCCTATCTGTTTCTCTCTCAATTTAAAGCACATAAAAGCAATAATTAACCTCCCCCCCAAAAAACCCAGGAACCCTTTAAGAACTAACATAGGAATGTCACATCTTCTCAGTAAACAGCCCCCCCCCCCCGCCCAATCAGTGTAAGTAGCAGAAATCGTTTAAAATAAGTCAACACAAGAGTCAAATTTAAAGGGATCATCATCCTGGGCAGATTTAATTACAATATCATCAACGATTTTAAAAATACTGATATAAATCAGGAACCAACACGGAAATGCAACTGTTGGACAGTAGCAATGGAAGAAAGGTGGTGGTTTTTTTTTTGCTTTGGTGCAATTGCAGTTTCAACCATCCTATCCCCCTGAGAATATTTTACCCAGCGCATATTAGACCTCCTGTGTAGTCCAAACGGAAACAATTTTGAGAGAAATTAATTTTTCACATTGAATCCATCTGGATATTCAGAGCAACTCTCTCCCCCTCCTGCTGCTGCTTTCTTTATCAAATAAAAATAACAAATGCCAGAAAGAAAGCCAAAAAGAGAAATGGCAAAATATGTTAATGCGTACAAACACACAGAACCTAAAGGTAAATTAAGTTTACAGAACATGCCAAGTAGCCAATACACTTTCTTTTCAACAAGGGGGTATCTACATAAAATAGCACCCAGGGCAAGCTCTCAAACTGCGCCCCCTCCCCAGGATTGCTGGGAGGGGCAGGGGAGAGAAAGAGAGGAAAAAGGGGGAAAGGGGGGCAATGACCAGAACACTCCCACACAACTGGTGCCCAGGACAAGAGCCCTGGCTTGCCCCACCCACATTATGCCCCTGTCCCCAGTGCTGTTCCAGGGAGACAAGGGAGCCCCTGAAAGATGTGCGTGGGGAGTTTGGACTGCAGTGAGAAGAGTGGGCGAGGAAGTTTGAATCCACGGCCCAGTTTTGGAAATGATTATAATATACAGAACGTGGATAGGCTGCCTCGGAAGGGCCGTGAGGGCCTAATAAGGCCTGCAAAGTCCTGTCTGAAATCCCTGCTCTAGTTGCTGCAAAAGCAGGACTAACGTAACTGGCCCAAACAATGGCAGAATGGAATAAATTGAAGACAAGACGAGGTTTTGGGGCTAGAGCACAGTATAATGGAAGCCACTTGCTATCCTGCCAAGGTTTTGCTCTACTGGTTACAGGAGAATTGATCTTTTCCCCACTTTCCATTGTTCCACTGTCTGCGATCATTAAGAAAACTTGCACTCAGCAGAAGGGGGAGGGGAACGTGATTTAAGGAGCAGTGAAGAAATATTTTGTCACAATCATGAATAGGCTTGCTATTGGTGGCAGCCTTCCAAGCTGCTTTTGTGGTTGTTCGGTACCGGATACGTCCTCCTCGCACAATGTCAGTCAGGGTTAATCACAATTCAGACACCGGCTCCCTTTCTCCGGTTCTTTTGTAGCTTGAAGGAAAAGGCGAAACAACGGTCAAAAATATGTATGCAGAGAGATGGTTCATGACATCAATCAAAATTCCCTTGACAAATGTTGATTTAGCTGCCCAGCAAAAATTATCACAATATATTTATAATAGTGCAAGTTACTGGGAGATTATAAACACAGGCAATAAATAATATCGGTATAAGGGCAGGTCCCTGCTGAAGTTCTTTTGGCAGCCATTGTCTTACAACTGCTTGAATGAGCAGGCAGTATAAAGGAGTAGCCGGATACTAGCGAGGATACAGTTTTGTTTTGTGTGGGTGTTCATAGCCTTGTACTGCTAGTGCAGTAGTGAATGTCAGTGCTGTGGGAAAGATAAATGTAATTCGCCTGTATTTGTATGCTCAGGTCACTGAAATGTTATCCCAGCTTGGCCTCCAAAAAAAAATTTGCTCCAGTACAGCTGGGAAAACAACAACCCCAGCACAATTCAATCTCCCTTTTACAAGATGGCATCTTCTAGATATCCCTGCACTGACACATTACCTAAAACACAATATTCTTTCACATGGTGCCCTCACAGAATTTTCAAACATCTATAAACTCACAGATTCAAAAGATAGCTTGAATATTTGATGCAAGATATTTTTAAAAGGAGAAATGTTACTAGTTCATGTGCACTTCCCACCTCTGTAAAAATATTAGCAAACTTTGGTGCAATATCCCCAGGGGAGTTTAGAGAGGCATAGGATCAATAAAATGAAATATAGACCTGCATTGGAAATATGGGACAGGAATTAATCCCTAGGGGTTGTGGGTTTTCTGAGTTGTGTGACTGTGGTCTGGTAGATCTTGTTCCTAACATTTCACCAGCATCTGTGGCTGGCATCTTCAGAGGGGTATGTCAGAGAGATGTCTGTTAAACACTCGGGGGGGGGGGGCAGGACTTGGCCTGCTCGTAGGCTGGGGGCAGGGCTCAGTGGCAGGTGGACCCGCCCTTGAGCCCTGCCCCTGGCCTCCATGCAGGCCTCCCCAGGCCCTCCCTAGGCCCTGCCGGCCTGCACGGAGGCTGGGGTGGGTGGGGCTTGGCAGTGGGTGGCCCTGCCCCCCAAGCCCCACTCCCTTCTCTGGGCGCCATTTCCCCCCTGATATGCCTCTGTTTTAAAGAATTAGTATAACATAATCCATGAGCCCAAGAGGAAAACACCCAGAAGACATTTTTTACCTAGGGACTAGTGCTCAACAGAGTTTGGTGTCAGATGAATTTCTGCATGTGTGTATGGGGTGGTGGTGGTATTCATAACTGAGGTTCCAAAACCTTCTCGGTTGCTTACCCACCCATGAAGCCATGCAGACCTGGGCCACTGATGCAGATCTTAATTGACAGAAAGGTTTTAATAGGAGTTGAGAACACTGTCCTTCAAAGATCCTGGTCCCATGCTGCTAAGGGTTTCAGAGACAACAACTAGCAATTTTCAACTGGGATGTGAACCAGCAGCCATTTTAGAACTCTTAAAGCTGGTGGAAGAAGGTCTTTATAATTCACCCCAGCAAACAATCTTTCCACTGCTTTTTGTATTAATGGAAGCATGTGAACAGTTTTCAAAGCAGCTCCATGTAGGGTACATTGTAATAAGCTATCTTGGAAATAATCTCCTCTGTCAGGAGTGACTCCAAACATCACCGTTACTATTGAGCCACCAGGCGTATGCGTGTTATTGAAGGGGAACAGCGTAGCTCTGAGATACGTAACCCAGTGCAATTGTATTGCTGGTGCTTCAGCAGTTACTTTTATTTCTTAATTTCACTATTGCCTGACACACTTCTCTGGCTTTGTGAGTTCTCTATTCATCCTTAATTTGGTTTTCCTCCTCTTGCTAATAGAAATTGCTTTGTTGTTCAACTTAATTTCACTCTTGAATGGGTTGAAATGGGGTTATTTTCTATGCAGCCGTTATACAAGTAATATTGAAATAATAATAAAAATTAATAAAATCCAAAGCTATTTTCCCCGAGACATGAGAAAAAGTTCTTTACAAACAGACAGAAAGGCCTATGATCTCTGGGAGTTTTCTTTTTCTTTTTTAATTCATCTTTATCTCTGGGAGTTTTCTGAGCTTCTTGTTTGATATATTTAATCCCCATAAATTATTGAGACATAAGCTGAACCTTTAACCAGTGACCTAAAGTTATAGATGTACATTTCGGAAGCTGGAACTCAATATTTGGTGAGATTTGAGCATATTAGATTCTGCTGGGTCATTTCTTGTGAAGTTTTCTGGCCAAGATTTTAATTCTGTAGAATAGTGATAGTATATTGCAATAAATAAGTAAACAAACAAACAGGCACCTTGTAGCACCTTAAGAACTGCTTACTATTATGATATAGTAAGGATCTGCTCAGTATCTCTGAAAAAGTGGAGAGCCAGCATGGTGTAGTGATTAAGAGTGGTGGACTCTAATCTGGAGAACTGGGTTTGATTCCCCACTCTTCCGCATGAGTGTACTGGAATTGTTTCCCCACTCCTACATGTGAAGCCTGTTGGGTGACCTTGGGCTAGTCACAGTTCCCTCAGAACTTTCTCAGCCCCACTTACCTCACAAAGTGTCTGTTGTGGGGAAAGGAAGGGAAAGATATCGGTAAGCCACTTTGAGTTTTCTTACAAACTCTTCTTCCTCTTGTAATCTACAAAACAAGTACAAATTTGTTTGTCTTTGTCACAAGATTCTTGTTTATTGCCCTGACCTTGTTCACTTTTTCTGTTCTGGTCTTTCAGCTAACACACCTAGTCCTGTGTAATGAACTTTACATAAATTTCCCCTTGAAGTCAACTTTGAGAGTGTTTGGTTATTATCAGGAGCAAGACACAATGTGCATATTACCCATTCAGTAAGCAATGTGCACATTACACATTCAGTAAGCAATCTACTTATCTACATTTGGCATGTGAAAACTTCATCACAACGGTGCACATACATAGGCTCTTCTTAGGGCTGATTCATTCACCCACTGGCTGGTGGACATCAGAAATCTTCCTGAAATTGCTAGGTACCTTGGCTCTCTGCTTTTGATAACTTGCTTGAGTAGACATTGCCACTCAATGGGAATTTTGTTCACACTGAGATCTAGATGCCTGTTCCTCCTGTTAAGACAAAAGTAAGATATACACACCTCATTAAAATATCCCACATGCTTGGGGTCAAACTTGAACAATGTATGACCATCCAAACTCAGTCCAACTACGATGGCCTTTTCAATGCTTGTTTGTGCAAGACCAATTAAGCAGCATAAACAGAAATTTTATTGAGTTTCTCATAAGCTGGAGGACTGCATTCAGCTTGAATGGTCACGAATTATGCAGGCCTGTTTCAGACATTGCAAATTGAAATCCTCACGTTCCTCTTTTTTAAAACCACAGCATTGCTATCTAAATATTCACACTTACATCAGCTGATATGTAAGGCCCCTTCCGCATACGCAAAATAATGCGTTTTCAAACCACTTTCACAACTGTTTGCAAGTGGATTTTGCTATTCCGCACAGCTTCAAAGAGCACTGAAAGCAGTTTGAAAGTGCATTATTCTGCATGTGTGGAATGAGCCTAAGCTCTCCAGTAACAAATATATAAATCATCATATATACGGACAATAGTTATGTTAGTAAATCATACAGATGATAAACATAGGCTGTTGAACCCCAAGTGCTGGTATCCACCAGTCCTAATGCAGTCAACTCTTAAATATCAAATAGGATATCAGATTAAACAGTTGCTAAATCTAATGCACCATGACATGTCAGTGGTCACATTCTGCTGGATACAAAATAGTCAACTTGTTTTATTGCAGTGAATTAGCAGAGTACATAACAGGGCAGAGTTGCAAGTGAGTTGTTTTGTAAAAATGTACTAGATAACAAATGAATTTACACTAAATATAGGAACAGCAAAGTCTGTCTATGGAAGTGCTCAGTCTGGGTGTCTGTTCAGTCTATTTGTGCCTGTGTGTCTGTTGCTTCTCTTTTGCTGGAAGAAGAAAGGAGAGATCTTTCCAGAATCTCAAGAGATTCCAGGCATGTGACTTCAGTATTCTATCTACATACTCAACAGTTAACTCTTGCTTGACTGCACGAAGCAGGCACTTGTGAAACCCTAAAACAACTGCAAGTGTGAAACATGGGCAGCTCAATTCTCAGTCCAGGGTGGCTGCAGTTGTGCTGATGCAGTGCCACCTCCAGAGGGCTTTCCAGTGGCACAGGGAGAAAGAAACCCCCCAGCCATCAGAAAGCCCTTCATCAGGCTTAATGGACTTATGCCACCCTTCCAAGCCCCAGGCTGCAGTGCAACTGTCTGCAAATCTGGACAGGAAGCTGACTTACGTTGACCTCCCCCCAGGAATGCCCTGGTCTGCTCCATGCTGCTGCAAAGCTGAGGAGTAGCTGGCTGCAGGTTCCTTTACCCCCTCTACCAATGGGTGTGCACTGATTCTAAAGAGATATTGTGAAAGCAGATTCATCCCAGCTCTTTAGTACACTGTGAAATCAGTGCCAAATAAATGTAATCATGGACTAGGAGTAAAATGGTGGGTCAGACCTTGGTTTGCCTCAGGCCTGTTCCCTGAAACCTGTGGAAAAAAGCTGAATATGTATCTTCAGAAATCAGTCTCTTTGTCATATAAGGAAATAGTGAGTTCATGCCGCAGAGATGGTACACGTGAATGCCCCACTTATATACAACGAACAACAATAAATAATTGGTGTTGAGTGTGGGAGGATGTGTATCTGCCAAGCATTGGCTCCGGCAGAGAATGTATCCTTCTTTTCCTGGGGAACGGAGGAGGGAGAAGAACAGAAGGTGGAGTCATTTATTATACAGCTTCATCTTCCACAGTGACCAGCTGCAAAACAAAACTGGAGCAGCGTGAAGTGGTGATACATGGGTGTGTTAGCCAAGTAAAAATTGAAGAAGCAGAACTGAATAATCATGACATGAAATGAAGATATATGATGCCTTTTGAATTATGATGCATGGCTTTATTCTATTGGTCTTCACTTTGAGCATGAGCTGGGATAGATCAAAAGGCCACAGAGGAAACGGCTCCATATGAAGTATGGAAGCTTCATTTGGCAATAAACCTTTGTTAGCTAGAGGTAGGTAAACTTGAAAAGGTCAAAGGGAATCAGGCTGAGCGAAATGGTCCCAGGTCACAAAAGAACATGTGCATAACGATCCGTGCGAAGATGAAAGCAGCATCTAGCATTTCTGACAGCTGCTACAGCCAGCTGCAGAGATCCCTTTCCCAGTCTTCTCTTAGCACTGCTGCCTACTCTCCTGCTTACTCACTGTTACAGTCATCTGGAAGCTTCTCACCACAGCAGCCCTCATTCATATGCTCCTCTTGAGCTTGGACCAACTCCCTCAGGCAATTCTGGCTTCTTGAGCAACAGAAAAGAACAAAAAAACAAAACCAAAAAACCTTGGTGTCTCTTCTCTGCCCTTCTGATTCCAAGAAGTAGCCAAGAAGTACTGGAGGGAGGGAGGATCAGCAAGCGGGAAGTCAGCAGCACTGATACGGGATCAAAAGGGAGCTCTCCAGGTGGATGTAGTAGCAGTCACCCAAGCTCTTATAACCCCTTGCGGACTTCTCACTCTTGTGCCCATGGAAATCAGGTTTTTTAAAAAATGACATAGCAATCAACATACACGAAAACAATATAGACTAAAATAATTTGCTTTTTTACACCTCTTTCCATTGTAAATGTTCATGGGTACTATTGGCTCCTGCTATTTCAAATTTTAGAAAGCAAAAGTCTGGCTTTTTTAAATCACTTCCCACAAGCAAATTTTAGAAAGCAAAAGACTTTGGCTTTTTTTAAAACACAAACTACAAAGCAAAGACTTACATAAACTGACCAACTGGCAGTGCAATCTTAAACAGAATTACACCCATTTAAATCCATTGAAATTAATGGGCTTAGAAGGGTATAAGTCTCCTTAAAAATGTACAGTTAAAGTCCCCCCCCCCCCCCCCCCCCCCAGTTCACTCTGATTTCTGCAGGATTTCCACAGGATAGAAAGAAAGTGTTATATCTTCAGTCCAGCAGGACCATTTATAATTAACTTGCCTTATCCTGACCTTCCCTATCTAAAATACTCACAAATTCATAATAACTATAGGTAGTGTGCTAAATTGCTGTAAAATCCAATGACTTTTCAGTTCCTCTCCCTGGAAAATAAGAGCAACTCTGGACTGAAACACAGGAGGAAGAAACAAACGCTGGTGTGGTGTAATATAGTGAGCCAGAAACACTGGCCATTGGAGGAGCAAATCCAACACACTACTCCAGCCATTTTTTACTATTTGCCTGACAATGAGCTATAGTTCTAAAGATAGCAAGAAGTCAGTTTGGCTCCTCCTCTCTCCCCTTGAAACTCAAATCAGCTTGAAAGGTAGTATTTGCCAGAGGGAGAATTACTTTCAGTGCCACTGATCTGTGCTGGCGAATGAGTTAGTTCTCCAAAGCAATCTTGCTCTACCTGTGTTTGCAGTGACTCATCTCCCATACTCAGTGGTAACTCTGTATACCTGAGTGCAAGACAACCCTCCCTTTTCGTAGAAAGCCAAAAAGGGTTTTAAAAGTCATCTTCCTTTGGAGTAAATATGGTAGTGCTAGATGTAACAACATGTGTGAGAGATCAAGAATTGCCATGTGGAAATGGCACCTATGAGAAAACTGGTCCTTAAAACACAAACCCTTTGGGAAATTTAGCAGACTTTGATAACTCTATGGAACTGGTAGGAACGTCAGTGATATCAAACTGAATCACTCCTGTAGTCGGCCTTCGCAAGACCTAAATCTAACTTTAACTAATCCCTGCCATGAGTTAAACGCATAAAGTTCAGCAGAGATTCTCTAGAATGCATGAAGCAATATATATATTTTTTAAAGTTAACCTTGTGATTTTTGCTGGAAAAAACTGTTCTTCATCCTGCTGTTCTAAGTGATGTATGAAATGTGGTTTTGCAAGTATCACGGGTACAGTCTGCATGCTTTCTAAGAAGCAAGCTGGCAAGGCTGAAGTTCATCAAATGAGGTGAGAGATATAAAAGGCACCAAAATGACCTTAGAGGGCAACAAATCTGCCGCTACTGTGATAGAACATAACTTGAACGGGAGTTCATTCAAAAATACCAAATAAATATTAGATTTTGTGAATATATGAATGAGGAAAAGCAGTCATCAGGAGAAATATCAGGAACCTAGCCAAAACATAACCTGAATATTAATTCTTATTTGTTTATTCATTCATTCATTATGTTTTAAACCCACTCTCCTTGCTCAAGATGGAACAGATGGCATTAGCCCACTCAATTCTCACAGGGATGCTGTAAGGCAGGGTAAGGCGAGAACTAGACAGGCCAAGATTCTTTCAATGAGCATATCTGAAGGGAGGAATCCCCATACAGGATGATGAAATTTAACCCAGGATAGTTGGGCAATGCAACCCATGGGGGGCAGTTTTGCAATGTCTGGGCATGGCTCTGCCTCTATGGCACAACTGCACTGCCACTAAAGGGGTTTCTGGCAGCGCAGGAAGCCAAGAAAATGGCAGAAATCCCTGGCTGCCCTGCAAACCCTGCAGTTTACTGGGCTGTGCCACACAAGGGGTATATCTCTGGAAAATGGTGCCCAGGGCAAGCACTACTGGCTTGTCCTGTGCCCCCCCTCCCTGCTCCATACCCTCATACCTCTTCCACAACTCTTTTGCCCTTCCTCTGTGGATTGCACTCTAAATTAGGTTTTATATCAGTGAGAAAAAAAGAACACTTTAAATCACTGATATTAATCAATTTTTCCAGTTTCATGAAAGCTTGCTGCTTGCTTGTTATACATGAAATATAATAGCTTGCTACTTGTAAGTATTGTCAAGGTGCAACTGACTCATGCCAAATTATGGCAACCCCAGCAAGGGGCTTTCAAGGCAAGTGAGAAGCAGAGGTGGTTTGCCATTGCCTTCCTCTGACCCCAGGAACTAGCAGCTACACTATAGCTTCAAGTCCTCATGATGAACTCATGTTGTTTGTAATATCCAGCTAAGCTCTCAGGGGTCATCAAGTCACAAACCATTTTGACCATGGACCTAGACAAAATTCAGCTGATGCAGTGGTTGAGAAAAAAGCACCACCTTTCATTGCCACCACCAGCATCTTATAGGCTAATAGGTTTTATGGCTCTGAGTTCTACAACTCAGGTGGGTTGCTATGAAAGATTCCAGTAGGCCTCATCTTTTCTTTGCCTCACATAATTTACTTTAAATAAAGCAAAGACAACTCTCAGAATATTCCCGGGTCCCATAACTTAGCCAAGTAGTCCATGCTAAGGGGGGGACTACGGGGGGGGGGGGGGGGGGGTTGTGCCGTGCACCAGGCACATGCCTGGGGGCGTGCAGAAAATCACCCCAGGCCCCTCCCCCTCTCCCCACCCCCACGGTGCCCCCCCCCCCACCTTCCTTCCCCCACTTACCTTAGTTCCTTTCCTTTTTCTAGAACTTTTTCAGGCTGCAAAAGGCCTGTTCACAGTAAAAACGGCCTGAGGAACTACAGTTCCCAGGAGACCTTGGGGCTCACAAGGTCTCCTGGGAAGTATAGTTCCCATCAGGCCATTTTTACTGTGCCAGGCCTTTTGCAGCCTGAAAAAGTTCTAGAAAAAGGAAAGGAAAAGGGGAGCGCCGCGGGGGGAGGGGTGCTGCAGGGGGCGAGGCACTGCAGGGGGAGCCATGGGGGGCAGAAAATTAGAATGCGCACCAGGTGCAGTTTGGTCCAGCTACGCCTCTGGTCATAGCATCTTCCTTTGACAAACTGTGAACACACATTAAGCTCTGAATGTATTTTGAAAAAACAAGTTTGCCTGCGTCACAGAAAGAAGCCTCTTCATATGGGCCAGTGCTCACTCAGTTACTCCCTCATAGAGAGAAAAAGGTATTCCCAGTGTTTTCTTTATTTGTAACAAGACACAAACTGCTATGGCTGCCCTTTTCTGTATCCCCTCTTTTGAGAAAATGGCTGTTTTGGAGAGTCCATTCTATGGCATTATGCCCTATTGAGTCCCCTCCCCGCTCCAAACACCAACCTCACTCAGGCTTCATTCCCAAATCTCCAGGAATTTCCCAACCTGGAGTTGGCAACATTACTTCCCTCTCTCTTCCTCTATCAGGACTTTCTTCTTTCTATGGCAAAAGATAAAAATATCAGAAAAAGCTTCCTTTGCTGATATTCTGCATATAATTTTGCTTCTGCTTCCTCATACAAGGCTTTGTCAGACTGTCCAGAGCCACAGAAATGCATGTGTTGCTCCCATTACCTTGTTCCCCCCAACAGCCCTGTCAGGTCTATGTTCCTATAATTTTTACTCCTGCTTGGCTGTGTTGAGCACTGAAAGCATTGCTGGCACGAGGCAACTTGGCACAGATGACACAGCTATCTGGTTTACGCAGCCTTTGCTGTGTGTAATAATGGGGACTACAGAGAATGCATTGGCAGTAAGGTCCACTATGTAATAACCACTTCCTTTTCGGCAACAATGGGCATATCTGGAAAATCTATTAGGGATTTTTAAACAGTCAATCCCTGTTCCATGAAGTTCTTTACTCTCTATCTTTGCAAGGTTTAGATGGTTGCACAATTCAGAGAGCGCACTGCAAACGAAAGGGAAATTTTATCTTGTCCAAAGTCTTCTCTTTTTCTTAAATAGGGCCATAGATGAAAACAGTGTTGTTGCTGCCATTTCAGTTCAAAGGACGGAAATTCAATTGATCAGGTTACAGGGATGAAAATGTAGGTTGAGCCTGTTTGGCTTGGATTATTGCTGTTGTAGTTACTGTAATTGTAATTTTCATTTATACTCTGCCCTTCTCCCCACTGGTGATCCAAAGCAACTTACACCATTCTCTTCTCCTCCATGTTATCCTTACAACAACCCTGTGAGGTAGGTTAGTCTGAGACAGTCTGACTGGCCTAAGGTCATCCAGCAAGCTTGGATGGCACAAGTCGGGATTTGAACCTGGTCCTCTCAGATCCTAATCCAACACTCTTAACCACTATAGTACACTGGCTCATGATAGGACAGTTGTGCAGTTGCTCAGGCACAAGCACAATTCACTACCCACATTGATAGTCAAATTGCAAAACTGCTAAAAATGGATGGAGCTAGAGCAATGGGGACCTAGTCATGATTGGGATTGATGATGACATGATTACTTTGCAGTGAAAATGACCAAGTTTCAGATCACTTCCTTTTGGTGATGCAACTATTCTCACATTTTCTCATGTGGAACAATGGCAACAGTCCCAAATTCAGTACACTATCATAATGCTGATCTTTAGCCTAAATCTTTGGCACTCCAGTTGTTATGGACTACAATTCCCATCAGCCCCTGTGAGCATGGCCAATTGGCCATGCTGGCAGGGGCTGATGGGAATTGTAGTCCATAACAACCATAACAACCAAATTCAGTACAGTACAGAGCCCCTCGGGGCTGATGGGAATTGTAGTCCATAACAACCATAACAACCAAATTCAGTACAGAGTCCCTCGGGGGAGGGCGGTATATAAGTGGAACAAATAAATAAAATAAATAAATAAAAAATAACATCTGGAGTGCCAAAGGTTCGCCACCACGGGCCTAAGAGATTAATCCGGAAGTCTCTAATTTATGAGGCAAAAAATAGTCAGAGGAGTATCCACCTGTCTGATATCCTGCCTTACATATGTCACTGGTCTGAGTTTGCTTGACTCACATTCTGTCAAATAAAGACTTGCGGTGGGATATAGGTCTGACGTGTGAACTGCGGCACCAGCCACTTTGGCCCAGAAATCAATTCAGGAGAAACAGAAAGAAGAAAGAGAGATAATTTCCATAACTCATCACTTGTTTGAACTTCTACTTGACCTTCATGGAAATGTGCTGCACATCATTTGCACCTTCTCTTTGGGATTTTAATCGCTTCTGGAGATCATTTCTTCATTTTTATCTATCTATTATTTTAAAAATTCAGTCTCCTACTCATTCATGACATTGGAAAACTGAAGACAAGAATTCAAATGTTACTGTTATGAACCTATGTTGATTCTTCAATAAATGTGTACAGGTGATTGCTTTGATCTGGGACTGAAACATACACAATAAAAACAAAAATATGGGTTCTTATATAGGTGTGTGCCATTGGAAAATGTTATCACTAGTTGACATTATTATCTGCTGGAAAGTGAACAATTCAGACATTTGTTCAAGTTTTTAAAAATTCTCTCTTAATAATCTTGCAGATTTTTTACCTAAACATAGAGGTACACACAGTAAAATAGAGATGCTTTATTACATTATGGAAAGCAATGCAAGTCTAAAAGAAATATAAATCTATGTTAGTTGAAACAGAAAGCAAATGTAAATGAAATGAAATGCCATAGATGAGCTAGGATTTCTCTTTCTAGAATGCAGCTCTGATTGCACAAATTGGAGCTCTCATATCCTTCACTTAACCATGTAATAGCAACTCGCCGTCTTAAGAATTTTGAAAAGATTAGGAAGGCTGTCTAAATTTCAAAAATCCTACCAAGTTTATAATTAGCTGGGAGTCTGAAATAATTGTTATCTTCATGCAAACAAGTGTGGGGGAGGGACAATGACTGTGGATCAAGAAGCACACCTTGTGTATTTGTTAGGATATTGCACTTGTCCAAAGCAACATCCAAAACCAAAAACCATGCATTACCTTTTAGGAAGACCAATCCAAATAATACTGCTAACACCAATGAACTGAATGGAATTTTTAAAAAGCATAGCTTTTTGTGTAGAGGAAAAAATATCTAAGAAGATCGTAGAATCATTGGCCATTTGCTTACTCTATGGCTGTTTGCTTTACAGTGGGTTTTTCCCATGATTATATGTTTAAACAGGGATTCTTCTGTGGCAAAGTGAGCTGATCCACCATTTTGTATGCACCTCACTTCTATGTCCTTTCTGTACAATCATTTGGGGAGGTTTCCTGCTGCTTTGTGTATGTGTGTGTGTGCCATCTTTGGTTTACCATTGATTTGCTAGACCATATAAGTTTTATGTCAATTTCAAGCATGAAAAAGCAACATCACTGCCCTTTCGATTCTTCTGTAGTGGCTGGAAGAGTGAGAGAAACTGCTGTTATGTAAGCAGCGGAAAGTGGGGAGGAGAAAGAAAACCCGAAGAAAGCTAGACACATGCTGATTCCCTTCATTTACCCTGTGAAGGGAGAGGAAAAATTGCACTTTGAGAGCTTCCAGAAACCATGGAGATTCTCTGATCTGAGATCATGGTGAGTTCTGAAGAGAGGAAAACATGTGTGTAACAGAGAATCCAAGCCTAAAGGAAGTGTACACTCAGTTTGAAGGAGACCACAACTGCGTAAGAGGCCATAGAGGTAGAAGAGTCCATACGGACCATCCAGTCCAACCCTGATCAATGCACAATCAGCCTAAATCACATGCTTATCCAACCACTGCTTGAAGACTGCCAGTGTAGGGGAGCTCACCACTTCCCTAGGCAGCTAATACCACAGTTGAACTACTCTAACTGTAATATTTTTCTCCTGCTACCCAGACGATACCTTTTTGCCTGCAATTTAAACCCATTATTGTGAGTTCTATCCTCTGCTGTCAACAGCAGGAAAGGAAGTGAAAGGGAAAAAGAAAGAGAAAGGAGAAAAGGGAAGAAAAGGGGGGAAAGGGAGAGAAAGGAGGGAAAGGGAGAAAAGGGGGGAAAGGAAGAGAAAGGGGGAGAGAGAGAAAGGGAAAAGAGAAAGAAAGGGAGAAGAGTGAGAAAGGGGTAAAGAAAAATGGGAAAGGGAGAGAAAGGGGAGGAGAGAGAAAAGGGGAAAGAGAAAGAAGGGAGGAAAGAGAGAGAAAGGGGAAAGGAAGAGAAAGGGGGTAGAGAGAGAAAGGAGGGAAAGGAAGGGGAAGGGAGAAGAGACAGGAAGGGGGAAGAGAGAGAAAGAGGAAGAAGAAGAAGAGAGAATTTTGGTAGGGGCATGGTCACCCACGTCTTTCCCCCATCCCCCGGAGCTGATAAGAATACCTCTGGTTGTTTTAAAATTAAGATTGATTTACTTTCAGGTGAGCAGCCCTGCAGCCGGGAGGAAACTGGGGGCAGGGACATGCCAGGGAAAGATTAGTTGGGGTGCGGTCTCTTCCTGCACTGCCACGGAGCACCTGGGGCTCGAGCCCCCTGCCCCCTGGTTACGCATCTGGTCTCTATTACTCTCTCATCCAATGGAAACCAAACTTGCATAGTACTTCCCCCCAAAATAAATGTTGAATATGCAAAAATATCTTGATATTTCTGTTAACGTTGGTATTAGTATTACTTTGTCCTGATACAGAAAAGGGTAAGAAATTGTTGTCATTTTCCACCCCAAGAAGATATTGTTAAAGTTGTAAACTCTTCTATCCGCTCTACTTAGGGTGGCTAACCTCCAGGCAATGGACAGAGATCTCTTGGCATTACAGCTGGTCTCCAGGTGACAGAAATCAATTCACCTGAAGAAAATGGCCACTTTGAACCCCACACTCCTCTGCCACCATCTTCAGAATCTTCAAGTATTTTTCATCCAAAGCTGGGAACCCCACCCCCACTCCACCTTGAATATCAAATACCATTTCCAAACATGTATACTTATTTCAGTACATAATTCCTCTTTGCAGCAAGACCATTCCCAAATATGAAGCATGTTGTAGGCCTTTTCTACTGTTGCTGCTTTTGCTTTTCTAGATATTTCATTTTGGTTATACTAGATATTTCATTTTCTAGATATTTCATTTTGGTTATACGGAATTAAAATATTATTACCCATGAAGCTGCCATGTGCCGAGTTGAACCATCGGTTCAGTAAAGTCAGTATTGTCTATTGAGGTCAGTGCTGTTGGCTATCCAGGTTCTCAGGTAGACATCTTTCACATCACCTACTGCCTGATCCTTTTTTCAACTGAAGATGCCATGGATTGAAGCTGGGACCTTCAACTGCCTCCTGAGGACTGAAAATGAGGGGGCCAGTCAGACCTTCCTAGGGAGGTTGTCGCATCATCACGGGGCTGCCACTAAAAAATGCCATCTCTAATCTGCCTGCCAGATGAACATTCTACACAAGCTGCAGCTTCTGAACACTCTTCAAGGGTAGATCCAAACAGAGCATGCAATTAAGATGTGTATCACTATGACTGGATCTGACTTAACCAGGAATGGACATAGCTGACATACCAGTCAAATGTGAACAAAAGCATTCCGAGCTACGGCAACCATTTTTCTGAATTTACTGCTGAGCAAGCAGCCCTCCCAATATTTAAATGGAGAGGATTACTTCATTCAAGCCAGGAGACATCTCAAATCCCCAATTTGCCATTCTACTAACCTGCCACTTTAGTGCTGCACTGCCGCTGACTGGGAACAAGTCAAGTCCCAGTGGTGCTGCTAGCTCCACAGGGTTTTCTTCAGAAGCAGCAGGCTGGGGTACAGGTTTAGGAGGGGATAACAGGAATAAATTACTCCAATATCCTCCTCCCACACCACCTCTGGTTGGCAGCAAACCAAGCCTTGGAGTTGTGCTGGTGCTTCAGGAGTTAACTTTGGACCTAAGATCCAGGAGACAATGATGGTCCCTAGCTACATCTGACACCTCCTCATATGCCACCAACTCCTCAGGTTAACTCTTTACCTAATCTAAAAGCTGTGCTAGGGTGGCCAGCCCCCCCCCCCCCAAAGGGGGTAAGAATGCCAGATCCAAACTTGGAAACTTCTGGAGGTTTGGGGATGGAGCTTGAGGAAGACAGGGACCTCAGTGGGTTACAGTGCCACAGAGCATCCATTTTCCCAGCATCCATTTTCTCCAGGGGAAATGATCTCTGTAGTCTGGAGATGACCTGTAATTCTGGAGGACCCCCAAGTTCAATCTGGAGGCTGGTGGCAATGCTAAGCTGGGCTTGAACAGCTTGGGTAGAGAACTAACTCTGAGGCTGGAGTGGGGAAGGTCACCTGTTTCAGAAATATTTCCACACTAAAATTTCCCTAGCACAGAAACCAGCATGTTATAGAGATTAGGTGAGCCTAGCCATCTCTGTAGCATACCACATTTGTGCGGGAGGAAATTCCTTTGAGTAAACATTCAAACAAGCAACTCCCCTTCCCTGCATCAAGTACTGATCACAGAGAGGTTTACTGATGGATTCTGCAGGTTGTTTAAACCAGTAGAAAAAATCTGGCTGCAAATATAAAAGGATGTGGTATGGGGACTGCTCTTCCAGAATGAAGCCCTGGGGTGCCACGATTCAGATCCAGGATCCATTTCAAGTCTATTTTTACTCAAAGCCACAGGTATAAAACTCACACAAACCATTACCCTATTCACCATTCTGACGAACAAAGAGATGAGCACACACCACACTGCTCATAGTTCAGGTCTCTGGACAGCAACCCTTCTTTCTCCAGCCTTTTCCATTATGCCATCAGATTTACAGCTAACTCCTAACTCTTCTTTTCATCTCTGTCTCTTTTTCTTATGAGCACTGCTTCACTTAATTGCCAATTTCCAATATCAAAAGCAATTTTGTCCTCCCGGTATTATCATAAAACACCATTTACGCTCACGGGCGAGGCGAGTGGATTGAATTACAGCTCTAAGAGTCTGCTATGAGGGCAATGCGTGACTTTGACATTCCCGAGGCATAATGTTGCTCTTTGCAGTGATTGTTGGCAGCCGCTCTCAAGAAATCAGACCAGATGTCCCAGCTGTTTCATGGATATTGAGAGGTGTTCCTTCCTTGGGACTGAAAAATAAGTAGCAGCCACAAGAACCTGGAATATCTCTATGCAACATTCTTCATAAGGTGGAGGCTTCAAGATCCCTTTCCACCATGTGGAAATGTGACACGTTTTTAAATAATTTGATTTTGTGGCAACTTTAAAATTACCTATTGACAAGAAATGAGGCAAAGATATCTTACTAAAGAATATCAACCAGCTTGGTGACAAGCAACAGGAGGAGATGCATATGGCTAATTGAAAAGCAGGAAACATCCTTCTCATAACTGCACAGTACAACAGGATCAATCTCAGCCCCCCTGATGATGGATAAGGTGATGGTTGTAAAACAGCAATTGTTTTATCTCCTGGCCCTTGGCAGTGGATTTCCCATTTGAATTTTGGCCAGCGTCATTCTCACTGCTATTCTGCCTCTGTTATCCATTGCGCACTTCAAGTCAAAACACCTCAAAATATTGATTTCCACACTACACCATTGCACTGTATAATTGTTTTCGTCATCTACAATTGTGTGAATAGACATTTTTGTAAGTATGCATTGCCCAAGTGGACTGACTTTTTAACTCTTGGGAAAGTTCTTGGGGGACCTACTGTCATTGCGGGCTGTGGCAGCTGGGAGCAAGCTGAGCTGAGCCGCAGTGGTGCTTGCTCAGCTTATACTAAGCAGCTACAACAATGAGTGTAGGCTTCAGAGGTGGAGTGAGGGGGGAACTGCACCTAGGGTGCGTGCGTGCCTTGTGCCCCTGCTGTGGCACCATCTGTCTCGCCCTGGAACACCATGCCATGCCTCCTCTGCAACCCAGCCACACCCCCTCCGCTGCTCCGCCCGGGGTGCCATGCCCCACCCGGCCCCATTGGTGCTACACCACTGGTAGGCTTACTTGTAGCATTCTCCAGCAGCTCTTTCCTGTCTATTCAGATCTGTACACCCACAGCAACAGAGGAGGTGAAAAGTGAGCCAATTGCCACTTCAACCTGGGCCTGAGCAGAGCAGAAGTGCTGCGGGGGCCTGCTCACATCCACTTGCTTTTGTGTATTTTTAATTTCCTAGTCCATCTCCGCTCATTGCTGTGGAGTGAAAAAAACATGTTAAGCAGTTCCTGGATGAAGTGCATCAACTTTGTTAAAAAGCAGTGAATTTTGTTGGCTGGCTGTATAAGAACAGTTGTTGAGTGTGTTAATGGAGCTTCAGATTTTGAATAGAGTCCTGAACTCAGTGGCAGCCATCACAAGTAGTTCTTTCATTAACTCTCCTCCAAGGATTTATGACTGGCTGGCCAAACCTAGGACATGATTGATCAGTCTGAATTACAGACCTGACAGGCAGTGGCCTGGATTCAGATGGCTAAACAGTATCCAACTCTATGGTTCCTGCCAGCTGTCCCTAACCTTGCATTTGATACTGATCTGCGGAGCACTTTGCTAACTTCATGTACTGATGCCATTTACCCCAGTCAACTAAACTAATAATGTTTGGGAAAGAACAGGAACATCTATAAAGGTGGTCAGAGCACTGCTTTTGGTTAAGATCTAAGCTACTATTGGTACTTGTAGCCATTCCTTTTATTATTCTTCAGAACCACAACACCCCAGTGTTTTCTCTGGTGCTCAGAAATGGGCAGAAAACCCCAGGACAAAATGTTTTGATTTGGACTGGAAATATATTGACAAAAGTATATATTGTATGCCAAGCATAGTGACCAATGTAAAAGACTTCTCTGGCAAAGAAGATTAGAGATAGAATTTCCTGGAGGCAAGAACCTGTAATTTAGCCTTGCAATGGAGGCCAATTTGACAATCAACCTGAGAGGGAGACTGATAACAGCAATTCCAAAACCATTTCGGCCCTGTCATTAGAATCTGGGTTCAAATCCCCCCTTGGCCAGAAAGCTCTGGGTGGCTTTAGGCCAGTCACATCTCAGCCTGTTTGGCCTAGGGTTGCCAATTGCCTGGAGAAAATAATGGCCAGTCCCTTCAATAGAGGGATAGTTGTAAGAAGAGCCCTACTATGTAATTCTGCATTGTTTAACATGTCATGTTAATACTTATGCTTTGCTTTCCCCCAGCACTTACCCCAGTAGAGGGACAAATTTGCTGGCAGGCTGCCGCTGTGGCCCTCCAGGATGGTCAAACAAGGCACTCTGCACCATATCAGCACTCCTACACCCCCTGTCTCCGCCAGTATCGTGGGGGCTTTCTGGCGACATGGCTGGAGGTAGAGTACACATTAGTCAGCTTCCAACAGGGCTTTGCCTGCAGGAACATCCATATGGGAACTTGGACTTATGCCACCCTTTACACCCATAGAGGATAAGGAGACAGGGAAGATTTTCTGCTTTTTGCCTCTCTAAGCCCCTGAGAAGCCCTATTGGAGGTGGTGGGGCAGTGCTGAAGTAACTCTGTATCCTGCCATCAGCGGCTCTCGATTGAGCTGAAAAACAATTAGTTGGTTAGCTCAAATTGATCTCCCTAATGATCATTAAGGTAGGAGATATTCCTGTTCTCTAGTATTTTCTCCTCTGAAGTTTTCATTCACCATCTTCATTGTTCTATAAAATGGATATTGACAACTACTGATTGAGCACTTTCAGGAGGAAGGACACTCTCCTAATTATAGGAAGCTGAGATGAACCTTTAGAAATGATTAACTGAGAATCACGCGGTTTGAGTAGCCAAGCATGAAAGCAAACTCATTCTCATCTACTTCACTTTCTTAGACTGGAGGTGGCATTTTCCTTTTAGAATAATGTGGCACTAAGATAGTTTATTTTCTATTGTGTTATTACTTTCACTTGTACAAAATGTACTGGCACATGTTATTAAATTTACTGAAAAGACATGAGGAATGTGATTAACTGGCTAATCTTTATGCCTGACTTTTAAGTTCTGTTCTGATCAAATATCTCTAGTATGTCCTGATCTTTTTAGATGTAAATGCAGAGTCATGGCTAGCTTCTGTCACCCATTCTCAATGGCCAATTACACACAAGTTGTTTGCTGCGTAGCGGAGGTGAATGTCTGGCGCAGCAAGATTTCTTGTACGCACAAATTTCCTCTAGGCTGGCTTTCACTTTCCACTCTTTCCACGACAAGTAAATCCACCTATAGCACGATTTTCATTTTGCTTCACTGTCAGAGTGGGATAGATTTGACAGTGGGCACAGCTTTGCCCCAAACCTCTTCTCTCCATCCGCAGCCAGCTCACCTAGTCTTGCCAGATCACACCCTCGCGATGCTTTGCGTGTTTCCCTCTCGCCCTCCTCCCTGTTCCCAACTACTTCCCCCTTCTAGTCCTGCCATATCATTTCTATTGCCCGTGGCCTCTCCACTCCTGTATAGCTTTAAATCTTTAGATTAAAAAAATTAAATAACCATATTGATAGATTGATAAATCAGTACTAAGACTAAAAAAATGTAAAAATAAAAGGCTACTTGAATAGTCCAAGTACCTGATTTGCCCCTGCATTTGATCAATAAACTGGGATATCTACAGCCTTGTAGTTTTATACACAGTGATTCCAAACCACACTAGGAGCAGCCCAACAGTTTTGATGCTTGGGTTTACAGCACATTGGGAAATGGATGATTGTGAACCTAGGCAGCTTACCAAACAGCAGTTCATATTGTCCTTTTGCGGTTTGCACACTGCCATTACTCCCCACCCCTTTCCTGCCATAAAAAACAAAGGTAAAAATTAAAGATTATATTAAAAATTAAAGTACATATGCGCGACAGAGAACCCACAAAACATCACATAAACACCCGAATGCAAGCACAAAAGCCAGCTGTTGGGTAATGCCTGCCCCGCTGCGAACAGGGCGGCGGGATATAATGCCAAACATGCCTCGAAACAAAGACTCCCCAGCCAATTCTCTTTGAAGTTGCAGGAACTTTGTCATGCGTAATCATCTCTGGCCTGTTGTTGGACCTCCTGAGGAACTGGATTATGAAACAGGATGCTGTACTAGATAGAACACTGGTCTGATCCTGGAGGTCTCTTCTTATGTACCTATAGTTTATTCAAGCAAGATTTAGGCAGAGAGGCCTGCTGCCCAAAGCAGTGATTCATATAGCAAATAATCCCAAAGTATATCAAAGGGAAAATGTAGAGGAGACACATGATGGAGTGTTTGGAGCTGGATACCTTGCCAGTCACAAGACAGACATAGCTCTGATCTGTTCAAATCACTCTTTGGGTACAGATTTTGGCTCCAATTATATGGTCAGAGGCATGAGTTAAAAACATTCCGGCTTGGAATGTGAGGAAGGGAGCCAGCCAGACGTGCTAACAGATATGCCCTCCTGATTAGATAAGGTTAGAAGGGAGATCCAAGGTCCTGGGAACGTTTCCAAATAAGGAAAGAGAAGGAAACTCTGAGGGAGAGAAGAATGAATGATGAAGGCAACCTTACCTCACTGGCCTCTGTTTCCAGCAGGAAATACAGCAGGAAGTACAAATAAATTCAATCAGTCTAAATGAAGGACTTTTTGGTATGAAATGTGAATGTGGTAAGGAATGTTAATGCAGCAGAATCCATTGTGCTTATATGCACCTTTATTCACTACTTCAAAGATTTCTGATTAATGGGTCTGATTGCCCGATGCTGGAAGAGACTTCTCGAACCTCTGAACCTGTTCCTTCCCAGTAAGTATGATACAGTTAGACATGGTGCTGCTCCCTCTACTAGCCATAAATCCTTTAAAGCTAATGACCAGAAACTCTGCTTCTTCACCTCATGGAACTTTTTATTTGTCAAGTCACAGATGACTTATAGCATCCATGTAGGGTTTTCAAGGCAAGAGACTAACAGAGGTGGTTTGCAATTGCCTGCCTGGTATTCCTTGGAGGCCTCCCGTCCAGATGCTAGCCAGAGTCAGGGCTGAGAGTATGTGACTGGCCCGGGGTCACCCAGCAAGCTTCCATGATGCAAGTGCAGATTTGAACCTGGGTTTCCCAGATCCTAGTTTGACATCTTAAGCACTAGACCAGGCTGGCTGTCTCTCATATGACTAGCTGGTCTTATGCCCATAAGATGGGTGGGGGTAGATGAGAGAAAGGCCAACAAAACTGATGGCTTGGTGGTAGCTTTGAGGCAACTTGATCACTGTGAATTATCTATAGTTATAGTTTGTATAAGAAAGAAAATTCTCCAGTTGGCTTGACTAATGAACTTTGCCCTTCAGTATAGTTTGGCTCGCTGTATTTTATTTTTGAACTAGCAGTAAAGCCTGCTGTAGGGTAAGAAATACAGCAGGCCTAGTTAGGGCCGGGAGTGAGAGCAGTGAGAGGCTGAGAGGACTTGCTGTGGGTGGAGGGAGGGCAAGGGGGCTTTTGGAGCCCCAGAGCAGTGGCAGCAAGGTGCTGCAGCTCCAGGGCAGGGATGGAATGCAGGGGCAGAGCTGGGGGGAACTGCGACCGGTGTGCCCCGGAACATACCCACCCCCGGAATGCCCTTGCCACACCCCTTGCCCTTGCCACACCCCTTGCCCTTGCCACACCCCACAGGGGTATGCGCTCGGGACGTTGCAACCTCCTGCCCCCTTGGCGCTATGCCACTGATGGAATATCCAACAATGAACCCTCCCCAATAAGGGAGCAGGACTCAGGAAGGTTCATTGTCGGACATTCCATCCCTTAGCACTTTATTATTGGTAGGATTGCAGAGACGATGCCTCCAATATGGAATATCCAAACGGGACCTGTCCTTTTCGCTTGGCATAATATATGTAAGCAGCATGCTGTTCATTTATAGGATATGGTTAATGTGTGGAGGAACCTCCTGATACATGCCCAAGAAACTGGCCCTACATGAGCCTTGGCTTGTTTTCACAGTGTGATTTATGGCATCTGATCATATTTCTGTCTCACAGACATACTATTTGGAGAAAATATTTTATATAAGATATTTAAAAGGGGGTTGGCCATCTGCACCAAGATGCCAAGAATAGTTACAGCAAGCTAGAAAAGACTAGATTAGACTGCTGGTTTTTAAAATGTGTGGCATGCCATCTGCCAGAGTTGCCATGCAGAAGTCTAATAATGGTATCATCTCCCCCATCTGCTCCCCCCCCCCAATTTAATTTCAGGTCAGGATTAGAATGACTGCCAGAGTAAATGCTGTAAGTAACATAATTTTGCAAGATTTTCAAAGACAATTGCAAGGATTTTCAAAGACAATTGCAATCTTCAGCTGAAATCATGTTAATTGTGGGATTTAAAATGAAGTTTTAATCATGGTTGCCTCTTTTGTTAGACAGACAGGCAAGTCACACAAAGAAAATAGATTTTTTAAAAAATTATGTGTGTCAATATGAATGTCATATTGGTGCTGCAGCTCTGGGGCACCACCGCCCAGAGCCCTTTGGGGATGGGGCGGTATACTGAAATTGAATTAATAATAATAATAATAATAATGATAATAATAATGATGATGATGATGATAATAATAATAATAATAATAATAATAATAAAAAATGCTAAATTAATATAATGCCACCTATGAATGCTACAGATATTTTTTATCTGGTTGCTTTGATGCTGAGTTAAAAGTCCTCATGTGGTAACAGGGCATGTGCTGTTCCTCCAATCAAATATGGTGATCAGTTAGGAATAACAAGTATTATTTGGCTTTGCTCTTGCCAAAACTTGTCCCTCACTCTGATTTGTCAAGTATCACCAGCTCTTTGCAGTGGTTGTTATAAGAATTATTTAGAGACTTAGGGCGAATCCCCGCAGGGAAAATAAACCGTGTTTCCCCTGGTTCCATAAGACACAGCACCTTCTCATTCTGGTCTTTGCCTCCCCACTGCAGCGTGCGTCTGTTGAGGGGATCAAAGTTAATCCCAGGATCAAACACTGTAACTATTTTCACGAGCCCGCAATCTGCTCTGCGGCTTTTTCCAATTGGCTGTTGTGTTGGGGCAAGAACGTGACCCCTCTGCTTGGGAAAGTTTTTTTTAAATTTCTGGCTGCGCAGCTTCATAGAAACATAGGATGTCTATTTTTTAACTTTTTGGCTGTGCAGCTTTGTTGGTATACGCACTCAGTGCTAGCTCTCCTTCTCTTTGCAGGGTCTTACCTACGAAGCCACGGCCAGCACAAAACAAACAACCCCCCCTTTGCGCGCTCTGTGCCCAGCCCACTGTGCTCTGATTGGTGCATGCCTCCTCGGGTGGGAAAAATAAACCGGAATGTTTTTCTGCTGCCTCCCCACCAATATGGCCTCGGCCCACGTTTTCAAAAAGTGTTCCTTCCTGCTGTTTTTTGAAAAATGTGGGATGAGGGGGAGAGTGCACACCAGGCCTGGGATGGAGCCGAGTTGGGCACTGAAGCCGTGGGGACTCCTTGCCCAAACCGGGACATTTACCGTGAGTATTACACGATTTTTTGACTTTGGGGATTCCCCCTTATTTTTCTCAGAACTGGGAACTGTTCTATAACTTCTGGAATACAGAGTATCATTTACCAGTCAAAGGAGCCAGCGAGGTGTAGCAGTTAAGAGCAGCAGACTTTAATCTGGACAACCAGGTTCAATTCCCCACTCTTCCACATGAAGCCTGCAGGGTGACCTTGAGCTTGTCACAGTTCTTTCAGAACTCTCTCAGCCCATGCAGAGGCAGGAAATGGCGAACCACTTCCAAATGTCCCTTGCCTTGAAAACCCTGAAGGGTTGCCATAAGCCATCTGTGCTTTGATGGCACTTTCCACCACATATATAACTATGCAGGTTTTTTAAATAGATGTGTAATCAGGGAACTAAGGGCTAAGGTGTGAAAAGGAATTGAAATGACTATTATGTTTATCAGAAAAGTGGAGCCAGCCAGTTTACTTTCAAATGCTAATTCACAATTATTATTAAAACTGATTTGGCAGGCCAGTTGTAGTTAGCTACTAATGATGCTATAGACCTGCTCCACCCACTGTACCTGATTCAAATCAGTCCCCATGCTTGCAGTTGCTTTTTCCCATTAAATATATTGGAATAACTTCACCTGCAACTTCCACACAGCATGTATTATGACCCTCAACATTGTGGTCTGAAAAGCAGGAAAATGCAATATTACTACAATAGAAATGTTATCCTAAGAATGGATATTTTCAAATTCCATGGGCAAATGATGAACAGATACATATTTAAATAAACAAAGCCAGCCCTTATATTCTCCAGCTGGGGCACTGGAGAACAGGGGAATAGTTAGTTGGGTTTATGTAGGGTGCAGGCTGTACTCCTACTGAGAGGAATGGAGCAGTAAACTGTGATAGGTGAGCACCCATGGGCATGAAGCTCAAAGTCAGCTGGAAAAGGATAGCAAGAGATCCTTTGCCAAACACACAGTTGCATGAACAGCATATTTGTGAGTACTGTGCACTAGAGAAAGAGAAGATCAGTGTAAAATATAAATTGTGGCAAACCAATATACGTTTCATCACTTTAATCTTAAACCTTCTTGAAGCACATTCAGTATTTGTCCTGCAAGCAGGAATGTTAAAATCAATATCTGAAAGTGTTGAAATGCAACTATTCTGATTAGTCCAACATTTCATGGGCTTTGAATTAATTAATACAAATAGGGATAAGTGGTTGAAGGACGGGCATTCTGGTTTAAGTGATCTGTGTGCCGGTGGATCTTCTTCTGTAGGTGATGATGAAGGGTCAGTTAATTTAGCTACTTCTGAAAGATTGCAGTGCATTAAACTGGGAATCTGTATTAGTAGTGGAGTGCTGAAGGGTCAGCTCCATGACACGCTCATTCAATTTTGACTGACAAATTAAACAACCTGGACTGAATTTTTAGTCTAAAAATGCTTGTATAAATCATGTAAAAGCAGGCCCTTGTAGTCACAATGCAAACCTTGATTTACAACAATGTAAATGAAGAGACAAGAAGACCTCATTTCAGCCACAGTGATGGATGCTACCTGATGCCATGTAATTAACACAGAATCTTTTGTCAAGGGCTCCATGCTAAATTTGCTTGTATAGATAAATAGCAGTTGTCTTTAGGGCAACAGTAGTAAAGCACAGCAAAGGGAGTGAGGGGGGTTGCTGAAACGACATGCTAGAATGCATTTTGTGCCTTGTACCTATCATACAATCCAATTCCATTTCCTGTCTCAAGGGCAACATCGTAGACAGGCATTTTTCAGAAAAACAGCCACTATCTTACTGCATATTGTTTTGTTGTGCTTTTCTATTAGGCTTTCTTGGAAGGAGCAGTAAATCTTATCTGGAAGAGGGTTCCAGAATGGAATGTACATGCTGTTACCTGATTTTTCTATTTGCTTTCGGAAACAGCAATACATTTGAACTTTGTAACCTGGATCGTAACACAATAATTTTTGCTGTTCTATTGGGACATAAAAATGCGTGTAAACAACGTGAAGGCAACTGCAGTGACAAATGTTCCTGATTTCCAGGCTTGTTGTCGAATGATCTATCTCTCAAAGCCCAGTAACCATGCTGAATTGAAGGTTAAAGACAACTTCAAAACAGAGGTCGCCAGATTTTCATCTACCGGTATGACTGACTATAAGGCCCATTATGCATGGAATGCTTACCTTGGAGTTGTTGTTTTTTGCTGTGCAGTGTGGTAATGGGGTCTCCTTGCATTTCTCCATTTACATGCAAGGACGCACTCCACAGCCTAACGTACAGCTTGCTTGCTGAACTCTCCCAGATCTCTGCTTCTCTTAACTCCGCCTATCTTAGGTGGTTTCTTAACTTCCTGCTTCTCTTAACTCCGCCTATCAACTCACGCTTAAAGGCACACAGTTGCAAGATTACTAGCTTTGTTAAAGCCCTTTAAATTGCTATTATATCGATACTGCAGTTATAGCAATATTGTAGCCCCTTTCGAAATATAATCTGCCCCCAAATGAAAGAGGCAAAGCAATTCCCTGCACCACACTCTTCTGAAGAAGGGGACCACGTTGTAGATCTGATATTCTCTCCCCAACTCCGCACCCACACTTTTACTGCTACTGCCGCTTCTGTGGGAGGAGAGAGAGCCTTGTTATTTTGATATTCCCGTATTAGATCTATCATTATTTTGATAGTTCTAATATAGAACAAATGCTTGAAGTTGAAATAAAGTTTGAAAAAGCCCTCTTGAGTGCCTGGGCACGTTGGATATACACGGGCACATTGAGGGTATGGTGGGATCAAGCACTCTCCATGATTATTATATTGAGATACTGAGATATTGATATGAGAATTTAAAGGCTGTGTTTTGTCTAAGTCTGCGTAGTTGAGCTTCTTCTTCTTCTTCTTCTTCTTCTTCTTCTTCTTCTTCTTCTTCTTCTTCTCTCTCTCTCTCTCTCTCTCTCTCTCTCTCTCTCTCTCTCTCTTTTGACTTCCATTTGCTGGCTACAGAAAGTTACCTTCTGGAGCAGCAGTGGCGTAGTGGCTAAGAGCAGGTGCACTCTGATCTGGAGGAACCGGGTTTGATTCCCAGCTCTGCCACTTGAGTTGTGGAGGCTTATCTGGGGAATTCAGATTAGCCTGTACACTCCCACACATGCCAGTTGGGTGACCTTGGGCTAGTCACAGCTTCTCGGAGCTCTCTCAGCCCCACCCACCGCACAGGTGTGTCATTGTGAAGTATGGGAAGGGCAAGGAGATTGTAAGTCCCTTTGAGTCTCCCATAGGAGGGAAAGGGGGGATATAAATCCAAACTCTTCTTCTTCTTCTCTTGTGGCAGACATATGGCTGTGCACCCAGCGATGGCAAGAAGGGAGGGCATCAGGGGCAAAAAACAGGTGGCAGAAAAGTGATCCAGCAGGATGAGGAAGGAGCAGGAAAGATCCAGCAATATGGAAGGGGGGGAAGGGGGAAGGTGTGGATGACAGTGCAACGGAGTGGGAGGGGTGAAGCTACATAGGCTGGTTGTGGGCAAAGGGAAGATGTCCAGGGCAAATCTGTGCTCACTGGCAAATCTGCCCTGCTCTTGAGGTGAAGAAAATTAAAGTTGTGCTAGAAGAGGTGGGCCTTGCTGCAGAAAGAATGGAAAGTGAAAGCTGGGCCTGGAGGAATATGTTTCTACAGGATAACTTGCCCCCATAAGCATTCGCCCCTGCAGTGCAGCAGACACTTTGTGCATAATCATCAGAGAAAGACTGGTGATTGTTATTCTGTATGGTTTAGTCAGCTGGATGTTTGGGCTTTCAGTTTTCAGAATGAATGAAGCTGTATACTACTGTCAGATCTCTGAAGAGAAGCATCCTAGCCAAAATAGAGCCTCTAATGGGGCTTGTAGCCCCATCCAAAGGGGGAGGGAATCCGCTGTTGGGAGCGGCACAGAGCTGTGCCAGCAGATTTGCCCTCCCTGGGGCCCTTGCCCCAGTGGAGGGATAGATCTGCCAGCAGGCTGCTGCCACAGACCTCCACAGCAGTGGGACATGGCACTCAGTGCCGTGCCAGTGCCCTTGCATCCCCGACTATGTAGCAGGGAAGGTGTGGAGGCAAGGCTGGAGGAGGAGCCAATGCTAGTCAGCTTCCACCCCTATCCATTGCCTCTGTTACGCCAACCACCGGGGCTTTGGACTTACACCACCTTTTTGGTGGCATAAGTCCATTAGTGGGGGCTTTCTGGAGTTAGGGAGGCTTTTAAAGGTTGTTTTGCCACCCCACAAGAGCAACTGTTGACTGTGCAAAGTTTTCCTTGAATGAACACTGCTTGCCTTAAAATTCTGATATCACAAGAAACAGTATTTATTTATGTATTCATTAATTGAAATATTTCTGTCATGTCTTTCATTGTGGCTCTGGGACGTGTACAAATCATAATTAAAAACATCACAATTCTAACAAAATAAAACCCTCAAATAACCCCTCCCACAAAAGTTACCTGCAACTTATATCCCATTAAAATCCCTGGTAAATAACATGGCTTTGCAGCACTTTCTGCCTTATGACCTTCATTCTGCCTGATGATCTTCAGTTACGAACTTCACTGGATGACTTTTGGGTGCTCCTGATTTTGGAAGATAGGTGGGTATCTATTGTCTGTAACATTTTCTGTGTTTCTTTTATAAGATGTTTGCTTGTTGCCATTTTTTTAAAAAAAGATCTGCTACCATTCCCATGAGCTTTAATTGTTATGTTGGGCTGTTGGTTGCTATGGCTGATTTACTGTCGCAGTGGTGCATGCATGTGTTCTATAACTTTTAAACTTGTGCTCATTTGTTTGTTTCATTTTTATTGAAGCTCGGGGTAGCTTACATGGATTTCCTTTTCTCCATATTTTCCTAACAGCCCCCTGAAATAGGCAAGGGTGGGCTGGGAAAGAAAATGGGAGATCTGAAATGCCTCCTCATTGATACTCAGCTGCTCTAACCCAGTGGTTCTCAACCTTCCTAATGCCACGACCCTTTAATACAGTTCCTCATATTGTGGTGACCCCCAACCCTAATATTTATTCATTTTACAGATGGAGAACGCTGATGCAGAGAGTCTTAGGCGACCCCTGTGAAAGGGTCGTTCGACCCCCAAAGGGGTCGTGACCCACAGGTTGAGAACCACTGCACTAACCACTACCCCAGGCCTGAAGAACCTGGGGGTCCACCCCTCCCTCCCTTCCCTCCCTTGCATGCCACCCCTCCCCCTCCCTCTGCTAGGACTCATTGACTGGCATTGTACACACTGGGCCTTTCTACACAAATCACCTAAAATGTTTTTAAAACATTTTCAACTATGTGGTTACACATCGGCGGGAGGTAAGGTTAAAAAACCCTGCGCCTCCGTGGATACGGCGTATCCTTGCCATCTTGGACGTCGTTCCCCTCCCAGCCTTCGGCCCAGGCACCAGTATTATGAGTATTATGGGTCTTAACAGGTTGTTTTAGGATTTGATGTGTTGCTTAAGTTTTTAATGGGGGTTTTAACTGTATTTTAACTGTTGTAATTTATATTCGTTGTAAACCGCCTAGAGCCCTCCGGGGATTAGGCGGTCTAAGAAATCTAAACAATAAACAAACAAACAAATAAAAGGTGCGACGGCAACCCACTTTGCTTCCATTCTCTGTTTGCTGCCTGCACGGAGGCATGCAAATGTGCTGACTAGACAGCGGGTTGCTTTATGCTGCTTACAACCCCTGTCCTTCTGCTGTGTGGAAGGGGCCTAGGACCCAGACAGGTGCTGGCATTCTCATTGTCTCTGCGCTCCACAACGAAAAGTGACTTACAGTGACTCTTTTGAGAAGCTGAAGCTGATCTGTTGTGCCACTTTCCTGCCTTGCAGTATTTCAAGTCAGAAGCTGCTGTTGCCAAACCAACGACAATCTCTCTCTCTCTCTCTGCAGCCTTTCTCTTGACAGTTTTAGGTTCCCCCCTGCCATAGGGGCATATCAGAACACAAACTGCCACCCTTTCTCCCCACTTTAGAAAGCCCCTTCCTTCTTTGTTGCGAGTCATACAGTGCTGGAGACAGCTAACATGCTGACACTGCCCAATTTGTAACAACAATAATATATATAATTTGCAAAGCATTGATTTTCGAGGCCATTGCTTTGCCTTCTACATTTGGTAGGAGATGATGGATCACTTTATTACCCTACTTGGGTTTTATATCTATCAAATTAAACAGGCGGTGAAATGGTAGTTAATTAAGATTATGTTTTGTCAGGTGGCATGATGAAGAGGCAACGTGACTGCACATCCACTGCCTTCTAGAAAATTTCTTGTAGGTTCCAATGACAACTCTTCATTAGGGGAATGTTGGCAGGCCTTGGGTAGAATCATTAAACAGAGAATTGAAGAGAGTATCTCAAAAGATGCCAAGAAAATCCTTTTGGCTGTATGTTGAGAAGTGTGTTTTGTCTTTCACAAACCGTTGATCTTATAGTTAATAGTATGCGTAGATAACTGCCTTGTCTGTGATTTGGTCTACCCGTGCAGAAGACTGAGCAGGTAGAATCCTGATTGCAGGGGGGAGATGATGCAGAATAATGTAGTAGAGGTCGTTTATGTACTTGTGTTCTGCCTTGCAGCCAGCTTACCTTTCCTTCACCGTAGATTTTCCTTTCTGCATTTGGCCTATCCAAAGCTGCCCTGGGACAGAGCAGAGAAGCTGCATGGTTTCCAAATACTGGCAAAACGCAACCTTTCCTATTGCTTCACTTTTCCCCATGAAACAAAACAGCTGAATAGAAAGCGTAATTCTTTACCCAGGTTTTGTTGCCCCTTCCTGCCTCACCCAATAACTGCTTTCCCCACTCTTATGGCTACCATTCTCGAATGATCAGAAGGACTTGTGTGTGTGTGTGTGTGTGTGTGTGCGCGCGCGCGCGCTTTAAAAACGCTGCTTGTCTAACTCAGCAGCAATGGACCAGGGGGAGGGGGGGTTTGCTTCTTTTCCAAAGTTAAAAATGTTAGTAACTCTTGTTCATGATTGAAAAGGGCTAGCACAGTCCTGGGTATGCTGGCTGTCTAATACACATTCTAATTGAAGTTGCTTTTTAAATTGAGCTCAAAGATGTTGAAATTGTAAATATTATTACAGCATCCCTGGAAACTGCACATATACTAGCTTGTGTCATTACGGGAGAAAGATGGAATATACATATTTTAAAAATCCCATCTCTTTAAAACCCCTTTCAAGGTAACAAATATATATATATAAATATTGTAAGCAATAAACTCTATACCTCTTGGTGTCTCAAAACATGGAAAATGAACACATCTCTAATTTATTGATATGATCGAGAAATTTCTTGCAGCTAAATTAGGCTACAAATCATTAAAAAATCTTGGTCTCTGGAAATGGTTGGGAGTCTGTTGTGGGTGGTTGGGGAGGGGGGAGCAACTGTAAGCTACTTTGAGACTCCTTAAAGAGAAAGGCAGGGTATACAAACCAACTCTTGTTTTCCTATAAGCAGAATCAAATTTCATACGATTTGTGTGTGTGGGGTGGGTGGAAATCAAGGGTGAAATGTTTTAAGGAAGGCATGGGGTGAGATGGTGAAATGCTCACAGATCAATAGCTGGTTAGTCATGCCAGCTATTAAGCATCTGACTGCATACGATCAAGGATTTTTGCGAATGAACACACACAATATAGATTCACTTGGGGAGATTTCAGAAGAGAGAAGACATTAATAAAGAGGCAGAGTGTAGCAGAGATTCCATTTTCTCTGCTATATTTCCCCCAAGGTCAGGAGCTGCTAAAAAAAAGAAGGTATTTTGCAAAACTTTTTTTGCCATCGTAAAGTAGCAAAAGAGGTTTAACAGCCAAATCCAGAACTGATGGGTGGGTGTGGATGGCGTCACTCTGTACCACCCCATTCTCTCCAAAGTGTTTTCCCATGAGGTGGGAAGCCCAGAAAAAACCCTAGCGCCTGTCAACATAGGGGAATATGGAGATATACCATGAAAAATGCCCTAGGGCCGTGGTGGTGAACCTTTGGCACTCCAGATGTTATGGACTACAATTCCCATCAGCCCCTGCCAGCATGGCCAATTGGCCATGCTGGTAGGGGCTGATGGGAATTGTAGTCCATAACATCTGGAGTGTCAAAGGTTCGCCACCACTGCCCTAGGGGAATATGGAGATTCACCACAAGAGTTCCTGCACCGTTGTGGTGGGGCTGGAAGGGCAGTGGAAGCTGACTAAGGTTGACTCCATCCCTGGCCCAGGCCCTGAATCCCCCCACACTTGCTGGTGCATCTTTGAGTGCTGGCAGACCTGAGTGAGGATGGAAGCTTCTGGGTCATGCACTGTGGAACCACCTGGCACCCACCTGGCCATGTATGTAGCTCCTCCTCCATTGGAACATTTATCGCTTGCATCAGATCATGCCAACGTAAGAAGTTTTCACATATTTTTTATTTATTTATCAGTTTAGAACATTTATATACTGCCACTCCAGAAACCCACTTGAAACAACTCACAACAACAACAACAAAATCATAGAAACAAAAGCTACAACGTTATCAATAGTAGAATCATAGAAACAGAGATGGAAGAGATCTCCAGGGTCAAAAGTAAATTAACTCATAAAAGCAACACTGAGTAGGCCAAAAGGTTATCCACAAACAGCCCATTGCCTAGACGCAGACTCTAAAAACAGTTGAAGAAGATGGGTCCATTTGGTTAAAAACTTTGACTACCAAGATACATTTTGTCTTGGTGATTAAGGGTCACAATAAATTGGGTATCAGGCAAGCCTCAAGTGGGAAGGTATTCCAACAGTGAAATGCTGTACTACCACGGAAAAGTCCTGTCTGTGGTTGCTGTCTCCCTCACCTCTGCAGATTAGGGGTTCCAGAGAATATTGCTTGGACAGCAAAAATATTGAGTATCCTAGTGACAGGCCCTTTACAGCTTTAAAGGGAAAAACTAGCATCTTGAATTGGTCCTGGAAATAAATGGGCAGCCATTTCAGACCTTTCAGCACAGAGATTATACAATTCCTGCATCCAACTCCCAACAAAAATGTGACTGCCACATTTGGGCCACTTAGTTTTCAAAGTAAAGCTAATTATACCAACCTTTATATAATCAGATCATGGATATCATAGTGGCTAGATCCCCCTTCTCAATGAACAGTCATAGTTGGTGCTGCATGCCATGGAGGAGACTTGAGTCTCCAACTGAAGTCCTGGTTCCAGCAGCACCTGCAAGCTATGAACCCTTTTTCTTTGGGGGAAGTGCAAGTTCCTCCATGACAGGCCAGCTTTGTAACCCTTGGGTGGCTTTGTCATTAAACAAAAGCACTCCAGATTGAGCTTCAGGTTACCAACTCTCATCCATCCCAGGCATTTGTTCAGAACTTCCACAAACCTACTCAACTCAGCTATTAGGGAGAAACAGAGTTGTCTACCACCCACATATTGGTGACACCTTGCTCCAAATCCCTGAACAATATCTAGCTGTTTTATGCAGATATTAAATAGCATGGAGAACGAGATGCCATGGAGCTGAGCAGCAATCCCTGGGAACCACCTCCAGAAGTCATGTAAGAGTAGAACCAAGAAGCACTCTCAACCTAATCACTATCTCCAGAAGTAGACTGTGGTCAATGATATCAAAACATGCTGAGAAGTCCAGGAAAACTGATGGGAATGCACTGCTCCAACCACTGTTCTGAGAAAAAAAACCCTCTTCATAATCTAGAACAGCTCCTCCTGATGATATATAATTCATCTTTATTGGTCATGCTGGAGAGAGCGTGAAGAAGAGTCATTTGTAAGGTAAATGAACATTCTGACTGAGAAACCCAATAAGAATGGGTTGAAGTTTGCAGCATGAAAATGCCACCACATCCTATCTATAACCTATGTGCAGCAACTAAACATACCAGGCAGGCCTTATATTGTCACAGCTCCTGTGTCTCTTTGAGAGGCCTTTGTTCTTTTTTCTTGATCACATATGCAATAACTAAAGAGGTCACTGTCCATTCCAACCACAGGGTATTCCTGAGGCAGGGAGCATATTTTGGGTATTCCTGAGGCAGGGAGCATATTTTGGTGCCAACTCCCCCACCACAGCAGTTAGTGTCACAAAACAGGAGAGCACTTCTGTGTATTTGAGGTACCTGTACAATACATGAATGAGAAAGAAGTGGCAGATATTCGTACTTGGATTGATGGTTAATTGTCAGGAATAAGGGCACAGCTTCAATATATTTCATAATTATTTCTTTTATGTCTACAGGCTGAAAGTATTGAAAGGGAGGCTTGTGAGCCTTGGCGATAAGGCTGTTACAGACTGAAATAACTCATCTTCCTTTCAGAGTAGCTTTAGAATTTCTTGCTAATTTGGGCTTTGAATGTCAAGGGTCTAACATGGTCTTTACTCGTGTGTGTGCATGTGAGAGACAGAGCAACCCAGAGCAGGGAGCAGGCTGCTCATTCTGGCCTCTATAGATAAGTTTGTGAGCACTGCATCTTTTCTTGAAGATGCCAATTGTATGCTTGTCGTCCAAGGAGAATGATCGTAATCAACTGCCTTCTATATCGATACTCTGAAGGAAAAAAGACTTTGTTCTCTCTTGTTAAAAGGAAAGCTAGCTACACACATCTCACTGGTTCTAAGAACTTGAAACATGTTTGCCTTGATCCTTATTACAAACAATTCTGAACCCAGTTCCAGCTGAGGACTGCCTCACTTCAGCTCCCAAGTACCCCTGCTGAAGCCAAAGGGAGTAGAAGAGGTAGCTGGCCAACCCTCAATTTTGTTTTCTCAGATGAAGAAGTTCTCCCCCTGCAGAATCTACCTGAACGTTATGTGTGAGCTTGACAATATATTCCTGGGTGTGGGGGACCATAACCTGGCCATAACCACCACACATTTAGCCAGAGCACCAGGGGCAGAAAGACTAGAGAGAGAACAATGAAGTATCTGTCCACCAAGAGCGCATATGTTGGTATTAGGTAGTAGATTTCATAAGCTACCTTGCAGGACATATACAATGGAAGAATGAGATTAAAATGCTCTTCTCTAAATAAAGAATTGGAACACAGGTAACTGTAGCACAAAACATTGCATTGCAAGAAAAAGGATATTTTTGTAGCCTTCCCACTTCTGTCACTGTGGAGATGACCCTATTGATCTTGAGTCAGCATGGTGTGGTAATCCTGGACTCAGAGTTAAAACTTTTCTGAAAATATTAAGGTCAAGGGGAAAAAATTCCCTTTGGTTTTTTTTTTGGGGGGGGGATGGGAATGTAATACTGCTGTTGGAACAGGAAATGTTTGGTGTACAAAGAAGAACGGAATCAGACCATGCAGGGGGCAGCAAGAAGACAATTAAATAGGACACGTGGGGTGATTTTAGTTTCTCCCCTAAATTTTCCCCTAACTTGGCATTTTCCACTCGTCATTCTTACTGTCATAGGAACAGTGATTGATCTGCCTGTAGTTCTGATTATATGGATTAGGAGCTGTCAGATAGTGGGGGCCTGTAGTGGAATCGCAGAAGATTATCATGATATTGAACCACAGGTTTCTCCTTCTGTACCAGAAATTGCTCTGTGGCAGCATCAGACTGGAAGGGGTTACTGATGAAGAGTGTCTCTCTAAAAATATACCTTTTTCTTTAGTGAAGGCATTTTGGAAGTGAGGGGAGTTATGCACTGGCACGGGAATGAGGAAGTTGCCTTATCTTTTGTTCTTGGAGAGAACTCCTCCCAAGAATACTTCATACACACAAGTTATAGTCTAAGGGGGGGCCCTACTTTTTTCCCTTGTAACCTCAACTCAGATAAGTGCTGAGCACTTTGGCCAACCGCATGAGTCCACCCACTGTTGTTGTAGGGATTCCAGAAGCTGAAAGGGGCATGGATATACTTTTCTGTTCTCCATTTATGTTTATAGTTTGTAAAGAACAAAACTGCTTTTCTTCTGTCATCGGAGTGCTCATTGCTTTTGAAATCCCTGGTGGAAAAAGAACTGTGTGCCTCTTGCAACACAGGGTCAAAGGAGTTAATAGGGCATCCAAAAGTGTAAACAGAGTTACAAATAAATCAACAATACAGGGCTCAAGAACATATGGAACTTTTTCTTCTAGGAAGAGATTAGGAGAATTTCCAGCCCTGAATGGCTGATCCCACCTCTTGACATTGTGTCTCTGGGGTCTACAAGACAACTCTTGTTGTATTTGGTTAGCCTATTGGGTAGAATAAGTAAATTTCCCCCCTCTTTTTTCAAGGATACAATTGCCTCACTTGCAAAATCTTCTAGCAGCTTTGCAGATATAAAAAGAGCTGTTCAGGGTAAGAAGAACAAGCGACTGCAACTGTTCATGTTTAAAGATATATGATTTATTCTTGCTTCCAGCTGCTTCCCCAGCCGTAAGCATTCTGGCTTGAAGTAGGTGATATTCACTGCCATCCCCAGCTCCCAGTATGGGGAGATTTATGCCCATAGAGATATCTTTCCCGATAGAGCTTCCCAAATATCTTGGTGAATGCATTCCTCATCATAGCTCTGTTCAAAGTCATAGCTCACAGTTAGGAAATATTTTTGGGCTCTACAGAAACCTGTCCTCCTTTGTTTCTGTGGCACCAAAAGAAACAGTTTCTTCTTCCACAAAATGATGGAAATGGCTAGGAAAGTTCATAAAAGGTAAACATATTTATGTGATGAACATGCGGGCCACCACAGCAGAAGTGGTATAGAATAATATTTATTATTACAGTACAGAAGCATGATTGTGCGGTAACCGCAAAGAGTACCAGTGTCTAAAGCAAACTGTTGGCAGATTTCTAGTTATGCCAAGAAGTGGCAGACTCACTGAATAAAGAGAAAGTTAAATGTTTATTAGGGAAGTACATTTCAGATAGAATAGCTGAGAGACAGGTATAGCCTTCAGCTCCCTCACTAGCTAAAAGGAGAGGAAACTTTTGAGAAAAAGGGAAAGAAAGAAAGAAGAAAAGAAGAAAAAGAAAAAAGGAGTATAATGGAGGAAGCAAACACACGAAGCTGTCTTATACTGAATCAGACCATCAATCTATCAAGCTCAGTATTACCTACTCAGAATGGCATGATCTAAGACAAAGGTTTTTCACATGTTGTAAACCTGTTAGGGAGAAAAGTGGAATTTAAATGAAGAAAATAAATAAACACACTTATTATGGATAAGAATGCAGATAAACGTGTATCTGGTAAGAATTCAAAAGAAAGCCTCCCACCTGGAAACTGAAATAAGGGACAAGCACAACCACACAGGTCTCCAAAAATAATCAGGTTTCCATGAATATAGAACATACCGCTTTGTGATGGCAGAATCCACAGTGCGGATGAAACCCCCCCCCCCCCATCATCAATGGAGACCAGGCCTGTTTCTGACACAGCCTATGCTACATAAATTTAATACCATTCATCTGTATGCAACATACTTACGCAGTTTGGAGTAGAAGCTTCAGGAGTTTTTTTAAAATTTAAAATCAGGAAGGAGTGAAGCTGTGCAGGTAAGTATAAGAAAGACATTACTAAGCACAGTGAATTGCTGAAGCAATCTTTGCTTATTTTGTGTGATTAGCATTTTCTATTGCACATTTGATAGGCAGAGCTCAACAAGCTTCAGCTTTTATTCCAGTGGCTTCATCCCAGTAAGAACAGACTGGCAAAAAGCCTGGCGATCACATGGCTGCGTTCCAAATGGCAATTGAGCATTCCAGTTTGTGAGGAGAAATAAACTCCAGTTTGTCCAGTCATTGTATTTCAGAGGTCATGGAAGACTGTCAGTTTGTGCCCACCATTAAAATGACCCTGTTTGTGACATTTGAATTCAGGCCACATGGCAAGATACAGTCAAGTCAGTTTGAATTTTCACTAACAGGGATATGCAAAGTTGCAGACCCCATCAGTTTTGGCTTAGGAATAATCCAAACCTACTAGATGATTCAGGACCAGATTCTCTGCATGATGCCTGATGCGATATGAGTTGCTGATGCGAACAAGACATGTTGACACACTAAACCCATATGCAGGTAGGTTTGCTACTTATTGTTGGATCCAAATTACATGAACACGCAAAGTATTTGCCTTATTTCGAATCAGGTCACTGATTTGCCTAGCTCAGTATCAACTCCTCTGATTAGAAGTAGCTCTCCAGAGGTTCATGAAGAAAAAAGCCTTTACCAACACTTGCTACCTGAGATCCTATCACAGTAGATGCTGCATTTATCAAAAATGTAGATTCTATATACTGAGGCTCAAATGGCTTCTGTACCTGAAGATTTTCTTGTGCCCCAGAATCAGTGCAGATTCTTGCATCGGCTGCAGTTCTTCTGCACAAGGAACTTCCGAACAACCCTTCCCCTCCTAGCAGTTCTCTTCCTGAGGACCTTGCCTTTTTTAACTCCATCCACCCCAAACCGTCCTCCCTGACCTCTATCTAACCCTTCAAATGTCATGGTTCTATTAGCCTGATTTAAGATCCATTTCAAAATTCTGCATGGTGAACGACATGCTATCTTGATTGCATTAACATCAAGAGACAGCGAAAGGGACAAAGCGGAACAGCTCAGCTTGTGCATAAATATATAGTGCTGATTTAGGATGTGCTTCAGGTGGCTGAAAGTATATCACCTTCTGCATACATATTCTGCACAAATCAAGGAGTTGACAAATGATTAGGCCATTGAGCCCAAGTCTGATTAAAAGCCGACAACTTAGTGGACTGCAGGTTTAGTGGACAGAAGGTTAATTTGCATGGGTGTGTCAATCGCTAATGACTGCACATCAAATTGTTTCAGGATACCACAAGGAATTTCATAATTTTCAGGATATCACAAGGAATTATGAGGCCCTGGGTAGAAAGCTGAAGGACCATGATGCATAGGATGTCATCCCGTCTCTCCTCCCAGTTGAAGGATGTGGTCAAAGGAGGGAGAGAATAGTGGAGGTGAATAACAGGCTTCACAGATGGTGCCTCCAAGAACATCTTTGCTTCTTGGAACATGGTCTGCAGTTTTGTGACAAGGTCCCCAATTATAATCTTGTAAAAAAGCTAATAAAATGTGGGCTAGACAATACTAGTGCTAGGTGGATTTGTAATTGATTGACTAACTGAACCCAAAGGCTCCACTTCATCCTGGAGAGAAGTGACTAGTTGGGTGCGGCAGGGTTCTGTCCAGGGCCCAGTGCTATTCCATATTTTTGCCAATGACTTGGATGATGGGACAGAGTGCATGCTAATCAAATCTGCAAATTACACCAAGTTAGGAGGGATAGCTAATACCCCAGAGGACAGGGTCAGAATTCAAAATGACTTGGACAGATTAGAGAGCTCGGCCAAAACTAACAATATGAATTTCAGCAGGGAGAAATGTAAGGTATTACACTTAGGCAGAAAAACGAACTGCACAGATGTAAGATGGGTGGTACCTGGCTTGATAACAGCACATGGGAAAGGGAGTCTTAGTAGACCAGAAGCTGAACAAACAGTGTGATGTGGTAGCTAAGAAATCAATGAGATTCTGGACTGCATCAATATGAGTGCTGTATTTAGATCAAGGGAAATACTCTATTCTGCGCTGGTCAGACTTCACCTGGAATACTGTGTCCAGTTCTGGGCACCACAATTCAAGAAGGATATTAATAAATTAGAATGGGTCCAGAAGAAGGTTACCAAAATGGTAAAAGGTTGGGATTCCATGCCCTATGAAGAGAGACTTAGGTAGCTGGGTATGGTTAGTTTGGAGAAGAGAAGGTTAATGATATGATAGCCATGTTTAAACATATGAAGGGATGTCATGTTGAAGAGGGTCCAAGCTTGTTTTCTACTGCTCCAGAGACTAGAACAAGGAGTATTAGATTCAGACTACAAGGAAAGAGATTCCAGCTAAATACTGGGAAGAACTTCCTGATGGTCAGGGCTGTTCGACAGTGGAATATGCTGCCTCAAAGTGTGGGATGTCTCCTCCTTTGGAGGTTTTTAAACAGAGGCTGGATGGCCATCTGCCAGGAGTGCTTTGATTGTGTGTTCCTGCACTGTAGGGAGATGGCCCTAGTGATCTCTTCCAACTCTCTGATTCTATAATTATTTGCATGTGTGTCTAGGCCATCAACCCAGATATTTTACAATACAATTTTAGCAAAAGATAATCCTCAGAAGATAGGAATTTACTTTTCTAGTGTGGAAAAAGGGAAAGAAGAGGGGAAAAAGGAGAAAAGGGGACGAAAGCAAATTACAAATTAGCACATTACAAATCAGAGGATAAAAAGAAGCACATATGTAGCAATAAAAATAATGTTATAGCTAGTACCAGATCAGTAAGAAAAGTGTAATCCTGCAAACACCAAGCAAAAATATTTTATAAGTCCAAATATATTGGCTGTATCAATTTCTGAGATGTTAGTACTTCATTCTAGGATGTACCGTGTTTCCTCGAAAATAAGCCTATCATAATTTTTCAGGATTTTTGGAGGATGCTTAAAATATAAGCCCACCTCCAAAAATAATACCCTGTGCTCCCTGCCAATGAGGATGCAGCTTGTGTCACTCGTGAAGGGGAAGCAATGGGTTTCTGAGAGCCCACCTTAATGAATTGTGAAGGTACCGTATTTCCCCTAAAATAAGCCCTACCCCGAAAATAAGCCCTAATGCATCTTTTGGTGCAAAATTTAATATAAGACCCTGTCTTATTTTTGGGGAAATATGGTATGAGTGTGCTGCTATCTGAATTAATGTAACAGCCCCATCCCTGGTACAGACTATTTAACTAGGTCTCTCCTGCCAAAAGGAACATGTGGTTAAGGGTTGAACTGTTCTAGGAACCTACATGCTGAGGTATAAAGTAAAAAGATTTAAATAAAATTAAAATTAATAACATTAAAGGGAACAAATATTTATAATATTATGAGAAATGTATGGTGTTTGTAACTACACAATTCCTTGATCCAATATGTGTTTTAGGCTGTCCTGAATAAACCAAATGTTAACTCCAGAATTTAGTGCCCTTGAAGGACAAAAAAAGAAAACTCTAAAATCAAATTAAGTTCAGTTGATGCTGTAAGTTAGACACAGAAGGAACCTTTTTGTAAACTCTGCATTTGTCTAAAACTATTACCTCCTGAGTTCCATGCTGGGTCTTCTAGCTATAAGAAAAAGGAGCCCATTTTTCATGACAAGCTCATATCTGCAATCACTAGCACAGCTTTCATATTATCTCAGAGCTTTTCACTGCAGTTAGTTCACAAATGCAGCTCTCAGACATGTTAGAAAATATAAAGAAATCAAGTGATGTTCATGAATCAGTCCTAAGTCTTGGAGATGAGAAACGGGAAGTCTGAATGCACAGAATCCCTTTGCCAATTATTGTCTGCCCAATCCTTAAATAACTTTTTGGGCTGCCATGGCACTTCCACTCTACCAACCAGGTCTTGTTTATGAAGGTCTAGAGAGATTAATTAGGAATATTTGCTCTTAGTCTCATTCACTTGGGACCAAAAGCTAAACTAGACACGGCAGGGGAAACCAGATTTATTTTACTTATAAAATGGCCCCATGTGATGGCTAATTCCAATCCTGGGCTCAGCGCATAGATGAAAAAAAAAATCATACAATGGGGCAAAGTAGGGTTGTGTCTGCAACCCTGGAGCAACCAGAGACTTAACAGACCCTCTAAACCTTCCGAAGAATGGGAGAGATACCCATAAAATACTTTTAGAGATACAATAGTGCAAGAAAACGAGGAAAGATTCCAGCAGCCATTTTGAATTCCCTCCCCTGAAAGTCTTGTACCACCCCCCCCCCCACTTATTTATATATAAATTGAGAAGTGCAGATGGGTCTAATTTGTACAGTAAAATATATGCTTGGTGTTGAATTCTCCACATATCCCACTGATTCAAGCACTTTTCTCCATAGCCTGCCTCTGATAATGGAAGGGAATAACACCTTTTGCTGTAAACACGGCACATCCAGTGTTATTTGTGAACAGGCAACATGTATGAGCAGCGGGTGTGGCTGGCTGAGCCACATCAAGTTTGGCCTTCTGAGGTAGCCGCTAGAGAGGGCTGAAGTAAACATTGCTGAGGATGTGCTGTTATGGTTTTGACTGGAACTGAAGGAGCCCCCATAACACCTTTCATCTGATGTACAATCCATCAGAAACAAGTTCCACTACTCTGATTTCAGGCACACAGTGAAATATTTCACAAAAAAATGTGCTTCTCAAAGCCAAATCCAAGCTTCATTAATTCACATTCTAGGGGCAAATGTTTCTTCCACTTCAGTTCGCAAGCTTTTCAATGGAGGGAGGCCATAAAACAAGTGCCGGGGAATACGGTTGCCAGCCTCAGGCTGACAAATACCTGGAGATTTCAGGGGTGGAGCTGAGGAAATTTGGAGAGGGAAAAGGCTTCAATGGGGTATAATGTCATAGAGTCCACTTTCCAGAGCAGCCGTTTTCTCCAGGTGAACTGATCTCTATCCCCTAGAGATCAGTTGTAATCTCAGGAGATCTCCAGCGACAACTTGGCAGTTGGCAGCTCTAAGGAAACTGGTAAAACATATCAGCTTCAGAGCTTGTTCCAAATACTACTTCTCTATATGACCATTTCTTCCTTTTACCAGTTGCACTGGCTCCTTCTGATATTTGTCCATGATTGAGATAATGGTAGTGATAGTAATCACAGTTCTAAGTAACCGGGGAACCTGTCTTATTTGTTACACCTGCTCTGTTCTTTTCCTTGTTTCCTCTCAGTGAGTTCCATTGCTTGCCCCTATCCAGTCAGTTTTGGACCATATACCACATTACGTCTCTGCACAAGAATTACTCTAAGCTTCAGCTATTAGGCCTGAGGAAAATGTTCGCAGCCTGAGGAAAACATTACCAAAGAGATCACTCAAGTACATGTTCAAGGAAGGATCAGCACAGGGAATGCTTGTGGGGGACTCAGTTGTGTGTATCCACAATCAACTTGCTTTATTACCACTAACAGAATTTAATCGCTGCAAGATAAGTAGGGGAAATAACCTAGCTAATGCCACCTGGGGAAGTGTTTCAAGCAATCAAATTACATTAGTGGATTTCATTTGCCCTTGATGTCTATAGGACTGTTTACACCAGACCTAAAAGAGTGTTTTCAAATTCTTCAATATAAACAGTTCCCCAAAGCTAGTGGGTGGGTAGGCTTAATCTTATTTTATATTTATTCTACAATTTTTATCTCACTAGCACTGTAATTTTATCTCACTGGCACTCTGAGCAAGCTCTCAAGGTGGCTAACAATCAAGTTTAAATTAATACAAAAATCAATAAAACAAATCATTAAATATTTTTTTAAAAAGCATCCGCAGTAACATTTGCCAAACACTCTCCTGAAAAGTAAAATTTTAATTAATACACTTAAAGGAAAAAAAGCAAAAAAAAATTCCTCAGCTTCCCTGAGTTCCCTAAAGGAAGAGAGGGGACTTCGCTGGAAAGGAACAATTACAGGGGAGCCCCGGATCTTCACCCCCATAAGGCTCAGGTGGCCATATTCACAATATAATTTTACCTTAGGAGATAAGAGAACCTATACAAGAAGGTGCCCTGGGGCCAAACTACTATTTAGTATTTTAAGGGTCAAAAACCATTATTCAAGGCCAGCTGCCTGCTCCAGAAGTCTTCAGGGTTAACCTGACTACAGCACGTTCCCCAGCTCATAAAACTAAATAGGAGGAAAGGAAAGGGATAAAATGAAATTGTAAATGCTGCAGGAGATGGTGGCACCACCATCTATTTCTTCTCATCTGCTCCAGACCTTTAGAACAACAGAGTCTGGAATGGGAAAGCTTAAGGACGCAATTGCTCCAACTGATTCAGTATCTGAGATGTGGAACTGTTTATCCCGCGGAACTGTTTATTAGGACTAATAAAAGGAAACACTTCTTCACGCAACATGTGATTGGTGTTTGGAATATGCTGCCACAGGAGGTGGTGATGGCCACTAACCTGGATAGCTTTAAAAAGGGCTTGGACAGGTTTATGGAGGAGAAGTTGACCTATGGCTACCAATCTTGATCCTCCTTGATCTCAGATTGCAAATGCCTTAGCAGACCAGGTGCTCAGGAGCAGCAGCAGCAGAAGGCCCTTGCTTTCACATCCTGCATGTGAGCTCCCAAAGGCACCTGGTGGGACACTGCAAGTAGCAGAGTGCTGGACTAGATGGACTCTGGTCTGATCCAGCAAGCTAGTTCTTATGTTCTTATGTTCTTACCTGAGAGGATCCAGGAACCAGACAAGACCAGTCCCTGATTTATATTGTTTGTCTTCAGTTGTGCCCTAACAGAACAACACAATGCCACAGGATGAGATCAACCTTGTGAGAACAGTTAGTCACATAAAGCTGGAAGTCAAAGAATGCTTCAAGAACTAATTTTGTAGTGTTTCCTGCCAGATTGGGGCAGTGCGCAAGCCCTGCTACAGATTGGGCCCCAAAGAACTAATATTTAACCAGCTTTATCAAAGCTCTCATCACTGGCGTGATGCCTTGTCTCCAATGAGCTCTCATTAAAGGCCAGGCTAGCAATGCTTTGGGGACCAGATGAAGTTTCCGAGCTCATTACAGCAACCCAGTCTGATGAGGACGAAGGCTTGACAGCCGCCAGACCTCCAGATTCATCCTTTAGTCTGGTCGGTGTGCGTGGTCACCTGAATGCACACAAAAGCCCTATCCCCTGTATCGACGAGTTGACGAGTCCTCCCCTTCAGACAGACACGTGAAGTTGAGGGTTGATTGTTGCTGCCAGGCGAGCTGCAGCCCAGCAGCCCCATTGACTGAGCCGATCCCTACAGCGATCACTAGATGGCGCCCCGTTCCCAATTTCGCCACGTCGCCCCTTCGCCACGGAGCCGTGAATCCTTCCCCGATGGAGACAATGCAGCCCGTTCGCCAGATTAAAACGGCGTCTTTCGGGTGGCCGGGATGATCCAAGGCAGCTGTCGGGCTGGGATGGAGCGGCTCCCTTTAACCACTGCATCTCCGGCTGCGATCGGGAGCCGGGTTTCCACTTGAGAGTCATCCCTGGAAATGGCACCTGCCTGGAAGTGCTGAAGCTTGGAGGAGGAAAAGCAACCTGGTTTTTCTGTAGGATTTGGGCTTCCAGTGAACCTGGGAGAAGGTGACTGTGATGAAGGACCCCGTGTGGAGAAGTGTCTCAGGGTCTAGGTGCCTCCCACCTGGTCAGTAGTGGATGTAATCCTTGGAGAGGGTTGGGGTGCTACGTTTCCTACAAGCTGCTTCCAAAATATGACTAAAAATTGTGCCAGCCACCACCAGCCAGCCAGCCAGCCCTCCTCTCTCTGTCTCTGTTCATACCTATTTCTCCTGAAGCAGCCATCTGTTAAGAGGATCACAGCAAGAGACAGGACACCTAGGAGGGAAAACAGAGACCCGGTTTCTTTTCTACATGTGGATTTATTGGGGCTCTTCTTCACTTCTTCTCTGTTCGTGCCCTCCGAACCCCTGTGCCCATGAACTCTCTATAACCATTGCAACTGGACGGCGTACATGGCCGCTTTCTTTCCTTTCCTTTTCTAAAAAAGAAAGTTTGAACAATGATTACAGTGAATTCGGATGGGAAAATAATGGTCAGAAGATGTCTCGTCACCTTGCGGCCTTTTAGGTAAAGCTCTCTTCTCTAACTTCCTGTCCTGGTGCTGCTTGGATGGGTCGGGGTGCTGCTGCCTGCCAGATTGCCTGCTGCCAACTGTTGGGTTGGCTGAGGGGAGGGTCCACTGGAGAGCGGGTCAGCGTGGCTGTAAGGGAAGCAAGTTGGCTTTCAGGTGGCCAGAATAGGAGGGGGATGCCATGCCATGTGGCATCATTTATGGACTCACTCTTTATGCAGGGCTTTGCAGGGGATTCATTTCAGGTGTCTCAGAGCTAAACACCTTCTCACTGGGATTTATCAAGGTCTGGGGGGATTGTCGATGGGATATTAAATTTCTGCATGGTGTATCTTTGATACATTGGTGTCAATTGTCCTAGAGGTTATTCTGGATCCATACCTGTCTTTGCAGAACAGACTCTGTTAGCTTTTGCAGGACAATACTAAGCAGAGAGTTACACCATTCTAAGCTCATTGCCTTCAATGAATTTAGAGCAGTGTAACTCCATTTAGGGTTGTAGTGTGAGTCTCTTCTCTCTCCATATAGTTCATGAATTTCCACTGTTCCTCATTACTTTGTCTGAAAAGTTTTAGTAGTTGTATTGCAGATGATCTCTGCCCAGGCCCTGATGGTGTTGTATCTCTTTGTTTCAAGTCTTATTGTTATGGTGGGACCTTTTCTTCTGATGTTTCTTTTCTTTTAAAATGAAGTAAGTTAGTTTATCTGCCAGCTGGTTTGAAATGACATCCTTTTGGTTTGTGCTGTTTGAGGGGTAAGTGAAATCCAAAAGGAAAACAACAGTAAGGTAAACCGCTTGATCTTTTCCTAGTCGAGTATGAAGCATATGGTAGGAAGCTGAATTTAGAATTATGAGTTCCTACCTTCAACTTGAGGAACTTTAGTTATTGGTGGCAGGACATGACAGTATTCTATGTCATGTCTGGACTTCCCACCCCGTGACAAACCAACACAACATGACAGATGGAAGTAAATCTCTAGAACTGAGCTCCAAAAAACAAAAGGAGACCATGGGGGTAATGGCTTGAGATGTTACTGTGCCTACCAGCGGCTAAAGAAATACTGCTCCATGACTTGTCAGTAGAAGGTTGCTCTTTTTAAGATGGAGCTATACCATGGCTATTTCAGATCAGGTGTCTGTGGGGAGAATTGTAGAGCCCAGAAGACTCAGCTAGTATTATTTCAATGGACCTTGGAATACACCAAGTGAAGAAAACAGAAAGTAAATAAAGGTTCTACAACGCTGTTTTAATGTATTTTAATATTTTAATGTCTCAGTTAGTAGATAAATGCCCCTTTTTACTAACTCTGTAATTTATAATGCCAATAAAGGCTTTGGATTGGAATTGGAATAAAGGTTCTAAAAGTAGCCCCCTGGTTGTGGCACACAGTGACAGATATGTTTGTGGATTAAGAAATGCATACCCAGAGTGAAAAGTCTGAAAGAACAGGGGACAGGGAAAATAGGTAAAGATTGTAAGTAGCTGTGTTGGTTTGCAGGCAAATTTTAGAAGCAAATGTCATGCAGCACCTTATTATACCAACTGAACTGTGTACCTTGCAAAATAGTGTTCAGGCTTTCAAATTCACTAGAACTCATGAGGCTGGATGTTTATTGTTATATAATGTACCAGCAGGAGACCCACAGGGGCATTATTAGACATAAGTTAGGCTGCATGTATTTGACTGTCCCAAAGTCACCCAGATCCTAGTCTGAAATTCTAACCATTGTTCCACGCTGGCTGTCCTGAGGTAGCTGCTGTTGAGTCATGCAAGTCATGTGGTAGCAAATAGCCCAGAGGTTGCTGCAGGTCCTCCCTGAAAGGACAAAGTAACCCTGGAAAGGACCCTGCCGGACACCAAGACTGGAAAAACTGTTGTAGTTGCCGAGCAATTACCACTGAGGACAATTGTTTCTTAAAGCCACAGGTGAGGTTTCTATCAGCCTGTGTGTGGTGCTTAAGAGTCATCCTGGTGTAGCAGTTAAGAGCGGCCGACTCTAATCTGGAGAACCGGTGTGATTCCACACTCTTCTACATGAAGCCTGCTGGGTAACTTTGGGCCCATCACAGTTCTCTCAGATTGCTCTCAGCCTACTTCTGTTGTGGGGGGCAGGGGAAGCAATGTAAGTCATTTTGAGATTCCTTAAGGTAGACAAAAGAGGGATATAAAAACCTACTTTTCTTCATCATCATCATTGTCATCATTTTGGGTGGTTTGAACTGCCCTTGTGTGCATATTAAACATTTCACATTTTATTGCAAACCAGATTTTTTTTTTTTAGGTTTGTAGAAAGATCGATCTTATCTATCTAGGACCAGTCCCTGGATTTAAGTATTGATAGATGTAACCAGGTTGAAAATTAGCTATATTAACGTTAGATAAAGTTAGGGACAAAAGATTTGTTGCAAGGCATGGCGGCAAAGTCTATAGTCTAGAGCTCATCTTAAAATGAAAATCAGGATGTGCTGCAGAATAAATTGGATTCGTCTAAATTGGATGGTTCAGGCTGGATGCAAAATAAGTTTTCAAGATGAAGGCAAACTGGGTAGCATTATCCAGCAAATGGAAGAATAAGGACACCCAGCATCCTAATCATTATCAGGTTTCTCCCCGAGGCAGAGGTTCCACTGAGTTCAATGGAACTTAATTACAAATAAATGTGCTTAAGACTGGGATGTGTTACTGCATAGGAGATCTGTAAATGGCCGGAGTGCAGCTGTGCTCATTGGTAGAACACCTCTTTTGCACGCAGAATCTCCCAAATTCCATTTCCCATGTTGCATCTCCAGTTAAAAGGATGGTGATCTGTAGGTGATATGAAAAACCTGAGGCCCAAGAGACCTGATTCCAGTCAGAGTAGACATTACTTAACCTGATATATACCACAAGATCTGACTCAGTATGAGGCAGCTTCAGGTGTTCAACATGGTTCCTTGAAGTTTTCTCTGAACTGGGGTCCTGCCAGGGCATTAGGGACTTCAACATTAAGCCTCATTATAAGTGATCAAGGTGGGGTATACCAACCATTTGCAACACCAGTCGCAATACACTACAGTAGCAGTCTGGATATGTATATATGGCCACTTTCCCTCACCAGTCAGTATTCACTACTGTTGGGTTAAAGAACGGACCTCCATCTGAGGGTGTAACTTTCTGGGAGTTTTGAGTGCCAGCAGTTGTCTTCGTAGAAAATAACCAGTAGACACCTAGGCACAAATGTGGAGTCTGAGGAGGATCGAGTTAGGGAAAGTAAGAACCTCAGTGGGATATAATATCAGAGAGTCCACACTCCAAAGCAGTCATTTTTTCCAGGGTACCTGGAATCTATAGTCTAAAGATCCATGGTAATTCTGTGAGATCTCCAGGCCCACCTGGATGTTGGCAACCATAATTTAAGCCAAAGTTTCTCTTGAAGAAAAGAAGTGGTGCCTTTGTGATGAAGAAAAGACAGGTTGACATCCTCATTCAGCTGTGCAACTTTTTGTGTGACCTTGGATCAATATCTTTTTCATTGTCGTTGTCAGGATTGGAAGGAGAGCATGCTTCCCTGATCTCCCTGAAGGAAGAGAGGGGACTGAAGGATGCTGGAAAGATAGACAGGAAAGAGTGAGATTCTGGACAAAAGGAATCTATGGATCTCTTTCTCCGTGTGCTTTTTTTGTTTTGCTGTTGTTGGGTTTTTTTGGTGAGGGGCTTTGCATGCGGTATATTCTTCTGAAGTAGACTTGAGAATTTTGAAAATGTTTATTCTTACTAATAAAGACTGAAAAAATAATGGGCAAGCATTTGAAAATGCAAGCCTCGTATTGGTGCTCTTATCAGAGGACTGGAGCTGACTGTTGAGTGCCTCCTTGGTGACAGGTCCTCGTAGCTGTCGAGACAGTCTAAGGATATTTTAAAATGTGCCTGATACAAAGCCACGTATCCTAATGGTAGAATGGCCAGGAAACCGCGATTGTCAGATGCTGATTGAGGGCATTCATGGTAAAGTCATGTGGAAGAGCTTTAATTGAGCAATCTCTTCCTCACTGGTGGCCTTCTGAATGAAGCGTCAACCCTGATCTTGTTTGTGAGAGAGAAGCTGACTGAAGTGATGAGCCCAAAGCTGGCTGGGGGAGGAGGGTCGCATGCCAAAACCTGGGTGGAAGGATGCGTCTCAGAAGTCATTTACTAGCTGTGCCAGTTACATCAGGAACTATGTGCAGCCCTCACTGAGAGCTGTGGCAGCATATTCCTATTGACTGATGCTTGACTTAACAAGAATAGCTGAACCAGACCTTTTCAGGAGCAGCAGTGGCGTAGGAGGTTAATTGCTCGTGTCTCTAATCTGGAGGAACCGGGTTTGATTCCCTGCTCTGCCACCTGAGCTGTAGAGGCTTATCTGGGGAATTCAGATTCGCCTGTACACTCCCACACACACCAGCTGGGTGACCTTGGGCTAGTCACAGCTTCTCGGAGCTCTCTCAGCCCCACCTACCTCACAGGGTGTTTGTTGTGAGGGGGGAAGGGCAAGGAGATTGTAAGCCCCTTTGAGTCTCCTTCAGGAGAGAAAGTGGGGGATATAAATCCAAACTCCTCCTCCTCCTCCTCCTCCTCCTCCTCCTCTTCTTCTTCTTCTTCTTCTTCTTCTTCTTCTTCTTCTTCTTCTTCTTCTTCTTCTTCTTCTTCTTCTTCTTCTTCTTCTTCTTCTTCTTCTTCTTCTTCTTCTTCTTCATGATGAACTGAAAGATGGCAGGATTGGGGGCTGGCTGGTGTAGTTCATTTGACTAGATAAAAAGTTGACTTGGGTGGATTCCCCACTGAGAAATTAAGCCGGATAACTGTGGGCTGATTTTCCCATTAGATTTACATGTACAAAAATGTTTAGTTGCATATAAAGACAAGTGTGAGTGTGTAGTGCATGGCTGTGGAATTGGTTGTGTCAGTGCATCCCATTTCTCCTTTCTCTACAACTATCGACAATCCCACTTTGGAAAGAATACAGGAGCATCCTCAGCACAGGCAATACAAATATTAGAAAATGCTTGCACTTCCATGAGTGTGTATAGAAATGTAGTACCAGCAGTTTTGGTAAAGTCTGCCATTCCTATAAGCTCAAGCAGTTTATGGACAACAATGTCTCTAATGCTTTAATAAATACATCACAGGGCCAAATTGAAACCATACCTGGCTGAAAGTTCTCCTAAACAACGTTGTCTTGTACAAAGCATTGGACGGTGATATGGACTCTACAGCTTTCATAAGATGGGACTTCAGGGGGCACCACAGGGGTTAACAGAACTGATCTGAGCATGAGTCAGAGCTTGCTTCTTCAGATGCAGCATTATTCACAGCGTTCATGACATTCATTAACTGCCCCAATAATTGCTGAGTTTTTATGTGTAAATTATAAGTGTCAAAAAGACTGTCAAACTGTATTCAGATTAAATCTAATAATGAAGAATTATGTGTTCATTGCAAATACATTAAATATACAGGTCATATAGAGCATTACAAAAAGTTAACCCCCTTCCAACCCCTTCTGCCAATTACAACACCCTTTGCTGTGATTCTCTTTCATATATTCTACATTTTAAAATACATTTTATTCTACCGTTCTCCTGAGAGCTAGAGGTGGTGTATGTGGTTTTTCCTCCCCTCCATTGTATCTTCATAACAATGCTGTGAGGTATGCTGAGAATGACAGATCTAAGATCAGTAGTGTGTTTCATAGCAAGTCAAGGTTTGGCAGTGTCTCTCCCCAGGGTTAATTCATTCACATCTTACTGGTTTTGAGTGGCCATTCTAATCCAAGTATTGTGGGCCAGAAACCTCATCTGAAACGTCAAAAAAGAGACTGCTCATCAAAAACCAGATATCAAGCAATGATGTAGTGATCAGAAGAAAACATGAGACACCTTGAACTGGTTCTTCAGAAAGGCAGCATAGAAATTCTCTAAAGTACAGAAAAACTAAAGCTCCAAATTAAACCCTTGAAATCAGTCACCTTCCTGCTGAAAGCCAGACCCACATGCCATATGTAAAAGGTATAAAACTAGAAAAACTACTGTAATTCAGCAGTGTTATCTGCAAACACTTTGCCAAAAAGTGGTAGAACTGAAAAGAGCATTAAGACATCATGCCAAGTTTTGTGCATAATTCAGATAATTATTCTGGCTTTCTCTGGACCTTTTTATGTGTAGGCAGTGCCAGGTTCATGGACTGGAGATATACAGGGATACAATGCTGTCATGCCACTAGTAGTGCACAAGGCAGTGTGTGTTTACACTGCATCTAAAATGGAGACAGTAAAATGCCTTGTGTTGCTCTTACATGTAATAGATGAGTTTGTACTGTGTTTTAAAGGAAGCTAGAAATGATCATGCGTAACAATGATGTTTTTCTTGTGGAAGAAATATGGGATAGAAGATTATCCTATGTTGTATTTTTTGGCGGAATATTTTCCATCCCACACATGTGTAAATATCTGCAGTTGTCAAGACTGTTGTGCTGCAAATCAATCATGTTAGACGGGCTAAACGTGAGATTTAAAGAATGGGCAAACTACAGTGCTCGTACTTGGTTCATTAGCATTCTTTTGTTGACATTATTTACATTTTGCTCACATTACTTTTCATTTGACGTATGGAGTTCGAAGAGAGTTTTACAGATACCATGGGCTGCCAAAACAAAAAAGTGGGTTCTAGAACCAGCATAGTGTAGTGGTTAAGAGGGTGGCATCTAACCCTGAGAACCGGGTTTGATTCCCCACACCTCCACAGGTGTAGCGGTCTCTAATCTGGCGAACTGGGTTTGTTTTCCTGCTTCTACATCTGAAACCTGCTGGGTGACCTTGAGCTAGTACAGTTCTCTCAGAACTCTCTTAGCCCCACCTACCCACAAGGTGTCTGTTGTGGGGAGAGGAAGGGAAAGGAGCTTGCACAGAGAAACAAAGACGGTCCGTGGAGGGCAGGTCCTCCCAATGCTTTTCAATGTGCAGTAGACCCATCTGCTGAGTGGCAAAGATTCTTGTATTCACGTCTTTGTATCGTTGAATAAAGATCCTCCAAAAAAGGGAAAACTATATATTGCTAGAATTGGCAGGACTAGCTGTGTACAACTATGGATTCTGCAGGCTGAAAAGGTGTCCAGGATTGGAGCCTGCAAAGCAATGTCTTGGGGGCAACCTTCAACAAATGGAGGCAGGTAGAATCCCTTCAGCAGTACACAAAATATCAGGTGCCAGCTGAGGAGGAAACTGACCAGAGAGCTTAACGGTCAGGTGGGGGGGGGGAAACCCTCTTTTCTCCTCTGACGCCTGTGCTATCTGGAACAAACATGATAGGTGGCTTTTTTAAAGAAGTCCCCAGGATATCTTACTTTGGGTGTCCGGAATAAAAAGTCACCTCTTTTTAAGACGTCCTCCAGACGTCTTTTTTGTGCCATGCATAATTTACCTTGCATTTGGAAAGGATGCGGGTGATACCTGAGCAGGAACAATGACTGGAAATAAGTGGAGGAAATCTCAAGATGAACTCAGGGTAGACTTCATTCTCAGAGAAAAGCATCCCTCCAAGCAGCAGTGGGGGGATTCAACGAGGGAGACATGGTGAGTTCGGCCAGTGGCTTGGGGCTAGTGGAGGAGGAAATGTGGGCAGGTGGCCAAAATCACCCCCATGTGACCCAGGTGAATGGCTCCTGGGTCAAATGCCCCCTCTGTCCCCCCCTAGATACACCATTGGTTACTGCAAATTGAGCAGTTAGAGAGAATGCTTGGAGTGCTTTATTCTACACCTTTCCAACCTGACTCTTGCGCTTTCTGGCATATGATATCACTATCATTATGTGGTGAGCTTCCTGGAAACTGCATGACTGCCAGGTGGGGTTGCCAACCTCCAGGTGGGAGCTAGTGATATCTTAGAATTTCAGCTAATCTCAGCACTACAAAGAGGCAGGTTGCAATATTATGGCTGTTCTCCCTTGTAAAGCAGTGACCCCGAGGTGGATGAAACTAATCACATCTTCAGATGCTTGGAATGGTCAACTTAAAATAAAATTACCTGTGCAAGGAATTAGTGGCTGGATTGGTGGTTTCAAGACCCTATGGACCCCAGGTATAATGTTCCCTTGCCTCTAGAGAGCATCACACGTTAACATATCTAATATTCAAATATGGCCTCATCTGTGGATCCTTAAGTTCATTGATTGGGACTGTAGGGACAAAAGTGGATTGTTCTGCAAACTTGGAGACCTTACAGATTTGCAGAACATTCAGAAATGGAGGGAGGTTACATCCCCCCACCCCACTGACAGAGGAACAGTCTGTTTGCACAGAGTATTTGCCTCTTTTGGTGGGCCTCGTGCATCCTCCTCAAAGTGGAGGCAGCAGATGGAGGACCTGCCACGCCGAGGAGGGGGAGCTGTTGCCATCACCACAGCAATTTGCTTGATCTACTCCTGGTTGGTGGGGGAGGAGAAGTGGGAACTGCTCCCCTCCTTGTAAATTGCAGATACAGCAACAAAGCAATGAGGGAAGAGCAAGCGCCAGCAAGAGGGTGTCCTGGTGAGCGATGGGGGAGGATTGGATTCCCCTCCCCACATTAGTGTTGTGTATGTCCACTTGGTACATCTAATTCTCAGTAGCCTTTACATCTGGATATTGAAGCCATGTACTGAGAGAGGACATTTTTATACTGACCTGGGAGACATTACAGTAGAAAAAGGTGAAAAGTTCAAAAAAGGAGGGGGAGTCACTCTACTAAACCACTTCCAGGGCACTCCCTCACTCGCCTATCTTCCTGCATGGCAGGCTGGGTGGGCAGCTCAGAGAACGATGCTGCGCACTATGGGCTAGAAGATCTACTCCTCTGTTGACCCTGCCGCGTGGCTTCTCAGAGGTTAGGTCAGCTCTGGGCTTGAGCTGGCTGCTTCACGAAGCAACGGCCCACCTCCTTTGCCCAGGGGTGCTCCACCACTTCTGCCCTCTGGCCTGGAACAAACCCCAACCAGGCAGCAGCTGCCCCAACTCCTTGCTGTGGGGGAGAGAGGAGCAGGCAGACGAATGCGTCCCACATGTGGCCCACAGAGGTTGTGCCTGGGGCTCCTGCCCTCCCCTGGTTATGCATCTGAGTGTACCCCACTAAATTCCTTTTAAGGGTCACAAATCTTTAGGAGTCTCCCAACTTGGAGTTGGCAAGCGTTCTTCCCAATATCCTGCTGCAATCAGGGGGGACCTGGAAATCATAGAGTAAGTTCCAGTGATTTAAAAAGGGGGCTTATTTCTGAAAAGGCCTCCTTAGGATTCTTCTGACTTTTAGTTCTGTCAGCATATTAGCAGTGTTTCAATTTATTGTTGATTCCACAGGAGGAAGAAGTCTTGGAACAATTTTCTCAATTATAGACACATTTAATAGAATGGAAGTCAGATACTAAGCAGGAGGTTCTTTTTGCTTCTGGAAAATCAGAGTGAACATAATTATCTTATCACAATAGTATCCCATGCATCTAAAAGTTTTTTCTAACTAGGGGTGTGCACCATTTCTTCCAGTATTTTGGGGGGTTCAGCCTTAAAAGACCTGGACATTTTCAAAAAAGCTGAGAAAAGCTGGGACCCCATGCTAGCTGTTTTGAAAATTTTTCAGGTCTTTTAAAGGCAAATCAAAAAAATTATCTGCTGCGGAGCTGAATGCAGGTTGACTGAGCCAATCCCTGCATGCAGCTCTGTTGGCTTTCCTGTTACCCGTGAAGCCTGCTTGAGCTTTAGAGACACTGGTGGAGAGAGCTGCTTGCAGGTGGGGAGAGATAAACGTGTTTCAGCTTTTTAAGGCTTTGGCTGTTTGGCTTTCCCAAGTTGTCAGTTTTAGTTTTGGCTGAAACCCGCCCGTGCCCCGAAAAGACCAAAATGTCCTTTTTTGTGAGTTTTTTTTTTGGGGGGGGGGGGGGCTTGGCTTTATCTGAATGCACAACCCCATTTGTAACTCATGTCTTTTGATTCTTTTAGATCCTGCAGGCATTGAAGTATCTTTCCCTGAAGTGCATTTTCAGTCTTGAAGTTTCTGTTCTTATAATGAAATTCAATAGCACGCAACTCCTTTTGACTGTTTTTCTCTTCTCTGTTAATTTGTGAGGGGTTTTCCCCCCTTTATCTCTCTTTCCAGTAGTCTAAATTAGTAATTAAATGCAGTGTTTAACCATCATTCCTTGCCTGAGTATAATTATAAAACTTCAAATGCATAAACAAGGTCTTGCATAATGATGAGTTACTTATCAATGAGATGAATCTAAAAAACAAAAACAAACGGGATCTGCTTCAATAACTAGATATACCCAGCCCCTCTCCCCGGCACTACTTCATTAAATTTTGCTGTTGGAGGGGGAGAGGTGATTGCTACAGTGGTTGAATGGTGCAGAGCAGGGGTAGGCAGAAGGTGTGGTTGCCAGTTCTGAACTGGGAAATTCCTGGAGATTTGATTGTGGAGCCAGGAGAAGATATGGTTTGGGAGAGGTACCTCAGCAGTGTATATAGTACCATAGAATCACCCTCTAGGGAGCAGCAGTGGTGTAGTAGTTAAGAGCAGGTGCACTCTAATCTGGAGGAACCGGGTTTGATTTCCCGCTCTGCCACTTGAAATGTGGAGGCTTTCTGGGGAATTCAGATTAGCCTGTGAACTCCCACACACGCCAGCTGGGTGACCTTGGGCTAGTCACAGTTCTTCTGAGCTCTCTCTGCCCCACCCACCTCACAGGGTGTTTGTTGTGAGGGGGGAAGGGAAAGGAGATTGTAAGCCCCTTTGAGTCTCCTTACAGGAGAGAAAGGGGGGGATAGAAATCCAACTCTTCTCCTCCTCCTCCAAGGAGGAAAACTGTGGTTTCATGAAGAGGGACTACTGGCAAGGGATGGGTTACATCTCATGGCTGTAGGGAAGAGCTAGGAGATTGACAAACCTTATCAGGAGGACTTTAAACGGAGTGAAGTGGGAAAGAGAGACAATATTCAAGTGGGAAGGAGTTCACCTAGTACTACAGAGAATTGGCTGACGGTTACAGAGAGAACTGAGCAAATAGTTCAAAAACCCAACAGTGAGGGGGATGAAACCTTAAATAAGCTCCAATGGGGCATGAACTAAAGCCTTAAATGTCTCTACACTAATGCACAAAGCATGGGTTATGAAACTCTTAACACAGCACAATAAATATGATATAATAGGCATCACTGAAACCTGGTGGGATGAATCTCATGACTGGAATGTAATAATTGAATACAACCTATTCCAAAAAAATAGATCAACTAGGAAAGGTGGAAGACTAGCACTATATGTCAGGGATGATTATACCTGATCCTGTGATTGCTGTAATTTAGAGATAAATTGTAGTTCTGGGAGATTTCCAGATCCTGCCTGGAAGTTGACTACATTAGCTAAAGGTCACTTAGCAGTGACTTGACACTGTCCAAGCAGTTAAAAGTAGCTCTCTTCCCTTTCTCTGGCACTGTTGTAAGTAGTTGGTTATCCTTTGCTTTAAAGCTGCCACAGCAGCTTTTCTCCCCTTTTCATTACACTTGAAGTAGGAAGAGGAAGTACATGCATAAACACATACCTTACTCTGGTCAGGAAAGGAACACACAATTGACTTTTCCCCTTGCATCAAAGCTGCCATTTGCTCTTCCAGGAAATCTTCTAGATAATAGTATTTCTTTTCCTTTGCAATTTGCAGTTGTGGTTTTATCTATCTATCTATCTATCTATCTATCTATCTATCTATCTATCTATCTATCTATCTATCTATCTATCTATCTATCTATCTATCTATCTATCTATCTATCTATCTATCTATCTATCTATCTATCTATCTATCTATCTATCTATCTATCTATCTATCTATCTATCTATCTATCTATCTATCTATCTATCTATCTATCTATCTATCTATTTATATACTGCCCTTCCCCCAAAGGGCTCTGGGTGGTGAACAACAGAGTAAACAGACAGATAGAGCACAAAATAGAATAAAATTACAAATAAATAAAAGGCTTCATACGTCATAAAATCATTAAACCCCAATAAATACAACATTGCATACAACTTCCCAGCATCCCACATTAAATTTTCAGTAACCCCCCTGTGCAAACCTGGTGGTTTGCACAGATGGTAAAAGTCCTAAGATGCAGGAAGGACAAAAAGCGGGGCACACCCATCAACAGCTGTGGAACAACTCAGTCTTACAGGCCCTGCAGAACTCACCAAGATCCCGCAGGGCCCGGACAGATGGAGGAAGAGTGTTCCACCAGGCAGGGGCCAGGGCTGTAAAGGCCCTGGCCCGGGTGGAAGCCAGCTGCATCATTGAAGGGCCAGGGACCACCAGCAAATTGGCCTCTGCTGAACGCAGAGGCTGTGTAGGGACATATGGGGTAAGGCGGTCCCGAAGATACAAAGGCCCCAGGCCGCATAAGGCCTTAAAGGTTAACACCCATACCTTGTGAATGATCCGGAATTCCACTTGGAGCCAATGCAGATGGCGCAGCACAGGCTGAATGTGATCATGATAGGCATCCCCTGTAAACAGACGAGCCGCTGCATGTTGGACCAGTTTTAATCTCTGGATCAGACGCAAGGGCAGGCCCGCATAGAGCGAGTTACAATAGTCCCCCATATAAAATGTGCATACATGCTCTGAAACACTCTCATTTTTGTATGTCGTCATTTTGTCTCTGATTCCACTCATTGATCCACCATTTTGTCACTGGTATCTCCCAAGACTCTTGAAAAAAAAACTGCTTTTATAACCATAAAATCTGTCCTGCTATGTAGTACTGATGTCATATTTGGTCACCTGTCACCCCATAATGTAACATTCTAATTAATCCACAGTACTAGGATAGCCTAGTGCTGTAGCCTTAAATGAGACACATGGTGTGTGTGGGGGGGTATATGGGGGTGTGGGGTTACCAACTCTGGTTTGGGAAATGCCTGGAGAATTTTTGGTTGGAGTCTAACGGAAAGGTGGGTTGGGGAGAGGAGGGACATCAATGGGGTTCAATACCATGGAGTACAATACCTTTCAAAATAGTCATTTTCTCCTTGTGAATTGATCTCTGTCACCTGGAGATCAGTTTCAATAGCAGTAGATTCAAAGGTGCCCCCTAGACATTGGTAACCCTAGGTGTGGGGAACAGTAGTGTAAGAAATGGGTGCTGCCTAGTGAGGGGTAGGAGGATTTGTGCTACACTGATCCAGCTAGTCTTTGAACTTCTATTTGGATTCGTTGGCAGCAATCAACATGAGTATATACATTGTCCATGTGTGTCTTACAAATGCTTAATCTGTGGAATTGGCATATCTGATACTTTGAAAGCTCTGAGGTTCTTATTCAGAGATGCATCAGTAAAGAAACAGTAGCATACCGTTTCCCTGAATATAAGACATCCCCTGAAAATAAGACGTAGTAGCGGTTTTGCTGAAGTGCGAAATATAAGGCATCCCCCAAAAGTAAGATGTAGCAAAGTTTTTGTTTGGAAGCATGCCCGACGAACAGAACACAGAAAAATAAGACATCCCTGAAAATAAGACATAGCGCATCTTTGGGAGCAAAAATTAATATAAGACACTGTCTTATTTTCGGGGAAACGGTATTTAGTGGCTGGATCCTGTCTCCGTGTTGGATATCTAGGTCTTTAGAAAACTAGTGGGTATCTTGTAGCTTGTTTTGTGGTCATAGAAGATCTAAGAAAAAAAGGTACATTCTTGTAAAATAACTGGAATTTTTTGCTCCAGCAAGTTTGCTTTTTTATCTGAATCCAGGCAACTGACCCTAAGACTGACACGTCAAATTAAGATCGAAGACTGTTTTGTATTCTATTGGTATATTCTATATTAGGCCATGAGAAGACAAGACTCATGGGAAAAAGACAATAATATTAGTAAAAGTTGATGGCAGCAATTAAAAAGGAAAACCCAACAAATAGCAGATAGACTCAATAAAGGAAGCCATGCCCTTCAGTTTGCAAGGCTTGAGCAAAGTGATCATTGATAAATATTTTGGAGGTCATTAATTCATGGGGTTGCCATAATTCCAGAATTACTTGGAGGCACATGACTAACACATAAAGGTCCAGGGCCACGACAGGCCTCTCAACTTCCATTTTTTGAGGCTACTGGAGTCAGGCTGGGCCCACAGGTTGGCAGCGGGGGGGGGAGGGGGGGGAGAGAGGAGCCGCACCAGGCCCAGCGCAGCTCCTGGTCTCACCTACAGTTAACGAGGATGCTAATTCATAGTGTGCACTACAGTGACAAAAGTTTAAAGTTGTATGAACAACGTTGTTTTCTTTCAATCCTGTTAATATCTGTGACCATATGTATAACCTCACTTGGAGATGTCAAAAGTCTGAGTCTGACTTCCTCTGTGAATGTGAGGCCTAGCCAAATGACCCTCCTGGACACCCCTTCAATGATAGGACCTCACTGGGCCAATAGAAATGTTTTCCTAGCTTTCACACTTTGTTATAGCCTCCTAATTTATGCTTATATTTTCACGCCTTGAATCAAAATCCCTCAAGTTCTGGGACTTACCTTAGCAAACAACTGAGGACTGTGCGTGTTTATGGCATAGAGTTCTCTCTGTACGTAGAAAGGTAAAGGGATGAATATCTGATGGGCAGGGGACAGTAATCCTTGGAGTGGCATTAATACTAGGGATGCATGAATTCTTGGTGAATTCTACAACAGCAGAGCTTCTGCCTTCTTGGAAGCATGTCAGAATCCAAGCCTGAGCTGCATTGATGCCAGCCACAGATGCAGGTGAAATGTCAGGAGAAAATACTACCAGAACATGGCCATACAACCCAGAAAACCCACAACATCCTAGTGATTCTGGCTGTGAAAGCTTTCGACAATATACAGTATATTCTGTTCTCTTGATCTGAAGGGGCTAAAATCTCAGAAATAAATGGTGACTGTGAAGAAACTGTGAAACTCATTTCATGAGGGCTAGTACAAGAGAACGCCCTCTGGCCTTGGAGACTGACATGAAAAGCTTTCATTTCTATGTACAATGTAGCTTGATAATTTTGGCATTTCTTATTCAGTGCATCAACAAAGTCACTTCATAATTATTGCAGAAAGTCCGTTTAATTTCCCTGTATGTAAAACTCACACACCCTGTGGTACTGTAAAGAACCATTCCATGCGTTATCTAATGGCAACCATGAGGCTAGAGTGAGAATATGGAGGAATGATCAGAGCAACAGGATCTGCCCCTCACCTTGTATTCACTGGAGGTGTGAAAAGGTATACAATAGCACATGTGCAGGTGCTCTCCTGTACACTGAGGAATCCTGCAAAATGCAGTGTCTTCATTTGTGCACGCAGAATTTATCCTCACAAAATTGTACACCTGAGAACATGTGGAGGTCAGGGTGAGGCATGCAACCTAGTTGCCCCATCTCCGTGTACTTATTCTGTCCTGTCTGAAGAAACCTCCTTGGAAACCACCTTGGAAACCACCTTGGAATCTACTGCTTTGTAATTTAACTGACGGAGCCACATCTGCCATTTGGAATGGTCTTCTCCCTATTATCTGGAAGTATGGTGGATGCACGTTAGATTTATATGTAACGTCTATTTTTGGAAAGCTTCTGGAAAGTAACTCTTAATGAACACTTTGGGGAAAATAAATTTTCCTGCATGTCATTTATAGGGTATAGCTATATTTATTTACTATGTTTATTGTCCTCCTTTCTTGTTAAGACTCAAAACTGATTATGGAGTGTAAGTCAATATAATAAATATGAAGAGACATCTAATAAGCAATATACTAGGACTAGGATTATGGAAATCTCAATAAGTTTAGCACATTAAACATGATACAGATTACAGATACAATGCAGAAAAATGACACTGCATCAGTAGAAAAACAGTACAGCAACAGCAGGGTAATACATATGCTTAATGGCGTTTCCTCTCTTTTGTTTCCATGCATAGGTTATTTGTGGTGGGAATTGGATTTTTCACTCTTTGCTTCTTAATGACATCACTGGGAGGTCAGTTTTCAGCCAAAAGACTGGGAGACTCTCCATTCACCATCAGAACTGAAGGTAATTCTGTTTCATTTTATTAGGCTTGCCAACTTGGTAGTCATAGTCCTCTAGTAACTTATGCCATGGTGGTATTTTCAGAACTTGTTCACTGTGCAAAATGTTTTGTGGTTATTCCTTGATCCGTCTTCATCAGGAGCACTGAGAGAGATGGTTGAGAAGAGGCTAATGAATGAAGTGTTTGTATGTCTGCCCCTTGTTTTCATGACCCCTATATGAATATGGTGGTATTATCTGCAACTACACTGCATTCTCTGGTTGTATGTTGGGACTACAGGAAAGGTTGCTAGCCCAAGTGAAGTGTCATGTCTGCTGGTTTCTCAAATCTGGCAGTATATTGCTGTTCTCTGGTATCTAAAGTGGTAACTATGTATTTGCAGTACAAAGCAAATAGTCACTAGTCATGATTTAGCATGATCAATGATAAAAAGCAAACTTGTATGATATAAGTCAAGTGTGTAAATTGTATTTTAACATTTTTCAGTGTTTCTTGCATGGCTGTCAATAGTACCATATTCTGGGACTTAAAGGACAATTTCAGAAATAAAGTCTATCTCCAGTTCCCAAAAAAATCCTCATGCTAACATGCCTCTGGTCCATGGAGGAAGGAACTGTGATGGAGTCTTAATGTGTGGCAAATTCTTCTCAAAAACATGATCAGATCAGGGATTTGAAAAGGGCAAAATCTCTGCTAAAGGAAGAGTTGCTGTCTAGTAACATTCCCTCTCTCCAATGCAGAGTACAATTGACTGTTTCCATTTGTACGCAGATGAACCTTTATTAAGTGAATGGGGGAACCAAAATAGATGATACAGCTGTTTGTGCTCCAGCAGCTAGGGAGAGACCAATACATAATGGGATCTTGAAACATCAGTTTTGGGGACCATAGGCCACCTCTTTTAAAAATAACCATGCAGTACTAGAGAGGGGGCAGAAAAGAAAGAATGGAAGCCTGACCGGGTGAGCTGTGTCCTGCAGCTCCTGAACCCCACCCTGTTGGGAACACCTGCAGGGGGTGAGGCCTGGCAATTGCTTCAACAGCAGCAGCCCAAGGCAGCCAGCCAGCCAAAGAAGCCTGTATTGGCCACTGGAAGAACTGCAAGCCTGACTGACTGAGTTGTGGTCAGCAGCTCCTGAACCCCACCCTGTTGGAAACACCTGCAGGGGGTCGAGCCCGTCAGTTACTTCAACAGCAGCCGCCGCCCAAGGCAGTTAAAACCTTCCTCTTTACGCAGGCCTTCAATGTGTGACCCCCAGGGTCCCCCATATCGATGCCAGCTGAAGGGTGGGTGGTGGGTGGGGATTTTTAATGGACGTTTTTATTGACGTTTTCAAAGGATGTTTTTATGGTGGTTTTTAATGTTTTAACTGGGCTTTTAACCCCATTATGTAAGCCGCCCTGGGACTTCAGTGTAGGGCAGGGTATAAATGGAACAAACAAGTTACATTTAACTTAAAAGAGGATGCTATTTGGAAGCAAATCTTTGCAAACGCAAATAAGGAGCCTCCTTCAGAATGAAGCAATGATTAGGATTAATTTAGTATGATTACTTTCCTGGCCATTGTTAGACAACAGCCCTTCAGGTACTTGGGCGAAAATGACATGGTCAGCCAGTTCAGGTTGAACACACAAAGCAGAAGTGAAGTACTTTTAAGCTGCGTTTGTCCCTCCTCATACTTACTGCACTAAATGATGTGTTGGAAGTACTGGGCAAGATGATAACGCACTGGAAACACTTATTAACTAAAAATGCTTCCAAATTGCCTATTTTTTTTCTTTTAAAATTAAAATAGAATTTTGCAGGACATATTAGCTGATTTTCTTCCTAAAAATCTTAATAACTGCAGTTATTATTCCCTTCAGTCATTCTCTGGCAGTATATTGTTGTTCTCTAGTATCTAAACTTTGTATTTGCAGTACAAAGCAAATAGTGAGTAGTTGCGATTTAGCATCCTCCTCCTCCTCCTCCTCCTCCTCCTCCAATTCTGCCGATAACAGCAGAATACCAGATGGGTATTCATGTTAGTCTAAATAAAACAGTAGTGCAGTAGCACTTCAAAGATTAACAAAATGTATTTCAGTATCAGGTGCAGTGGAGCTGTGAATCATGAAAGCTTGTGCTAACAGAATACCAGCTGACAACTAACCAATAGGGTTTCCAACTCTGGGTTGGGAATTACTTCAGAATTTGGGGGTGCAGCCTATAGAGGGCCTGGTTTGGGGAGGGGAGAAACCACATCATGGTACAATCTCATAGACTTCACCTTCCAAAACAGTTATTTTCTCCTTGGGGAACTGATTCTGTAGTCTGGATATCAATTGTAATACCTGGAGTCAGGCAATCTTACTAACCAAGAAGTCTCCCTTCCACCTCCTAACTTGTGCGATGGTGCTGGTGAGCTTAAATTCAAGATGGCTTCTTTTCCATGGGATGTAGCAGGAGTGGAGAAGGGAAAGAGTTCTGCTTGCCTTAGTTACTTAGTGAATTGCTGACTCAGCTATATGTATTCTTTCTCTGTGCCTATTCCCCGCTGGTATCACGGTCTTCTGAGCTTCACTGAAAGGTCTCTTCCTGTCAAATAATTCTGGGAGGTTCATTTTTAATCACAGCATTACTGTCTTTTGGAGAGCCAGTGAGGTATAGTAGTGGAGGGCAGTGGAGTCTAATGTGTGGGACCGGGTTCGATTCCCCACTCCTGCACATAAAGCCTGTTGGGTGACCTGGGGTCAGTCACAGTTCTCTCAGAATTCTCTCAGCCTACATGGAGAGAGGCAACGGCAAACCATCTCTAAATATCTCTTGCCTTGAAAACCCTACGGGGTTGCCATAAATCAGGTGTGACTTGATACACACACACATTAGTGTCTTTAAATTCCTACCTGAAGGTTGATTATGCAGGTAACACTTACCTTGGGACTCTTCTCTGTCCAGTGGGCTTCCAGAAGGCGCTCCTTGCATTTCTCTGTTTACATGCGAGGAAGCAGCCCAGTGCCCTTGCAGCTGCTTGCTGAAGTCTCAATTAGTCTCTCCTTTTGCTGCTTCTCTTCTCTGCCCATCAACAGCCTTAAAGGCATACATCTTGCTGATATTCTCTTCCCCTCCCTTGCCCTAGACACATGTCTGGGGGCCAAGCCTCTGGACATTCCCCAAGCCACTTACCTGCAGGACTTGGCAAGCTGCAGCAGCCCAAGGAGGTGGGAGAGCCTGGCAGAAGCTATCCAAGGCCAGGGCCAGCAAAGGCAGGGCTTGTCTCAGAGCCCCATCTGGCAGGAAGTTGGCCCAGCAGCAGCAACAGCCCTTTCTTCCCAGGAGCCAAAGAGCAGAAGAAGGGCCAGCAGTGCTTTAAAGGCGGAGGCCCAGAAAGGAGGCTCATCCCCCCACCCCAGAACACCCTCTCCATGGCCCAGCTACGCCCCTTCCAAGGTGCTGCCTGGGGTGTAATGTCCCCCATCCCGTTGGCACTACACCACTGGAAAGGATGCATACAAACCAATCCAGTGATCTTTGACTTAGACTTTGGGTTTGACTTAGACTTTGGGTTTGGGGATGAGCATAGAGAGTGTTGAACTATCCTAGTTTCATTTGTTTATGTTGGCAAAAAGACCTCTTGAATTTTCAGTTGTAAGAAGCTTACAAATGCCTGGTTGTGTTATGGCATGCCAATGGGGGTGGGGGGGGGGGGAAACTGAGTTAAGTTTCCTAAGACAGTTGGATATGATCTGAACAGACTAAAAAGAGGATGCTAATAGCTATGAATAAGTTTACACTCATTTTTGCAATTTGGTAATTTAAACATGCCTATATTGGTACCAGATTTTTAAATGTTAGAACAAAAGTTATGCAGGGTTGGTTCTCTACCAGCCAGCAAGGTCACAGAAAGTACAGCCAACATAACAGGACATCATTATAAATATTCCAGCCCATCATCCCGATTACAGTGTGATCTAAAGTTATTTGTTTGCCTGTGATAGACAGACATAATTCCCTTTTGGAATTCTGGGAACTGCTCGTCAAGGCATGGTGCTAACGGCTTAACCTGTTGAAGATCATCAATGACTCTCTTGAGCAAGGAGTCTTTCCAGATGGGTTGAAGGAGGCAGTGGTCCGCCCACTCTTGAAAAGACCATCGTTAGATCCTGGAGATCTGGCCAATTACCGCCCCGTCTCGAATCTTTCGTTTCTGGGGAAGGTAATTGAGAGAGTGGTGTTGGAGCAGCTTCAGGGTTTCCTGGATGAAACATCAGCTTTCGACCCCTTCCAGTCCGGCTTCCGTGCTGGGCATGGGACGGAGATGGTTCTCGTCGCTGTCACAGATACGCTCCGTATGCAACTTGACCGAGGCGGATCGGCGCTGCTGGTGTTGTTAGATCTCACCGCAGCGTTTGATGTGGTCGATCACGACCTTTTGGCTCACCGCCTGGCCGCTTCTGGGGTCTGGGGCACTGTCCTTCAATGGATTGTCTGTTTCCTCCGAGTCAGCAAGTGTGGTGTGGGGACAAAGCTTCCCAGAGGTGCCCGCTTCATTGTGGTGTGCCTCAGGGGGCATTGTTGTCCCCACTGTTATTTAACATCTATATCGACCCCTTGCTCAGTTGAGTGCGGGCTTTGGGCTGAAGTCTGCCATCAGTATGCTGATGACACTCAGCTCATTCTGTCGATGGAGGCGGGAGCTGTCACCGCCCCTGCAGCTCTACAGCATTGTTTGGGCGGTCGCTGGTTGGTTACAACAGAGCAGGTTAAAACTTAATCCATCGAAGACGGAGATCCTCTGGCTTGGCCGGGGGGGAGAGATTGGGGAATTCCAGCCGCCGGTGTGGGAGGGGGTCACATTGGCGCCGACCTCCTCCGTTCGCAGCCTGGGGGTCCACCTGGATTCGTCTCTTTCAATGGAGACCCAGGTGGCCCATACAACCCGGGTTGCGTTTTTCCATCTTCGACAGGCCCGATGGCTGGCTCCCTTCCTCTCCAATGCTGACCTAGCCACTGTGATCCATGCAACGGTCACCTCCAGGCTAGACTATTGTAACTCGCTCTACGCGGGCCTTCCCTTGCGTCTGATTCGGAAGCTAAAACTGGTCCAAAATGCAGCTGCATGTCTGCTCACAGGCAGTGCCATCTGGGATCATATCCAGCCTGTGTTGCACCAGCTGCATTGGCTCCCAGTGGAGTTCCGAATCATCTTCAAGGTGTTGGTGTTGACCTTTAAGGCCTTACGCGGCCGGGGACCCTCGTAGCTTCGGGACCGCATTACCCCATATGTCGAGTCGACCTCTGCGCTCAGCAGAGGCCAATTTACTGGAGATCCCTGGCCCCTCAATGATGCGGCTGGCCTCCCACCGGGCCAGGGCCTTTACGGCTCTGGCCCCTGCCTGGTGGAACACTCTACCACCAGCTGTCCGGGCCCTGCGGGACCTTGGAGAGTTCCGTAGGGCCTGCAAGACCGAATTGTTCCACCGGGCCTTCGGAGAGACCAGCCGCTGAGGGTGCCCTGCTTTCATCCTCCCCCCTGTTGTATAGGGTCCCTAACATCATCGGGACCCATCATTCTTCTTGGGAGGGTTGCATATGGGTTCGTGGGATACTGTTTTAGAATGAAAATTTTAAACTTTTATATGTTTATGTTTATATATGCTTTTATATTGTTCACCGCCCTGAGCCCTTTGGGGATAGGGCAGTATATTAAATCAAATAATAAATAAATAAAAATAAATAAATAAATAAACATCCCAGATGATGCACCACTTTCTGGGTGAATGTTGGGAGTAAGACTGCCAACGTCCAGGTGGGGCCAGGAGGTCTTCTATAATTACAGTGGTTCTCCAGTCTAAAGAGCTCAGTCAGCTGCTTGGGAGGGTGGGATGTGTGGCATCACATCCCTGCTGAACCCCCTCCTCTCTTCATACTCCACTCTCTCCAGGCTCTACCCCCAAATCTCCAGGAATTTCCCAACCTACAGTTGGCAACCCTAGGAGGGAAGCAGAGGGCTTACATAAAAAGTGTGCGTGAAACGTTGGGTGACAACAGGATACCTCTAAAAATAGCAACCCTATATCTAGTCCTTCTTCTCCAAAACCTTGTTCATTTTATCCCATGTCTTGAAATCATTATAATATTATTTATTATATTTATATAATTTATATATTTATCAGGCTGGTGGGACTGGACATTAATGAGGCAGTGAAGCCATTTGACCATGTGCCATTTTCAGCATCAGTGCTTGTATGAAACATAGATTGGTCCAGTAATCACATGCTCTGAACACACCAACAGAAGCACCAAAACCTTTGGCCTTGACCCACATGAATACATTGTGACTCCACAGAAAAGGATGGGTTAGGGCTTCCCAACTTTGACCACCTTCAGTGCAGCCTAGTGGTTAAGAGTGGCAGACGGTAATCAGGACAAGCGGGTTTGATTCCCCATTCTTCCACATGAAGAGCTAGCACAGTTCTCTCAGAACTCTCTCAGTCTTACCTACCTCACAGAGTTTCTGTTCTGGGCAGAGGAAGACAAGGCAATTGTAAGCTGCTTTGGGACTCCTTAAAAGTAGAGAAAAGCAGGGTATAAAAACCAATTTTCTTCTTAAAAACATTACATGTGCCCATTAGTTCCATTTGTATTAGGTGGGCAGGGGATTGATGGGTTGGTTCCAAGGATTCTTGTGGCATTTTGTGAAATGCTTAGTTGACTTCAAAAGAGATTAGCATGTAATGCTGCCTTGTGAGCTGGCATATCTCCCTCCCTAGTGGGGAGACCAAAGCTGGGCTTGTTTTTCTCCACCATCTCCCAAATCATCATGATTCCGAACTCCATTAAATCTGCTAGTGAAGGATTAGTATTTACTTGGCTCGGTTTTGCCAGAGCAAAAGCAGCCTTGCTAATTGTTTTTTTTTCCATTGCGTTTAGCCCACATTTAATCAAAGCTGATGTGTCTCCTTAGAGAAAGACACATATTTTACACAGGCCAATAATCCCTGTCCCACAGTAATTGGAGGCTTCTTAAATAGGTATCATTTTAGGCTACTTGATACTATTGTTTTCATAGCCAATTAATATCCCCTTCGGGGATTGGGCAGTATACCAAATCCAATTAATTAATTAATTGATTGATTGATTGATTGATTGATTGATTGATTAATTAATTAATTAATTAATATTTTTATGAATGTATGTCTTTTTTAACTTTGTGAGCTGCCTTGAGCAGATCATTTTATGTATGTGTGTGTGTATTCTAAAACAGATAAGTTTGGGCCATGTTTCCAGCTAAGTGACCAGTTTTTAACTGTGTTCCCCCTGTTGTTAGGATCACTAGAAGAGCCTGCTGAATCAAAGAACTGGCCAGTGGCAGAGCTACAAGTGGACGGGGGGGGGTTGCCATGCACCGGGCGCACGCCTGGGGGGCATGGAAAATTGCCACAGGCCTCTCCCTCCCGCGGGGCCCCCACCCCCTTCCTACACTTACCTTTGTTCCTTTTTTCCCCCTAGAACTTTTTCAGGCTGAAAAAAGGCCTGTTCACAGTACAGGCTAAAAACAGCCTAAGGAACTACAGTTCCCAGGAGACCTTGGGGCTCACAAGGTCTCCTGGGAAGTATAGTTCTCATCAGGCCATTTTTAAGCCTGAACTGCAAATAGGCCTTTTTTTCAGCCTGAAAAAATTCTAGGAAAAGGAAAGGAACAAAGGTAAGTGGGGAAAGGGGGGTGCCATGAGGGGGAAGGGGCGGGGCACCATGGGGGGAAAATATAGACTGCGCACTGGGCACAGTTTGGCCCAGCTATGCCTCTGGAACTGGCCCTTTTAGTTCAGTGCCATTCAGCTTCACAGAATGGCCAACCAGTTGCACAGGAAGGCTAGCCAACAGGTCAGAGAGGTCAAAGTCCTCCATAGATGTTGCTCCCTAATGCTTGCATTCAGAGGTTTACTGCCTCTGAATATGGAGGTTTCCTTTAGTTATCATGACTAGCAGCCATTGATGGATCTCTCTTCTATTAATCTGTCTAACTCCGTTTTAAAGCTAGTTGACTGAGCAGCTAGCATCACCTTCAAGTTGGGTTAGTAAAAAGGTTGGATGGTTGATTTCCATACTATATTATCATACTTAAAAGTGCATATTTCTGCTGTAGGAACACAGCCAGGATGGGGTCAATAGGTGCATTGTCCTATCTGGAGCGCGGGTTCGTGTCATCTAAGAATTTTTCAGATGCAGTCTTTTCAAGACTCCCTGAGGCACGATTTCACTGCTATTACTCCCCTCCTGAATTGGCTGAGAATGTCCTACCAGGAAACGTTGCAGCTTCACCTAGTAAATAAATAGCTGAGAACCCTCTTCTGCTAACAACAGCCAACCCAAGTACAATGTTTGTCCACATCCTCTTACCTGAGTAAGGGATCCAGTGAACAGTTTCCCTTTCTAGGGAACTTTTCGGTGTTGCAAAATACATATTTCCTTGTAATCAGTTATGATGATGGAAGTATTTTCTACACATGTTAAAACACGAGGATACATAGAATATTGTAAAGGCAAAAACATTAGCTACATAATCAATTAATTCCCTATTGGTAGTTTGACCTCTGTGTGGCCATATCTATTCTTGACCCTTTCCTTCTAAACCTGCAAGGCATGTTCCCCCTCCCCTCCCTTCCCTTGCATGCCATCCTTCCCCCTCTCTCCCCTCCCTCCCTCTGCTAGGGTGGGTGGGCCATGTCCAGATGCCAGGCCCCTCCCATCCCTCCCCTCCCTTGCATGCCATCCCTCACTCCTTCCCCTCACTCCCTCCCCTTCCCTTGCATGCCACCCTCCCCTCTCTCCCCTCCCCCTCCCTCCATTAGGGTGGGTGGGCCATGTCCCGATGCCGGGACCCCTCCCCTCCCTTGCATGCCACCCCTCACTTCCTCCCCTCCCTCAACTTTTACTCCTTGGTCACCTGGAATGTAAATAGGTCTGAGGGTGGAGAGTGATGAATGCCGAAGTGCAGGGCTTTAGAAAGTAGTGACATTACCTTATGCAGCTGCTAGGGAGAAAGGGCATTTTTGGGGGGTCTCTTTCCCTGAAGAGAGAATACCAGTTTCCTCTGTTACCTTTCATTCCCTTTCAGCCTTCCAAACGATTTTTTTTCCTGCTCCCACTGAAAGAACGGTTCGAGAACAGATGACAGAGAAAGCCAAATTCTTTCAAGTTTAGGTTTTCTTTTGTCTAAGCAGCTTCCAGTTTTGCAACTAATTTTTTTTTTTGCTCCAGGCATTTTAGATTCACTGCTTGGCCATATCGCTTGCCTTTGTAGTGAAGGTGTTACAAATCTTTAATCACTGTTTTTATCTGAGCACCTACAGATTTAATCAGGGCAGTCAGTCATCAACTCACAAAGCACAGTGTTTAAATTCTGCCTGGAAATATTCCTAATGTTGTGTGCCTTTCAGAACCGCACATGGATATAAAACGTGGCCACACAATGGGAGACTAAGTGCTGAGTGCTTTCAGAAAGCCAGGGATATGATTCTGATTTAGACGGTGTTGCGTGCAAACTGACACAAGCCTACCAGCTCACTCCTGGTTTTTACAAAGGTCGGGGCAAGATCAGAATCTGATCTTCTCGCCAATGACCTAAATTTCTTTAATGATGTATTTCAGTTGGAATGCAGGGGAGTCAGCTAAACAAAAAAGATTGATAGTCAAAAGACCGCACGGCATGGGCGTAATAGTAGAAATGGATGCAGATTTCCTGCCATTACTAATGAGCCTCGAGAGGAGCATTTGAGAAATAAATTGACATTCTGTGGCTTAAGAAATCTATAGAAATATCTGTAACCCTCCTAGTAATGGTTGCTTACTAATTTCTGGAAACGTAAACCTTGGAAATGATAACTTGGCTTTCTGCAGAGATAGACCAGGATGTTTTGATGCGCGAGGAAGAAAATCTCAACTGAGGAAACATAATCTTTTAGATCTGCTCCCCGAAACAGAGCTCCTGACTTGGCTGAGTGATCTTACTGGATCTAGTCAGTATTCTGTGTTGTGGCTTTCCCACCCAACCAGGTTTCACTTCTCTTCCCACCCTCTGTCCATTTGTCAGCGTGGCCATTCCTCTCTTTTGGGAAGCTGAAATTATGGTAAATTGAAACCACTTTTCTGATTTAGCCTACTCAATTCCTTTACTAATCCCTATATATAATTTGCTAAGAGTTTGGAATGTCCGACAACAAACCCCCAGCCACCCCCACCTCCCTTCCCAAGACCTGCAGGCCTTGGGAGGCAAGGTGTGGGGAGAAGGGCAAAGGATTGTCCCCAGTGGTGGGAGTCAAATAATATAACAACTGGTTCCGAACTTGAAGGTGGGGAGGCGGCCCAGCAGCAGCCTGCTGCAAGCCCACTGCGTGCTCCTCAACTCGAGGGGCTCCTGGCAGGCCTGCAGCAGGCTGCCCCCCCTCCCCCCGCACCTCTATTGAAGGCAGAGACATAGATAGGGAAAATGGAGCCCAGGGCAAAATATTAGTTTTCCACCTCCACCCCCTACGTGTGGGTGACCGCCCTCCTCCACCATGACCAAACAAAGTTTTTTTGCACCAGGTTATCTCAAAGTCACCATCACATTATAGAACAAGCCCCAACTCACAAATCTGGAAAAAAGTCAGATCCAGATGATTTTAAACAGATCCTTATGAATTTATATGATTTTTGCATTGGAATGAAATGAAACCACCATGAAACTATTGAACATGTCTCAGTCTACAGCACCACAGTGCAGCACCAAAACAATCACACATCCCATGCTCCGTGGCACCACAGTGGCACAAAAATGTGGTTAAAACACACGGATCCTCATGGATCCTCCTGATTTTATCACTAAGTCACCCCAAAATCACCCAGTACATCACAGCTGAAGCCCCTGGCCACACATCTGAACACAACAATCACGCATCCCACGCTCCGTGGCATTGCAGTAGTGCAAAAACCTGCTTGGAAAACATGGATCCTCATGATTTTTGCACTAAGTCACTCCAAAATAACCATCAAATCACAGCTCAGGGTGGGAAAAGGTGGGTAGGGATAGAAGGTGGCAAGGGATTGCTGGGGTGGGGGAGATGGGAAGGTGTAGCTAGGGGTGGAAGGAGGGTGAGAAGGGGTGGGTAGGGGTTGGAAATGGTGTCAAGGGTTGGCTAAGTGTGGGGGAAATGGGAAGGGGTGGTGGAGAGCAGGAGGGCTCATTTGCACAAGGTTCTTTGGGGCCCTGGGCCCTGGAGGGTTGCTTGGGTGCGTGTGGGGGGAAGGCCTCTGATGGGCTTCTGCATGCCCCACCCCACCCCACCCCACCCCCTGCCCCACCCCCTGCCCCACTTACCTTTAATTCCCCACTCTGAAGGCCTGGCATGGTGGTCTCCTTGGCTGGTAGCTGAGGCTTCCCCCCAGCACAGGAGTCCTCCACTGGGCCCCTAGCAAGCCCAGTGGCCTCCACGGGGCTTCCTTATCATGGAGGCCACCTGGCTGACTTGGGGCGGAGCTGAGGATTCCTGTGCTGGAGGGAAGCCCTGTGCTGGATGGAAGCTAGCAGCTGGGGCTTCCCTCCAGCAGAGGAGTCGGTGGTCTCTGTGGAGCTTCCTTCCGACGTAGGACAACCGGCTGGCTTGGGGCAGAGCTGAGGACTCCTGTGCTGGAGTGAAACCCTGTGCTGGAGTGAAGCTGGCAGGTGGGGCTTCCCTCCAGCACAGGAGTTTTGCGCTGGGCCCCCAGCCAGCCCGGTGGGCTCCACAGAGCTTCCTTCCCACAGAGGCCACCCAGCTGGCTTGGGGCGGAGCTGAGGACTCCTGTGCTGGAGGGAAGCCCCAGGCCCCTAGCTGCCAGCCAAAAGTGTTCTGGACAGTGTTCGGGATGGCGAGCAGCTGGGTGTGAGCCTCGGGGGGAGGGAGTTCCACCATCCCAGAGGCTTGTGCCCGGCCGCCCAAAGGCCTGGCGCAGTGGTGTCCTTGACTGGCGGCTGAGGCTTTCTTCCAGCACAGGCAGGGACGTAGGTATAGATTGTTTATGGGGGGGGGTTCGGGGGTGAGGCCACACCCCCACCCGCCCCTAGGGCATGGCCACGCCTCCCCAAGCCCCGCCCCTGGCCTAGCGCTTATAAAAGCAGCTCTCCGAGGTCAGGGATGGCAGACTCCCCTGCCCTGCCCTGCCCTGCCCTGCCCCTCCCCTCTGGGCAGAGGCATACAGGGAAAATGGAACCTGGTGCAAAATCTGAGTTTTGTGCCCCCCCCCCCCGGCAGCTGCTGTGATGCTGGAATCCACCCCCAAACAGCATCACTTTCAATGGTGTTTAAACTAGAGAACCCAAATTCTCTTTTTAAATCCCCCTTAAAGGGAGAATCTGGGGTCACTAGTTAAACAACATTGAAAGTGATGCTGTTTGGGGGTGGATTATCCCCCACCCTGAAGCAGCATCACTTTCAATGTGGCAGAGTGGATAAGAGCAGGTGCATTCTTATCTGGAGGAACCGGGTTTGATTCCCTGCTCTGCCACTTGAGCTATGGAGGCTTATCTGGGGAATTCAGATTAGCCTGTGCACTCCCACTCACGCCAGCTGGGTGACCTTGGGCTAGTCACAGCTTTTCGGAGCTCTCACAGGGTGTTTGTTGTGAGGGAGGAAGGGCAAGGAGATTGTAAGCTCCTTTGAGTCTCCTACAGGAGAGAAAGGGGGGATATAAATCCAAACTCTTCTTCTTCTTCTAAACTGAGGACCTCAGATTCTCCCTTTAAATCCATGCTGAAGGGAATGGATTTAAAAGGAGAATCTGGGGAAATCTGGGGGGTGCCTGCTGTCAGGGGTGAAATTGTTAAGCTAGAACAGGGGTAGGGAACCTGTGGCTCTCCAGATGTTCAGGAACTACAATTCCCATCAGCCTCTGTCAGCATGGCCAATTGGCCATGCTGGTAGGCGCTGTTGGGAATTGTAGTTCCTGAACATCTGGAGAGCCGCAGGTTCCCTACCCCTGAGCTAGAAGCACCAAACTTTCAGGTGTAGCCCCATCTCCTATTAGCTCCCATTGGAAACAATGGAGGAGGAGCACCCCCTTTGGGAGACCATAGCTTTGGATCCTCTGGACCAAACTTCACAAAATCTGGTTGGTATCAATAAGAGACTCTCCTGATAATACATCCCAGGTTTGGTGAAGTTTGGTGTAGGGGGTCCAAAGTTATGGACCCTCAAAGGTGTAGCCCCCATCTTCTATTAGCTCCCATTGGAAACTATGGAGGATGGGGGCACCCCCTTTGTGAGTCCATAACATTGGACCCCCTGAACCAAACCTCACTAAACCCGGATAGTATCATCAGGAGAGTCCCCCAAACAATCACTGAAAGTTTGGTGCTGCTAGACCAAACAATGCGCCCCCTGCAGGCCAAAAACCGAAAAAGCACTAAAATGTTTTAAAAACCCACAAACGGAGGGGCGGAGCTTCAGACATGAATGGGGTTTTTTTCAAACCCAAGAAACCCCCCCCCCCTTACCTATGTCCATGAGCACAGGAGTCCTTGGCTGAGGCTCCACAGGGCTTCAGAGGTGGGATTACCAGTTCGGTGAACTAGCCAACTGTTTAGGTACCAGTTCTTGTGAACCGGTCTGAACTGGCTGAATCCCATCTCTGATTGTTCCCCCACCTCCCTTCCCTGTTTCCCAAGCCACACAGGGATTGGGAAGGGAGGTGGGAGGTGGTTGGAATGTGAGGGATGGGGGGGGGGACAGCCTAATCCTCCATGCAGGGCTTAGCTAGGATCAAGGTCCCTTCCCTGTTTACCACACTGCACAGGGCTTGGAAAGCGGGGGGGGGGGGCAGCTCTCTCCTGCCCGCCCTCTCACCCCCATTTAGAGTCCATTTTATCTATCTATCTATAAATCTATCAGTGCGCTTTTCTGCTGACAGGTAATCTCCCAAACTACTGGACTGATTGCTTTGAAATTTTCACACGTCACATTCGTGTGCGGCCAGGTTTCCATACTGTTTCCACACCTCCTGTTGTGTACATGTCACAACTGTGCCAGTTATTGTGTACGTGCCACACCTATGACAGTTGGAACCACAGTTCTGTTCTGCAACAGAGCCATCTGCTGGCCGTCAAAGCAATACCCTCTGATACAAGTGAAACAACCATGCCTTCCTTGAAAACTGCTGCCATCTGGAGTGAAAGGGATGGGGCGGGCCATCTGCACATGACCCACCCAACCTAGCGGAGGAAGGGGAAGGTGAGGGTGGGTCCAGGGGTTTGCTGGACCAAACACTCTGAAATTTGAACACAACGTAGCTCATGCCTCCCAGCGTGTTTTATGCTAGATAATTCACCTGCAAGGGAAGGGAGTGAAAGGGACAGGCTGGTCTGCACATGGCCCGCCCACCCTAGCAGAGGAAGGGGAACATTAGGGAGGGACCGGCCGGGTTGCCATGCAAGGGAACGGGAGAGAGGGAGGGGAGCAAGGGGCCCCTTGCTCCTCCCCTCCCTTGCAATCATTGTGCAATAACTCATGTTCCAACCATTCGCTTCCCCTTTTCTTCCTTTTCCACTTCACCAGACTCAGCCACAGCAACTCGTGGCTAGGCCCTCTAGTTTCATTATAAAATGGGCTTTACTGCTAGTCTATCACATAAAACAGCTCATGTCAAGAAAGTGGAAATCTGCCCTGTTGCTGTTGTTAAGGATCCCTAACATGGTGCCTGTGGCTTCCATGGTGCCCACCAGCACTGTAGTGAAGAAAGTCCAAATCAACCAAATAATATTGGTTTAACTATGTTTACTGCCGCTGTATGTCATAAGGCCTCAGCCAGGCCCTATACGTTCTCCTGCCCCCCAGCCCACCAGACACACCCACTGAGATTTCCCAATAATGACCAAGCTAGGCCACTAGGTGGCAACAGCTGAACATATAATATAAACATAGGGTTGGCACTCTGGGTTGGGAAATACCTGTAGATTTTGTGGGTGGAGCCTGAGGAGAGTGAGCTTTGGGGAGAGGCAGGACTACAGTTGGGCATAATAAAGTCCCATAAAGGCCGCACTCAAAAGCATTCATTTTTCTTGTCTCCTGTGGGTCAGCTGTAATCGCAGGAGTTCTCCAGCCAGTACGTGGAAATTTGCAGCTCTATATAAGCACCTTATCTGGCTCCCTTATCAAGTGGTTTCAGATAATTTGTGGGGACAGGTGGGGCTTCTGTCTGTGAAGGCTTCTGATTGACCACTGGAAATCTGATTGGCTGCGCAGATCAAAATAACACAAGTAGGGACCCATAATACTCAGAGGGGGTGCCTTTCCCCTTTTAGTTTTAATGGCTCTCCCACTGTTACTGCTAGTGGCCCCTTGCAGCTCCTTCTTTCAATTAAATTAAAGCTAAGAGGAGGAAGGGTGTTGTGGCTATGCCAATCCATGGTTGAATCTGTTGCCTGTGAGTCCAGTGCTGCTCCCAGCCTAGCTTTGCTGCCAGACCTGCCATGTTGCCATCCCATCAGCCCTCACACATGTTGATGCTGGTAGGCCCAGAGTCGTTCCTGGCCTTTGCTGCCAGGCCCCATTGCAGCTCTTGAACCCTCTCCACCCTCACAGCTGCTGCAGGTGAACCTGGTGTTGCTCCTGCATCAACCCCCACCACCAACATGGATGCCAGTGAGCCCAACTTTGCTCCTGCCACTGAGGCTCCTGGAGCCCCTCTACCCTCACAGCTGCCACCAGTGAGCTTGGCATGGTTCCTGGCCTCTCCCACCAGCTGCTGCACCCACCCTTCAGTCACCGCTGAGACTCTGCCAATGGAGGTAGGTGCATAGTCTGTGCTTAAACCACCTCCCTAACTCAGAATTCCAAATGCATCCACAGGTTCAAACAAGGTCAGGGACTGTTGGCTTAAGAAATTCCTGTAATGTTGTCAGTCTTCTCCAGTTCTTAGAGGAGCGATATGATATAACAGATGCAGGATCAGCTATTTAATGCAAATCAGCTGCTCGCTGCTAAACAGCATTATTATTGTACCTTGATAACCCTGGCTGTCCTGTGTGAGCAAAACTCATTATTTCCTGCTAAACAGGGCATACAAGATGTAGACATTTCTTGTGAAAATAACATAAGCTGAATTGTACTGAAGACAGACAATTTGTCGCTCTGTAAAAGTGCTAAGTATTCAATACTTTTGTGCAGTGATAAAAGCTCCAAACAGTATATGACTCTTCAGTGCTCCACACAATATTTCATCCTAACCCTGATTTCTGATACTAACACTGATGACAGGACTTTTTTAAAAAAAGTTGCCTAAAGGATTGTTTTGCCTTTCAAAGCACATAAATCTGTGAGTTTTCCATCTAAGCACCTTTTTAGGGAACCAAACCAGAAATTACTCAGGAGACTAGAATACCTCACTTTTAACTTTGAAGATGGGGAAATCCTGGAAGGAGAATGTTTAACCCTTTCCTTCTATGCCATTTTCTTCATGTAAATCATCACCTCATGGGGAGGGACCATGGCCCAGTGGTAGAACATCTGCTTGGCATGCAGAAAGTCCCTGGTTCAATCCCTGCTGTCTCTAGTCAGGATCAGGCTATAGGTGATGTGAAGAAACCTGAAACCATGGAGAGCTGTTACCAGGGTGAGTAGATATTACTGACATTGATGGATCAATGGTCTGATTTAGGCTTACTAAACATTCTGATTTAGGCTTACTAAACATTCTATTTGGGATGGCCGTCCTCTTCCACCGAGTGCGCAGCTTCGGGAGGGATGCACATGGGCCCCTTCCGCACATGCAGAATAATGCACTTTCAATCCACTTTCAGTGCACTTTGACGTTAGATTTTACTGTGCGAAATAGCAAAATCCGCTTGCAAACAACTGTGAAAGTGGATTGAAAGTGAATTATTCTGCATGTGTGGAATGGGCCGTATGGAGTGGTTAGGGAGGCAAGGGACACCTACCTAGCCAGCCCGATCAGCCGAATCAACCCTGGTGATCAATGGGGTGACAGATGTTGCAGCCAGATCGCCCTCACATCCAATTTAGGCTTACCATATTTCCTGGTTTGATGCGTCTGTCCCGGTGTCCTGTCCTGATCCCCTCCTGTCCCAGCTGCCAAAGCCACACGCTGCCATAGCCCCCACTGTCCTCACCCCTGCCCTGCCAGGCACCAGAGCTGTCTGCTGCCATGGCTCTCCCTGGGTACAAAGGAATGTTTGGATTTTTCTCAAGCTTTGCCTTGGTGTGGAATCAAATAATTGTTTAATATATTCTTAGCAAAATAATATAGTCTGCATGCCTGTTGTTAGATTTACAGCCCCATCCGGAGGGGGGGATGACGTAAATCTGCTATTGGGAGCTGTGCAGGGCAGCCCTGGTACTCTGGCAGAGGGGTGAATCTGCAGGTGGGCAGCCAGCTATCTTGGTTTGAACCTAAGAAATTGTAGTAAACCTAGTCTGATATAGTGTAAGGCAGGTTCATGTGTTCACCGTCCAGGCTGCAGTTAGCAGTGCCCGAGAAAAAAAGGTTGGTAGAGCATCTGTGCCTGTCGTCTCCCCTCCCCCCCCTTCCCTCCTTTCTCAGCTAATTACATCTTTAGGAGTGGGAAATGGTAGAGAAGAAAATGGTATACAAGGAAAGGGTTAGGCACCTTTCCTCTAGATTGCTGCCTCTTTCTTCAGAGGCAGAGTGCTGCTAATTGGTTATAAGATCAGACAGATTCTAATTGCAGGCTAACACCCACTCCATGCTTTTGTTTTAGTTCTACTAGAGCTACCACTGTGGTATCCCATCCTCCCAGGAAACATGGAGTTGGCAACCTTATAGAAGAGCAGCCTCTGAGGGCCTTATCCTTGGTTGAAAGAGGTGATGCTACCATCATTGCTTAAGGCAATGTCATGAGGGATACTCCAGTGCCGGAGAGAGGAAGCGCACAACATTGCAATAAGTATATTTTTAGAAAGGTTTACAAAGTGTTGGCAGGTTGCTATAGAGTAGTGTTTTCCCTCTGTTTTTATTTTCAGTGAACCATTTCTCTGCTGAGGAAGGTCTTTGTGTCTCTTGGACAGGGCTGCTTCATCACCTAAATGACCAATGTGGCTGTTTGGGGCAGCACAATCCATCAAGAGCACTGACACAGCCTTGTGTCACTGTGGGAGGAAGGGACAGTTATAGTGTCTATGCATTATGCTTCCTACAGTGGAGCCAGTGGCAGTCAGGTTAAGCTCCAGAGGGATAAGCTGCTGTTGTGCCCAGCTGTTAGTGGTATAGGAAGCAGGGACAGGTGTAGTCAATGTTGCTTCTGTTGCTTTTCAGACTTGCCCACCCTGGGCCAAGGAGCTGCTAGCTCAAGGTGAGACTTACTTTGGAATTGCAACAGGTGCCATACAGAACCTGCTGTCAGTGGCAAAATATCCTGGACAGCCCCCAGAAATAGCTGTATCCTATAGAGGGCAATGAACCAGGTGGTGTTCTGCAACAGGTTCCTGTGTACTATTGCTAACTAGCCTGCTGTCATCTCATGTGAACAGTGTGTGTACACAAGAATACAGTTGTCAGTCTTCTGTGGCTCTGAAGTGACAACGGGTACGTTGTCATTCATTGAAGCTAGACCTCCAGTACTGATCCTCCCACTATGGAATACCTAGTTAACTTCTAAGGAGCTCCAACAAGGTTCTCTGCAACACAGTTGGATGCATCTGCTGTAAAGAAAAGAGGAGGGATGTTTTCTTGGTGTTGTCATTCAATACAGATTATTAAACATGGGGTTTATTGATTCATAAAGATGTAGTATCACATGTAGTGGCCCCTCCCCTAGCTTCCCCCTAGGGTTGCCATCTCTGGGTTAGGAAATTTCTGGCTACTTTGGGGGTGGAGCCTGTTGAGGATGGGGTTTGGGGAGGGGAGGGACCTCACCAGGCTGCAGTGCTATACAGCAGTGGTGGCGAACCTTTGGCACTCCAGATGTTATGGACTACAGTTCCCATCAGCCCTTCAGCTTGGCCAATTGGCCATGCTGGAAGGGGCTGATGGGAATTGTAGTCCATAACATCTGGAGTGCCAAAGGTTCACCATCACGGCTATAGAGTCCACACTTCAAAGGAGCCATTTTCTCTAGGACAGTGGTGGCGAACCTATGGCACTCCAATTGGCCATGCTGGTAGGGGCTGATGGGAATTGTAGTCCATGAACATCTGGAGTGCCATAGGTTCGTCACCACGGCTCTAGGAGAACTGATATGTGTAATCTGGAGACCAGGGCTCTTTCTGCACAATACAAACAAAACATCTTGAGGACATGAAAAGAAGTGTTTTGGGGAGGATCTTCACAGCTTTTTCCCCACAATGTCCTTAGGACATTTTCCCCCCAGTTTTTTGAAATCACTGAAATAGCAATCTTTTTTTCTGAAGTCAGCTTAAAGCTGTCGCCTGCTTGCTGTGTGGCGCACAGGAGACGACTTATTTCTCCCACCCAGTAAAGCTCTCACTTTTCATTTTTGCTGGGGCCCGCCGTTTTCTGCCACTTAAATCCTCTGTTGTGCCCGCCATTTTCTGAACTTCTCCTGGGTTGTTTGTTCTGCATGCATCACCCGCAGGCGTCTTTTCAGAAAATAATCTACATGAATCAATTCAGCTGTTACTGCCAAGTCTGGAAATATATAGTTTTCCTGTTTTTTGGTTTTACATTTTCAATGAGCTATTTTCCAAGACGCAAACACACAATATCAGAATCGGCTGTGTCTTTGAAGATAGCTCAATAAAAAAAACCCAGGAAAACTATATATTGCTGGACTTTGCAGGAACAGCTGAGTTGATTCATGTAGATTATTTACTGAAAAGAAGGCCGGGGGCAATGCATGCAGAGCAGATATCCCAGGGCAAGTTCAGGAAATGGCGGGCGCAACGAAGGCTTCAAGTGGCCGAAAATGGCAGGTCCCAGTGAAAATGAAAGTGTGAGCTTTACTTGGCGGAAGAAAAAACCTGCTCTCTTCAGACACTTAATTTTTTGTTCTGTCTGGACAAAACACGAGACAGGTTTTTTTTAAAGACACCTGCAGGATGTCTTATTTTGGTTGCATGGAAAAAAGCCCAGTTGTAATTGCAGGAGATCTTCTACCACCTGAACAATGGAAATTCTACTCCATGCACTGATCAGCCTTTTTCCCCAAAGAGACTGAATGTATAACAGAAGCGTTCTCTCTCTCCATTTTACACTCTGCATTTTTGCCAGATACAGATTGCAAAGAGAGGACCACACATACGCTGTTTCCCCGAAAATAAGACAGGGTCGTATATTAATTTTTACTCCAAAAGATGCGTTAGGGCTTATTTTCAGGGGATGTCTTATTTTTTTCCTATGATTTTGCGCCCCTCCCCACATGACCAGATCAGCTGTGTTGGGGAAGCTGTAACTAGGACTTATTTTTGGAGTACGGCTTGTATTTCAAGCATCCTCCAAAAATCCCAAAGAATCATTCTAGGGCAGGGGTCTTCAAACTATGGCCCTCCAGATGTTCATTGACTACAATTCCCATGAGCCCTACCACCTGGCCATGCTGGCAGGGGATGATGGGAATTGTAGTCCATGAACATCAGGAGGGCCATAGTTTGAAGATCCCTGTTCTAGGGCTTATTTTTGGGATAGGTCTTATTTTTGGGGAAACAGGGTATACAAAAGACGATCAATGGTTGGGGTTGGAACTAGTGATCATGATACCTCCCTCCATGCACCACATGTAGTTCTCTGTGCAGGACTTAGGTGTGAGCTATGTGAGTCTTTTTTTCCTTTGTGTATCAGAACGAAGGAATGCCCAACCTCTAAAGTAAGAACAATACAAAGCTTTAATAATGACATCTTAGGCCCCTTGTGATCTTTCATATGACAGGCGAAATCCACTAGATGGCCACGACACCCACTACACGCCATTCTGAATCAGAAGAGCTGAAATTCGGGGGCAAGTCTACAGTTTTCCAGTGACAAAACAGTGAGATTTCAGCAGTGCAAAAATGCACTCCCCATAATAGGGTTACCTCTTGATGCTTGTATCCCTGACCATTGCTGAGCTACAGTTTTGCATTTATTGCACAGCACCATGATAGGAAAGCACTGAAGGCCCTTTCGGGAGAATCATTTATCTAAAAGAGAGGTATTTAAAAGGAAAACTTTTTTGCTCATCTCTGCATTTTTTTGGTTGTGTTGCTATTGGGGAAAGCTGTTTCAGGCTATCATTTTTATTTAGAATAAAAACAATTTAATCCCCTAGTGATCTGGAAGAGTTGCAAGAGCAGGGACTGCGGTCGTTCAGAATAACCACTGGATTTAAAAAACATTGATTTTATTAATATCTTGGGGAATTCATTGGCTGTGATTTATGAGCCTTCTATTCCAGAGTGCTCACTAGCTTCACCGGGGTCATGCCCATATAAAGACCTGTTCATAAATTAGGGCTGTTCCTTTTCACGTTACTAAGAAATAGAAGCGTATGAATTATGACAGGCTTTTCTGTAATGCATGTACAAACAGGTACCTGGAACTTTAACTGATCACATTTCAGTGAATGCACGTTATCCTCTGGATGCATGATTTACACACATAGCTCTCCTCTTCAGTCATTACAGATCAGCTGTGGAGCAAAACAATATGAAAACATTGGGATTTATCTTCTACAATGTGTGAAGTGGCCCACTGTTGTGAGATCTCTGTCAATGGAAGCTTGAATGATGGGGGTGCAGTGTACCTTTTCAATGACATAGAAGTCACAGTAGCATGTTCCACTTATGCTTCCCCTGAGGCACACATTAGCATAGTGTTTTTAGTAAATGCTTGATATCCATGTGGTGTATATTCAAGCTCCAGTTGTCCACACAGGCCTAGTTTTTTAGCTGTCTGGATCCCTAATTAGGTCTTGCAACCCATGCAAGGGCAACTGTATACTCGGGATGTTTGTGAGTGTTAAGTGTTATCAAGTCACTTCTGATTTATGGCAACCCTGTGAATTAATGACCTCCAAAATGTGCTAACATTAATAGACTTGCTAAGGTTTTGCAAACATGTGGCCATGGCTCCCTACTGAATCAATCCATCTCATGTTGGGTCTTCCTGTTTTCCAGTTGCCTTCTGCTTTTTCTATCACAGGGGTCTGCAACCTTTGGCTCTCCAGATCTTCATGGACTACAATTCCCATTAGCCCCTGCCAGCATGGCCAATTGCAGATCCCTGTTCTACCATTATTGTCTTTTCCAGTGACTCTTGACTTCGCACAATGTCATCAAAATACAGTAGCCTTAGTTTAGTCATTTTCACTTCTAGGAAGAGTTCAGGCTTCATTTGATTGAGAACTCACTCACTTTTTGGCAGTCCACTGCATCTGTAATTTCAAATGACTCAACTCTCTTCCTGTTGGCTCTCTGCACTGTCCAACTTTCACATCCTAGTAATGGGGAATATTATAGTATGAATTATTTTAGTCTTGGTTTCCAGTGACACCTCCTTACCAGTGGTGGGATTCAAATAATTCAACAACTGGCAATTTACAAGCACCATTTTAACAACCGGTTCTGCCGAAGTGGTGCGAACCTGCTGAATCCCACCACTGCTCTTTACCCTTAAGAATCTTGTCCAGCTCCTTCATGGTTGACCTTCCCAGTCTCAATCTCCTTCTGATTTCTTGGTTGCAGTCCCCCTTTTGGTTGATGATGGAGCCAAGGAATGGAAAATCCTGAATAATTTTAATTTCTTTACTGTCTTCTTTCAATCGGTATAATTCCTCAGTGGTAATTACTTTTGTCTTCTTGATGTTCAGCTATAGTCCCGCTTTTGCACTTTCTCCTTTAACCTTCACCGGTAGTCATTTAACTGTTTTCTGGCAGTAATGTGGTGTTATTTGCATATCTCAAATTGCTAATGTTCCTTCCACCAATTTTCACTTTACCTTCATCTAAATCTAAACTACCTTTCTTTATGTGTTCTCCATATAGGTTGAAGAGACAGCTTTGCCAATTAGAAAATCATTTTGTTTTTCCATATTCTATCCTAACAGTAACCTCTTGTCCAGAGTATATGTTGGACATCTAAACAATCAGATTTTGTGGCACACCCATTTCCGTCAAAACTAACCATAAGTTTTCAGGCTCCACAAAGTTAAAAGCTTTACTGTAATCTATGAAAACAATCTGACATTGTCTTGTATGCTGCAGTAATGAACATACATTTATGATATAATCTCTAATTCCTCTCCCTTTTCTGGATCCTTCTTGAACATCTGGTAGTTCTTATTCCATATATGGTAGTTGTTTCTGTTGTAAGATTTTGGGCCTCCCTTTACTCGTGTGAGGAATTAAGTCAGGGGTCTTGTTCATGGACTACAATTCCCATCAGCCCCTGCCAAGCATGGCCAAGTTTGAAGACCCCTGAATTTAGGTGATGGTACAATAGTTGCTGCAGTGGTTGACATCATTTCAGAACTGAAAGGTAGATGGGGATGAATATCACTTATTTATGTATTAATTTATTTATAACATGAAATATGTTGTCCCACTATTTCATTTAATCAGTACGTCAAAGCAGCTAGCAGAAAGAGTACAAACAGTACAAACCAAATACCACTAAAAAAACCCCCATCTTACAAAAAGAAAGCAGATTAATAATAAAAGAGTCTTTTGGTATGTTCTACCCATAACCACCTTCACCTGACCTCCTGAACAACTCAGTTTTACGAAGAGGGAAGGTGCCTTTCTCACATTTTCTTTTTCTATTCTCCCTCCCCTCGATTCACAAGTGGAAAAAGATGTAGGTAATTAAGGAAGTCCCAAATTTCTTGTTGAACATGTTCAACTGTGACAACTAGATGTGGGCTGATCACCAGTTCTGTTCAGTTCAGCACTGAATGACTGAAATGCCTGCTGGTCGGGTTTGTGTTGGGTTTTTGAATAACTGTGTGAAAACCCTGTCGATCAGATTTCCAGTCCTGCCCTGCCTCGCCCTGTCCCACTCCCACCCCCACTACATTACTGTTGCTAAGGACTATTTAGACAAGGGCCAAATGGTAGGGTCTTTTTAAAAGCAGTGTTTATCTACGACTGATTTATATGATTTGTGACTAATGTAAACAATTTCCTGCTAAGCAAAGTAGTGCAGCAGCAAAGGGTATAACTCAATAAGACTACATGAGAACACACATGGGCAAAAAGCTGATTGCAGCATTCTTCACTGTAAGGAAGTAAATATGGTATTGCCTTGGCATTGGTATTTTGCAAAAGCTATCCCCCCCCCCCCATTTCCACTATTCCCAATCCTGATAACAACAGAAGCAGAAACTGTGGCTGTTTCCGCACGGGCAGAATAAAGCATCCCAGGGATGCTAAAAACAGCGTCCCTGGGGAGGGGTTCGCACAGCAGCAGTGGCCTCGCAACCCTCGAGCGGCGCGAAGCTGCTCTTTCCGAACCTCACTCCCTGAGCAAGGTTTTTCGGAAACAGCGGCTTGAAGGCGCCACTTCCCCCCCTTTCCCAAACGCCTTACCATCCCTCTGACCTTCCAGCGTGTTGCCCAGGCTAGGGGACACGCCCCCCCCGCAACTCCAGAGCTGTCGTGCAGTGCAGGGGGCATGTCCACTGGCCTGGGCGACATGCTGGAAGGTCAGAGGGACGGTAAGGCGTACGGGGGACAGCGCAACCTCTGTGCAGGCTGCACCGTCTTCCCCGCCCCTACTGGGACCGTCTGTGTAAACAGTCCCCAGGGGTGTGTGCGTTGGCATAGTTTACGCCGATGCACCCCCGCAGCATGGCCATGCAGAAACGGCCCATGTTTGGAGAAGCAGGGAGGAAAGGAGGAACACCAACCTTTAAACCTGCAGCACATCAGAAGAAGAAGAGTTTGGATTTATATCCCCCCTTTCTCTCCTGCAGGAGACTCAAAGGGGCTTACAATCTCCTTTCCCTTCCTCCCTCATAACAAACACCCTGTGAGGTAGGTGGGGCTGAGAGAGCTCAGAAGAGCTGTGACTAGCCCAAGGTCACACAGCTGGCATGTGTGGGAGTGCACAGGCTAATCTGAATTCCCCAGATAAGCCTCCACAGCTCAGGCGGCAGAGCAGGGAATCAAACCCGGTCCCTCCAGATTAGAGTAAACCTGCTCTTAACTACTACACCACTGCTGCTCCTTGTAATTTGGAAGAGCTGTTGTTATTTTCAGCCTCTGAATTCGGAAGCCAGATTTACCAGTCTTTAATTTCAGCTCCCTCAGCAGTCGGCAGCACACCAGCTCTCTAAACTGTATGGGGCCATTATTTTCTATGGGTGAAAATCCTGGTTCCCAGAGTCCAGAGGTTTAAGCGCAGCAGGCCGTGGAGCAGCTGGGGGCTGGGATGCACTTCTTCTCCTTCCTTCCCTGCTCTTATTGTTTCTGAAGTGGGGATAATTGTAAAATTATACTTCCAATTTCTTTTAGAAAGGGCATGATTACCATTTTCACAAAATTGGGGGTATTGTTCCGATGCGTATTAAAACAGAACATTTTCCCAACACGACTTCCAATATTTAATGAAAATGATAATTATGCCCTTCCCAATTTTCTGATAAGGAATTAAAGCAATAAATTTTGAATTGCATGCCTGTACATGTGTGTATGTGTGAGTATAATTCCTAAATGATGTGACCGTGGAAACCCCTATTGCTCTAGGGGAGTAGATTGCCCAGCCTCCTCCTGTTTCAGTTCATTAGCAAACAGGATGTGTTCCTCCTCAGGGCATTATCCCTGTGTTTGTATGTCAGATTTGAGTCCAAGACTTTGCACCATACCCTATGACATGCAGAGCAGTCGCGTGATGGCCCAGTGGGGAACCAGCCTAAGGGTGTAAAGTGGGCTCGGGCACCATGTATCTTTGGCCGTATATGCATGCACTATTTACCGCACAGCTGTTTGCTTTACAGTGGTTTTCCCTTCTTTTTGTTTACACATCTATCTATCTATCTATCTATCTATCTATCTATCTATCTATCTATCCATCCATCCATCCATCCATCCATCCATCCATCCATCCATCCATCCATCCATCCATCCATCCATCCATCCATCCATCCATCCATCCATCCATCCATCCATCCATCCATCCACCCACCCACCCACCCACCCACCCACCCATCCATCCATCCATCCATCCATCCATCCATCCATCCATCCATCCATCCATCCATCCATCCATCCATCCATCCAAATCCATCCATCCATCCAAATCCATCCATCCATCCATCCATCCATCCATCCATCCATCCATCCATCCATCCATCCATCCATCCATCCATCCATCCATCCATCCATCCATCCATCCATCCATCCGTCCGTCCGTCCATCCATCCATCCGTCTTGTTGCTTCACTGGAAATCTCAGCTTCACAAGGTTAGCATTAAAATAATTAAAAAGCCCTTCTGACCATTTTGAAATTAAATCCCAAAGAGTGGGAAGAACTGCTGTGGCATGGGTGGGGGGCAGGCAGGGAGGAGCAAGAAAAACGAAAGAAAGCCTAATGAACATGGATCTCCTTTGCGTTCTCTGCAGAGAAAAAGATGAACTTAAACAGGTTTTGAAAACTGTGGGGATTCTCTGTTCTGAGGGCGGGGTGACTGCTAAAGAGGGCAAAATGTCTGTGTAATGGAGAATCAAACTTGAAGGGAATGTATGCTCAATGTGAAGGAGACCACACGTGCATAAAAGCCTTTTGTATCTTCTAGGGAGTACTCCCTGTAGCAATGAAAGGCTGTTTGAATGGTTTCTTTTCTTGATGGCACTGATGAAAGAACCTTGGTTGGTGCCTGTGAATGATTGTTGGGCAGATCTACATCAGTGACGCCAATTTCTACCCAAGGATTTGGCCAGTGGATCGGCTCTTTGTTGCAGAAATTAATTACAATTATCATAGAGCCTGGATTAATGAAATAAACTGTAGATCTTTTTTGGGGGGGTCTGGTCTGGTAGAAGCTGGAGCCGTTTTGGAAAAAAAATTGGTTCTGCTTAGGCTGGCTTGCTTGTGATTTTTTCCTGCGTTACCTAAAGACTTCTGGATGGGCTGGAGCAGTGAGAGAGCTATCAGTTATTAAGGAAGAGCAGAAATAGGATATGTTTCTTAATCAAACCTGTTTGGTGTGTGTTGATGTTTGGGGTGATTGTGGCTATTTGAGAGAGCAAGGAGGGTGTGTGTATGTACTGGGAAATCATATGACAGTGGTGGTGAACCTTTGGCACTCCAGATGTTATGAACTACAATTCCCACCAGCCCCTGCCAGTATAGCCAATTGGCCATTCTGGCAGGGGCTGAAGAAATGAAATGTAGGAATCCATAACATCTGGAATATAAAAAAGAGTTCCCTATCAATCACTCAAGAAGAACTTGCATCCTCAAGGGGCTGTACTCTTTTAATGAGGCAGCTGACTGAATTCATAGCACACAGTGACGCCTAAGACATCATTTAACAATCAAGCTGTTCAAATGTATTGTCCTGTTCTGGCAATCCCATTGTGAAGAGCTGAAGTATCTGTTTTGTCAGCCTTGGTAATTTGAGATTAGCGTATTAGCTGTGATGTGGTTGCCAAACTGCTTCTTAAAGAGCCTTCCTAAGGAACACTGTGGTGCCTGTTTGCCACTTGTGCTGCTACCCTGCTTTTTTCTTATGGTATCTGGGAGGGTTGTAGATCCATGGTCTTGTAACAATGGCCCTTTAGGTTTGTGAAACCTTTGGAAGTATTTTTTGATATGTTTCTTCAGTCTCTTCTTTTTTCCAGGACAAGATCAGAGAAAGGCCTCTGCCTCTGTACCCTGTTGTTTGACCTTCAGAGTACGTGGTTGATCACTATGGCCCTTTCTCCACAAATCTCCTAAGATGTTTGTAAAACATTTTCAGTTTCCCCCGTGTGTTTGCACTCACCCCCTCGAAATGATTTCTGGCTGCCATTATGTGATCCCCCCCCCCTTTTAAAAAGTTCAGTGTTGAATTGATGCTTCAATGCTCCACGGTCTCATGCTGCCTTCTGTACTCCTTGTATAGGTGATGCTTCAAAGATCGGTCCCCCCAAAATAAAGGAGCAAACAGGCAGCTAAATGCTGCAAATAAGCAGGCAAGGGGAAACTGAGCAGTCTCAGAAGATGGAGTTGAGGGGAAAGTTCAGGGAAGTAGAAAAGTGTAGAAAGCGTAGTCAATAGATCTCACAGAAACTGAAGATGTCTTCAGTGTTTCAGTCAGAAAATCATTTTAAAAGGGGATTCATTTAAAAGGGGATTTGAGGTTGGAAATAAAATGTTTTGGGGTAAACACAACGTGGAACTCCACTGAGGAAACATTTTATTTCATGCCTCAAAATGTTTTAAATGAATTGTGCAGAAAAGCCCATGGGACAGGTGCTAGACTAGATCGACTAATGGTCTGATCCAGCAGTACTCTTCTTACGTTCTTCCCCTGCCCTGTTCTGCAACTACAAGATAGGAAACAATGCTTTAACATACATGCATGTTGTACAACATTGCTTTTAGCCTCTGAAAGCCAGTCAGATCAAACTTTGGCCTTGCAGTACTTCAAAAAAATGCCTTGAGTCTCCAGGGAAGATTAATAATTGTAGAGCAGGCACAACAACCACTTTTTCATACCTTCATCACATACGGAGATAAGATTCCCTTTTCAGGTGTTACAGTTGTGCATACCTGGAGCCTCCCAGCCACATGTAGATAACATGGGTTTGATTCCCGGCTCTGCCGCCTGAGCTGTGGAGGCTTATCTGGGGAATTCAGATTAGCCTGTACACTCCCCCACACGCCAGCTGGGTGACCTTGGGCTAGTCACAGCTTCTCGGAGCTCTCTCAGCCCCACCTACCTCACAGGGTGTTTGTTGTGAAGGGGGAGATTGTAAGCCTCTTTGCGTCTCCTGTGGGAGAGAAAGGGGGGATATAAATCCAAACTCTTCCTCTTCTTCTTCTTTATTGTGTTGTGTTTGTGCGTGTGCGTTGTGTTTGTGTTTGTGGGTGTCCGTTGTCAAATCACAGCTGTCTAATGGCAACCCTGTAGAGTTTCCAAGGCAAGAAACATTCAGAGGCAGTTGGCCATTGCCTGCCTCTGCATCATGACTCTGGTAGTCCTTAGGTGTCAAACTTGCGGCCCTCCAGATATTTTGGACTACAGTTCCCATCATCCCCTGCCAGCATCATGGGCCGCGAGTTTGACACCTGTGCAGAGGTTGCCAATCCAAATTCTAACCAGTGTCAACCTTGTTTAGTTTCTAAGATCTGATGAGATCAGGCTAGTCTGCGACTATCCAAGTCATGGCTGGCAATGTGTATTTTTATCATAACCCTACAGCTCCTTTATATGTGAACTGATCACTGGGTTTTTAGGAGTTTGCATTCATGCATACTAAGGAATGGTATATCTTTGCATTGGCTGTATTCATGAAATGTGGCAACTGCATGAATGGAAAGGATTGCAGGTAACGTGCACTCCTGATGGATGCAGTTTGCTCCCAGTTTGCATGATTGTAAAGTAGACTGCTTGTCTGCCTTAGAGATCTTTGGCTGGAATTACAGTTGCCAGCTCTGGGCTGGGCAATACCTGGAGATTTTGGGAATGGAGCTTGAGGACAGCAGGAGTTAGGAAGGGGAGGAGCCTCAATATGGTATAATGCCATAGAGTCCACCCTCCAAAGCATCTGTTTTCTCTTGGGGAACTGATCTTGGTCATCTGGAGATCAACTATAATAGTGGAAGATCTGCAGGTGCAACCTGGAAATTGGGAACCCTTGCTGGAATTCAGGCAGGCCCAGTCATGGATGTTTTGGCATGTACATGAGGAGGAACTGCTAGCTGATTTTTCCCCCATTTGGGGGCATACAGGGTCCCTCATGGGTTTTTGTTATGTTGGGATCTGACCTATGCTAGTATGCAGGGAATGCAGCACTTTGGGTCCTGGAAAATACTGAAATCTTTGTTAATAGATAATAATTTGAATTGTGTCCAAAAGGCAGGTCCCTGATGCAATATGCTCCCAAAGCTGTACTCTTCTCAGGAAACAAGCTATTTTGTTTTGCCTTGTATATAATTTCTGAAAGGGCACCCAGGGGCAGTTCCAAATACAGCCCATTCCGGCACCTGAATATTGAGTTTCCCATGCTATGGGAGATGGTTCCTGGGTCTAGATCAGGGGTAGGGAACCTGCGGCTCTCCAGATGTTCAGGAACTACAATTCCCATCAGCCCCTACCAGCATGGCCAATTGGCCATGCTGACAGAGGCTGATGGGAATTGTGGACTCCTAGTACAGGTCTGATCCTAGATCTATAAGGAGAAAAGACTACTTGAGATGGTTACCTTGAAATTTGCCTTGGCATTCTAAAGCTACCAGTGAAGCAGAAGATGCAAGCCACAGCTGCATCTCTCGCTGTTCCTTCTCTCATCTTTTCTTTCACCCCTCCTCATGTGCTATAGAGATTAGGGTGAGTTCTAGGTGGGTTGCACAATAGGTGGAGGAAGAGACTGCTAGCCAGAACAAGTGGGAACAGCTCTGACTGGGGTGTCTTCTGCTTATTCTATCATTTTAAAAGAACTGACCCAAACTCCAGGCTGAAATTTAATTCAGCTTTCACTTATAGACATAATGGGAAATATGCATTTTGGGACACTGCAGCAATCATGTTTGATGAATTTTCAAAAGAGAAACACAGAATCCTTTAAAGGGAAAGCAGTGCCATCTCTGCAGCCACAACAAATGCCAGACAATGCCTAATTTTTAATTGGGCAGTCAGAAGTTACCTGTTGGCTGCATTGTGCATTTTGATGGCAGAATTTTGCAGTGACTCAACTTTAAAGCATGAACTGTACTATATCAGAACTCTTGGAGTCCTTTACAGGATCTGTAGAAATATGCCTGTATACTCATTTTTCATTAATAGTACCATTTTTGCCACACGTTTTCCAGATGCATTTGCTGTTCCGCTGGTCAGAAAATCTTGCTTTAATCGTAAACACTTCCCAAGGGCAATTAGCTCATTTTAGAATAATCTGTGCTATAAAGGAATAGTTATCCTTTCTTTTAAACTGTGAACCTTTTTGTCATGAAATGGATTAGTGGGCCTGAGCCCAGAGGGCATGAAGTAGTTAAATGTATTTACAGCTCAGTAGGATGAAAATATTCCTGTTGTGATATGACAGCCTTCCATAAAAGGGGGGAAAAACAACCCTCACTGGTCTCCAGCGTCCATCAGCCTAAGCTCAGTGGCTCCCTGAAAAACATCGACCAAATCTCCAATGGAAGCTAATGTTCATTTTGTTGCTGTGCAGCAGCCAAGAGACAGTAGCAAAATGCTGACCCAGAAGGGCAGCAGTTGTCTGGAACAGGACTAATTTCTCGCTGATTTTGACCTCACTGAATTGGACAGCCAGCTTCTTTAGTTCAGCTCCTGCCTCGCATGGCGTTTCAGAGCCCAGACTGACAAGCCGGCTGGTCCAATTTCCAAAACAGATGGAATCTGTCTTTTCAGAGCTCGACAAAGGAAATGAAGGGAGTCCCAAAGGCTTTTGTTTTGGAACATGGGGTTTCTCTCTCGACAGTTTGCCTGTTTGCTCCTGCGTGGCTGCATAGCGTTGGCATACAATGCAGGTGGCATGTAGCAGGACTGCTGTAACATGCGGGATTTACATTTAGGTTCTGGTAGACAAATGGCCTGCAAGGAAGAATGGCCTTTCTTGCAAACAACATGGAATTTTTTCATGCTGAAGAGGAGAAAAATCCTGGAAACTCAGCTATGTTACCGTTTTCAAGAGCTTATTTGAAAAGAGGGAGCAGCAATTAATAAGCACATTGTTTTAGATGCCCAGACTTGCTCAGAATATTATGCACTAGTTCATGTGGGCCAGAGATTGTCTGTGATGACCAAGTCTGGAAACAGTTGGCCAGTCTGAATACATACATGCAGGGGTGTCAAACTCACTTGTTACAAGGGATATGACATAAATGTGACTTGGTTAGGCTAGGCCTCAGGGTGGGGACTGTCTTGATTAGTGAACTCCCAGTGGGCTCACCAGCCCAGTTCAGCACTGGGGGAAGGGTGGTTACCTTGGCTGGCAAGACCACAGTGCTTAATATTTCCTTCTTAACACACACAAACCTGAAGCAAGTCATCACTGTGAACCTATGTAGAGTTTCTTCTATGTAAGCAACCTGGTTTTCATAAACCTGGGCTGGACTGACTTTGTAGAATTGCCCTGTAAGAAACTAAGGCGAATTCAAAAGAGGCAATGGCCCTACTGGGTAAGAAAAGGCAAAGAGCATCCTAGGACAGCTTGGGAAGAGCCTAAGTATAACCCAGTGCCCCAGTGGTGGGATTCAGCCGGTTCGCAGCACTTTGGCAGAACCGGTTGTTAAAATGGTGCTTGTTAAATTACTTGAATCCCACCACCAGAACCGGTTGTTAAATTATTTGAATTTCACCACTTCAGTGCCCTCTATTGTCCAAGGTTTGGAGATGTCAGCTCTATAGCTAATGGGAATAGGGATAGCAAACACAGAGGTTGTTGTTTATGTTGTTTTAAAACAATTCCAGGGCACAGAAGAAAGATGTATCCTGTGCTACTTATCCACCTTCTCAACTGGTCTCTCACCCACCTTCTTCCCCTTCAGTCGTGTTCGACCCTGGGGTACCACTGCAAGCAGTGATTTTATAGGTAAGCCTCGTTGTGGTTTGCCATTGCTTTCCCCGGCTATTCTTTACCTCCTAGCTATGAGCTAGGTACTCATTTACCAACCAAGAAATGGATGGATGGCTGAGTTGACCATGAGCCAGCTGCCAGGATATCTGACCCACAGGGGGCTCGAACTCCTGACCATGTGAGTGGCAGTGCAAGCACTTAATTACTATGCCACACGGCTCCTCTCTTCCCATTTATTGTAGAGTAAACCAGAAGTTCTGCTTGGTTCAGTAGACAAGGGAAGAAAATGGGCCAGTAGCTTAATGGGGTGGGAGGAGCAATGCCTGATGCTCTCCCCTATCTCACAACTCTTTTCAAGAAGTGCAAGTTGAGATCTCCCAAGCCTATAGTGGGCTTTTCCCTGTTTTGTCCACCCCTGTGACTTTTTAGCTATAAGCTAGCTTCTGGGTTGCCTTTCCCCAGGACACTCTCTTTTTGCCTGCCTGACGACATTGCCTTTTTCAGGAGGCGCTGGGTTATGCTTCACTCCCCACAGGGTGATAAACGAAGATGGCTCTTGTAAATAAGGGGCACAAAATGGCAAACATGAGGAGGTAATTGATGAGGAAGAATTGGATGTTTGGTCACTGTGTGCAAAGCAGCGGTCTGTTAAAACACAAATAGTTGTTGCATGGAAGGAAGCAGTTGAGAGGGACAGTGGTGGCATTTTAAATTGGAGGCAATTATTAGCTTGATTGGCATAAGCAATCTTAGGCTTTTGATGTGCTCACACTGTTTTAAATTCCTAGAGGGCTGAGAGAATGAATACAATACTAAACATGGCACAAACTGTTGTTCCTTGCAGATGCTGGAAGGGAATGGTGAGTGAGTGGCAGTCTGTATTGTTGATTTAATCAAGCTCTGCCTTTAAGCTAGAAGCCATTCCTCTATGTTCAGACAGATATCTGCCTTCCTTGTAGGAATGTGGATTCTTTTGACAGGATCCTCTGAGCAAAGCAAAATTTCAGGGTGATGCCTGTCCTTGCATGTGACTATAAGCAGCACAGCCCTAATACACTCCTAGTTGGTGTGTATATATGTTTGTGTGTGCATGGTGATTTGTGTCCTTTAATTGTGCAAACAGACCTCCAAGAGCTGCTAATACAAAGCTGAAATCAGAAGTATGGTTTGTTTCAGAAACAGGCACACATAGAAGGTTAATCTACAGAGGATGTACCATGTGAAGCTTTAAAATACAGTTGAGTTCTTTCCTTGTAGCATTCCTGTGCCCTAAAGAACAGCACAACAAGTATAAATTCAGTAGATGAAACAGTTTCCAGCACACTTATATATATACACTTGCACTCAGTTTCCCCCCTCATTTCCTCTTTCTGTTTGAAACAAAAACATAGTTATGTACCCATTAAAAGCAAAGGGATAGTAGTACCACCATCCAAATACTGGGAGATCTGGGTAGTGAAGATGTGATGTCCCTTCCATATGATACTCTACGATTTCTCCCTAATCTCTGTGGGAAAGACCATAGAGATTAGGGAAAATCCTAGAGGGTCACTATGGATGCCAGTTTCTTTCCCTGCCCACAATTTTTCAAGGGCAGAATATTGCAGCTGGGAAATTTCCTGTTGAACCCTGCCCACTTTGCCTTTCACTCAAAGACTGAGCCTTCACTGCTGCTCTCCGGGCCTTGAGGACCTCTAGATTATGCCACTTCAATGAACTGTATGTGGGGTTGCCCTTGAATATGTTGTGAAAATTTCAGCTAGTGCAGAACATTGCAGCCTAAACAGTGGTTCCTTGACAGCTTCCTTTCCTCACCATGTTTAAGATTCTTGCATTGGCTTTCAGATCCTTAAGTGGCCCATACCTACTTATTATCTTTCTAGTAGATAACTTGTTTGCATATATTATTGTTGTTGTTGTTATTATTATTGTAGATTTCACAGCTGCCAGATCTTTAGCTGGTTGTTGGCCTTCATTACAATTTGAGCCTCACCCAGAGGTCTAGGAAGTTGTAATGTATCGGCGTAGTATTCGTGCGGATCCCAGCAGGGCTGCCTTCTGAATTTGACAGATGTTAATTTTGTCAATTCGAAGCCCCTTCCCCACGACAAGGGGGTGCCCATGAGGGCAAGGGGGTGCCCTTTATTATTCAATCCTTAAATCCTCGTATCGTGTACGTTTTTCCAGTTGCTTCTTGTCAATTCTGCTGTCACCAGGAATTGCAACATCGACTATCCACACTTTCTTTTTTTCCACAATCGTGAGGTCAGGAGTATTATGTTCCAAAACTTTGTCCGTCTGAATTCAGAAGTCCCAAAGTAGTTTCATGTGTTCATTTTCAGTGACCTTTTCAGGTTTGTGATTCCACCAGTTCTTTGTCTCAGGCAGATGGTAGTTGTGGCACAAGTTCCAGTGAATCATCTGAGCAACAGTATTATGCCTCTGCTTGTAGTCCGTCTGCGCGATCTTTTTGCAGCAGCTAAGTATGTGATCTATTGTTTCGTCTGCTTCCTTGCAGAGTCTGCACTTGGGATCTGTAGTCGACTTATCAATTCTGGCTTTGATGGCATTTGTTCGAATTGCTTGTTCTTGGGCTGCAAGAATCAAGCTCCCAGTCTCCTTTTTCAAAGTTTCATTTGTGAGCCACAACCAGGTTTTTTCTTCGTCAATTTTGTCCTCAATTTTTTCTAGGAACTGTCCATGGAGAGCCTTCTTTTGCCAGTTTTCTCTTCTGCTTTGCACTGTATTTTTACGGTATTCACTCTTTGTCTTCTGCACTTTGAGCAGTTTTCTACTCTTGACTTCCATCAATGTTGGTTCTTCACTGTTTTTCACATAATCTGCCAGTGCATGTTTCTCTTCTTCCACCGTTTGTTTCACTTGCAGAAGCCCTCTACTTCCTGATTTTCTGAGTAGGTAAAGTCTGTCAACATCACTACACTGGTGTAATGAGTAGTGGATTGTCATCAGTTTTCTTGTTTTTCTGTCCAGATCATCCAGCTCTGCTTGCGTCCAGTTCACAATTCCAGCAGTGTATCTGATGACGGGTATGGCCCAGGTGTTGATAGCCTTGATCGTATTCCCGCCGTTTAATTTACTCGTCAAAATTTTTCTGACCCTTTGGACGTATTCTCTGCTGACCATATTTTTCACATGTCCATGCTTGATATTGTCCAGCTGTAGTATTCCCAGGTATTTATAGGATTCAGGTTGATTGCACTTTATGGTTTGTCCATTAGGCATCTCTATGCCCTCACTGTCAGCAATTTTCCCTTTCTTCAATGCCACTGTGGCGCATTTGTCCAAGCTGAACTCCATACTGATGTCATTGCTGAAGATTCTGACTGTGTTGTTGTTGTTGTTGTTGTTGTTATTATTATTATTATTTAAACTTGTATACTGCCTTCCCCCAAAGGGCTCAGAATATAGATTCTTTGGACATGGATTAACATGTTTTGAGTCAGCATGGTGCAGTGGTTAGAGTGTTGGTCCAGGGACCTGGGAAACCTGGTTTGAATCCACACTCTGCTATGGGGATTCAAGCCATGATTTGGGTCTGACAAATCTGAAGGACTGCCCACTCCCTTAAGCACACACACTTAGCCTAATCAACTTAACAGAGCTGTTGTAAAGACAAAAGGAAATAAAGGAAAGTGATATAAGATACTTTGGATCTGCACTGGTGAAAAAGGCAGGGTATACATGAAGTAGGAGAGCCAACATGGTGTAGTAGTTAAGAGCAGAGGACTCTGATCTGGAGAATCAGGTTCAATTCCCCATTCCTGCTCATGAAGCCTGCTGGGTGACTTTGAGCCAGTCACAGTTCTCTCAGAGCTCTCCCAGCCCATGCAGAGGCAGGCATGTCCCACCCATTCCATGATGGGCTGACCTCAAGAGCTTGAGAGCTGACTGACTGATAGCAAGTGCTGGGCCCAGTTGCCCGGTCATCCTTCTGAGTCTGGGTTATCAGTTGCACAAGACGCAGCATAAAGTTTACCTCCATTCCTTTTTGCATGGCCTGGAGTGAGAATAATTTAAAAGCAGTCTTTGGAGTTAGCAGATGTTCTTCAATGCATCCAGGAAGTGGTTTTGGCAGAGTAAAAAAGGGTGGATTTCCACAGTCACTTTGCAGAACAGCAATAGCCTTCAGAACTGAAAAGGAGAGTTTAATTGAGAAAAGCCCTCCAGCATCTGTGCTTGTTCAATAATCTATGAATTCATGCCTTGCACCTGCATCCCCTAGTTTTTCAGCCAGTGAGAGCAGGTCTTAGACACCTGGTTCTTCTGGTTGTACCCAGATTGCTCATTCCACTCTTCGCCTGTTAAGTTGATCACTTGGTATGGGAGCAAAGCAGGCAACATTCTCTTGAACTTTAATGATTAAATGCTCTTCTTTCCTTAATGATTAACTTCTTTAATATTGTTTGCTGATGATACCCTTGTCATTCTCACATCACCACAACTGCTGGGGATACACTACTTTTTCTTGCAACATCACCCAGATGTGTGTTAAGGCACTGACAAGCCATACATAGCGGGTGCACATAACTGCAACGTTTCTGTTCTTCATCAAAGACTGTCTCAGAGACTCTCTGCTGAGGATGTCACATTTAATCTGCAGATTTGCTCTGCCCTTTTAAAATTTCAGAGAAAGTGAAAGATGGTGCATCCGTGGCTTCTCCTTGATGTTCTTTCTTAGGAGCTTTCCTAGTGGAACTCCAGATGTGCCTCATGTAAGAAGGAAGGGGGAGCAGATAAAAGACTTGGGAAAAGAAAGACATTAAAATGGCTTCCCTCTTCCCTTTCTAAAAAAGATAAAGGCTTTAGCTGTACAGAAAGTTTGTTCTAGTTGCAAGATTGCTTAGCCTACTCAAAAGCAAGCTTTTTGTAGAGATAATTAGATTGTACAAAATTTCACCAGTGAAGAAGAAGGAGAGGAAGATGAGGAAGAGGAAGAGGAGGAGGAGTTTGGATTTATATCCCCCCCCTTTCTCTCCTAAAGGAGACTTAAAGGTGCTTACAATCTCCTTGCCCTTCCCCCCTCACAACAAACACCCTGTGAGGTGGGTGGGGCTGAGAGAGCTCCGAAAAGCTGTGACTACCCCAAGGTCACCCAGCTGGCATGTGTGGGAGTGCCCAGGCTAATCTGAATTCCCCAGATAAGCCTCCACAACTCAAGCGGCAGAGCTGGGAATCAAACCCTGTTCCTCCAGATTAGAATGCACCTGCTCTTAACCACTATGGCACTGCTGCTCTTTAACTAGTGAATTGTATTTCCTTTAACTTAAGTCTCCTTAAGGATCCTTTAGTGCTGGTTTAATGAATTAGATTTTGCACTGGTGTTCAGCACAGTTCCCATAAACTTCAGTGGAACTGTGTTGATTTATCCCTTCTTATCCCTACAGTCATCTGCAGGGCCAGAGTGTAACAGGATGAGGCCATAAATGACATCAGTTGGTTTCATACAATTAAAAATTATTCTTACAGAAAGGACACTGAAAACAAAAACTGTGAATACTTTATTTTGCATGAATAAAGAGCTGTGATTAAAAGAATATTTTTCTTATTATATTGTCAAGCCTTAAACTGTACGGTGTCTAGTTGATCTTTAAATGTAACTCTATTTATCAGGGTTTGCAATTAACTAGCTATCAGAGGTATATCATTTTACTAATGATGTCAGTGACTGAGTAAAAATTGCAGCATGCTTGTGTACAGAAGAAAGAGTAAAATTGCATCATGCTTGTATAGAGAAATGTGCACAGGGAGCAGGTCTGTTGCCCCAGTTTATGCAGGCACTGTTTAAAAAAATCCAATTCAAGTAGAAAGGGTATTAATCCAAGTGTCCTAAACTGATGTGCCAGCAAAATTTCAATACAAAAGCCATCTTGCCGCAGATTTTTCTCAGCAGGCAGGCCAGAATTTCGGCTCTGATAATTGCATTCAGCTTCAGTGAATTCCCCCCTGCATTTCCAAGTGGAGATGACATCCGTCTTTTCTTTGCAAACTCAAAATGTGGTGTTGTGCGGCTGCTGGCTTTTGTAACAGCTCCCATTTTCTGCTCCAAGGATGGGTTTTGTGTCTGTGGCAACAGAGTTTGTTTGTTTAGGCAGCTTATGATGAAATATGAAGACAAGTTCTGAATGGTGAGGGGGGGGGAACGTAAGGGTTTGTTCTTAGTCAAATGTAGATGCGCAAAAAGGAACGTGTGCCTGAGAGAAGGAGATAAAAAACTGGGATTTCATTTTTATCCCACCCAAACTTCAAGGAGCTCAGGGTGCCACACGTGGACTTCCTGAGGTTGCCAACAGAAAAACCTCCTCTTCTTTTAATAGAGGCGTCATGTGTGGATGGACAGCAGAAGCTCTTCATGAGCTGGAGGCAAACGACATCAAATAAATAATGTTCTATCAAGCCTCTGTGTTAATGCACAACAGTTTTCTCCAGGCAGTTGGCAACCTCTCCCTCCTCATTTTGCCCTTGTGACAATAATATGAAGTAGATCATGCTGCGTATGAGTAAGAAATAGGAGTAAGAAAGCGTAGTGTAAGCTCATGTAGTAAGCCTGGTTGCAGAGTAGGGATTTGAACTTGAGTCTCCCCAGATTTAGTTTGACACTATAACTGGAGAGGCCCATGGGGACATGGGGTATCTCATGTCCCCTGGGTGCATGCCATTTCATTACATGGAGGGGGGCGCGTGCTGGTTGCCGGCTGAGCTGTTTGCCACAGCTGCAGGCCAGCTCCTGCCCCCCCCCCCGGGAGGTCAGAGAGAACAGGAGCCGGCCTGCTGCTGCAGCGTCTACCTGAGCCACCGAGCTCCACCCCAGCTTCCCTGCAGGCCCTCCCAGGGAAACCGGCCTGCAGGGAAGCTTGAGGGGCAAGGCAAGGCACAGGGGGCGGCCCAGGCGGGCACTGCAGCGGCAGGCCAGCCCAGGACCCGGCCTGCCGCTGTAGCACCCATTCGAGCCGCCACCTGAGCCTTGCCCCCCGAGCCCCGCCCTCCCCTGGCCTCCCTGCTGGTTCCTGTAAGTGGGGCACATGGGGAGAGTGGGGGAGTCGGCCATGCTCCCGGGTGCCACTTAGGCCCAGTACGCCACTGTGTAACTGCGATACTACACTGGCATCACTTTACTCATTGACATTCAATCTTGTGTGGGCACTTAAAATATCTTGGCACATTGTGGGGGAGGCTTCTGTGTCCTTAATGTTTTGCTTTTTAGCATCACAATTCTATTGGCTCTCACTCATGAAGATGCCTGTTCTTCAGGAATGTCTTGGGCAGCCGCAGACAGGAAGTGCCACTTGGCAACTTTTTCAAGGCCCTCTGGAAATTTGTTCAAGAAAGTTTTCTTATGTGTTTCTAACTTCAAAGTGGGGCCTGGAGTTCTCTTGGAATTAGCTCTTATCTTCAGACTGCGGAGATCAGTTCCCTGGAGGAAATGGCAGCTTCGGAGGGCTCACCCTGTGCCATCAGAACTCACTGTCCCCTTCTCCTCTCCAAGTTCTGCCTCCTGAAGAATATCAAGCCAGCCATGCAGCTGACTGTGGGGCACCTCTTCGCTTGTAAACAAGGAAACACAAGGAAACCCCACTGTGGAGCAAAGAGCATCGTGGAAAGCACTCCATGCATAATTGGCCAGAGTTTCCAACTCTGTTGTTTGTAACCACTACTAAATCTAAGAATGCTAGCTCTACCTCATAGGATCAATGTGGTGATCATATAGGGGAGAGATATACTCTAAATATGGGGATGGGTCCTGGGGAGGACTGGGTTTGGGAAGAGGAGGGACTTCTATGGGATGCAATGCCAGAGACTCCACCATCAAAAACAGCTATTTTCTCGAGGGGAATTAATTTCTGTCATCTGGAGACTGGTTGTAATTCCAGGAGATTTCCAGGTCCCACCTGGGATAGAGTCACCAATATTGCCTGGGAAAATGCAGGGAAATTTGGGGGATAGAAGGTGGAGAAGATATGATACTACTTCAAGGTGAGGCTCCAGACTGCCTCTTGATGGCCTTTCTGACAGAGATTTGGGGAAATTCCTAGAGAGGCCATTTTTTTCCTGCTCATCAGTTCCTTGAGTGGGTGGGGGGACTGTAGTAGGAGCTAGTAATTCTCCGACCTGGGTGGGTCAATGGATGTAAGGAGCAAGAACCATATATGACATAGAAATGCGTGGCTACTACTTAGCACCCAGGGAGTTTTGGAGGTGGGACAATGGTGGAAGTGACTCCACATGATGCATCAAATTATAATATCCAGCTTAAACCTAGACACAGCATTCGTATATCAGTTGACACTGGAAACACTACCAGTTTCTCAAGTGTCAGTTCTGACATCACATCTGGTTTTCAAGTGGACATGCTGCCCACATGTGATGACATAACACACTCTACTGTTTTCCTGCCAGCCCAGAGGCAAAGGTGAATGGGAGAATATTTGCCTTAACCAGTTAAATGCCATGCCTAGTATATTGTTGTGCACCTTTGGAGAAAGGGTAAAAATGTATAAGTGAACAGTTGAGATTCCACTTCAGACTGGAAAACAGAGGTGAAGAGTGCATCCAGAAATGGGCTGGGAAATGAGAATGGCTCTGAAGTGAGTGAAACTGAGTGCCCCATGTTGTGCTACAAGCCAGCACTGCAGAGATGACTCAACTCAGCCTTCATTTACCTATTGCTTTCTTTTGGAAGCTGGCAGTAGTGTAACACCACTTACCATCTCTGATGAAGGGTCTGAGCCAAGTTGTCCCCAAGCCATTTGCAGAGTTGCTAGAGTTTGGTTATGCTGCTTCCGGCCACCTCTGGGGAAGTGGTTGACTGGGAAATTTCCCTCAAAGTTAAATGGCCAGTCTGCCCCCGAGTACATTTATGCTTGAACTGTGTTTACATTTCATTTAACTTAATTTACATTTTTGTTCCTCATTGTCTGGTACTACCCTTTGCACATTTCTTACATGTAAACACTTCTTTCCAGAGGAACTGTGGATTTGACACCCCACCCCCCCACCCCACCCCCCGGGCATGTTGAACTTGTGTACTGGCATTTTTACACCTCCTGCAAAACTTGGAATGAGGGCATGTGGAAGTAAAGTTGTAAAGTCTCCCACTTTTCTTTCTGCTGAAAGAAAATTCTTCAGTAAGTCATTGGGATTGTTCCATGTCAGAATATTCCAAATGTAGAATATATTTATGTTTTTCCAAGCACCTTCTGACTACACATTCCCAAATGATTCTGATAAATCAGTGTAGTGTCGATTCCACGCAGCATAATAATAATGAGTTACATTCGTTATTTTTTAATCTGGGCCTATTTTATTCCATGTTTGTCTTTCACATGGGTGCCTGTTTTCTGTGAAGGAAACAATACATTTTCTTTCTACCTCTTCACACAAACTTGCTATTTTTTTTTACAATGCAAATGTGCAGGTGCAAAGATCTCATTTTTCTTGCATTCTGATTGGCTGTTCTATCACCATAGTCCCCCTTCTGTCCACTCCCGCCCTCTGATGCTTCTGATTGGTGGAGAATCTACAACAACCCAGGAGCCTAAGCCTCCCCTTTCTACAGCATGAAAAAAAGTTTAGCACTTTGAAACCACAACGCATATAAACATGAAGCCTGCAACATCCCCCTTAACATTGTGATATACAAAACAGTAAAATCTGTCCAAAAAGGGAGCAAAGCTATATGTCCTATCCACATCCAAAGGTATCCATCTGCCTAACAGTGTGCTCTGAGCACCACCACCTCCAATAAAAAGAAAGAAAAGGGAACATTTTATTTGCCAGATCCATTGCCGCTGCGGCGAGTGGAAATAGAGCTCACAGATCAACCGCCAAGGGATGACGAATGCTTGGCGGACATTTTGAAGGACGTGGTGTCGGCTATCACACTGGTTGGCAGCTCAGCAGAAACAAAACTGACATGATGTAAGGCAGGAGCATGGGCAGCAGGGTGGGAAAAATAAAGCGATTGGGTACCTGTGAAGTTCCCACGGAAGTGAGTTCAACCCAGGATTTTTCAAAAAGATCGCCATTTTGGCATTTTTGTGTGTGGAAAACCTGGGTTGAGGGAAATATAATGAATCAATCCCACTTTAGGGAAGGGACCCATGCAAAGTTCTTCCCCAAACTGGGATATTTTCCTTCATCAACCCGTTATATTTCTACTGTGCAGAATCGATCTCGGAAGCAGTTTGCTGAAACTTTAGGCTTGATTAATTCCTTTTGCATGCTGCAGTGAAGGTGAGGATTTCAAAATGGGTCTTCTCAACTTTTGTGAGTGTGTATTTTGATGTATGAGAGTGGGAGTGAGACATACAGAAGAGGTGAATAAGCCAAGAGCACAGGTAGGGAACAGAAAGATAGAAAGAGCTAACAATCTGATATCTTTTGGGCTGGCTGCTGACAGACAGCTCTGCAAAGGATCAAGAAGTATGAGATTCTGTGGCTGTTCTGATCAGGATTATTATATGTTGTCGTATTTGTCTCCTCACAATGCACTGACAAAACTGACCAAAGAGGAGCTTGACACAGTGCCAGCCATAGGTGTAGCATCAATAGAGTACAGCAATAACAGGTTTTACAGCATACACCACCTGTGACAGCCAATCTCTGCCATCATATCCTGCCATCATCTTTCCTTTTCCTCTTCAGCTGTTGAAAGTAGGCCTGGCCCTATGCAAGAGGCAGATAAATCAGACATTGTTGCCTTTCTCAAAGGCCATGTTACTACCAAAGACCATGTCACTCTAGAATGACTTTGATCTGTATGTTTCCCATACTCCGCACCCAAAGCCTGCTTTGAACCTCAAAGCCACTTCTTATTGGTAGTAACCAAATTAGTATGTGGGGATGCCAGTTCCACCTTCTAAGAAACCATTGTATGGCAGGCCGGTCAGCACTCCCTTTAATTTCACTTTCCCTCTGTATTCCTGGTGTAATTACCCTGTTTCCCCAAATATAAGACATCCCCGGAAAATAAGACGTAATAGAGGTTTTGCTAAAGTGTGAAATATAAGGCATCCCCCGAAAGTAAGACGTAGCAAAGTTTTTGTTTGGAAGCATGTCCGACGAACAGAACACAGAGAAATAAGACATCCCCTGAAAATAAGACATAGTACATCTTTGGGAGCAAAAATTAATATAAGACACTGTCTTATTTTCGGGGAAACACAGTAGTGGCTTGTCTGTAAGGTCAAAAGCTTGAGGCACTTCACCTGGCAACAGAGATTGATGGGGAGGGGCAATGGGAGATAACATATTTCAGGAAGATCAGCTCGGTTCCCCCTCAAAGCCTGACACTTTTAATAGCTAGCCATCTAGCAGAATGACCTATGAATTGGTTGCTGCACCACCTCCTGTCTTGGCAGCATTTTTTTGCAGATTTCCCAGATAAACTGCAATCTTGCTACTTGTCGGGGCATTTAAACTGTCACCAAAGCAGCTTCATCATTCTCTTTCAGCTGTTCATCTGAATGCACGCTAAGCAAGGCTTGCAAAGTGTATTAAGACAAAAAGTTCAGTTTATTAACATAGCTACTATTCAGTTCTGGCAGCTGGGAAACGTGGAGATTTTCAATGCAGAGACTTTTCATGAAAGAGAATTCCAGAATGGGCATTTTCATGCGGAACCTGCGGACAGTAGTCAGTTGGGTGGGCCAGTTCTCCTCACCTGCCGTCCTGTTGTGCTTCATACCGTCTCACAGTAGCTCTGAGCACACGATCCCACTTCACATTCAGTCAGTGTGTACAATGAGAGAGTGGGTGTGAGAGTGCTGTCCTTCCCCCCACCCATCTCCATGCCCTTGCTAGCTTATCAGCACCGTGCCCATATGTGGAAGAAGTATGTGTACGTATGCTCCCTCCCTGAATGAGGAACATTCAGCAAACAGTGCTCCTAGTCAGTAGGGAGGAGGGAGAATACACCTGCACACTTCCTTCACATGTAGGCATAGTGTTCTTGTTGATGAAGGCCTAATGATTCGATTAGAGGAAGGAACGAACAGCACTCCTGCTGCGATTGCCTACTCTGTTGCTCTGTGCATTGACTGAATGGCAGAACAGCCATGTGCTCAGGGCTAACTAATCCATTCTGTCTTTCTCCACATTCTTGCCTCCTTGCCACCCATACCTTTCCATCTATGACTCCTGAATTTAGCAGTGTTTAAACTCTGGGAATAGATTGGCACCAAGGAATAGGAGAGGTAAATTGGTAATAATCTGGCCCTTGCCAGTTCATTATTCTCATAAACCATGGATTTCCACGGGAATGATTAAATCAATTAATTGACTTTTCTATACCACCAGGGGCGAACCTAGGCAAACTGGAGCCTGGGGACAAAACCTGAGTCCCCCCCCCCCCGGCGAATGGGCTGCCACCCTCCCCCACCATGAACAAACAATTATTTTTTGCACCAGCTCACAAAACACCTCCCACTCCCAGCCACAAAACGCTGCATAGCTCTCTCCATCCACCAACTTTCTTTTCCTAATTTCCTAATCCACACAACAACCCTGTAATGAAAGGGCGGGACTAGGTTGGTGAGCCTGTGAAACAACTCCAAGCCGAGGTGCTGGGAGTGGGTATTAAGCATGTAAACCTCTCACAAACCACTCCCAGCAAAACATTTCTGAGCCAAACAAGTAGCTGCTCAGACATCATTTCTCACAAAACACCTGCCAGTGGAATCCACCCCAAACAGCATCTTTCTCTTTCAATGGTGCTTTAAACTACTGGGGAGCTCAGATTCTTCTTTTAAATCCACCTTAAAGGGAGAGATCTGGGGTCTCAGTTAAAAACAAAATTGAGGAAGTGAAGCTGTTTAAGAGTAGAACCCTGAAACAACATCCCTTTTGAGGGTTGGAAGATTTAGATGAAACAAATGGAACCAGATTCAGCCAGAATCTGGGCAAGAACTGGGCTGAAATTTGGACCTGAAAAAGTGTCCAATTATGTCACTGCCAAGATATAGAACAAATGTGAATACACCGAGGTATTTGGGCTTTTTTAGGGGGGGTATTTTTGAGATTGTCTTTCGAGCCTGCAGGGAGGGGCATTTTTAAAGATAACAGCACCATGATTTCAGGGCATCATCCCGGGAACTGCCCTGATGATACCGCATAAGATTTGGTGATGTTTGGTTCAGGGGAAGCAAAGAGATTATGGACGCCCAAATGGAATGCCCCCATCCCCATTGTTTTCGAGTAAGAACTATTAACAAGGAGATGGGGAGCTTACCCATTTCGAGGACCATAACTTTGAGTCTCGAACCTAACTTCACCAAACTTAGGTGGCATCTATAAGAAATAGTTACTTTCCAGATGATACCCTGAAATTTTGCGGTGTTACTGGACTTTGAAATACACTCCTTACAGGCACCCCAAGAAAATTGTCAAAGGTTGCTTTGTTTTGCAGTGACTTTGCTCCATTGCTTGGCCAATAGAGGGAAGGTTTCTGAGAGCAAGAGCTGCACATTTTCTGAAGATAGAGGCACCAAAGACTTTCAAAGGTGGCTCAAGGAATCCCCCTCCTGAGTAACTTAGCATCCAGGCATAGGGGCAACCTTTGCTTCTGAGGAGGTTCAATTTTTTATGGACCCCCAAACCAGGCTTATTTTGTTTCCGCAGACTCCTGCCCATGAAGCCCTCACGGGCTGGAGTTCTCCTCAGAACTCTCTCAGCTCGCCCCCCGCTCCAGAAAGCAAAGCTCACCAAGCTTGGATGCTATTACTCAAGGACGACCTCATGGAGCCGACCTTGAGAAGTCTAGAAACCTCTATCTTAAAAAAAATGTGTGGTCAGTGCTTACACACTCAGAAATTCCCCAGAATCTGCCGGAGGCTCTTCAGCTTAAGTTCTATGAGTAGAAGGAAACATTATTTTTCCCACCATAACAGACTTCAATGGGAGCTTTCTGTTATACCCAGCTGTAAAGCTGTGGTAGAGGTTTCAACAGGAGGCAATGGATGGTAGTAGTCTTGCTCTGGGTAGGGAGCACTTCATAAGTTTGCCTGGATAGATGGCCGAATGCTGTAGGCATCAAGGTTGGCGGCATCTTCAACTTGAGTGCCTACAACATTGCCTAAAAGGAATTTGGTAGTTTGGGTTCCTTTCAGGAGACTCACACCCAGCAGCCACTGCAGGAAATGCCCCCATCCAGAGCAAGACCTCTACCACAAGTGCCTCCCCATTGGGGAACCTCTACCGCTAGAATTACATCTGGGCATAACAGAAAGCCCCATTGAATTCTACTTGAAAATTGGTAAAAGTAATTTGTCCCACCACAGAACTTGCTTTAGAAGAGCCCTGGCGAGATTCTGGGGAATTTCTGAGAATTGTGTAAGCACTGGCTGCACATTTTTTTGAGAGATAGAGGCACCAGACTTTCCAAGGTGGCTCCAAGAGGTCTTGGAGTAATAGCTTATCCAAGCTTGGTGAGGCTTTTGCTTCTACAGGGGCGAGGACGAGTTGAGAGAGTTCTAGGAGAACTCAGCCACGCTAGGAGCTTCATGGGCAGGACTTGGGGCGTGGAAACAAAATATAAGCCTTTGGGGTCCATAAAATTGAACCACTCCAGAAGCAAAGGTCTCATAGTGCCTGAATGGAGGATCTTTCTGGGAACTCCTGCCGCAGCAGAAAGTCTAGTTGCCTCTATCTTCAGAAATGTGCAGCCTGCCTCAGAAATTCCCCATTGGCCTGACAATGGAGACAAAAGTCACTGGGAAACAAAGGGAACCTTGGACAACTTTCTTGCGGGTGCCTGTAAGGAGTGTATTTTTAAAGCTAGTAACACCAAAATTTCAGGAGTATCATCCTGGTAACTATTCTTATGATGCCACCCGCAGGTTTTGAGTGAAGTTAGGTTCAGGGAGACCAAAGTTATGGTCCCTCAAATGGGTAGCCCCCATCTCCTGTTAGCTCCCATTGAAAACAATGGGGATGGGGGCATTCCATTTGGGCGTCCATAACTTTGCTTCCCCTGAACCAAACATCACCAAACTTGGGTAGAATCATCAGGACAGTCTCTGGATGGTACCCTGAAATTTTGGTGTTGCTAGCCTTAAAAATGTGCCCCCTGCAGGCCAACATGTAAAAACACTAAAAAAATTAAAAATCACACAAACAACCCTGAAATGGTGGCACCCCCCCACGTGACCAAATGGGGGGCGCCCGGGGACATAGGGTACCCCCTGTCCCTAGGCAGAAACGCCACTGTATACCACACTTAAAAAGCCAAAATGTATTTCCATCAGCTTGCTATCACCAAATACCAGACCAAGACCTGGAAGGATGTTAATAGACCTTGGCCCCTTCCGCACCTGCAGAATAATGCACTTTCAATCCACTTTCAGTGCACTTTGCAGCTGGATTTTCCTGTGCGGAAGAGCAAAACCCACTTGCAAACAATTGCGAAAGTGGATTGAGAGTGCATTATTCTGCAGGTGTGGAAGGATCCCTTATATGCTTTTTTAATTGCATCTTTTCAATCTGAAATCAAAACTCTTGCCAAGATCCTCTGACTGGAAAGACGTTTCCAAAACAAAACAGCCATTCTGGGAGTTTTAAACTTCTGCTTCAAAACAGGGTTTGAAGGAATGGATTTGTGTCACTGGTGATCATTTTAGCTACAACTCAGGAAATGGGTGTGCTGTTTGGAGAGACTGGCCATTTGTTCTACTGCATGGATGGTTTTATCATCATTTAGGAAAACATGTCCCAATATTCTTCTGTTTAGCACCAACATTCAGGAAAGTTATTCCCAGTTAATCATCTGCTTTAGTACTAACATTGTGCTAGAGGTAGGTACTGGACAGAGCACAGATCTGAGGCATATTGTAGGCTGACAATGTACAGGACCAGGACCTAGGACATCTAGGTTTGGATCTCCCACTCTCCCTTGGAAGCCTACTGGGTGACCTGAAGGCCATCACAATCTCTTTCCTTAACTTAACCTCCCAAGGTTGTTGTGAGGATTAAATGGAGGAGAGTGGATGACTATGTGAGAAGCTACTTTGAGTCCATGCTCAGGCAGAAAGTGGGATATGAATGTTTAAAAAGTTAAGCAGGAGGTTTTGGTGGTCGGAGTTTTGCAGAGGAGCAAAGAACTGGTATGAGTTAACTGAGGACAGGCTGTGCTGAACTGGTGAGAGTTCAATGACCCAGGAAAGCATTTTACTGGGAAAGATGTGGAGTTTTAAAGAAGAGGAGATGCCAAGAGGAGAGGCTGGAGCTGGAATTCCCTTTAAACTGAGGGCTAATGCTTGTATACCAATCCTACACAGGTACAATGCTGTAACACCGGAAGCCAACTTCTTTTACTGAACGGACAAGTTGAAATCGGAACACTTCTAGTCCCATCAGGCTATACTGTTTGTGTAGGCCTCATTGTCTCTGAGGTAGCATACCTGCATCTGGACAACACCAGACTGTAAGTGGTTCATTATGATGGTGTACTTTTACATACCAAAATATTCTCTGCATACAGAGAATTTGGTTATTTGTGTCATCCCTTGCAGTCAAATTGGTAGGGCTGTCAACTGCCTGCTGAAAAAAATTCCGTGTCACTCTAAGAGAAGGATAATGAATTGTTATTTACCAGGTGATTTGTTATTTACCTCTATGCCATGAAAAGATTCAGCTGTTAATTTTTACACTTCCAGGCTCTATTAAAGGGAAAAACATTTTTTTCCAAGGCCTGTTGGCAATCCTAAGTACCCAGTCAGGAATCTGTTCGCATCTCACTGAGGATATGGCCAGAGAAAGTGCTTTTCCAGGTTGCTGAGCAGACCACAAAAATGAGAGCCAGAAAAGGAAACTGTTTTGTTAGCATGTAAACAACAAACAATGACATTTGAACTTGGGTCTTCTCAATTTGTGTCTGAAACTCTAACTACTGAGCTGTACAGATTTTCTACATATCTTGAAAGTTGCCTTTGATTGGTGAACACTTTGGCTCTCCAGGTCAGTTTCTGAATAACTATGAGCAACAGGGTGTTGAATCAGAATTTGAGATGTAGAAGATCCCATATCATGCTGGAAACTTGATGTTTTCTTCTTTGGTCATATGTAGCTTGGCTTGTTTGCTTGATTATCTGGAACCATTTTCCTGCAGGAACCTGAGCAGTTGTTGACTTGCTTTTTTTACTGGCTTACTGGCTGCTCTGCAAACACAGATGCATGGATATGTCATGTTGCACAATAGTAGGCTTGTCTGCACAACACTTTAAGTCCTTTCCATTTCTATGATTTTATAAATTTGCCCATCTGACACTGAATACCAAGCAAATATGCATCTGTAGTTTTCAGGCTTTGAACGGCAGTAATGGGGTTTTGTCAGTGGGCAGTGTTGAATGCAGCTGTTGACAATAAAGTTTATTTTCCATGATATTAAGCTTCCTAATAAATTAACTGTTCCAATTTTTTTTGATATCCAATAATAAGCAGTACTGGGTTGGTGGTGGGCAAGTGCTCATCCTTATACTAATGGCCAGCATCAATGGGAAATGAGAGCTCCTTACACTTTGAATCCAGAATCTTCCCTGAACTGCAAAAGAAGGGGAGGGAGGGAGGAGGAGGAATCTGGATTTATACTCCGTCTTTCTCTCCTGTAAGGAGTCTCAAAGTAACTTACAAACTCCTTCCCTTCCTTTCTCCACGGGCAGAGCATAGCTGGGATGCAGGTGGGGAGAAACGAGACAGTGGTGCACAAAAAAAAAAGATTGCTAGTTTAGCAGATCAAAATAAAACTTTTTGAGGGTGAAATAAAACATTTTGGCCTGAAAGCCATGCAGAACTCCTGCAGAAAACATTTTATTTTACAACCTCAAGACGTTTTATTTGTGTTGTATGGAATGGGACTCTGTTTATACCCTCCTTTTCTTTCTAATGAGGAACAAAAGTGGGCATATGGGGCATATGTCATTCTCTCCCCGCCCCCACCATCCATTTAATTGTATCCTCACAACAACAGCCTCAATTAGGTGGACAGCGTGACTAACTGAAGGTAATCCAGTGAGCTTTTGTGGCAAAGGTAGATGTTTGAATCTGGGTCTCCCAGATGTTATGTATAAATTCACTCCCTGACCTTTTGTGGTTGGGTTCTCCCTCCTGCAGCAGCCATTTGGTGGTTCGCTGTTCTTCCTACCATGGCCATTTTGTGGTTGCGCTCAATATCTTCTGTCAGAACTCCAGAGGTAACCACAGGCTCAAAAAGATAGTAGACTGCTGCGCTACCCCAAGCATCTAAGTGATCTACCATATACCTAGGTCACAGAGGAACCTCTGATGAGGATCACATTTACGCCAGGGTCATCTAACCACAACAGATGCACAGACAGTTAGAATGGTTCCAGTTGACGCTACAGGTCTACAGTGTACCATTTGGCCGAATTCAAAACCAGGATTTTGGGTTAATGCATTCCATCAACCACTTTTGAAAATAAGACTCCAGATGCATCATGCAAAAGACGGCTGAATTATTTGATTTGAAGGCTCACTGGCTGTTTTGGCCTTTGTTATACACAGTGCTGTGATAGGAGCAGAGAATTTGGATTTTGCCCAGTAAGGCCTGAACAGAAATATCCATGTTGTAGTGTTTGGTGAATCAGTTATAGTGCAATCCTAAGCAGTTAACATCCTTCCAATTGGATTTATAAGGGCTTCACACTGTTTAGGATTGCCTTTCACCCTTGAGGGGAGCCATACACATTGCAATATATGTCTGTTCCACAGTTAAATGATTACCACAACATTGTGGCAAAAGGGTGATGAGCCCCTCTAGTTCTGTTGCTGCCTTTTTTGAACCATCATGACCTCAAAGTCTTCCCAGATATGGAAAACTGCACAATAGTTTCCTCAACTTTTGCCTGTCAGATTTGCCTGAGGATGCTGGCTTGAACGACCAACTACTTCATGTAGTAGGAGTGAGGGGGTGATTAGAAATGGAAGTGAAATGAGATCTCTTAGCACTGATGGATATTGAGAGTTTCTGAAAAGCAAATTCAGACAACTTCTCCATTTAGGAGTGTTTGTTTCTATAGACTCTATATCCAGTTGTTGATCTGCAGTCAACTAAGGTGCCTAACCTTTTTATAAATGATATTAATTATATTTAGGCTTCTTGTTGCACATTTTATATTTAGTGGCTTGCATTATGGTTAATGCATTCGAATGGCTCTGAGAGACACTTGGCTAAGAAAACATTTGTCTGAATAGAGAGAGAAGCTACCAAACAAGAGAATGCTGGAGAGGCAGCTTGCTTGGCAAGGTCTTAGCAAGTTCTGATTTCACCTCCCTGGCTTGGCAAATGGGTGACTGCTTCATGCCCAACAGGTTCCACAGCAGGGTGCAAGATGATCAGGAGGCAGTGGAGCATGCATATCCTGCAGCTTTCCAACTGTGTCGGTTGTTGTTGACTGTCGCGCTATTGAAACGGCCATTTGTGGGCAGAGACTTAATGGAAACAGTGTGCAAGGATGGTGAACAGGACGCGCCAAAACAGGAAGCATGAAAGACAATGATAAGAAAGGATTTTGATGAACTTACAAGTCTGGCTGAATGTTGCAGTCTTAGTGTTTCCTTAAAATGGAGCAGATAAATATAATGTTGGCTTTTGTTTGAATACATGCACATTTCTTCTCCTCCCATACTAGTGAGGATCATCAAAGAGATATAAAATACAGAAATTTGTCTTCCCTTTGAAGAGATACACATAAGTAGCAATTGCAATGAATCAGCCTTGCGCAGAAACTGCCTGGTCATGTGCAGATTGCAATTTTTGACAGGAGTTAACTTACCAGAGGTATAAAGGCAACATCATTACTCAGTACCAAATATCACAGTTCATATTGGGTTGGATCCTGTGATCCATCAGCAAAGAGCAGTGATGGTTAAGAGTCCTTCACACATTGTCCTTTCACCTGCAGTTGCTTCAGACCCTGAGAAAGCTGATTCCTGGGCTCACAAGAGCCACATGAGATAATAACCACATGTCAGAAGGTTGCATTGAGGAAGAGGGGTTGAGTCAGCAGAGCTGGTCTTGTGGAGGAGGGGGCAATAGCCTTTTCCTTGCAGGTTCTACCACCACTGGAATCAGCTTTCCTAGGGTTGGAAGAAACTACTGGGGGAAGGAGAACATGGAAAAGATCCTTGATCTTTGTCTTTATGGATCATAATATCCAGTTCATCAATTGTTGTTACCTTGCTACATGGGGAACTGTTTCAAATACACACTTCTGGCATACTTTAATGGGGTCCTGCAACTGAGTATCCACCATGTATGCTTACCTTTAGTTTTTTTCTTCCAATACCGGTCTAGAATTTTTCATTAAAATTCCAGGAATGGAACACGTGCATATTCATGTTCATATTCAGCGTGCCTTAAATTGCCAAAATGCATGAATGGTTTGAGTAACTTTTAAAAATCCTTTAAACTTTTGTAGAAAGGAGTTTTTGTTCCATAGGAAAGTAATGAGAGTGAGACTCAAGGGCAGGACTGAATAACTCTAATTATCACCCTATGATGAAGTTGTTCTGTAACTGTTAGGAAAAGTCACACCAGCCTGACAGGCTCTTTAATCTCCAGATGGAGGACCAAAAGGTGGTAACCAAAAGGAAGCCCTACACATCAAAGGCTAGATTGCCTCATGGCAGGAAGCGAGTTTTCCAGGGAAGTAAGGGACAAAGACTTGGGAGATTCTAATCCAGGCTGAGCTCGTGTGTGCATCTTGGAGCTCAAGGGGGCCAAGGCAAGCCTGAAGGAACGGTGCCATTCAGCTGAGAAATATCTGTATTGAACGTTTTATTATTTTTTGTTTTTATTTTCAATAAAATCATTGAGAACTCAACTGATTTCAGAGTATCTGGAAAAAAGGACCCAGGTTTTGAAGAAACAAAACCATGCTTGATTTCGTGATTTCCCTTGCTTGATTTCGTGATATGGTGGCAGCTTTCGCGGTTCTAGTACTCTATTTGGGCAGTCAGTGGTGATTCAACATAATCCCAAAAGGCTTATAGCCAAAATACAAGATCTTAAGAAAAATTGCCAGGGTGTACTGGCATTTCTTAGTGAAGTGCTTTTGTACGTGTGTATTCATGATTCAAACCTAGGTCTCCCAGATCCTAGTCAAGTACTGTATATATCACTGGTATCTGAATTTGATTTCATAATTTCAGGAGTGGCAATCCAACACCCTTTCTCATGGATTTTCACCCAATGATACACAAGAATCTCCACAGATACCCCTTTTCTCTCTGGATTTAGATCCCAAGCGCTCCAGCGACTTCCAGTTCTTTTTGGACTTTGAAACAGTCAGAACTTCTTCAGCACAGCACCTATTCAAAGGTGATTGCCTCATCTGGAAGAGTTTAAAAAAAGGAGACAAGCAGACAGACATGCATCATGTTCCCTGAAGCAACTGGGTTGGTCTCTATTCAACTATGGCAGATAACGTTTTATTCCTGTTTTTATTTTCTGCACATTTTCTTTTTTTTCTTTTTTCAATCTCTAACAATGTTTTCCCCACTTCCATATGCCTATTTGTAATTTTTAAATTATAATATTTTTAGAACAGTATGTTGTTTTTATGTATGCTTTAGGGACTTTGGACAAAAATAGAAATACGTATCTAAAACTAAGAAGTTAGTTAAACTGAGAAATGGCAGATTTTGTCTTTTTAAGAATGCACAATGGTGTTCAGGAAAGGATCAAACAAACGTTCTTGCATAGGTTCTGGCAAAAATCCATGATTTGTGCACTTGGGAATGGATATCATTCATAAATTATTCCTTGCACACAGTTGATGCTTACAGGAAATGCTGAAGTACATAATATATGAAGTGGCACTAAAAGTAGTTTTGAAGTAAAAGAGTTTCTATGTGGATAATACTACAGCAGCAGGATGGATGTTGGGCGGGGTGGGGAGAGAAGCAAGAAAACCACCTGAAATGTGTGATGATTGCATTTGCATGTGTTTCATGCTGTGTGTGAAGGAAGGGCTCACAAGCCCTTCCCCATTCTTTCAATATGGACCCTTGAGAAGTCAGTAAAACCCTGCAACCACCACAAGTCTCTGTTGGGTGAACTTTAGTGGCCCTCACTTCCCAAGGATGCTAATTACTAACAGGGTAGCCCAGTGGTGGGATCCAAAAATTTTAATAACAGGTTCTGATGGTGGTGGGATCCAAACAGTGGCGCCGCCGCACACACGCACCTCCAGTCCCTATTGGGCAGGGAGGTTGCTTTAGTAACCCCTTCTCGGCACTCAGAAAAAATTAGTAACCACTTCTAGAGAAGTGGTGAGAACTGGTTGTATCCCACCTCTGGGGTAGCCCCACCAACTGCTACCAGCTATTCATAGGAGTATCTCCTATCAGATGGATCTGCCCATCTAACTCTCCATACCTGTATTGCCTTTTAGAGGCCCCACCTAATTGTTTTTCCTCCTACTGTGTTTTTATGAGCAAGTACAGGGGAACTCTGTCACAATGTCACCATTTTGGTGGAGGGCATTTCTTCACAATGCATAATTTGGAATATGTGCATTGAGAAGCCAATGATCAGAAGGAGGAAACAGGAGGTGGCTCAACCAGCTAGAACTGAGCAGGTATAACCACTGGAAGTGAGGCTGCAAGAGGCAGGCTTGTCAAAGATCTTGGCGGTGAAAAAGAGCTTAAATGCCAGTCTAAATTCACCTTTTTACTCTCTAAATTTGTACCTTTTTTGCAAGGATGAAGGAAAAGTTGCCACATTGGGCAACTGTACTGGGGTCTTCTAGCCAAAGACAGCTTTATGGCTCAGTATTATTTTAGAAAAGTATTAAGCTTGGTGGAATAGTTATTAATATTGTCATTGTAGAACGTATGATGATCTCATGGTGCCATATGGCAAGCTGTGGGATGGAAAGGTTGCAGTTTCCCATAGGCACCTCATTGCCTCACAGTGGTCCATTCTGCACAATGCAAATGAAATGTTTTGAGGCTGGAATATGAAACATTTTGGGGTGGAATTCTGCTCAGGTTTTTTCTTAAAAGGTTTGCAAAATGTTTTATTTTCCCTCAATGGCATTTCTTTCCCCCTAAGACATTTTCAAAACATTTCCGGCTTGCTGTGCAGAGTTCAGGAAATGTTTTATCCCCCCCCCTCCCATTAAGAGTTCTTACTTTCATTTCTGTTGTGCCCACCATTTTGTGACACTTGCAATTCCCTGTGCTGGCCGCCATTTGCAGTGTTTTCCCCAGGAAGGTTTCCTCTGCTTGCACCACTGTTGGAAGCCTTTTCAGTTAAAAAAAAAACAGTATATGAATCAACTCAGTGTTGCCTGCTGATTTAGGCAATGCGTCACTCCCCCCTTTTTTGTTTTTCAGGGAGCCATCTTTGAAGCTATATTGACACAAGCATGAGAATCGCCAAATTGCTCATATTATTGCGTGTTAGTATAGCTTCAAAGATGAAAAGAAAAGGGAAAGTGACCCAACTCTCAACAAATTAATTCCTTCCTTTCCTACAGAGGCCAAGATATAGCTGTGTTTGACAACAGCAAAGCAGCCTCTATCAGCTGCGGAAATCAGAGGCATGATTCATCCAAACTCTCCTTGCACAAAACTTCACTAAAAAGGAATAAGAGTGTTCAGGACTTCAAGTTCATAGTCTGGTGAGGCGTTTCAGCTCCAGCTATTCAAACTTCAGTTGCCAAAAGTGGAGGACATAGAATAATAAATACAAGAGGGAAACCCTTCTCATGCCCAGCAGAAACGAAAGCAGCCCTATCTATAATGTAAAAGCCACTGGCATTGCTTAGCTTCCTGGCTTTACCTATTTATATGGAAATATGGCAGGAATGCGTGTTTCTGTTGAGATGGATAGCCGGAGTCTAATATTAAATATGTTTCAATTTAGGAGGAGTCAAAAGAGGTGAAGTTGTGTGCTGGGGAAACAATGTCAGGAGCTCTTCTCTGGTTCACCTATCCTATTATAATAGAGACATTGCATGTCTGAAATAAGATGTCCTTAGGATGCCTTATTTGTGCTCAAGATGTTTGGTTTTTTTAAAAAAGCTTCGAAGTGCACTTTCCCCCCTAAGCTGCCTGCAAGATCTCTCCTGCCTGGTTGTGTGCAATGCAGAGTTCAGGAGGTATCTTATGTTTCCCGCCCAACTGTTTTGCTCTCTGGTCAGTTTCACCCCAGCTTGCACCTGATATTTTGTGTGCAGCTGAGAGGATTTTCCCTGTTGTCATTTGCTGAAGGTTGCCCCAGAATGTTTGCTCTAGCAGGGGTAGGGAACCTGCGGCTCTCCAGATGTTCAGGAACTACACCCCCCCACCCCCCCCCCCCCCCACCCACCCCCCCCCCACCCCCCTCCCCCCTCCCCCCCCCCCCCCTCCCCCCCCCCACCCCTACCCCCTCCCCTCCCCACCCCCCCCCACCCCCCCCCTCCCCCCCCCCCCACCCCCCCCCCCCCCCCCCCCCCCCCCCCCCCCCCCCCCCCCCCCCCCCCCCCCCCCCCCCCACCCCCCCCCCCCCCCACCCCCCCCCCCCCCCACCCCCCCCCCCCCCCACCCCCCCCCCCCCCCACCCCCCCCCCCCCCCACCCCCCCCCCCCCCCACCCCCCCCCCCCCCCACCCCCCCCCCCCCCCACCCCCCCCCCCCCCCACCCCCCCCCCCCCCCACCCCCCCCCCCCCCCACCCCCCCCCCCCCCCACCCCCCCCCCCCCCCACCCCCCCCCCCCCCCACCCCCCCCCCCCCCCACCCCCCCCCCCCCCCACCCCCCCCCCCCCCCACCCCCCCCCCCCCCCACCCCCCCCCCCCCCCACCCCCCCCCCCCCCCACCCCCCCCCCCCCCCACCCCCCCCCCCCCCCACCCCCCCCCCCCCCCACCCCCCCCCCCCCCCACCCCCCCCCCCCCCCACCCCCCCCCCCCCCCACCCCCCCCCCCCCCCACCCCCCCCCCCCCCCACCCCCCCCCCCCCCCACCCCCCCCCCCCCCCACCCCCCCCCCCCCCCACCCCCCCCCCCCCCCACCCCCCCCCCCCCCCACCCCCCCCCCCCCCCACCCCCCCCCCCCCCCACCCCCCCCCCCCCCCACCCCCCCCCCCCCCCACCCCCCCCCCCCCCCACCCCCCCCCCCCCCCACCCCCCCCCCCCCCCACCCCCCCCCCCCCCCACCCCCCCCCCCCCCCACCCCCCCCCCCCCCCACCCCCCCCCCCCCCCACCCCCCCCCCCCCCCACCCCCCCCCCCCCCCACCCCCCCCCCCCCCCACCCCCCCCCCCCCCCACCCCCCCCCCCCCCCACCCCCCCCCCCCCCCACCCCCCCCCCCCCCCACCCCCCCCCCCCCCCACCCCCCCCCCCCCCCACCCCCCCCCCCCCCCACCCCCCCCCCCCCCCACCCCCCCCCCCCCCCACCCCCCCCCCCCCCCACCCCCCCCCCCCCCCACCCCCCCCCCCCCCCACCCCCCCCCCCCCCCACCCCCCCCCCCCCCCACCCCCCCCCCCCCCCACCCCCCCCCCCCCCCACCCCCCCCCCCCCCCACCCCCCCCCCCCCCCACCCCCCCCCCCCCCCACCCCCCCCCCCCCCCACCCCCCCCCCCCCCCACCCCCCCCCCCCCCCACCCCCCCCCCCCCCCACCCCCCCCCCCCCCCACCCCCCCCCCCCCCCACCCCCCCCCCCCCCCACCCCCCCCCCCCCCCACCCCCCCCCCCCCCCACCCCCCCCCCCCCCCACCCCCCCCCCCCCCCACCCCCCCCCCCCCCCACCCCCCCCCCCCCCCACCCCCCCCCCCCCCCACCCCCCCCCCCCCCCACCCCCCCCCCCCCCCACCCCCCCCCCCCCCCACCCCCCCCCCCCCCCACCCCCCCCCCCCCCCACCCCCCCCCCCCCCCACCCCCCCCCCCCCCCACCCCCCCCCCCCCCCACCCCCCCCCCCCCCCACCCCCCCCCCCCCCCACCCCCCCCCCCCCCCACCCCCCCCCCCCCCCACCCCCCCCCCCCCCCACCCCCCCCCCCCCCCACCCCCCCCCCCCCCCACCCCCCCCCCCCCCCACCCCCCCCCCCCCCCACCCCCCCCCCCCCCCACCCCCCCCCCCCCCCACCCCCCCCCCCCCCCACCCCCCCCCCCCCCCACCCCCCCCCCCCCCCACCCCCCCCCCCCCCCACCCCCCCCCCCCCCCACCCCCCCCCCCCCCCACCCCCCCCCCCCCCCACCCCCCCCCCCCCCCACCCCCCCCCCCCCCCACCCCCCCCCCCCCCCACCCCCCCCCCCCCCCACCCCCCCCCCCCCCCACCCCCCCCCCCCCCCACCCCCCCCCCCCCCCACCCCCCCCCCCCCCCACCCCCCCCCCCCCCCACCCCCCCCCCCCCCCACCCCCCCCCCCCCCCACCCCCCCCCCCCCCCACCCCCCCCCCCCCCCACCCCCCCCCCCCCCCACCCCCCCCCCCCCCCACCCCCCCCCCCCCCCACCCCCCCCCCCCCCCACCCCCCCCCCCCCCCACCCCCCCCCCCCCCCACCCCCCCCCCCCCCCACCCCCCCCCCCCCCCACCCCCCCCCCCCCCCACCCCCCCCCCCCCCCACCCCCCCCCCCCCCCACCCCCCCCCCCCCCCACCCCCCCCCCCCCCCACCCCCCCCCCCCCCCACCCCCCCCCCCCCCCACCCCCCCCCCCCCCCACCCCCCCCCCCCCCCACCCCCCCCCCCCCCCACCCCCCCCCCCCCCCACCCCCCCCCCCCCCCACCCCCCCCCCCCCCCACCCCCCCCCCCCCCCACCCCCCCCCCCCCCCACCCCCCCCCCCCCCCACCCCCCCCCCCCCCCACCCCCCCCCCCCCCCACCCCCCCCCCCCCCCACCCCCCCCCCCCCCCACCCCCCCCCCCCCCCACCCCCCCCCCCCCCCACCCCCCCCCCCCCCCACCCCCCCCCCCCCCCACCCCCCCCCCCCCCCACCCCCCCCCCCCCCCACCCCCCCCCCCCCCCACCCCCCCCCCCCCCCACCCCCCCCCCCCCCCACCCCCCCCCCCCCCCACCCCCCCCCCCCCCCACCCCCCCCCCCCCCCACCCCCCCCCCCCCCCACCCCCCCCCCCCCCCACCCCCCCCCCCCCCCACCCCCCCCCCCCCCCACCCCCCCCCCCCCCCACCCCCCCCCCCCCCCACCCCCCCCCCCCCCCACCCCCCCCCCCCCCCACCCCCCCCCCCCCCCACCCCCCCCCCCCCCCACCCCCCCCCCCCCCCACCCCCCCCCCCCCCCACCCCCCCCCCCCCCCACCCCCCCCCCCCCCCACCCCCCCCCCCCCCCACCCCCCCCCCCCCCCAACAGGTTCCCTACCCCTGGTTTAGATGGAATCTCTTTTCCTGTACCTTGAATCCATTACTCATGCTGCCCCCTATCTGCAGATTTAAATATCCAAAGGCACATGGCACACATGGGAATTAAATGTACAGATATTAATTCTGCTGTTAATATTCTGTTCAGTGCTTACTCCTACAAAAGTACTGTTGGCTTCTGGGGACAGGTCCTATCTGGAAAATGAGTTACTGTTATAATGAGGCCTAATGGTCAAGATTCCCAGCTGGTACCAAATTGCTGGAGCTCAATAAAGGCAACATTTGCTACAGATGGCAATCTGGTCTATTGCTCTTACAAAGAGTTTGACCAGTTCTATTAATTGTCAGTTATTCCTGTATCAAAAACCATTAACTTAGAAAAGAATGTTTGGCTATCATGCTCCAGCATTCCTTTCATTTCTTCCAAATGAGGATGTTTTGTCACATTAACTGTTCCGCAAGTCTCTCTGTAAAAATGTGTTAAGGATAGTTCTTATGAAACAGACTTCAGCATCTGAGACCAAGGAGGCACAGTGAATATTACATTCCTTTTAGCTATTTCTGGAGCTGAATAACGGCCCTGATAGCATCTGTCATGGCACTTCACATTTTGTCACATAATTATTGGAAAAAAATGATAGCTTAAGACAAATGACTGAAGAGACCTATGGAGTACTGGTCTCTTCTCCCTATCCAGTCTTTTCAAATTGCTGATTAGAAAGGGGGAATAAGTAGCTGAAGCAATTTGATGCTGGGTTTATTTGGAGATGTCTCAGGATAGTCAGACACAGTTCAAATATATTAGGACTCCAAAACAAATGATGGTCCACATAGAAATACTATTTGAAACAGGGTCATCCTCCCTCACATCTGAGAGATTTTGTGGGGAGCAACAGAATCCCTCATAACTATCAAACTATGAAGAAGAGTTGATTTTTACACTTTACTTTTCTCTAACTTTAAAGAGTCTCAAAGCAGTTTACAATCACTTCCTCTCCCCAAGGCAGACACCTTGTGAGATAGGTGGAGCTGAGAGAACTGAGACTGGCCCGAGGTCACCCTCGGAGTACTGGGGAATCAAACCCAGTTTTCCAGATTCAAGTCCACTGTTCTTAACCACTACATTACATGCTGTCTTTTTTTTTTTACATTCACATCCTGCCTTTCATGTTATGAGGAGCCTTCAAGGAAGTTAGCAAATTTATAATAGTAAAATATATAATAATAAGAAGAGTTTCAAAGGGGCTTACAATAAGGGGCTTACAATAAGAGACTCAAAGGGGCTTACAATCTCATTTCCCTTCCCCCCTCACAACAAACACCCTGATTCACTTGCTTTAATGCAGGGGTGGCCAACCTAAGGTACTTCAGATGTTCACGGACTACAATTCCCATCAGCCCCTGCCAGTATAGCCAATTGGAGCACATCTGGAGCACCATAGGTTGGCCACCCCTGCTTTAATGGCTTTGAAAACATTTGTCTTCTTAGCAGGAGTTCTTTTGGGTCTAACATAGTGCAGTAAAAGTTGCCATATTATCTAAGGTGGAGAGAGGCCTCCTGGGAAGGGGAACAGCTGAGCCAGCATCTGTAACATTCACTCGTACAGTGCAGGGGTTAGCATATTAAAGACAATTCTAAATTCTTTTACCTATTTTCACTTTAAATCCTCTGTGCATAAGGGACTAGAAAGCCATTAAGGACATGAAGTGTTTCTGTTAATCTGAAATAACCATTTATGTTAACATGGTACTAGAAACTACAATAGGGAAGATCTAAACATATGAAATACTGAAGATACTTTGTTGTGAATTAAAGAGATGAAGACTAAAAAACAATGGCTTGGATCCCCCTTTAGAATTTCTGTAGGTATAAGAAATGAAAGATCTTTGCCCATTTCCTCTCAAACAGCCACCTAACTACTGTGCCACCAGTGTTGCTCCTGGGAGGAGTCAGAGCTTTCTCAAGGGAGGGGGAACAGAGGAAAAATTAATTATGCACCCACATCTTATTCCACGCTTTTACGTGACGTGAGTCACATGTATTGCACACCGTCATTGTCCCCTCCTCCAGCTTTTTCCTGGCTTGGTGCAGGAGTAATACATTTCCTGTCAGATGACATTCTCCTGCCCTGAGTTTGTGCTGTTGCCTTGATGTGTTGCCTATGGGTGTTTCCACATCTATAAAATTAGCATGGGGAATTAACACGGGGAAACTGTATTACACCTATGCAGATCAGTGTCCTGCAGCACATGTACCCTTTCTTCCCCTTTCATACAACCTCTAGTGCTCTTTACCTAAAGTCTGCTGGGGAGGGGGGCAATACAAAACTTAATATAGTGATACATTGATATGAAAACCTTTTCCACACAAATCATTCAGAACCTCTCCAGAACGTTTTGATCTACCCCTTTACCACAAAATCTGTTTGTACTCATCTCCTCCAAACATTTTTCTTTCTTTTCTTTTTTTGCTAATCCATTGATTTGATGCCTTGTCAACCTGTTAAATCATTGTTTTATGTAATTGTGGGTTTCTTTGTGAGTAAATTTGTCCCACACAAGAGAAACTGCAGGAAGAAAATCTATTGAATCACTTTGTAATTGTGGGCTTACCTGTGAGTAAATTTGCCCACACATAAGAGGAAATGCAAAGGAGAGAGGAGTGAGAAAAACAGCCCAAAAATGCATGACATGATGAAAACCAAGAGGCGAGGAGGAAAGTAGTGAGGCAAGGGACAAAACAATGGTGGGCCAGGATTCAGGGAGGAAGTTGAGTGAGAGCACAGGAATGTGAGAAACAGACCAACTTTTCAGTGGGAAATTTAAAATGCTTAAAGAATACCACACTGCAAGGGAAGCCAACTTTGAACTGTTTCAGCCAAAAGAATCATCCTAAAATGTTTTTGAAATATGATGGATTTCTAGGAGGAATGGGAGGAAATGAAGTTCAGGATTTATGAAAGTCCTGGAAATATTTTAAATGACTTGTGAGGAAAAGGTCATTGGTTGAATACCCCCACCCCCGAGTTGTTGAAGCCATGATAGGCTATGGATCCCCAGATCCTCAGACAAACAGGGGTCTCATGGTTGCATTTCAGATATTTGGTCCATTTTTCACATTATTAATACATCTACACAATGATGTATTACAAAATAAAATAAAATCCACCAGAAGCCACTTAGCCAGAGAGCAGAAAACTGGAGTTTGAAGGGGATGAGGAGAGGGCCAGCCAGAAAAGTGGGAGGAAGGTGGGATGACACAAGTGTAGGAGGGCATTGTTATGGGCGGGGAGGGGGAGGAAGAAAGGGGAGGGGAGGGAGGAAAAGCTCAAAGGAGGCATTGCACATACATTTGCCTTCCCTTTGAAGTGGGAAAAGAGATCAGGTTTTTCCCAAACCTGGAAAACGCAGGGCTTCCCCTTTAAAAAGCGCAGTCACTTCAGAGCAGTTGCATAATGGAAAATCAAACCTGAATCATATATTGAAGGTGATGCATAATTAAAAATCTGATCCAAAGCCAAGGTTGCTTGACGCATAATTAGCCAGAGAGAGAAATTCTAGGTGAGATCCCAGCCAACTGACTGATCACTTCTTAAATAATTATTATAAAAACTTACATGAATACTTGGAGCAGAATGGGTAGATCTGAGTATTATGAATTATTAGTTCCAGGGTTTTTAGAAAAGTATTTAATCCTGCAGATGAATTCACCAAAAGTATAAGGGATGAGCTGCCAAGTTCACAGTCCTGTTCAACTGAAGCACATTATTAATGTTTAAGCCAACTGAATATCTTTGAACTAGTGAAAATAAACTGAGTTAGTGGGGAATAGTCATAGTTTAGAGAACCTGCTTTGCATGCAGAAGACAGGGTTGCCAAACTCTGACAGGGAAATTCCTAGAGATTTCGTGTGGCATTTGAGAGGATGGAGTTTGGGGAAGGGAGGGATCTCAGGATAATATAATGCCATTATTTACTATACGTCTGTACTACTTTTCCTTGCTGCTTATAGTGCTTTACAATAAAACAAATAAATTAAACCAGAAACTCTGACATATTCAAATGATAAACACCCAGACCCTGGTTTCTAGGTCTGGAGATGAGGCATTGTCTCACCCTTATATAGGTCTTCCTTCTGCTCAAGAAAAATATAGTCTTCATCCTACCAAACTATGCTGACAATTAAACAAATTACCAATGCTAATACTAACTTAAGCTCAAAAATCTGGCAGTTATCAAACTTCCCCAAAGATCATTCTTTGTACAAGGATGTTCTTTCTTGGCCCGTTTATGTTCTCTTTCTATGTATTTGCAATTACAATGGCATTGAAAAATCACGCAATTCTTGTGTTGGATGAAATATTTTCTCTTCTCATTACAAAGCATCTACCAGTTTTCAGAATAATTGAGTAACATAGTACTTAGCACAATTCACAAAAGGATGACATCCGGAATGACCGCCAAAAACGCTCTCCAGGTATTAGCTGTTAGAATTGTTTCATTCCCAGCTTTCTAACACACCTTTTTGGGCCATCAGTATAGCGGCCATAGAAAAAAATATATTTTAAAATGTTTGTTTATTTATAAGTTTCTTCTGTAGCAACAGTATAAATCCTAGTAAAATGTTCTGGGAGTTTGCCAGCTATTGAAATTACAGTAAAGTACAATAGGTTATTTCAAATGATTTTTTTTCCTTGGGAATCTAAACACATTTGCAAACAAAAAATATAGTACTGTTATTCCCAAGCATCAATATTGATTTCTTTTTTATTATTTTTAAATTTATATTTCCATGTGTGGATTAAGATTCAGCTCGTATTGCCATTCACAATACACAGGGTCCGGTATTTATCATCTTTCAAAAACTCTCCTGTAAGATATATCTTTCCCCTGGCAGATCATTTTTACTATGAGGTGGCTGAAGGTTGTCTCCTTTTTCATGCCTTTTTAAAAAATACATTAATTTAATTCCCTGTGCTTTGTCTCATGTCTCCAGTTTGGCCATTCTGGCTTAGTTATAGCCCGTTTATCTCTTTACAAGATGCCATATCTTTACTGCCTCTTCCAAAATGGGCATGTAGAAGATAAATCTCTTTCTATTTGGGCATTGTCTCCACAATACAAACTCTAAATACATTCTGAGTCTAATCTGGTATTCTTAGCAGCTTTTTTGTTAAAAGCAGATACTTAAATGTGTGACAAATACAAATGGGCAGGAAAAAGGGGTATTTTGGAGACAGAACATCACGCCTATGAGGATACAGAGAAATTGAACTGTTATAAAGTATTGTTCATTCACAGCTCTCAAGTGTCTCTTTATATAATGTGCACCATTTGCCTTCTTAAGAAGAAAATTGGGGGAGCTAGTAATCTTTTGAAATGTGACAGCTGCCTCAGTTCTCACTATGCAGCAAATTTCATGGTGCTACATTTGACAATCCAGCAGTCAGATAGGAGCCAATCACCAGGTCTCTTCACACCAGCACATAATGATTCAAATGCCTGATGAACAGGTTTGCATCAGGGTTACGTAAAAGTGTGCATGTGTGAAAATTGTGCCAATCCAAACAGATCAGCAGCCATGAATGCCACTAAAGCAGCAGTGGCATAGTGGTTAAGAGCAGGTGTACTCCAATCTGTAGGAACCGGGTTTGATTCCCCTCTCTGCCGCTTGAACTGTGGAGGCTTATCTGGGGAATTCAGATTAGCCTGTGCACTCCAACACACCAGCTGGATGACCTTGGGCTAGTCACAGTTCTTCAGAGCTCTCTCAGCCCTACCTACCTCACAGGGTGTTTCTGTCATATCAAAAACACATTTTTGGGTGAATAAACATAGTGTTTAATGCTGAAAACAGTAACAAACAATAACACTAGGACCAGCTTCGGAGCCAGTGGACCAATGTCGCACCAGAAAGCTGTCCAAAGAGGTCTGTTTCTGACGCCTCTTTAAGATTTGTCTGAAATGGGGCAAGACATTGTCATTAAACAAGTTGCAGACATGGCCTGCAACAGCTTTGTCCGGGTGATTTTTCTCCACAAACCCCCGCACCTTACTGCAAATCGATGAAAACCGAGGCAAATTGATGAAAACAGAGACAAATTTTTCACAGAAAAAAACGATGAAAACCAAAACCGATGAAAACCGAAGGCAATGAAAACTGAGGTTCCACTCTACTTCCCAGAGCTCAGGCCCCTTCTGCACATGCAGAATAATGCAGTTTCAAACCACTTTCAAAATAGTCTGCAAGTGGATTTTTTAATTTCACACAGTAAAATTCAGCTGCAAAGTGCACTGAAAGTGGATTGAAAATGCATTATTCTGCATGTGCAGAAGGGCCTGAATATGTCCTGATATTGAGAGAAGTCTCCAGTTTTCCTTTACATAGTCTCATGTATTAGTAGCGAGGGACCCAACAGCAGCTTGCAGGCACTTGGATGCCTGGGGCTTTTCAGCCATACCTGGGCTGCGTTCTATGAGGTCCTGAACTTCACAGCTCCCGGGGTTACACAACTAGAAAATTACTTGGGGCTGTCCGATAGCATAAGAATACTCTGAAGAGGTAAAACTGGAACATAATCATCAAAATGCATCCTCCAAAATTAAATAAGATGTGGAGCAAAGGTCCTGTTTATATCAAGAAGGTTCCAGATTTAATCTTTGGCATGTCTAGTTATAGAATCTCGGGCAGCAGTTTTTGAAAAAGCATTTCTACATAGGCCCTGGAGAGCCACTCCCAGTCAGAGTGGACAGTACTGAGCTAGATGAAGCCATATCAGTCTCTGTATGTGGAAGTTTCCCATGTTCACTAATTGAATAATTCGAGGTCTTGATGTATACATAATATGATGGTTAGGGAGAGCAGCCCTGGTAGCCAAAATGGTTGGCCTTCCAGCATTGTAAAAATAATATAAAACCCATCTAGGATCAACAGCCCACTGGGTCTAGTGGTTCTGGTAATGAGAGAAAAAATACCTCATCCTAAAAATAAGGAAATATAGAAGACATCAGTCAGACTTGGGTTTGCTCCCAGGAATAAGAGTAGGTCTGGGAGAAAATATTGTGTAACAACGGGGAATAATATAAGCACAGGGGGGTAGGTGATTACATTGTATTGCAGAATTAGCAACCATCTGTTTGATTGTACCAAAATGACTTGGGGAATGGTGATGCATAAACAACAACACGAAAAGCTACGCAAAGGAGAACGATACTGCAGAGTCCTTTCTCTGTATCATCATCAGGATTGTTAACGGTGTACTGGTGACATGGTTTGACTAGGATTCGGACAATGGAGGTTTGAATCCTCACTCTGCCAGAAAACTTGCTGGGTTACCTTGGATTGGATTAGATTGGATTTTTAATTTCTTGGGCAAGTCACATATGCACATCCTAATCTACATCACAGGGTTGTTGTGAGGATAAAATGGAGGAGAGGGAATCTACTTCAGGGCCCCTGTAAACAACTTTGAGAGAGCAAAGAATGGGTTAAAAATCTAAATAAATGAATAAGTATAGTAGTTCCTCACCCCAAGAAGATGCCTACAGGCTTATGTCACAGCACTGACAAGATAAGATGCAACTGCAGCCTCCCCCATTCCACTTTTTCCACTCATTCTCCTCCCCCACATGCTGCGGCCAACAGGAATCTAATTTTACCATCCGGCACACTGCAAAAAGGGTAGAAGATGGCGCTCGTCTTCACAAAAGGTGTGAGGTATAGGTGTTGCAGCCTTTAAATATTCAAAGGTGTAGGCATCAGGTGAGGAGTTGGAATACCTATCACGGCCCCACACGCCATCATATTGCATTGCAGTGTTGATTGCTCTCCTTCCTATGAAGGGAGGGAGTGCAGGAATGCCTGATCCCTGGGTACATAATGCAGCAGTCTGCGCTAATGATGTGGAATAGTACTTTGCCCCCAGGGCTATCCATGGAGCCAGGTCCTTTGCCAAAGCTGGTATAAACTGATCAAAGAAAGGAAGAAGATAAGGGCAGGATAGGAAGAAACTGTCCCTTGGGGAACAGCAGGCAGGGCCATGTAAACCTGAAAGAGTGCACAAAAGTTGAAATACTGTCTCAGACACATAGGCGAAAGCCTTCTGGCACTAAAGAATGATAAGGCTCTGAGCTGGAAATATGAGGCAGCGTGCAGTACCCTGAGGAAGGGATTCAGTACAGCTCTGCACTCGCCTGAATGAAAAGAAACACGGCAATGCAGTAAGGCTTGTACAAACTCCAGGTCCCTTGTAGCTCTGTATCACAATATAAGATTTTATATACAAGAAATGTAAATGAGTGGGGTCCACCAGTGCCACAGGTCGGAAGGTCATACTGTAGCTCCAGATCTGTAGTCATCAGATGGCACAAGAGAGGGAAATAGGCTCCTACCTGATCCTATGCAGTCTCAGACTCTGGCCTAGCTGCTCAGTCTTGCCAATTTGCCTCTTGAGTAGATCCTAGGTTGCTCACAAACTGTCCATTATCTGCTGGTCTGCTCTACTTTTACTTCATTACTTTGTCTTCAATCTGCAGCTCTGCTGCTGTCCTTTCCAAGGAAGTGGAGGAAATCTTTGATGAACTGTCAGGGCTGAAAGCTTTTCACAGTTTCATGCAATGGGTGTGGGCTGGGCAGAAGTACAAAACATGTCACACGTACAGTAACTGTTGTGAACTTTATGATGCAGCTGGAGAAGAGCCAAGAAAAGAAAGCTAGAATCAAAACTGGGACACGCTAAGCACTGCCGTGGAGCTAGTGTCCAACATGATCCAAGCACCACTTTCTAGATGTCAGGGCTACATCACTCTGTTTTCACCATGGAGGCCACTGCTAATAAGCATAATAATATTCTATTAATTTCCCTTCCTCTCATTTATTCTCCCCCTCAGAAATGCCAGCCAGAGGATAAACCTGCCCTGCCATGCCCACATTTTGTGGTATTTACTCTGGAAACTGGTTGTTCTACATGAGATTCCAGAGGCTCATTTACACAAGAGGAGTATTAATAATATCCCAAACAGGTTTTGGTTTTGTTTTGCCATCAAGTCATGGCGGATTCATGGCAGCCCCATAGGGTTTTCAAGGCATGAGATAGTTGGAGATGGTTTGCCATTGTCTGCCTTTACATCATGATTTTGGTATTCCTTAGAGGTTTCCTATCCAAATACTAGCTAGGGTCAGGACTGAGAGTGTGTGATTGGCCAAGGTCCCCCTAGCAAGCTTCCGTGGAAGGCATGGGGATCAGAAACTGGGTTTCCTAGGTCCTAGTCTGAAACCTTAACCACTACACGATGCAGACATATTCTTACACTTACTCCCCCAGTCCTCTTTACCATACTTTGCTGTCAATGCGTCTGCACCAGGAACAAAGACTTCTATCCATAGATGTCCACAATAATAATGACTTGCCCTGGCTCCAAATATCCACAGTTGGCAGGTTGCCACCAAACTTTATTGCAGAGAGATGCCTCATTTATAAATGTCCTATGATAAATATACTAAGCAACAGAAGAGGTGAACTGCTGATGTATTTGTGCTTATCAAATAGTCTAAGTGAGAAAGCAGCAGTGGTGTACTGGTTAAGAGCAGGTGCACTCTAATCTGGAGGAACCGGGTTTGATTCTCCACTCTGCCGCTTGAGCTGTGGAGGCTTATCTTGGGAATTCAGATTAGCCTGTGCACTCCAACACACACCAGCTGAGTGACCTTCGGCTAGTCACAGTTCTTCTGAGCTCTCTCAGCCCCACCTACCTCACAGGGAATAGCTATGCAATAGTGATACAGTATTAATCCACTGATGAAGGCTGCAGTTAAAAACACCAGCTTGTACTGCAGAGCACATTTTGGATTTTTTGTGGATGTGGATTGGAATTCTTTATTTCTATATCATCTGTTCTCAACCAGAGAATCGCCACAAGAATCTCCATTAAGTAGAATACACACACCAGGATTGTGCTTTAAGAAGCTCTACTAGTTGAATTAAAGGACAGCAGTAGTGAATAGAGTGCAGAGGACTCAGCCACTGATTGAAAGTACACGTATTCTGTTTATACCTTAAGTGGACTAATTCATATACGTATTATCTGTGCTGCTATTATTATTATGAAACAGGAATTATAAATACACACACACACACACACACACACACATATACATTATATATATAATGTATCACCTTTGCACTTTTGCAAGATTTTTTCACTTTATAATTATTTATTAAATTGCAATATCAATGCTGCAATGTGTGGTTCAGATGCTTTAGTGTGTGGCTTAGCAGTCAGGACTACGGCGATTAGTCTTGTTTCTGGTTGTACACTGTACTCCCCTGGTTTTGTTTTTGAAGGGAATGGCAAACTACCTCTGCTTAATCACTTGCCTTGAAAACCCAACCAGGGGTTGCCACACACACACACACACACACACACACACACACACACACACACACACACACACACACACACACACACACACACACACACACACACACACACACACAGATCCCTGGGGCTATTTAATTAGAGTGGACAGCAAATCTCTTCTTGATGGGGGAATCCCTAAACCCTTGGTTGCTGGAGTCTAGATGTGACAGGCAGGGACTGGAGCTATAACTGAATTGTTATATTGTTCCTCACCATTTTTAGTATTGGCTGCACAAGCTCAGCCAATTTTGCAGTGCCATAATAAGACTGAACATCTTCGTAAAGGCTTCTCCATAGATCTAAAGCAGTGGGGCAAGGAAGTGGCACGGTGTCCCTCAATGATTTACTGAAAGATTGTCAATCTTTGGCAATCGTGTTAGAAATGAACAGAGCCAAACTGGCAGGCAGTAGATTCAGCAACATCTCCCATTAAACACCAAGTTGTGAGCCGTTAATGACAGGCAGGGAATGAAGTCATGTTCTAATATGACTGCTTGATGCTTGTAGAAATTAACTGGATTCTGGAAATAATTAGAGTCTTAAGATTAATTGGCCACAAATAGAATGTGTCTTTCAAAGACAACCCATTAAAACAGAAATAATGAGCAGAAACCAACCAGTTAGGTTTCTGTATTCACTACTGCTAACTACAAAGTTACACTTGTAGCAGGCAAGCCAAACTCCATGATACAGTGGCTGTGTCTTCCAGGCAATGCTTTTCCATTGCAATTTAGGACATGTATGCATTGCAAATTCATTTGCATTGCTTTGGAGATACAGAAGAGCTGACTGCACATATTCCCAGGATTTTGCTGTCAAAATCTGAGTACTGCCACAGAACGCTGTTTGAAAATGCCTGTGGCTTTGACTGTCCAAATGCTGTAGCTAGCTGAATTGTAGGCTTTGTAAGTTTAAAAGTGGAAGGAACCAAAAGGCATCTAGTCCATCCTCACACCATTATATTATACATCCAAATTCTCCCAATGTGCTCGTGACATCAAACAGGTTAGCCTAAGTTTTCTAGATTTTAACCTGGCCCTATCATAGGGAAGGAGTAAGTGAGGGGTGGGGTGTATTAGAGGTACCTACAGAATACAGCGTGAGTAAAACCCAGTGCAGTAATCTTGGCATGAAAGCTGAACCTCCATCAACCCTGTGAGTGGGTCTCTGGTAATCTGCTAAAGGAAAAGTGGCAATTAGTTTTTGCCAGCTCTTTCCTTGGCTCAGTTGTCAAAGGGGCTACTCAAGAGATGGATTACTAAATGAGGCTTCTTGTTACCCCAGAATAATAAAATACTTGAACCTAGGTAGCTCCCCACCCAATTATATGAAAGGTGTTGAGTATTCTTTCTGTGCAGAGTCTAAAAGCAGGAAGGGACTTCTCATTCTTCCTGTTCACATCCCATTCCTCCTCCAGGGAACTTAGGGTGGCATACATGGATGGGGTGGATCTGTTTTCCTTTCAACAATTTGGCACGGTAAATCAGGTTGAGAGATAGTGACTGGCCTGAGGTCACTCCAAGAGCTTCATGACCTGAGGAGGATTTGAACATGGGTCTCCCCATCACCACCGCACTCCCTCTGTCATCTCGTTCAATCTCTGCTGCCATACAAGACTATCAGAGACTAGGCGTTCCTCCAGCCCTGGGGCAACATGCAAAGAGCTCTTTCTGATTGCATTTGACTTGCAGTGCTGGCTTCTCTTTGGAATACAACCCATACACAGGATGAAATCAGGCCACTGTTCTAGAAAGTTCCCCAAGGAAGACTCCAAACTATGTCCCTATAGGGACCTTCCTCATATGGTTAATGCTGATGGGCAACACCTGTTCTACAAAAAACTGAAAGCATGCTATCTACCCTCCCCAATCAAATATACAATCCAGATCTCAGGATTACCCATTTGTTATTATTACTCATTTATTATTCTTTTGAGCAAAAGGTTTTGCTAAATTTCTGCAAGAAACATTTTACATTCCAGCCTCAAATCGTTTCATTTGTGTTGCGTGGGATTGACCTGTGTCAGAAAATACATACACTGCAGAAGGGTGCTTGCAGAGCTGAAAATCTGGTTGATTTAAACAAGTGAGCTAATGCAAGCAAAACACAAATCCCCACAACCACAAACCAAATTGATGAGTGGGGGGGGGGGGAATTCCTTCCTCTTCTTTGTCCCAAACGTGTTGCATCCTCAGCACAAGCTTAATCCCTCTACCAAGTCTTTCAAGGGAAAATTCAGCCAGGGTGAAACCCCATGACACCATATACCATATCTGTAGTTATGGGATCTCTGGAGCGGGGAAGAGTTCTAAACCTGTGATCACTGACAACTGGAGTGATGGTTAGTTCTCCTGTGGATGTACAGTGCATAATGTGGCCAATTTTATCGATCTTCCACTCATTCTTGTATAGCAGCCTGAGACGCAGACATTTCTTAATCACATTTATCTGCATGACAAGAAGAGGCCTTGCTGCTAAAGGCGAAAAATATCACTGATGTCTGATTAGAAGGCCCAGGGTGTCCTTAAAAGCAGCTTCAGGGACTGGGGATCAGGCTCAGAGGTACAGCACAGGGGAAGGAGAGATTTATGTCTTCCCTTGCCCAAGTCATTTTCCAGATCAGAAATGCCTCCTCTGCTTCTGATTGCTTTAATTCATGGTAGGCTGGGAAGGCAGGTCCATCATTTTTCCTGACTTAAACTTAAAGTAGTTGCTGTCCTGAAATCCCAGCATCACAAGTAGTTTAGCTGTGAATTTCTGTATACCAGGCTAATATTAAAGGGACAGAATCAGGGTGATCAAGAAAATGGCAGTCTTTAGTCATGCATCCATTGACATTTATATGTGTACACAGGCACAATTATCTATGCCGCAAGAAAAGTGATGACCCCTGGCTTCACCCCTTACCTACCATCCATTCAGAAGCCTCTGTCTGAAATGAAATCTAGCCCTGTCAGCTTTTGAAATCATTCTAAACTGTTGACAACTGTCCTCAACATCCTTCCAGGCTTTCAGCAAGGATAGTGAATGATGGACTCTTTACTACCGCTCCCCTCTTCTTCTGAACTGCAACAACAGCTGTTTTTCAACCGTTCACTAGCCCAGAAACTGCTGCAGAGCAATACTACTGCCTCAAGATGGCTGCTGAGTTTCCAACGAGGCAGCAGCTGCTTCAGTACTAAGAGATCAATTGCACAGGCATTCCAAGGTCCCATTCCCATTCTTCTTCATGAAGGTGCATTGAAAATCTGAGCCAATATAATTTGATTTGGGACCTGCATTTAAGTCACTGAGCCCTCGGCAGAAACCAATTTTGATAAACCGGCATTGCAGGCATCTCTCTGTTCCAGATACAAGAAAACAATGTTCCAATATTATTCACACCCAAAAGGATTCCTTGACATTGACACCATTTAATTGCATACCTGAATACAGGAGGGAATAGCCCTAGCTCGTTGGATCTTGGAACGCAGGAAGGGATTTGAAAGGGATACCACCAAGGAAGACTCTGCAGGGGAAGGAAATGGCCAACCACTTCTGCTTCTCACCTACCTTGAAAACCCCTTGCTGTGGCGACTTTACACAAACTTTACACAAACAAATACCTGAATACCAAAAAAATTAAAAGTTGTATGTCAATTCCACACAGCATAATAATACTAGGTTACATCCATTATTTTTTTAATCTGCATCTATTTTATTCCATTTTTGTCCATCACATGGGCCATTTCCTGTGAAACAATCCATTTTCTTTCTGCCCACTCACATGAACCCACTTTTTTTTTACTATGTAAAATGCAGGAACAAACTTCCCATTTTTCCTGCATTCTGATTGGCTGTTCCATTACCACAGTCCCCCTTCCTCCTGCTCCCATCCACTGCTAAGGGAACTCTTCCGATGGGTGGAGGAGTCCAAGCAGAACCTCCCCCTCCCATTTCTACAGCATGGGGAGGGGGAATTTAGGGCTTTGAAGCCATGACACATGTAAACAAACTCCTCCTTAATGTTCTGATATTGTCAGAGACAGCACCTGGTGATTGAGGTGCTTCCCTAAGCTTATTGCCCTTGCAACAAATTATGCTGATAGGTTGCTGTGGGTTCTCTGAGCTGTGTGGCTGTGGGCTGGTAGATCTTGTTCCTAACATTTCACCTGCATCTGCGGCTGGCATTTTCAGAGGTGTATCACGGAGAGAAGTCTGTTACACACTGTGTCCAGACTGCGCAAACTGTGTCTAGACACAGTGTCCAGTCACAGTGTGTAACAGACTTCTCTCTCTGATACAACTCTGAAGATGCCAGCCACAGATGCAGGCAAAACGTTAGGAACAAGATCTACCAGACCATGGCCACACAACCCGGAAAACCCACAACAACCAGTTGAATCCAGCCACGAAAGCCTTTGAAAATACATTATGCTGACAGGGATGGTATTTTGGGTAACAAAAGGGTCCTTTCACTTCAGAGCAATTGTTGCAAGATAAGGGTAACCTGACTGCCATATATAACAGACCTTTCTCTCTTGATTTTTACTGCTTGCTACAATTGTAGACAACTAGGTTGACCGTGACAAGTTACTCCAAAGGGTAAACAGGATGTTCCTGTTGCCCAGGGTGGGGGGCGGGGTGAGAAGCCAGGTGACTGTATCTCTTTCTATCATGACCTTGGGGCACCTAGCTCCAAAACAACTCTTTTCACACTTTCTTTGGGAAAACAGGAGGGGGGACTTCTTGGGAATAAATGGACTAGCAAAAGCCAGGTCAGGCAGAACTGGCTTTCTTAACCTGGGTGCTTCAATGCCTTTCAATAAACGATACTGATCAAGAATCCAAAGTCTGGGACCTAACATTTATACAAAACTAGCACGGCCCAGCCACGCGTTGCTGTGGCTTATTGTGGTGAAATGGGAAAGGAACAATAGCAGCAAATCAATTGCAGAGGCCAGCAGTACGTACTCATGGAAACGCATGGGCTGATACAGTGCGATGTCATTGATGTGTGTGACCGCATCCTCCCTCACTTCTCTTCCCTTGCATGGCACCCCTCCCCCTACCTACCTCCCCTTTCCCTTTGCTAGAGTGGGTGGGTCATATCCAGATGCTGGGCCCCCTCCCTCCCCTCCCTTGCATGCCACCCCTCCCTCTCTCCCCTCCCTAACTTCTCTTCCCTTGCATGCCTCCCCCTCTGTCCCTTCCCTCTCCCACCCTCTCTTCCTTGCATGCCAGCCCTCCCGCTCCCTCCCTTCCGTCTCCCTCTGCTAGGGTGGTGGGTCATATCCAAATGCTGGTCCTGTTCCCTCCCCTCCCTTGCATGCCACCCCTCACTCTCTGCCCCCTCCCTCACTTCTCTTCCCTTGCATGCCTCCCCCTCTGTCCCTTCCCTCTCCCTCCGCTGAATGTGTATGAGAGTAGGTGTGTTGTGTGGTAATAGTAGGTGAGGCACAGAGAGTGAAAGGTACCTGCGTGTGAGGGGGGAACCCCATCTGACGTCTCACATGGCAATGTGTGTATGTGTTTCACGTCCACTCGAGTTATTGCCTATGTACTGTTTTCACTGCTCATATTTGGCCATCTGAGCGAACATTCTAAGGGCACGAACATTCTAAGGATGACAGTGACACACAGGCAGCTTCATGGACTGGTGCGCCAGGAAAAAGATGTTTTACCTGGCTCAGGTGTGTTGCCTGACAGCAGGAGGTACATAAGAACACAGTCGGGGGAATGAGTAAGTGTCTGTGAAATTTTCAGAGCGTTTGGGCCAGCAGGTGCGGGGTTATTTGTTTCTGCAGCCCAGCAGAAACAAAACTGACATGATATAAGATGGGAGGACAGGCAGTGAAGAGGGAAAAACAAAGTGGTTTGGTGCCCATGCCATTCCCACAGAAGCAGTTTCAACCCAGAATTTTTCAAAAAGATCACGATTTTGACAATTTTTGAAAAACTTAAATTGAGAGAAATATCACAGGTCAATCCTGCTTTGGAGAAGGGACCCAAGCAAAGTTCTTCCCCAAGGCAGGATATTTCCCTTCATCAGCCTATTATATTTGTGTCATGCAAGGTTCACCTTAGTCTTCCTAGCCCTGAAAAAGAGGTAAAGGAGAGGGATCAGGGCAGGGATGCCCCATACTATTTTATTTGCCCGAAACATAACTGTTCCCTTTACATCCTGTGCTCCTGAGCAGTTAGATCCTCAGCACTGGCATTTGGCATGCAATTTTGACTCCCCTGCCAGCAGAGGAAGCTGCAGCATTCCCCTATCCAGCCAGACAGCAGACATGAGCAGGCAAAGCTTGGAAAACAGCCAATCACTCCTCTGTCCAAAGCTGAATTTGGGGGCTGTCCAAACCCTTGCAACAGTTCTTTAAGTCACCAGAATGCCCTGACCTCAAATCAAGAAGGGAATTGGTTACAGCAGAATGATTCAGGATAGAAACTTGGCAGCCAGCAACCAATATCGCTGCAAATCTGGCACTGTAAAGGACTTGTATAATTTGTGAAATGGGGGAGCTGGGGCTGGAATGAGGTTTTGCAGTTTTCTACCATAAATTGCTCACTTAATAGAGTTTAACGTTATACACCAGGTCTTGAATACTCTTCCAATAATTCCTCCAGGTTTCTCTGCAGAGATGAAAAAGGGAAAGATGTACCACTACCCTCACATATCCTACGCCACCTTAGAGTGTCTCCATACAAGACTGGCTTAGGAGGTTATAGTGGAAGACAACCAGTGTGATCTAGTGAGTACTGGGCTGGAACCAGAAAGATGTGGGTTCAAATCCCCACTCAGTCATGATGCTTGCTGAGTGAACTTGAGGCAGTCACTATCTCACTTCGTAACTTAATTTCCAGAGTGTCTCCATACAAGACTGGCTTAGGAGGTTATAGTGGAAGACAACCAGTGTGATCTAGTGAGTACTGGGCTGGAACCAGAAAGATGTGGGTTCAAATCCCCACTCAGTCATGATGCTTGCTGAGTGAACTTGAGGCAGTCACTATCTCACTTCGTAACTTAATTTCCAGAGTTGTTGTAAGGATAAAAGAGAGATGGGGGAAAGCACACACACTGCCTTGTGCTCCTTGGAGAAAAGGATAACAGGTCCAGTTCATGGAACTGAGTATTTGAACCTCTCCTATCCACTCCTTTAAATGCATGGAACACCTAAACATGTGCAGATTTTTTTTGTTTATTTGTTCATTCATTTTTAGCAGCAGTATTTCTTTCCCCAGCTGTTTTGGGAAGTACTAGATTTGACTGTCCACAAAAGGGAAGCACAATAGGAATAACATGGTCTCCTTATGGGGCTTTCCTTTTGGGAATTTACATGCCCTCCTTACATTAAGTACGCTCCCAATTTAACACCTATTGATCTGCTACCGAATGCATCATCGAAACTGTCCTACACTGTGTTAATACAAGCACAATCATGTTTTTTCTTGTGATTTCAGCCCTACAAGAGACCTATATGTTCCAAATTAGACTGGAGAAAGCTCTGATGAACTGCTGGCATCTGTAGTTTCAAAGGGCAAATCTCCCCCCCCTTTTTTTTTCTTTGCTGCTTTTTCCTCTTAACATCTGGTGCAACTTGAAATTTAATTTAAACCTATCAACATGCAATTCAATATACAATGCTATCCTAAGCAAGTTACATCTTACTAAGTCCACTGAAGTCACTGGGCTTAGAAGGCTATAAGGATGGCAGAATACCCATACAAGGCTTGATCTCCAAAACTGCAGGTACATTTATAGGCTTTTCCATCATGCCCTGAATATCTCTCCCCCCAATCCCCCCCCCTCCCCGCTTAACATCCAAGACTTCTGGGGAACTTCGCTTATCTTCACTTTTTGTAATATTTTGGCTTGTCCTAATAAAGAGGCATTATATTATTCTTTTTTGAAGAGATGCAGGCTTCGATCTACTGGAGCGTTTCTATAGAGAGAGGATGTCCTCCTGTGCAATGCAACTTTCTTATCTCTTGGGAGGAAGGAGGTGAGAAAGTCACAGATGGATAAACACTTCCTTTGTGAAAAACCTCTTCACTTATTGAAATGTTTTGGTAGATCCAAACCATTATTTGGGGTGGAATGATATTTCAGGAGTGTTGGCTAATCAGGCATGAAGAGTCAGTACTTCAAGTCAACAGCCAATTACGGTAGTTATCAGCCAGTGGGGACATTGCCTTTGAAGTAGGGCTGTGGCTCCATGGGACAGCATCTGCTTTGCATGCAAAAACTATCCAGGTTGCATCCCTAGTTTCTCCAGTTAGAAGGATAATTAGTGATGGGAAAGACCTTTTCCTGAACTACTACTGAGCCACTGCCAGTCAGAGTAAACTAACTGTCTGACTCAAGGCAACTTCATAAGTTCAGGAAGCACCACCACATCAAGGTGCTACTAAGGGCAGAGCGGAAAGGAAAGGAATATCTCTATCAAGATGAAACTTAGCTATCTTAATTATCCCTATTGTGACTTCTTTTTAACAGGAAGCAAGATATAGGCTGTGTTTGAAGAAAGAATTAAAGTGAGACTCCTTTCAAGAGATTAGCTAGTCTGCTTTTGGAGCCACTTTTGTTTTTAGTTTATAGCCAGTTAGTGTATCAAACAGTGCACAGAAAGGGCATCTTTACTGCATTAATTTTATCTGGGCAACCCAAACATAACATCTCTTCTCAGCAGAAAATTGGTGAATTAAACGTATGATGGTAAATAACTGGGAAAGTTGCTCATCAAATGCTTCGCTCTTAATACTACTCATGGCTGCCATGAATTTCTTGAGTTCTAGGAAATAACTGTCAGACTCTACAGCATCCAAATCCTGGGACAACTGCCAAATTTTAGTACAATTTTATGTGATGACAGAACTGAAGAACTGTCCAATTCCTTTAAAAGCTTTGCAGTTCCTCCTTAGCACAGAGTTCTTAAAGAAGACATGATCCCCTTTGCCAGTGAATAGCTGTAGACAGCTGTCATGAGTCCAGTCCCTAGTGGGCTAGCCCCTGAGGCTTTGAAAATATCAAACAAGGATATTAACCATTTTCACTTAGGTACTACTTGGATGGAAGACCGTCAAAGGAGTCCAAGGTTGCTATGCAGAGGCAGGCAATGGCAAACTACCTCTGTTCATCTCCTGTCTTGAAAACCCTACAGGGTTGCCATAAATTGACTGCGACTTGACAGCATTTTCCACCATCAGTACTCATTGCCCCTGCCCACACCCAACAACTTCCAGGCTCTTACATTTGTAGACCTCATGTGAAGACATTTTAAAAAAAACACTTTGGAAGCAGTTGGCATGTTCATAAAGATCCTACCATATAAAAGGCAAGCTGTGTTCCTGGCAACTTACTCCTTAAGGCATAAAATTCTGGGAGATGTAATCCAAAGGGAAAAGATGGGCCAACTGAACTACACTTCCCACAATCCTTTGCTTTTAAAGACACAGTAGTTTCCAATACACCTTCCCTACCCACTCCCTGAGAAATGAAATTCCCTCTCTCTCATGCAAAACCTCAGCTCCACTTGCATGCCTTTCCAAAAGCCCCCTCCCTCAGTCTACTCAGCCAGACATGCTGACAGTGGCTGTTCAAAGCAATTGCTCTTGGCACCCCATGGCTTGAAAGGAGATTGTCAGAAGCAACATCTGACAGACCTCTCTGCTCTTTGCCACCCAGCATGACACCAGTTCTGCACATGGGGAAGGGAATGGGTCTGCCCTAAGGAGGACCAGACACTGCCCATACCAAAAGAGGGGAAGAACAGGGGCATGCAACCAGGCCTCTTCACTACCCAGAAGGTATGGAGGACAAGGGGAAGGAAGGAAGGAAGGAAGGAAGGAAGGAAGGAAGGAAGGAAGGAAGGAAGGAAGGAAGGAAGGAAGGAAGGAAGGAAGGAAGGAAGGAAGGAAGGAAGGAAGGAAGGAAGGAAGGAAGGAAGGAAGGAAGGAAGGAAGGAAGGAAGGAAGGAAGGAAGGAAGGAAGGAAGGAAGGATACTTCTAACAGTGAGGGTATCACTGCCCAGCCAGTAGCCCATCTCAGCCAGGCAGCAAAGAAGCTAATGAACACCCTCCCCAACAGTTGTTTTAGAGCCCATTGTATTTGTTTGCACAATAGGCTTTACTGTTAGTTCACTAATATCTCAGCAACTCAGCAAATGGCTCACGAGGGTTCATTTCAGTTAAAGTTTAAGTTCTTAATGGCAACCACAGGAGTTAATACCGTGCAGGCAGGCTTCATTTATTTTGGATTTTTATTTTGTTATTTGATATCTGGGGCAAATATGGGAAAGCAAACTTTTCTGCAAATGTACATGTTCTCTGCATTCATACAGTGCCTCTCTGGCACCGTACTAAATGCCCCATTTATGGGTCAGAGCTTTTGCTCCTAGATTCCAAAGAGGTCACTTTGTGTTTTTCTGAAACCAGATGGGTTGAACGAGGGAGCAGTGCAAAATAAAATAAAATAAAGTTGCCAGATTAACATTTATCAAATGGGCAAAGGCTTCCATGCAAAAGAAAGGAATGGACAGGGAGAGCAGTTGACTTAATACACTGCTAATCAGTTATTTGCTACCAACTTAATCAAGGCATTTCAAAGCCATCTGCAGCTGCATTAAAGAGGAAATTGGTTTCCATCTCTTTCAAAAGCAGGCTTGGTCTATTGAACTGGAATGAAGCCAGAGACCAAGGGCTCATTATGTGCTTTGCTTCTTATTGGGGCTTAGCGGTGCGCCTGGAAAAAGCAATGGTCAGCCAAAACTGCTCAGTTTTATCCTGGAGGAAAAGAAAATAAGATAATTGGGAAGAAGCAAGACTGGGCACCACCACAGATTTAAACTGTATAGCTTGTTGATAATAGGCATCTTAGCACCTTTGGAAGCTCTCTAGGGAGCCAGATAGTATACAATGATTCAGTTTTCAGTGGGTTTTTTCCTGTACTTGTCCTCTGTTCCAACTGAAATAAATTTAACCCAGAAGCAGCTGTTTAAGGGATACTGGCGCCTAATATTTGCTGAATACTCAATATTTTATATCTGGTTTGGCATCTGAAGTCATCTGAGGTTTGAGGCCTCCTGGAGTTCTATGAGGGCACTCCAGGAGTTCCTGAAGTCATTAGAAATAACAGAAGGTGAGCTCTTCTTGCACCATCCAGATAACCCAGATTTCTAGGAATAGAAGCAGAGAAGCCCCACCTCAGAGAAAGGAAATGGACAAGCTGCCTTCTCTTATGAAGAGGGGAAGCTCACAGAGTCACTGCCCCCCACAGTCCTCATGCTTCCAGGTTACCTCAGACCACTAGCCGAAAAGCCACAGTTACTGAGAACCGGTGGTTGAATTGCACCAATTAAAATCCTAAGATAGACATCATAATTACTTTCCAGTATATAGTTCAACTCCTTTTCACTCTATTTTTCTAATGCCAAAGAATTTGAGATGTGGCTACTCCATATGAAAAGACAATAGCAACCAATGGCCACTTTCAGTTGAATACTAGTTCAGGTTCGTGTGATGCACATTTTTTACTATTCCTATGAGCAGTAGTAAAACATTTTTCCACCTTCCTCTCCACCCCTGTTTAGCCAGCCGACAGCTAGATAATTAATCAATAAGGAAGTCTTGAGTGCAACATCCCTTCCATACAAGGGGAGCGATTGATTAGAACTTGGGTCAGCCTCTCTTGAATTTTGCTCCAATAAAATTAGCAGCTTTCTGTAGAATGATCTTGTGCAGACAATAAAAAAATACTTTTCTTAAACTTGCTTTTAAAGTCTACATGATAAGAGTCTTGCTGTATTGTTTTCAGGATATACATTAATGCTGGCTTTTCTGGGGGATTCACAGCTTGCCACAATAAAAAGGGTCTCTCTGACAGGTGTACTGGTGAGGGAGGAGATGAATGCTTGGGGGTTCATTACATTTTTTATTGGCATGGAGATCCTTGGGCTGTTAATATTTGAGGACTGCTGTGATAAGGTATGGTATTTTGCAGTTGATAATGCCTTGGTGTCTGACATTTTAAGTTTGATAAATAATGGTATTTTCTATTTCACCTTTGGAATACATTTCATACCTAGCAGCATCTGATATTCTCTACATAATACGCAATTCTCTCTTGTAGTCATGAGCTGTTTTTTTTAACAAGGGAATCATTCATATTTTTGCAGGAATTCCCCCAGCAATGGAAGGCAGGAATTAATCAACTCTGGGTTAGACCAATCACTCATTCACCATCTGTTTTTGTTAGGGGACAACAGGATGGCCCTTGAAGATCCACAAGAAGGACATGAGGCAAAGTCTTACCCAGTTATCTGAAAATGGATATTCCCCAACCAACATGACCAATCAGAGCTATTGAGAGAGAGATACATTTCTGGGTGCCCTCATCATCCTAGGACAGTGATGGCGAACCTATGGCATGGGTGCCAGAGGTGGCACTCGGAGCCCTCTCTGTGGGCATGCGCACACAGAGTTCATCATATGGGGGTGGAAAATCACACCCACACACACATCTAGGCTGGCCTGGGCCACTGAGCACAATGTGTGCGCACCACGGTGAGCAGGGAGGACTCGGCTGGCGGGCCTGGTCCCTGTGCTCTGGGTGGCTGTTGCCCGAGGGGGGGGGGGCACAGAGGAGGCAGAGATGCTAGAGAGGCACAGAGCGGTGTGCGTGGGACTTGCTGGTGGCTAGAGCAGGCTGGTCCCTTCTCGAGCAGATGGGCAGAGGAAGAAGGAGCCAACTGGTTTTTTCTAAACTAAAACCTCAGCATTCAGGTTAAATTGCTGGGTTGGCACTTTGCGATAAATAAGTGGGGTTTGGGTTGCAATTTGGGCACTCCATCTCAAAAAGGTTCACCATCACTGTCCTAGGAGAATACAGAGCTGAGCAATTTATGTGATTTGTCTTTATATGGTATTTGGGTTAGCAGGTGGAGGGGGGGTGTCTATGGGCCTGTGGTAGCTCTCAGCAGCCCTATGGCTTATAGCCATGAATGGAGCTATGTTCTATGAATTAATCACCTTTTAGAAGCCATCATATCTGAGCACCATCTAATTAGGTATATATGATATTCAGTTAAAAAATTTCAGATCACTGTTGCAGCTATATTCTGCAAGTATTGCTCTAACTCCTATGGATCACATGCCTGCAGGTTAGTGCTGGGTTTTATCAGGGTGAAATTTGAAATTCTATTAAAACCTACAAACCCAGTTTGACCAGAGATCCATGTAAGAATGAAGAATGACAACATTGCTTTTAAAACTATATTGCTTAATTTTTCGTAATACAGTGAGTACCTCAATACAGTGAGTACAGTACCTTATCATGTACACTTTAAAAGCTATTGCTTCCAATCCTGAATGTCAGTTAAACTCCAGCCCTAATGAAATCAACAAGACTAATTAGTGATCATGACAAGGTTCACTGATTTCAATGGTTTAATACAATCAATTTCCCCTGGATTGGAACACTGCGAGCAAATGAGCATGTTTGAATGCAAGTAATATTTTCATGCTAATGAATGAAAACACAAAGTGAGAGGATTTCTTTTGATTAAAAAACTATGGTGTTAATTGCGTTGAATACCAGCTTTGTTTCATGATAATGCCCACCTTAAAAAATAACTTCCATTGTTAACAACTGCACAGTCATCGTAAATTAGCCAGCCACCTTCTCAAGCTGAAATGAAATTAAAACTCCACGTTTTAAAATGCACAGTCCATCAATCTTACAAATTAACTGACACTTTGATTGTACTCGCAATCTCATTATTTTAAACCCAATCCTTTACATGAGAGCTATTATTTGTTCTTTTATGACACTTTTATTTCCCATCCTCATCTGGAGGTTGTATGATTGTATGGTTGTATGATAGGACCCAAGGGTAGCCACAAAGTCTACGGCTGAGTTCTGAGCCAGATCCTCCAGATTAACCTTTGCATTGGCTCTCTCAAAGTCAAACTTCTAGGTAAAGCAAAGAGTGCCCATTCAAACCTGTTGTAATATCAAAGACAGACACACCTTCTGGGAAAATGACACATTCTGCCACTTGGTTTCACGACTAGATGGCCAGCTTCAAACTGGAGAAATGGACTTGGCCATCAATGCATTGTGAATCTGCCTGCCAATACCTTTTCAAATGAAGAAGAGATTGGAGAAGGTAGCCCAAAGCCCAGCCATTGGAGGCTGCAGGAAGACCAACTAGACAAGGTAGAGATGCCATCTGGTTCAGCAAGGGAGTCTCAGGCTAAAGTCACCACACACCATGCCCTCAGTCTCAAGCCCGAATTCCATGGATGAGACAGAAGCACGGACGCCACCAGCTTTACCTCCAGGATTGCCAGAACCTTTAGTATGCCAGAGAAGGCGGATTCAGAGGGCAACATAGGAGCAGTGCCACAGAATGTGATTTTCAGGCCAGCACGGGTCAACCTCTTCCTATGAGCTTGAGTCATCACAGGATCGGGGCTGAAAGCCTCACAGGCTGCTCAGCCAGTAATGAATGGCACGCGTTGGTGATTGACTCAGCAGGTTCCTGATCAAGGTTTCTTTGATAAAAGCAGTCAGAGAAGAGTGAACCAGTGCAGAAGCAACTTGTCCACAAACCTTGTGCACCTGCTGTTGCTCTGTACCTTAGACTTCTGTGTGTTTGGAGTTGGACTGGTTTTCTACTTTGTTTTTTGGACTCACTTTCTATATTTGGCCTTTTGTTTAGTGCTTGGACTTCTAACGACTTGTGTTTTGACCTTGGACTGTGCCTTGGACTATACTTGCTGCCTGGTGTACCAGATTCCTCCCTGAACCTGGACATAAGTTACTGACTTATTGTGTGAATCCACCTCCCACTTAGCCAATCCATTTTTCCACTTTCCATACCAGCTGTGGGCAATATTGAAGTCTCACATGCTAAGCAGTCAAAATAGGAGGGTGAGAAGGAAGGACAGGGAAAGAATAAGCCCAGCGCCAGTTCAAGGCAGTTTGTTGCCTTTGGCCACCATCCCTGCTGCCACCATACTCCAAACCAGTACAAACAAAATGGCCACATTTGTGTGAAGAGAAGGAAACTCCTGAGAGTTATGGAGCATTTGTGGCTTGCCATGTTGGTTTTTTAAAGGCTTGGGGAAGAAGGGGTTTATAAATTCGTCTGGTTTCCAGCCAGAAGTGGCAGAAAGATAGGGACCAAGGACAGGCCAAAGAAGGCTGTCACTCCCAAAATCTGCCACTTGAGATGACCTTCTCACATCTCTCATGCATTAGTTGGCCCTGAACTAGAGGGAGGTACAGCCGCTGCTGCAGTCTTCCTTTGCTTTATTAGAAGCAAAATCTGGATACAACAGGGAATAATTCGCATGGATTCAAATAATGATTTAATGAACACTTGCTCCAATAACGTGTTCAATGCCAGACTGGGGTGAGGATAAACCTGTAGAGAATTGGGACCAAGCAGCAGCTGAAACAATCATTCCACATGCAAGACTGCTATGGAAAGAGAAGTCTATATTAGTGAATCCAGGATCTGTCCTTCAGTCCCACTGATACTACTGACCTGTCTATTGGAAAATGCATCTCTTCCCCTTTCCGGAAGTCAGTGCTGTTCTCCAGCCTGGCCAGCACATCCATCCTCTTCACCATCATCTCTAGCATGTCGCTCATTTTCCTCAGCGCTCCTCTGGACTCAAGAGCTCCCATCACTGCAGTCACATGAAAAGGCAAAAGAAAGAGGAAGAAAAGTACATTCTATAGTGGTGAACTGGAGACAGCAGAGATGCATTCAAATAGACTAGCAGACTGGGATGAAAATTGCTCTTTATTTTTATTAATGTACCATTTGATTTATAGGCTGCCCTTTCTCAAGCAGGCCCAGGGCAGCTTATGACACATTCATTACAAAATTAATAAAATCATAAAATCAACAATCAGAAATTCCCACTATAATATACACCAATTCTAAGAGGGGGAAGTAGAGTGAGGCAGAGGGGAGGGTCAGCTCTGTTGGAATGTTATTGTTAACCTCAACCATAAACCTAGTAGAACAAGAACATAAGAACATAAGAAAGAGCCTGCAGGATCAGAACAGAGTCCATCTAGTCCAGCACTCTGCTACTCACAGTGGCCCACCAGGTGCCTTTGGGAGCTCACAGGCAGCAGGTGAAAGCAATGGCCTTCCACTGCTGCTGCTCCTGAGCACCTGGTCTGCTAAGGCATTTGCAATCTCGGATCAAGGAGGATCAAGATTGGTAGCCATACATCGACTTCTCCTCCATAAATCTGTCCCAAGCCACTTTTAAAGCTATCCAGGTTAGTGGCCATCACCACCTCCTGTGGCAGCATATTCCAAACACCAATCACGTGTTGTGTGAACAAATGTTTCCTTTTTATTAGTCCTAATTCTTCCCCCCAGCATTTTCAATGTATGCCCCCTAGTTTAGTATGGTGAGAAAGAGAGAAAAATTTCTCTCTGCTGACATTTTCTACCCCATGCATAATTTTGTAGACTTCAATCATATCCCCCATCTAGCTCCATCTTGCAGAACTGTGATAGGCCCCACATGGCCTGGGTCTCATTTGACAGTGGGTTCCACCAGGCTGGGGACAGCCAGATACTTTTCAGGCCAGGGATCATCACTCAGTTGTTCGCCATAGAGCAAAGCACTCTCCTGGGGATGAATGTTCATTTTGAAAAGGACAGAGCCTAGCAACGTTATCGTCCAGGGGTAGAATGTGGAAAGACAACTCAAGAATTCTGGTGGATAGAGTTCAAAAGTGACCCAGCTCCCTCCTTGCCAATTCACAGCTTTAGGATTGCCACTAACACCAGTTCTTCAGTGTTCCTAGTCATGTCGGCAGCTGACATTGCTTAATATGTTGCACTGAAATATGCACATGGCTGGAAACCTTGCACACTGAAGCCATTAACTCAGTGATAACTCTGCTATGAATGCGTTGCTACCTCAGCCACTGACCAGCCCATGGAGGGTAAAGCAGCAACTGGCAGACTTCAAACTGTTCATCCTTCCCGGTTTTGCCAGGACCCTTCAGCCTATTTTTTACAAGCTCCACTTCAAGGTTAACAGCCTTTAACACACACACCTTTCAAAGTGAGCCTTATCACATACATTTTTGTTTTCTTGGGAGAAGGTAACAGCAATTCTAGCGTTGGGACTGAAAACTGAACACCACCAGTTTTGCAGCATCTTTTGTGATGAACAAGTGTGAGTGAGGTTCAGATACAAAGGAGGGCAGTTCTGCCTTGTACCTTGAACAGCTGTGCCAAAAAAAGGAGAGGAATTCCAGCAGATTCAAATTTTCATATAAACAAAAATTGATTAATTTAGAGTAGAACTGAGAGAATCATTCTTAACAGATTCCAGCCATCAGGCTATATGTAATCTATACCCATGAGGGCCTATACTGAGATGAAGATGCTACTAATAACCACCTTTTTTCATTTCACCTGGTAAGGCACAGAAGGCCTTATTATACAGTCAGAAGGTATAGCATTGGTTCCTGTTGCATAACAGCTTTTTTAAAAAAGCCATCTTATTCATTTCATTTATCTTCATCATTCCACTCCTGTGGACTCTTTCAAAAAGTAACATCACATTTTCATTTACAAAGCTGCAGGAAGTCAGAGGACAAGAGAGGCAATCTGAGGTTTCTGGGCACATAGTTATGCAATAAATGTTTTGTCATTTTAATCACAGAACCATAACCAGGAACTGTGTTTTTGAATACAGTATCATTCTAAGGAATGACACTATACCCAGAGACAGGCTCTCTCAGCCAGATTCAAGGCCCATAGCATTGAAGATTTTACAACATACACATACACATGTTAGGGTGCATATAGAAACCAAGATTTGGAAAGATTTTTTGTCTTGTCTCAGAACTATTATTCGTTTGTTTGTTTGTGCTTGCGTTTATAGCCCATCCTCCCCCTGTTGTTATCCATTCTCAGGGCAGGTAACAGTTTAAAATACACAGAATAAATACATGGATTAAAACTAAATTAAAACAGTAAAATAGTTGGAGCAAAAAAAAAAGTAGCAGTGAAGGTTCTAATAAAACTCCCAGCCTAAATACAGCTGCCAGTTCAGTTGCTATCAAATGCACACTGGCTAACCAAGCTGGTATTGAGTTGGCCCAAAGGACTGGATAATTAATAGTGCATAATGGGGGGGAAGGGTCACAAGATCCAGGTTGGCTGATAGATTTGCTGTATATAAGTGCTGTCCCTCAACTATACCCCTGGCAGAACAGCTTTCCCGATGAAACTGAACTAGATTGTTTAAAGCTTGGGCCTCCTTACACAGAGTGTCACACCAGGTAGGGTCCTGGGCTTTGCAAGACCCAGTCATAGTCAGGGACAGCTGGATACACTTCAAGCCAGGGACTACCAAAAGATTTTCAAATGATGACCATTAGGCTGTTGCACGCTTGAACTGGAGAAGGCGGTCCTAAAAACTCAAGGATCGTAAGCCAAGTAGGGCTTTGAAGGTCAGCACCAAAACTTTGAACCTGAGCTGGTATGCAACAGGAAGCCAGTGCAGATGTTGAAGCACAGACTGGACATGTACTCTCCAAAGCTGCATTCTGGACCAGCTGCAACCTTCAAAGGAGTCTCAAAGGTAGCCCCACATAGAGTGAATTGCAGTAGTCCAATCTGGAGGTGACCTTTGCATGGATGACTATGGCCAGATTAGTATGTGACAGGTAAGGCAGGAGCTGGCACCTCTGGAGGAGATGGAAAAAGCTATCTGGGTCATGTTGTTAGCCTGGGTCTCCAAAGAAAGAGATAATCCATGATCATGCCTAAACATTTAAGAACATAAGAACATAAGAACAAGCCAGCTGGATCAGACCAGAGTCCATCTAGTCCAGCTCTCTGCTACTCGCAGTGGCCCACCAGGTGCCTTTGGGAGTTCACATGTAGGATGTGAAAGCAATGGCCTTCTGCGGCTGTTGCTCCCGAGCACCTGGACTGTTAAGGCATTTGCAATCTCAGATCAAAGAGGATCAAGATTGGTAGCCATAGATTGGATTCTCCTCCATAAATCTGTCCAAGCCCCTTTTAAAGCTATCCAGGTTAGTGGCCATCACCACCTCCTATGGCAGCATATTCCAAACACCAATCACACGTTGCGTGAAGAAGTGTTTCCTTTTATTAGTTCTAATTCTTCCCCCCCACCATTTTCAATGAATGCCCCCTTGTTCTAGTATTGTGAGAAAGAGAGAAAAATTTCTCTCTGTCAACATTTTCTACCCCATGCATAATTTTTATAGACTTCAATCATATCCCCCCTCAGACGCCTTCCTCTCTCCAAACTAAAGAGTCCCAAACGCTGCAGCCTTTTCCTCATAAGGAAGGTGCTCCAGTCCCTCAATCATCCTTGTTGCCCTTCTCTGCACTTTTTTCTATCTCTTCAATATCCTTTTTGGAGATGTGGCTTACCAGAACTGAACACAGTACTCCAAGTGCGGCCGCATCTCACGGCTTTATATATTTAATAATCTTTGCAGTTTTATTATCAATTCCTTTTCTAATTATCCCCAGCATAGAGTTTTGCCTTTTTTCACAGCTGCTGATACATTGAGCTGACATTCCCATGGAACTATCAACTAAGATCCCAAATCCCTTTCCTGGTCTAGACTGATAGCACTGACCCCTGTAGCGCAGTATGTAGAAGTTTGGATTTTTTTTTTTTTTGCCCCTATGTGCAACAATTTTACATTTTGCTACATTGAACCAGACTTGCCATTTCTTAGCCCACTCACTCCACTTATCAAGGTCCGCTTGGAGCTCCTCGCCGAAACCTTTTGTGGTTCTCACCACCCTACATAATTCTGAGTATCATCTGCAAACTTGGCCACCACGCTACTCCACCCTACTTCCAGGTAGTCATTTCATGAATAGGTTAAAGAGCACTGGGTCCCAATATGGATCCTTGGGGACACCACTCCCCTACATCTCTCCATTGTGAGAATTTCTCCCATTTACACCCACTCTTTGCTTCCTGTTTCTCAACCAGTTTTTAATCCATAGGAGGACTTCCCCTCTTATTCCTTCATTGCTGAGTTTTCTCAATAGTCTCTGGTGAGGAACTTTGTCAAAAGCCTTTTGGAAATCCAAGTAGACAATGTCCACTGGTTCCCCCTTATCCACATGCCTGTTTACATCCTCAAAGAACTCTAGTAAGTTTGTAAGACAGGATTTGCCTCTGCAAAAGCCATGCTGACTCTTTCTCAGCAGGTCTTGCTTTTGTACATGTTTTATAATTTTATCTTTAATGACAGATTCTACTAATTTACCAGGAACAGATGTCAAACTGACTGGCCTGTAATTTCCCGGGTCCCCCCTAGTTCCTTTCTTAAAGATTGGTGTGACATTGGCCATCTTCCAGTCTTCAGGGATGGAGCCTGATTTGACTGAGAGAGATGGAACCAACTACATCCCATCAAGGGCTGGGAGTTGGACTGCCCGACCTGTACCCCCCCACCCCACCCCACCCTGACCTAACCGTAGAATCTCCATCTTCACTGGATTTAACTGTAGGCAGCTCTGTTTAACTGTGTCACTAAAGCCCCAAGGCACTTGGTCAGGGCCTCAGGGCAAATATCCGAACACCTGTCTATCAACAGAAAGAGACGGGTGTCATTTGTATATTGGTAGTAACCCAGCCCAAACCTCTGCACCAACTGGGTGATTGGGTGCATAAAGTTGCTTAAAAGCATTGGGGAGAGAATTGCACATAGATTGGGGTTGCTAAATAACAAAAAAATCAAAAATTCACTAAGTGATATTTGTTCAGGACCTACAGTTAAATGGACAACACCCCTGAACCTCTCCTCAAATTACTGGTGAGCTTAACGTGACTGAAAAATTCCAGAGGTCATTGTTGCCAGCTATTTCAAACCACTAATGTCTTTCTCTGTGGAGTTGGGTACTCTGATCACTTTTCCTAGGACAAGAGTTAAGAGCCTATGATTCTGATAGAATTAGCAACTTCCTCATTTAACGTTATGGGCAGCCTGACGTGGAAATTTGGCAGGCAGAGCCCCCCCCCCCCCCCCAATTTTCCTTCTCTGCCCAGAAAAGTATCAATCTGTTCAATTTCTGCATTTGGAGCTGCTCTCCAAGGAACGTAAGCCGAGGAAAGCCAAGCCGGGGAGGCTGAATAACTTTCAGTTCTCTTCAAACTCTGACTTACCTTTTGAATGCGTAAACATTTTCAGAGGTGGGTTTCAGGACAACCAATTGCATAAACATTGCCCAAGTCTTTTGAGGGCTTGTTCATATATTAATGGGATTTTTTTTCTTGCCTTCAGCTATTCTAAAGATTCAGGGACCGGAATGGTAGTAAGCACAGCACAACTCAGCACCAAATAGAACACAGTTCACTGAAAGTTTAAACAAGACACACTAGATGAGGAAAAATTGAAGGGGAAAGAAGAGGAGAATGGATAAATTAGTGAACAAAATACGCATTCAACAACAGGGAAGTTACACAGTATGGTACCTCCTGTACTCTGGTCATACAATATACCTAGAGATATGAATTAATGGAAAGTTTTGCACACTTTAAAGATGTGATTTAGGATCAAAGTATAGAGTGCAGGAAGAGTGATGGGATTTGGCAAGTGCCAGTCACACAATCCAGTAATGAAGGAGTTAATTGTTGCATGCTAATTAGTTAGTGAGGTCAGAAGTCAGTGACCAGGTAATTGATACCTATTGGTTGGGTGGGCTACATGCAGGTCTGCACGTAGGCTTTAGATATATCTTCTTTGTGTTGCACTCTGCACATGCTCAGTCAGTCAGTCCGCTCAGCTCAGTTGAGTTCAGTCTATAGCTTAGTAGCCATGTAATAGTCTAAGCAGCAAGCTGGCTGTTGGTGCTAGCTAGTAAGAAAGATGTTTATTGTTTTTCTTCCAAGTTTCCCTTCCCTGTAGTAAGTAAACTTTATTTCAGTAAAGCAACTGGTCTCTGCCTCATTATTGCATTAACTCTGCTAAATAAGTATTTGTCCACACAACAAAGAGCCAAAGCACATGCAAGTTATAAACATAGAGACTCAATTCTGAGATTTACATGAACACACAAATATCAGGGACAGCTGGCATGACTGTCCTCCCCACTCCATGAGTTCATAGCCTCAGATACATTGCATGAGCAAAGTTTTGTTACCTATGAAGATCCAAAGGCTCACAAGTTTGTGTTTAATTATAGTAAGGTTGCTATATTTTTATGAACAGGCAGAAATCAGCCAGCACAGCTGTCCCTATCTATGCTGGGGGAAGTAGCCCACTGAATTTTGGTCTGTTGTACAAAGCCTCTGCCCACACAAAAAGTGGTACCCCTAACACTACCCATTTCTGTTTTCAAAACTTAACTTCTGAGTATTGTGAGCACAATATTTCAGGGCTATCTCTTGCAAAAGATCCAGTTCAATGAACGGGAGCTGTGTAAGACAATGGGTTTAGTCAAGGGTATAACACAGTAACCTGCTTGACTGTTTGGCCTTAATATGCTGGGTAGCAAAGTGTTTCTAACCAGCTATTCCCTAGTTCAATATTGGGCCCAAAGAAAACTTGAGCCACAGGAAATTCCTACTAAATAATAATGAGTATGTTCCAAATAGTTTTCTGTTTTATTCACTGAAATAACATAATTTGAGTCCTGTTGCACTTCAAAAACCACAAGATATCCAAGGTACAAGCTTCCGAGAGTCAAAACTCCCTTTGTCAGATACTGTGTGGATAGTTTTTTCCCAGTGTTCTCCCAAAGTGTTCAGTTTTTCTGAAGGAAAAATTGAAAAAAAGTTGTTTTGTAAGGCAGGGCAAAGAATACCTTAATTCCCTAATGCATTGCTATCCTGTTGATTGCTCAGGGTTTTCTTTGCCTGTCTGCCATTGCTCAGCTGTTCAGTGGGCGAAAGCAGGTGGGCTAAAACAGGGGGAAAGAGATCTGCTTCAATGTGGTGATGTCACAGGGAGGAGACCAAGCAATGACAGAATCACCCGCAAGTTGGATAGTCTGGTGGTTGGGTGAGTAAATGACCAACTGAGCAACTGCAGGGCCAGAGCGTGCAGGAGGAAAGGTGACTGTCCCAGCAGGGAAGCCTCACAGAGGTGCGGATGAGGTGCGGCTGGGGTACAGCTGTTACTGCCACATGGCCCCGGCAAGTAGTGCCTTGCCAGGATTATGGTGATGGATGAATACAGGGCACAAGTTCAGTGGAGTGGTGCTGAGGGCCTGCTGGAGTGTGAATGCCACAGAAACCCAAACTAGGTGCTGTCAGGGAGCCATAGCCCAAGCTCTCACCCATGGGCCAGCAGCCGCAGCAGGAGCCAGGGGGACCCTAAGCTTTTAAATTCCACAAATACACCAACTTATGCAATGTTACATGCTAACTAAACTATAAGTGACACATTTTATGTTGTTAAAATGTTTTTGCTTCATAGGAAATAAATATGGAATAGATTTCAATTTTTCCCTTCCTCATGTTTTCTGGAAAAAAAGAATCAAAAAAGGTTTTTTGTCCATGGTATCAGAATTTCCAGAAATTTTCCATCTCCAGGCTCAGCCTGACAATCTACAGGAGTTCTGGGGGGGCAGGATGTATAGGGGGGTTGTCAGCAAATGGTCTGACATCACATCCAGGGAAACCTCGGAAGTGAAGTAATGCCTGTCTGGGAATCTCTGGACTCTCTATGGTAAAACCATGGAATTTCTGGCAATTTCTGGGTTTTCCCTAGAAGTGACACCACACCATCAGCCCAAGAAAGGGTTTTTCCCCCCTGCTGCCTCTTGTCGCTGTGGGAACAGAGAATTGCTGGTGGAAGCTCCCCTGCCATAGCTGGAGACTTGGGCTTCTTGGGTCATGAACATGGACAGTGGCTGAAACATCAGTTCCTCACCCTCTGCTTTATTTAGAAAGCACTTTGGGGACTGGAATTGGCACAGTAAATTGCATTGGATTAGAGCGACACTTTATTAATTATACAATAGATATGCCTCTGGCTGATAGGTGACTGCTAGCATGTAGGGCTAAGCACAGCCATTACTTGTACATGACTTTCTTTTCTGTTTGCGTTAGAACAAATAAAACTGGATTCATTCCCAGGTTTGGGGGATGGAGAATAATAGTTTCCAGCATGCAGAATTTTTAAGAAGCAAGCCTGTGGAGAATGTGAGACTGACCCTTGACACTGGATTTTATTAAAGTTTCAGTTCTGCCCAAACTTCTGCTGTGGATTTTAGAGTACATTCTGGAATTGACAGAACTTCCTGATAGGATTCTATAGACTCCTGGGAGTTTGTGCTCATAAATCCCACACCCGTCTCTTTAACTGACTCCAAATTGCAGTCAGCGTTCTGTAGCTCTTAGAATCAGTTTCCCATCAGGCTGGAGCAGCTGTGGTTGCTTTTCTTTTTTGGTTAACTTACATTCTACTTTTCCACATATCTAAGCAGTCCTTTGAGTGTGGAAAAACCCTGTGGGGAACCTGGTTTAACTGATTTGGTATCGGCAGAAGCCATTTGGCTATTAAGCAAAAGACCATTGGAAGCAGGGAACACATCACTGCGTAATTGGCCATAATATTGATTTGAGAAATCTTTCGCTGTCCCCTTCAGGGGTTCTCATTTGTTCAGCAAGTGTTACTGGGGTGTTGGCTTGCCATCAGAGTGGTGCCTCATAAAGAAGCACAATGAATTTGTCAACATACTGCCAAGGCCCTCTCTTGTGTGCTTACCACCTCTTTGATCAGTGGGACAGTCAGGAGGGCATCTCCCTGTGATCTTAATTCCAACAGCAACAACCTTGAATTGGACTCCAAAACAGACCAGTAGCCAATGTAATTACTGTAATATAGGGGCCAGCTTCCAGCAGCTGCCCCTGACCATCCATCCATCCACAGCATTCTGCACTAACTGCAACTTCCAAATACTCTTCTAGGGCAGCCCCAAATAGAGCACATCGCAGTAGTCCAGCATGGATTAATTAAGGCATGGATCACTGTGGCTGGACCTGACTGACTCCAAAATGGATGCAATTGGTGGACCAGCCAGTGCTGGGCAAATTTACTCTGAGCCACAGAAGCCATCTGGTTTCCTAAGGTGACTGCTGTGTCAAGCGGCACTCCCAAGCTGAAAACTTGGCTTTCCAAGGGGAGTATAACCCCATCCAAGACAGGAGAGATCTCAAGTCCTCAGCATGCCTTCCACTAAACCGAAAACCTCTGTCTTGACAGGCTTACATTTCATTCAACTTGTTCATCCTCATCCAGCCCCTTACTGGCTCCAAGCACCATTTCAGAACATCTGTAGCATTTTTGGATTAGGTGGAAAAGAAAGGTGGAGCTGGGTGTCATCCACATTCTAGTGACATTGCAGCCCATACCTCCCAATGATCTCTCCCAGTGGCTTCATATAGATATTATTAGCATGGGGAACAACATCAACCCTTGAAGTTCTCACAGACAAATGGGGGCACATCAGAAATCCCTCAACACTATCTTCTGACATCAGATCTGAGTCAAACCCAAAGGCTCAGTAGAATACAAAGATAAATACTATCAAGGGCTGTTGAGAAATCCAGCAGAACTAGTAGAATCACATTCTCCCTACCTAATCATCAACAAAGGAGACCAAAGCAGTTTCTATTCCATATCCCTGTCTAGAGCAAGACTGAAATTGATCCAGAAGATCATCTAAGAACCCCTTGAGCTGAGAAGCAGTCACCCACTCTAGCATTCACACAGTATGGCTAAACAACTTTTTGGACTGCAAGGATACATAATTTCAGCTGAGGAACAAACGAGATTGTTAACAAAAGGAAAGCATACCTGAACAAAGACTGAGTTTCCAAAACAAGGTGACTTTAATTGACTCCAGTAGCTCATACAACTTTTCCCAGCTATACAAGTCATGGCAGTGATTTACACTGCTTATGAGTAGACATCGGGCAGTGTTAGTGGGGTTTGATATAAAGTTTCAGATAGCTGAAAGAAATAAAACCCAGCAGTGGAGACTGACAAATGTGATAAGCCCTGAAGACTCCAGTCACAATTTTGAATTGTTATTCTATCACTTCTTATGTTTGGATTGTTTTATATTCCTTACTGCATTTATACTTGCAATGTTATTTTGAGGTGTGTCATCGTTAGTTCCATGTTGCAGAGGTCCCTAACTGGTAACCAGTGAATATATGGCAGAACAGGTGTTAGGTCCTCATGTCCAAGGAGCAAAGAGAACTGTGCATCCCACTGACTCTTTCTTAAGTTTCTTTACCTAGAAACAATCTTACCTAAAATGGAGGTAGAGTGCTCAGGGAAGTATACACAGGCCCCAAAGCTTAACTGCTGTCATCAGTCATCAGCATCCTCATCCCCCTTTGGACTCAGAAAAACACCTGGTCTGCCTAGGGCAGGGGTAGGGAACCTGCGGCTCTCCAGATGTTCAGGAACTACAATTCCCATCAGCCCCTACCAGCATGGCCAATTGGCCATGCTGACAGAGGCTGACGGGAATTGCAGTTCCTGAACATCTTGAGAGCCGCAGGTTCCCTACCCCTGGCCTAGGGAGACAATGTTCCCTATAAGACCTCCTTGCCTACACTGACCTTGAAAAGACACATATACTTAGCAGAAGGACAAGGAAGGCAATTTTGTCCCAGTGCTTTTGTTAGTTTCAAACATAGCCAATGCTGGTCATGTAATATGCATCCAATTGTGCAGATGCAAAGCAAGATGAACTGCAAGCAATTCCACATTTGACAATGGGGTTGTTTTAATGCTAAGAAAAGTATACCTCACTTCAGTTAGTTGAGAAGATTAAGAGACAGACCTACCCTAAGAAGAGCTATACCCCTCTAAGCACACTGACATCAAGGGACTAAGAAAGGTGTAACTCTACTTACGATGGCACTGTTAGTCAAGGTTCTTAATAACTTGAAATTGTTACTGAAGCATGACTTGATCCTGTCAAACATACTGTACAGTTGTAAAGCTGCTTCGGATGACACTTGAGATTATTTTCAACAAAGAATATTGAGGCGATCAGGGCTCAGCTTGCATGGAAACAAGAGAATTCCATCAGGGTAAGTCCATCAAGCTATCTTGTTCATACAAAGTCCTCAGCATGCCTAATTATATCTGTAACTCTGGTCACCTTGAGGGTCACACTGAACTAGGAAACGTTGCAATGTTATCTGCAGAGATAGCAGAATCTAACCCTGTTTTTGAAATATCTCGTTTCCTACAGCAAATCATATCTCATTCCCACTGCAGAGTCAGAAAAGAAAATGTTTCCTTCAAATAACATTGTACCAAAAGGGCAAACACCACACACACTATTCTTCTGCTCAGTTTTGTTTTCTTTTGTGGATCATTTTCTATGCTAGAGAATGAAAGCACTAGAGGAGGTAGACCATATTATCACCTGCTGTTTCCCACAGACACATTCAGCAGCTTTTTCTTTTCTCTTCTTTTTACTTGTGAGGATTCTGAACCTTTCTTTCGTTCTAGGGGCTTGTGGATGATAAGAAGAACTATGTGATAACTCTTGGCAACAATTCTTATTGGCCTATTAGAAAATGTGATCTTTCTGCTTTTTAAAGAATATGCTGATGCAAGTCTTTCATAAAGCAAGAGCTAGAATTAATTTGTTCAAAACCCAAAGTCTATTTTTAGACACCTGCAGAATTGGTACTAATAAGCAGCTATTCAAACTTGGGAGAGTGGGGACTGTGAGAGTTTCAATACTTACCTAGGACACAAGAAACTTTGCCAATTCCAGTAGAACAGCAGAAACAAAAAAGGATTTTTGTAGTACCTTCAAGATTAGACAATATGTGAAATGCCTTGGGATGGACAAACCCAGCAGGGATGCCAGCTTCCAGATGGGACCCAGGGACCCCTGGACTTACAGATCATCGCCAGACTACAGAGATCAGTTCCTCTGGAGAAAAAGGCTGCTATGGCTTATCCCACTGAGGTCCCTGCCCTCCCCAGGCTGCATCTCCAAATCATCAGGAGTTTCCCAACGTGGATCTGACTGCCTTACCCTCCCATTCCCCACAAGTGGTCAAGGGGACTCTGGCAACCCTAGAACCCGGGAATAATCTTAACAAACAATTTCCTGAGGCTCGAGCTAATGGGGCTATATGTCCCAGATGAATGCAGCATTCAGGACAAAAAAGGGATATAACTTAAATGAATACATTTGGCATCCTTCATGGCAGTATACTGAAAATCAGTTCAGACCATTGGGATCCATGAAGTAGTGGCTTAAATGCTTACCATAAGACACCCATACATGAAGACAGTTATCTATGGCCTCTGCCCCAAGACTAACATGACCATGCTTCTATTTCACCAGATTCCTGCAGAGGGGAAATACTACTGCACTTAGCTTTGTAATTAAGTAATATGGCCATAAGTTCTTACATATTTATTGTGCCCTACAACCAGGGGCGTAACAAGGCAGCAAACTGTAGCCCTGGGCAAAACCTGAGTTGGATGCCCCACCCCCATGGGCGGCCACTCCACCACGACCAATTTTTTTTTGCACCAGGACATTGGTGCCTGCAGGGGGTGAAGTTTTTAGACATATCAGCACCAAAATTTCAGCATATCATAGGAAACTGTCCTTATGCTACTCCCCAAGTTTGGTGAGGTTTGGTTCAAGGAGTCCAAAGTTATGGACTCCCAAAGGGGATGCCCCATCCCCCATTGTTTCCAATGGGAGCTAATAGGAGATGGGGGCTACAGTTTTGAGGGTCCATAACTTTGGCCCCCCTGAACCAAACTGAACCAAACCTGGGGGAGTATCATCAGGGAAGTGTCCTGATGTGACCCTTAAAGTTTTGAGACTGTGCCTTCAGAAATTTAACCCCCCCCCCCCCCAGCCTGCAACCCCCATGGACAGCAATACAGAAAACTCAATACAGAACAAAGATTCTTGGGCAAATTTCTGGGATGTTCCTGCAGGGGGCGCATTTTTGGATGTATCAGCACCACAATTTCAGGGTATCATCTGGAAACTGTCCCTCATGGGTACCCCCCCAAATTTGGGTGCAGTTTGGTTAAGGGGGCCCAAGGTTATGGTCCCCCCAAAGGGGGTACCCCATCCCACATTCTTTGCTGAGATGGGGGCTACCCTTTTGAGGGTCCATAACTTTGGACCCCCTGAACCAAACTGCACCAAACCTTGGGGGTGCCATCATAACAGTATCCAGATGATACCCTGAAATTTTGGTGCTGATACATCCAAGAATGCGCCCCCTGCAAGAACATCCCGAAATTTGCCCAAGAATCTTTGTTCTGTATTGAGTTTTCTGCATTGCTGTCAATGGGGTTGCAGGCTGGGGGGGGCACATTTTTGAAGGCACAGTCTCAAAACTTTCAGGGTCTCATCAGGAGACTACCCTAATGATACCCCCCAAGTTTGGTGCAGTTTGGTTCAGGGGGGCCAAAGTTATGGACCCTCAAAACTGTAGCCCCCATCTCCTATTAGCTCCCATTGGAAACAATGGGGGATGGGGAACCCCCTTTGGGAGTCCATAACTTTGGACTCCCTCAACCAAACCTCACCAAACTGGGGGGGGGGGTAGCATAAGGACAGTCTCCTGATGATACGCTGAAATATTGGTGCCACTAGCCTAAAAACTACACCCCCTGCAGGCCAAAAACAGAAAACTACTAAAAATACCCAAAAACGAACCCAGCATTTTGATGCCCCCCACAAGGTGATGCCCTGGGCAGCTGCCCACCTTGCCCAATGGGCATTATGCCAGTGCCTACAACAAGCTCAGAAGCTCCTACGTGGCTTCTGAACATTTGAATGTGCTCTATAGCACCTTTCCAAACCACATGGAAGCAAATGTGGGTTTGCAACAGAATATACACTTGAAAGATCTATGCAGCCAGTCATGGCTCTCTTGCGAGCATATCTGTATAATATGGGTTTTTACTAATGTGTTTGCCTTGTTCACATATTACATTTTATTTAAAAGTATACACATTTTTAGATATACAGTATGGCCCTTTCTGTACAAACCTTCTAAAATCTTTTTGGGGCAGGAAATAAAATGTTTCTTCAATGGAGTTCCACATTGTTTTTACCCCCTTTGGTTTTAAAAACATTTTATTTCTAGCCTCAAAACATTTCAAAGGAATCCCCTTTTAAAATGCTTATTTGGCGGTAACGTTTTGAAAATGTCTTCAGTTGCTGTGTGATTTATTGACTATGTTTCCCACACTTCTCTGTCTCCCTGAACTTCCTCCTTGGTGCCATTTTCTGAGCTCACTCCCTTCCCCCTTACCAAATGTTTATTTGCAGCATTTCTGTCATTTATTTTGAGTCAATCTTCAAAGCATTGAGTATATGAGGAGTAGAGAATCGAAGCATGAAGCATCAATTCAACACAGAACTCAAAAAGGGGGGCCCATGAATCATTTCAAGAGGGTAAATGTAGGCATACATCACTGTAAAGGTGGGGGGGGATGAAAATGTTTTAGAAATGTTTTAGGTGATTTGTGCAGGAAAGCCTCTGTTTTAAATAAAACACCCTGTATAGTAATGTGTGAATTCACCCGCTCTCCTAACAACATTATCAAATGTCCCATGAGCAATAGAAAGAACTGGAGCCCAGCCCAGTCCTATTGGAAATGATGCCCTAAGGTCTTATTAGTGGAAGAACAGAAACTGTCTTGCAAGAATTCCCTACTGAGATCAACATCATGTACATTCAAACCTCCACAGATTGCAGGTGCATGATATTACATCAGCGAGGTAGGAGGAGCACTAACAGGGAAACGTTTAGCTATTGGGTTCAGTAATGAAGAAATTAAAAAAACAAGAGTAGACACCTTTGCGGGCACTACTAATGACGTAAGGGCAGGGCAGGACTCCTAATGAGTCTTGATAATAAACTTACTAGACAAACTAGAAAACACAAGTTTAAAAAAACTAACCATGAAACTAATTGTAGTTTGTTGAAGAATGATTTGTGTGTGTGTTTCTTATGCAGGGCCGGCACTCTTTAAGACAATTAATGAACAGGGCAGACTTTCACATGGTACTTTGAAATAATGACGGTGATCAATCACATCTCACTATCTCAGGAGATATGACAGTAAACACAGAGGAGGTTTGAGGGAACTCCTTATGAAACTGCAGAAGGGCACAAAACAAAGTAATTAGAAGTAATTGGAGAAAGGAAAAGCTGGATGAAGACAAGTCCTGTTGGTTGCTGAAAATGTGTGACAACTTTCTCAGGGAAGAATGTCAATCTTGTTCAAGGGTGGGAAAGAACCTGAAGATCTTCTAATCTCACTGTGATGTGGACAACGAATTCTCCAATTCTATCATCCCCAACAGATTAATTTGCACCATTTTATTAATACTGAACTAAAAAAATGAGAATAGCAGAGGTCTAACTATTGTACCAAAGGAGTCCATAGGACAACATCCATGTGCCATAGTCTAATCATCAGCAAAAAACTGTTGGCTGTAACCAGTGGTGGGATTCAAATAATTTAACAACCAGTTCCGGTGGTGGGATTCAAATAATTTAACAACTGTTTACAAGCACAATTTTAACAACCGGTTCTGCCGAAGTGGTACGAATCTGCTGAATCCCACCGCTGGCTGTAACCTACAAAAATTTTGATCTGACCATTTTTAAAGATGAAGCACATAATGGTTGAAGATACCCATACTGAGCCTGTGAGTGTGTGGGTTGGAGGATGAACAATGTGCAAATATTCAGATCTCTGTGGCCATCAGGTGTGTGCTTGAAAGGGGAGGCTGGCAGCCCCGAGGCCAGTTTGGGAAACAGCATCCTAGTTGCAAACCCTGTAGAGTTCCAAAATGGAATTTATGCAACAAAATCACATGCTCCAAAATGAATCCATGGGAAGGTACCTGATTATCATCCAAGAGTCTGCTTACATAAGGATTATCTAAGACATCGACTGATAAGTATATCCTGTGCAAGGCTTCCTAAATGTTTTAGAATATGTAGATCTGATCAGTAGTAGAATCAGCACTGGAGAATTTTCTGGCTATCTAGGAGCACATTTTTATTTTGTTACATATTTTTCACCTCCCTCCCCTCCAACCTTCAAAGGACCTCACATTGTATTCCACCAATGTACATGCCTTGATGAGATCATGCTTTCCCTGAAAGACCAGGAGACACTTGGAGACACTTCAGAATATTTCAGGAAAATCATGGGGACACTTTGAGACACTACAGGTTCATAACTTTGGGGACACTTCCTAGATTCTCAGCTGATGGCCATGGTCCTGAGAGTTATGTCAGGTACAGCCATGGTTGGAAGCTATAGGTCTGACCACTGTCATTCATACCTTGGTAACCTCTAAACTAGACTATCATGCACACTGACTGTATAGTGTGTGTGTGTGTGTGTGTGTGTGTGTGTGTGTGTGTGTGTGTGTGTCAGTATGTGGTAGATGTGAATCAGCATAATCCTGTAACATTGTGCCAAACATGGCTTTGGTTAATCCAATATATTTCCAGGTCCATTTCAGAGTGATGGTATTGACATTAAGCTCTAAATGGTCTGCGTTCCGGATACCCAGAGGACCCCTCTATTAAACTCCCAGAGAAGTTTCCCTGAAGCCCATATGTGTGTTCATATATGTCTTTATATATTCTAACCTCTTAAACCTCAGAAATACTAATCAGTACCATTAAGAGATTTTGCTTTGCTCCAGGCCAGCCAATACTGCACCATTTCAATTTAGGCTGGTCTGTGTATTCAGAGAGAAAAGATCCCCACATCCCTTTCATAAGCCTCTCAGGCAGTGTGAATGCAGACCAACATGGCTCATGGGGGAAATAATACAGAAAGTTTTACAAAGCCAAAGTGTACAGCATAAAGGGTTTATTGTATGCATACACAGACAGCTATTGGGGGAAATCTACAAGCAGAGCTACACAATATAAAAAGCAATAATTTGTAATACAAGAAACTGTATAATATTGTAGCAGTAAATGGAAGTATGGTCACCTGTTCTAAAAGGGAAAGCACTTACTGGTAGTTATTCCAGAAAAGGTCTGGTTTAGATTGTACAAAGATGTTTCAGTGCTATTTTGAACACTGGAATGAGGGGAAATGGTTTTAAGCCTATGTACAGATAGTTTAAATGATGCGATCAAGTTTCAAACTTTTTCAGAGATGTACAGAACAGGCAGATGTACAGAAATGATCTGTATAGTGTGTGTGTGTGTGTGTGTGTGTGTGTGTGTGTGTGTGTGTGTGTGTGTGTGTGTGTGTGTGTGTGTGTGTGTGTGTGTGTGTGTGTGTGTGTGTGTGTGTGTGTGTGTGTGTGTGTGTGTGTGTGTGTGTGTGTGTGTGTGGTGTCTTTGGGAGCTCACATGCAGGATGTGAAAGCAATGGCCGGCTGCTGCTGTTGCTGCTGCTCCCGAGCACCTGGTCTGCTAAGGCATTTGCAATCTCAGATCAAGGAAGATCAAGATTGGTAACCAAAGAGCGACTTCTCCTCCATAAATCTTTTAAAGCTATCCAGGTTAGCAGCCATCACCACCTCCTGTGGCAACATATTCCAAACACCAATCACGTGTTGCATGAAGAAATGTTTCCTTTTATTAGTCCTAATTGTTCTCCCCAGCATTTTCAATGTATGCCCCCTGGTTTTAGTACATATACTAAATGTTGACTAAAATCAACATTTAAAATCAAGAATAAAAACTAAAAATATGTCGACAACAGATTTTTGATGTTCCAATGCAGGTCTTATACAGGATTATGCAAGAAGACATTTAAGTATCCAGTATGAACCTGAACTATGACATCAAGAATATTATGAGCAAAAAACTGGACTCAGAAGTGGATACCTGATTATGACAATGCCAATAGGTTAGGCTAATGCATTAGCTCACAATTTATAAGCACTGATAAGAAAGAAAAGACTTCTCAGAAAATATCTTCACACAAAATGGCAGGAGTTTCTTGTACTCTGAAATAAGGTTAAGCCTGTTGATGGTAATGATGGTTGCTATGCTTATAAAAACGATACTTGTAATATAATGGATTAATTCTGCTTCCTTGTTTATATCTTTTTTTAAACCTTTCATAAGGATATGTGAATTATGTAAATTACTGTAATTTATTCTAAAACAAAGACAAAAAGCATCTATTTATTTACAAAAATTATACCCTCTCTTTCTGCCTTCATCTGAGCAGCCAAGTAGCGAACAAATTAAAAACATACATAACAAAAACACATATTTAATGCCCTCACATAATTAAAACAATTCTACAGCATTTGAAAATGGCTTTCTGAAATTCTGAAATTCTAATAACAGGTGCTGCAGAACTTTTTGTCAAGCTACAGATGCAGACCTTGGAGAGGCACGAGAGGATACAGGCCCCAGGTGCCACCTGCGAATGTCACATGAAGGGTGCATTTTGGCCGGCTTCCCCCTTCCCCCCCCCCCCCCCGGCAGGTCAGAAAGATGGCTGAAGTGCTGTGGGGATGGGCAAAGCAGAGCAGGGAGTGGGCACGGGCTGCACAGCTCCTCCATTGCCAGGAGTACAGGGGATTGCTGGCTGCACCTACTGGGCTGGGTCAGAGGAGCTGAACAGAGCCACCTGGGAGCTGAGTTAAGCTGTGGCACCCCTGCCTTGGCCCTTCTGGACACATGGGCCCTCCAGACCTCCTTCCATGGCAGAGAGCAGCCAGGCATTTGTTTCCCTGTGCCACACAAGGCTGAAGACACCAGCCAGTGTAAAACAAGCCCCTCCCCTGCGTCCAAGGATGTGCTGCTAGGTGTTGCATTCAGCAAGAGCCTCACACCCCACAGAGCCTGCCACCCACACAAGTTACACACAGTCAAAGCTGACATCCCTCTTTCTAGGCCAGGGGTAGGGAACCTGCGGCTCTCCAGATGTTCAGGAACTACAATTCCCATCAGCCCCTACCAGCCCCCCCCCCCCCCCCACCCCCCCCCCCCCCCCCCCCCCCCCCCCCCCCCCCCCCCCCCCCCCCCCCCTCCCCCCCCCCCCCCCCCCCCCCACCCACCCCCGCGCCCGCCGCCCCCCCCCCCCCCCCCCCACCCCCCCCCCCCCCCGCCCCGCCCCCGCCCCCCCCCGCCCCCCCCCAACCCCCCCCCCCCCCCCCCCCCCCCCCCCCCCAACCCCCCCCCCCCCCACCCCCCCCCCCCCCGGCCTCCCCCCCCCCCCACCCCCCCCCCCCCCCCCCCCCCCCCCCCCCCACCCCCCCCCCCCCCCACCCCCCCCCCCCCCCACCCCCCCCCCCCCCCACCCCCCCCCCCCCCCACCCCCCCCCCCCCCCACCCCCCCCCCCCCCCACCCCCCCCCCCCCCCACCCCCCCCCCCCCCCACCCCCCCCCCCCCCCACCCCCCCCCCCCCCCACCCCCCCCCCCCCCCACCCCCCCCCCCCCCCACCCCCCCCCCCCCCCACCCCCCCCCCCCCCCACCCCCCCCCCCCCCCACCCCCCCCCCCCCCCACCCCCCCCCCCCCCCACCCCCCCCCCCCCCCACCCCCCCCCCCCCCCACCCCCCCCCCCCCCCACCCCCCCCCCCCCCCACCCCCCCCCCCCCCCACCCCCCCCCCCCCCCACCCCCCCCCCCCCCCACCCCCCCCCCCCCCCACCCCCCCCCCCCCCCACCCCCCCCCCCCCCCACCCCCCCCCCCCCCCACCCCCCCCCCCCCCCACCCCCCCCCCCCCCCACCCCCCCCCCCCCCCACCCCCCCCCCCCCCCACCCCCCCCCCCCCCCACCCCCCCCCCCCCCCACCCCCCCCCCCCCCCACCCCCCCCCCCCCCCACCCCCCCCCCCCCCCACCCCCCCCCCCCCCCACCCCCCCCCCCCCCCACCCCCCCCCCCCCCCACCCCCCCCCCCCCCCACCCCCCCCCCCCCCCACCCCCCCCCCCCCCCACCCCCCCCCCCCCCCACCCCCCCCCCCCCCCACCCCCCCCCCCCCCCACCCCCCCCCCCCCCCACCCCCCCCCCCCCCCACCCCCCCCCCCCCCCACCCCCCCCCCCCCCCACCCCCCCCCCCCCCCACCCCCCCCCCCCCCCACCCCCCCCCCCCCCCACCCCCCCCCCCCCCCACCCCCCCCCCCCCCCACCCCCCCCCCCCCCCACCCCCCCCCCCCCCCACCCCCCCCCCCCCCCACCCCCCCCCCCCCCCACCCCCCCCCCCCCCCACCCCCCCCCCCCCCCACCCCCCCCCCCCCCCACCCCCCCCCCCCCCCACCCCCCCCCCCCCCCACCCCCCCCCCCCCCCACCCCCCCCCCCCCCCACCCCCCCCCCCCCCCACCCCCCCCCCCCCCCACCCCCCCCCCCCCCCACCCCCCCCCCCCCCCACCCCCCCCCCCCCCCACCCCCCCCCCCCCCCACCCCCCCCCCCCCCCACCCCCCCCCCCCCCCACCCCCCCCCCCCCCCACCCCCCCCCCCCCCCACCCCCCCCCCCCCCCACCCCCCCCCCCCCCCACCCCCCCCCCCCCCCACCCCCCCCCCCCCCCACCCCCCCCCCCCCCCACCCCCCCCCCCCCCCACCCCCCCCCCCCCCCACCCCCCCCCCCCCCCACCCCCCCCCCCCCCCACCCCCCCCCCCCCCCACCCCCCCCCCCCCCCACCCCCCCCCCCCCCCACCCCCCCCCCCCCCCACCCCCCCCCCCCCCCACCCCCCCCCCCCCCCACCCCCCCCCCCCCCCACCCCCCCCCCCCCCCACCCCCCCCCCCCCCCACCCCCCCCCCCCCCCACCCCCCCCCCCCCCCACCCCCCCCCCCCCCCACCCCCCCCCCCCCCCACCCCCCCCCCCCCCCACCCCCCCCCCCCCCCACCCCCCCCCCCCCCCACCCCCCCCCCCCCCCACCCCCCCCCCCCCCCACCCCCCCCCCCCCCCACCCCCCCCCCCCCCCACCCCCCCCCCCCCCCACCCCCCCCCCCCCCCACCCCCCCCCCCCCCCACCCCCCCCCCCCCCCACCCCCCCCCCCCCCCACCCCCCCCCCCCCCCACCCCCCCCCCCCCCCACCCCCCCCCCCCCCCACCCCCCCCCCCCCCCACCCCCCCCCCCCCCCACCCCCCCCCCCCCCCACCCCCCCCCCCCCCCACCCCCCCCCCCCCCCACCCCCCCCCCCCCCCACCCCCCCCCCCCCCCACCCCCCCCCCCCCCCACCCCCCCCCCCCCCCACCCCCCCCCCCCCCCACCCCCCCCCCCCCCCACCCCCCCCCCCCCCCACCCCCCCCCCCCCCCACCCCCCCCCCCCCCCACCCCCCCCCCCCCCCACCCCCCCCCCCCCCCACCCCCCCCCCCCCCCACCCCCCCCCCCCCCCACCCCCCCCCCCCCCCACCCCCCCCCCCCCCCACCCCCCCCCCCCCCCACCCCCCCCCCCCCCCACCCCCCCCCCCCCCCACCCCCCCCCCCCCCCACCCCCCCCCCCCCCCACCCCCCCCCCCCCCCACCCCCCCCCCCCCCCACCCCCCCCCCCCCCCACCCCCCCCCCCCCCCACCCCCCCCCCCCCCCACCCCCCCCCCCCCCCACCCCCCCCCCCCCCCACCCCCCCCCCCCCCCACCCCCCCCCCCCCCCACCCCCCCCCCCCCCCACCCCCCCCCCCCCCCACCCCCCCCCCCCCCCACCCCCCCCCCCCCCCACCCCCCCCCCCCCCCACCCCCCCCCCCCCCCACCCCCCCCCCCCCCCACCCCCCCCCCCCCCCACCCCCCCCCCCCCCCACCCCCCCCCCCCCCCACCCCCCCCCCCCCCCACCCCCCCCCCCCCCCACCCCCCCCCCCCCCCACCCCCCCCCCCCCCCACCCCCCCCCCCCCCCACCCCCCCCCCCCCCCACCCCCCCCCCCCCCCACCCCCCCCCCCCCCCACCCCCCCCCCCCCCCACCCCCCCCCCCCCCCACCCCCCCCCCCCCCCACCCCCCCCCCCCCCCACCCCCCCCCCCCCCCACCCCCCCCCCCCCCCACCCCCCCCCCCCCCCACCCCCCCCCCCCCCCACCCCCCCCCCCCCCCACCCCCCCCCCCCCCCACCCCCCCCCCCCCCCACCCCCCCCCCCCCCCACCCCCCCCCCCCCCCACCCCCCCCCCCCCCCACCCCCCCCCCCCCCCACCCCCCCCCCCCCCCACCCCCCCCCCCCCCCACCCCCCCCCCCCCCCACCCCCCCCCCCCCCCACCCCCCCCCCCCCCCACCCCCCCCCCCCCCCACCCCCCCCCCCCCCCACCCCCCCCCCCCCCCACCCCCCCCCCCCCCCACCCCCCCCCCCCCCCACCCCCCCCCCCCCCCACCCCCCCCCCCCCCCACCCCCCCCCCCCCCCACCCCCCCCCCCCCCCACCCCCCCCCCCCCCCACCCCCCCCCCCCCCCACCCCCCCCCCCCCCCACCCCCCCCCCCCCCCACCCCCCCCCCCCCCCACCCCCCCCCCCCCCCACCCCCCCCCCCCCCCACCCCCCCCCCCCCCCACCCCCCCCCCCCCCCACCCCCCCCCCCCCCCACCCCCCCCCCCCCCCACCCCCCCCCCCCCCCACCCCCCCCCCCCCCCACCCCCCCCCCCCCCCACCCCCCCCCCCCCCCACCCCCCCCCCCCCCCACCCCCCCCCCCCCCCACCCCCCCCCCCCCCCACCCCCCCCCCCCCCCACCCCCCCCCCCCCCCACCCCCCCCCCCCCCCACCCCCCCCCCCCCCCACCCCCCCCCCCCCCCACCCCCCCCCCCCCCCACCCCCCCCCCCCCCCACCCCCCCCCCCCCCCACCCCCCCCCCCCCCCACCCCCCCCCCCCCCCACCCCCCCCCCCCCCCACCCCCCCCCCCCCCCACCCCCCCCCCCCCCCACCCCCCCCCCCCCCCACCCCCCCCCCCCCCCACCCCCCCCCCCCCCCACCCCCCCCCCCCCCCACCCCCCCCCCCCCCCACCCCCCCCCCCCCCCACCCCCCCCCCCCCCCACCCCCCCCCCCCCCCACCCCCCCCCCCCCCCACCCCCCCCCCCCCCCACCCCCCCCCCCCCCCACCCCCCCCCCCCCCCACCCCCCCCCCCCCCCACCCCCCCCCCCCCCCACCCCCCCCCCCCCCCACCCCCCCCCCCCCCCACCCCCCCCCCCCCCCACCCCCCCCCCCCCCCACCCCCCCCCCCCCCCACCCCCCCCCCCCCCCACCCCCCCCCCCCCCCACCCCCCCCCCCCCCCACCCCCCCCCCCCCCCACCCCCCCCCCCCCCCACCCCCCCCCCCCCCCACCCCCCCCCCCCCCCACCCCCCCCCCCCCCCACCCCCCCCCCCCCCCACCCCCCCCCCCCCCCACCCCCCCCCCCCCCCACCCCCCCCCCCCCCCACCCCCCCCCCCCCCCACCCCCCCCCCCCCCCACCCCCCCCCCCCCCCACCCCCCCCCCCCCCCACCCCCCCCCCCCCCCACCCCCCCCCCCCCCCACCCCCCCCCCCCCCCACCCCCCCCCCCCCCCACCCCCCCCCCCCCCCACCCCCCCCCCCCCCCACCCCCCCCCCCCCCCACCCCCCCCCCCCCCCACCCCCCCCCCCCCCCACCCCCCCCCCCCCCCACCCCCCCCCCCCCCCACCCCCCCCCCCCCCCACCCCCCCCCCCCCCCACCCCCCCCCCCCCCCACCCCCCCCCCCCCCCACCCCCCCCCCCCCCCACCCCCCCCCCCCCCCACCCCCCCCCCCCCCCACCCCCCCCCCCCCCCACCCCCCCCCCCCCCCACCCCCCCCCCCCCCCACCCCCCCCCCCCCCCACCCCCCCCCCCCCCCACCCCCCCCCCCCCCCACCCCCCCCCCCCCCCACCCCCCCCCCCCCCCACCCCCCCCCCCCCCCACCCCCCCCCCCAAGGCCCCCCCACCACCCCCCCCCCACCCCCCGCCCCCCCCACCCCCACCCCCCCCCACCCCCCCCACCCCCCCACCCCCCCCGCCCCCCCACCCCCCCCCCCCCCCCCCCCCAATTGGCCATGCTGGCAGGGGCTGATGGGAATTGTAGTTCATAACATCTGGAGTGCCAAAGGTTTGCCACCACGGCCTTATACAATGAATGAGGGTGGTTCTTGTGGGCTATGATCTTTACTTGCACTACTAATACAGCCTGCAGTAAAAAAAAAGGCCACAGGCATGCAGAAACAGTCAACGGTAACAAATTAAATAGAATCCATAAACACATCACATTACTGAAAACAGATTAGGCACTAATATATGATATATTACATACGCACAAACACAACTGCTGTCCCAAATAGTGAATGATTGTGCCCTCTCCCCCCACTCCCCAGAACTGCCCAACAGTTCTAGCTATGATTATCATTCAGAGAACTGTTTATTCATAAAAATATCCAGGATTCTGAGAAAAATTCTCTTTTTAAAAAAAATCTAATTTAGGGGTCAACTACCTCAAAGATGATAATGAAGGAAAACCAGCAGAATTTGCTCAGCGTGAGCACTTTCTCATTGGTACAGTTAGATTGGAGTTCAGTAGCACCTTGGAGAGCAAGGTGGGGGTATAAGCTTTTGAGAGTCAAAATTCCCTTAATCAGATACGAGTTGCAATGTAGATTTCTGAATCCTTATATCCCAGTCAGGTGTGGGAGGGTGCTGCAAAGAAGGAACTCAGGATACAGAGGTCCAAGGAACATAGTAATTCAGCACTCAACTCGAACTGGTTCAACGCAGCATTATATAAGCAGTTGCACCCAGTGGTGGGATTCAAATAATTTAACAACCAGTTCTGGTGGTGGGATTCAAATAATTTAACAACTGATTGTTTACAATCACCATTTTAACAAGTGGTTCTGCCGAAGTGGTGCGAACGTGCTGAATCCCACCACAGATTGCACCCCATTTACCACTAAGAGGTGCCACAAAGGCCCGGGGACCAAAGCCTGGCATAAGAGCAAAACACTGCTTCCTATAAAATGATTTCTTCTTATGTTGGGTTTTGGGATCCATCTTGTATGTCAAGCTTGGGCAAGAAGGCAGTTGGCCACTGAACTTTCCCTTGGCCCAAAGATGTGCCTGGCTGGACAGTGGAGCTAGCTAATTCCCATTCGTTACCCTCATTACTTAACCTATCTGCACCCATCCCAACAATCAATTAGTATTCAAGAGAATAGTCCAGGAATTCTCTTGAGTCCTGATGACACACCAAGCCTCTCCCTTCCTCCCTCTCTTTTGGAACCCTGGAAAAGCAATTGTTCCTTTGTCTCTGGCTTTCCTGCCAGCTTGCCTTAAACCAAGGACCCATTTTGAGGTATAAGTATTAGTCCTTTGAACATTCATGGTGTATGAGTCTTGGATCAGTTCATGTACCTCCACTTGCATGTGGAATCTCCCTTTTGTTCCTAGAAATGCTGGTCATTCTCCTCTTCAGCACCACTCCCCTAGCTCTCTCTTCAAGACTGGTAATTATCACCCATCTCTGAAATCCTATCCCTCCTTTTTCTCTTAGCCACACTTGGTGTATCTTGTGTGTACATCTTCATTGCTTAAAATATATTTCTGGTTTTTATTATTTATTCCTTAATAAAACCAATTTTAATTATACAACTACCTGCTGATTTGAGAGTTTTCACCCAGGACTATCCTAGCATACTTAGTTTAAAGATCCCTGATACGCCTTCTAACTCCTTGCCTCCAGCTGATTTCCCCAACTAAAGTGGAGACTACCTACTAAGAATAACAATTAATGACCTGCAAATTATGTTGAACAATGATATTCCTCTTCCATGGGCATTGGGAGCTAAACCTCCTCTTGCTTGGAGATAGCCTCCAAAACTTAAACAATCTCTCACCCTCAACAATTCCCTTCCTAACATGGACATAAGAACAAGCCAGCTGGATCAGACCAGAGTCCATCTAGTCCAGCTCTCTGCTACTCGCAATGGCCCACCAGGTGCCTTTGGGAGCTCACATGCAGGATGTGAAATCAAAGGCCTTTTGCGGCTGTTGCTCCCGAGCCCTGGTCTATTAAGGCATTTGCAATCTCAGATCAAAGAGGATCAAGATTGGTAGCCATAAATCGACTTCTCCATAAATCTATCGACCTTGATCAGTTACAAGAAAATACCAAGGAATGAGCAACATCTGGTTTCCTTGTAGTGTGTCTGTTACCTAGACTTTAAAAGAAGGATGGAATGACTATAGGATAAAGCGCTCCAGCAGAAGCCTTGGGTGTCCAGAGGTTATACGCTGGCTGCTTGAGCGGTAGAGAACGTCACCTGTACTGGGACCAGGACCAGGACCTGCAACAATCCAAGATGCCAACTCTGTCCTCAAATTCACTGAAAATACAATAACCTGATCTGACCATTACCAGCCATACCATCTCAGGCTCATTCATTTGTTTATTTTCTGATGTTATACCGGCTATCGGATATCATCAATGCTCTTCTTTTCTCTCTATTGGACAAACAGGGCAGTCTCCACACAAAAGAATAAATGGACATAAATTCAACATAAAAACCCGCATTAAAAAAAAACCAGTGGGAAAACATTTTAATCTTTCCGGTCCTTCCATTGCTGACCTAAGAGTGGCAATTCTCAAGCAGAGAAGTTTCAGCGGGAGATCACGTGAGATTGCTGAACTTGGATTCATTTTTAAGTTCAGAACCATGGAGCCCACAGAGGATTCTTATCTCACTACAAATGCTATGTTTCTGCCCTCAAGCATTTTCCCTCTGCTCTAATCAAGCTAATTACTATGCACATTATACCTCTGCATCATGACTTCCTTCATTGCAACACACTTTCCACCTTCTGACTGGCATATAAGGACTCAGAAATCTCCACTCCAACTTGGATCTGATGAAGGGAACTCTGACTTTTGAAAGCCACCCCCACAATATTATTTGTCTCTCAGGTACTACTGCACTCGAACCTAGTTGTTCTACTGCAGATCAACAAAGCCACCCACTGGAACTATTCTCATTGCTGGAAGGCAATGGATATGGTGCAGGAAGTGGCCTGCCATTTGGCTGCTTCCCAGCCTTCTTGTCCTCTGCTGTCACTGCCTCTTCCATGCCATCATTAGACAGCCCCTCCCTGCACCTTCTCCTTGCTCCAGCCCCTTGGGTAAGTGCCTTGGCTGCTGGTGCAGCCCTTGGGCCCAAGGGAGAGGAGCTGATGAACCCAAGGTGTGTGTGTGTGTGGGGGGGAAGCCTGGCTGGGTGGTGGAGCAAGCAGCAGGGTGGGGGGAATGTTGGCCACTATGGGGGAGTCCTGGGTGGCAGGCAAAGTGTTGGACACTGTCTTGGGACACAAACAATTTGGAATTAATTCTCACTGGTTACCCCCTCCCCCCAAAAACCTCAACATGTGGTAGAGAAAGTTTGGGATACATGTTCCAGTGTTGGAATAGAGCTGGGGAAGGTTCAAATCTTTGCCCTGCCTTGGACACTCCAGGATGCCCTGGGGTCAGTCACTCTTTCTCAGTCTAGCCTACCTCACAGAGCTGTTCTGAGGATAAAATGGAGGAGTGAAGCATTGCATACACCATACTAAGTTTATTGGTAATAATATGATAGGATGAAGAAGTGCGTTCCCTTCAGTCCTCCTGACAGATCAGCATCATAGTTAAGAACAGTCAGTGCAATAGTTTCTTACCAAGAACAATTCAGGATAACAGAAGGGTGCTAATAGTCTGTGTCAGAAGTCAAGGACAGACCGAAACGATAGCAGGGATGCCGTCTAAAGAATGAGGACCGACTGTTTTTAGCTTCTCTCACACACGGCTGTCAGAATACCTGTGATAAGTTGACAGCAGGTTAGGAGGGCAATCAGCTCAGTGGTCAGAGATAAGTGGACAGAGATGAATGATGGGCATTAATACTGAGGAAACTGGAGAGCGTGCCCTCTGTTATATCAGATGACATCTGAGGAATTATCAGGCTCCCTTTAAACAGACTGCTTTGCTTAAAGTATCTGTAGAACATGTCATGCAAGAAGGCAAGTTACATTTATATGACTGGCCTGTCAAAACAATATTGTCAAAATGGCAGGTGAGTTGTTTTTTCACCCCTGTGGAGATGGCTTGTTTCCCTATAGAACTGAACTAATCGAGAGATGGCTTCCTGCAGGGACCCTGGTGATCGAGCCTCCATTTTGAGTCATGTCTCCTTGTTCTTCAGCCTCTTCCGAGATGGGAATCACACATCCATTTAATCCATTTTATGCTAAAATCAAGTCAGAGTACCTGATGGCCCCATCCACAAAGCACTGAAGTAGACATAGAAACTCTGGTTACATCATGAAGGGATGCATTGTATCCCTCCCACAGGCTGCAGTGCAGCCTGTATGCTGAAATGTGAAACTAAGACATTTGGCCTGCCTTGTGGCTATCAGGTGCAGCCCCAGAGAATAGAATAGCAAGCAGTCAGGAGTCATTGCTTCTGGAGAATCAAACATCTGCTCAAACCAGTGGATTACTTGGGAAAGTCTGGCAAGATCTGTGAAACTCTGCTGACTCTTTCTCCTCCCACTGCTCAGGTCAGGCCAGGTCAAAGAAGCTTTTCCTAAAGTGTCCAGGAGATTCTTCCTGAAATCTTTCTAGCACTTAATTCCTGCAAATCTCTGTCCCCCATTAGTTATCACATGTCCAGCTGGAGGTAGGGGAAGCTGGACCATCCCTTGTTTCTAGCTAGACCTATTAGCATTTCTAAAAGGGTGGCTGAGGCGAGGATAGTGATTGAACTGACTTTCCCCCCCTTGCCTGAGAGAAAAACCTTGTAGAATTCAAAGTGAAGGTTTTGCTCAAAGTTCAAACCAAAGAAAAAATTCATTTATTCACATTTCTTCAAAGGATTTAGACCAAAGCAATTTTATATAGGACTGCACTATTAGAAAAACTAGTGTGAGTAATAGAATGTTCACAAACATTCTAATGGGGATAGTCCATAAAATGCTGATAAATTGTATAGAGATCGCAAAGGAAGCAGGGTTTTTTTTTTAACTGTTTGCCATTGTCAGGAAAATGTTTAAGGGATTATTGGAGAGTGTGCAGAATCACAGGATTTTGAAATCAGAGGTGGGTTGTGAGGGGTGAGTCATAAATGGTATAGATAATATGATATAAATGTGAAGTTGTTTTTAACAAATGAGGATAACTTCTTTCAGCGCTTGAGTTTATTTGTATGCGTATGTATGCATCTGTAATACTCTAGTGCACCTCTGAGAACTTTTCATAACAATGTTCTGGGTAAAATGTTTTGGTGGCTTTCAAACTGCAGAAGAACTTTCCCACTTTGACTTGTTTGCCAAGGAACCATCTCATGTCTACCATAGAAGCCCAGTGCTTTACTAGATCACAACCACAGTGAATTTTGGGTGGTGTTCTAGGGAACAGAGTTTACCATAAATGCTAACCAGGCATCCTGGCCCTCATTTTTATTTACTAGATCACAGCCAGCATTCCCCTACAGCTATACAAGGCAGAGGAAGATCAGGAAAGCTTTCCACAATTACTGCTATTCTAATTTGGGAAGCTGTTTGTGACACCATTTGATAACAAATGCTACAATCAATCTGAGCATTGGGGTGCTATCTATATCATTTTTCTTTTTGCTTCAAGAAAAAGCTTCTTTTGCAAAATTATATCATGACTTCTGGAAACTGGCTATAAATCCTGGTCTTAGTGGTGCTATAAACACTGCGTAAATCAGATCCTATTTTAAGCTGAGCCATGCAGGGAAAATATTGCTCAATGAACTAGAGGAGAAATGGTCAAGAAAGCAGAGTGAGGAAGGACAGGTTTTCTTGCCTGCATGAAATTGGCTGTTCTGGACAAGGAGGTTAGTTTCTATCTGACTGCTTGTGAGTGCACAGAGGGTGGCCAGCAGGTAGGATTAGAATCGCTTGCTGACCAAAGAATTCTACAATACCACAAGCCATGGAAGCTCTGAGTCAGCAGGGTAGATGAGGTTCAGCTCAAAGTTACTGCTTCAGTAGTTATGAAATGTACTATATGACCTGCAGTGACAAAACAAATGACATGCTCCTTCCAAAGCAAGGCTGTGTCCTTCCCTCGTTGCATGTTTTAGGAGAATTTTAGTTGTTTTTTGACAATAGAGCAAGACCCTAATCTGGGAGCCTCCAGTCCTTTGAGCCTGCAGCCACCTGTGGAATTTTGAGTGCCACTCCATGTGCCACTCCAAATGGCTGCTACAGTGAGAGGGGAAGTTACTGGTGGGGACCACGGTGCTCCTAGAGACCAAGTTGGGAATCCCTGCCTTAACTGAAGCTCCCCAGGCAGTGATAAGGCATCTGTGTTTACTTTGAATGAAAACCCCAAGTAGGTGCATGTGTGTAGTCAACAGCATCATAGCCATTATGTGTTATATTAATGGAAGTCTCATTGTCTAATTCAGGCCCATGCTGCAGAGCGCGCTGGCGAGTAGAGTGCTCATTGTGGCTAGTACCCATAAACTTGTGCTTTACATGCATGATTTTAAATTGTGCAGGTGATGATTTAGATACATGCCAAAAAAAGAAGGGACCAAGTCAATGTATATTTGGAAGGAGTCTTAAGCTTTTAGTATGGAGAATTTCAGCAGGCACAGCTTCTCTTGCCACTGTAGCACAGGTGCTGGGAGATGCCGTACCTGTTGAAAAACTCTTGTCAAGCAACTGTTGAAAGCATAAACTCTTCTCCGGTATTTAATATGACAGCCGTTAGAATAGGCTGCACCAGGGGATCCATGTGCTAGCATATGAACAAAGAGCACCCGGAAAAATTATTAAAGGCACACTAGTCCTTTGCATCGTTATATGTGGCACCACTACTTATCTTTTGCTTGAAAACTCTGCTATTACAGTCTTCCTCCTTTGTTCCTGTGTGACATGCCTCATGCTTGTCTTTCACATTTCTGTCAGCGTATATCAATTTAGAAGTATGCAATTGCTTTGACCCTACCTTGCCAAAAAGTGTTAGGATTAGAATGGAGCCAGGAAGACCAGCATTACTGTCAACATGAAGGACTGGGAATTGTTCAGTTGTGGACCAGTGCAGACCCTGTAAGGCTAGTGTTGCCTTGAAGGATATGAAATGATAGATATGGGTTTAAAGTACCATATATCTAGGGCAAGGCTAGCAATGTAGCATGTTGGAACAGAAATGAAATAACTAAGGGGCAAGAATGCAGTAGACCAGGAAAAGGGGCTGAAGCCAAAGCTTGGGTAAAGAATTTAGGGAATGTTGTTGGTTACTATTGGAAATAGAACGATGGACCAGACAGACCTGTGTGAATTGATCAAAGTAATTCTTATGAAAAGTGTAGATGGTGAACTCTCACTGTTGCTCAGGTACAGCGTTTAAGAGAAGCCTGTCCTCCTAGGCTTACTATGTTTGCAGAATGGGTCCAGGAGGCAAATGAGGGGTGAGGTTGCTGAGATGGGTGGGCCAGCACTGAGGTTGGGTGGTATGGAGGTCATGGTGGCCCGGGGCTGGTACCTGCTTGGTACAATAGAAGGGAGCCAGGCAGAAGGGGCCATGTGATTAGGGAGATCAGGGCTCCACCCAGACCCGCCTCCGCTGCAACTTAGCCCAACACTACAGACCTGCCCTCACTTGGAGTGGCCTTCTATTCAATTAGGCACACTTTCTCTCTTAACTACCTTCCCTTTGTTCTGCTATCCATACAGACAAGGCCTCTGGTCTGCCATAGTGCATGAGCTTCCTGACATGGGGTCACATGTCCCCATATGGAGGCCATTCAGTCATGTGTGGGGTGGAAAATCACCCCCACACCTCTTCTCTTTCACCCCCCATTGCACCCTGGCATTCATACTTGACACAGGCTGCTAACACTAACAGAGTATCCAAGGCCTCGGATAACCCTGCCTTGGATTCACCTGCCCATCCCCACCCAGGCCCTGCAGCAACCTACCCAACGCTGGAGCCAGGGCCGAGGAGAGGTGAGCGGGGGAGGCAGGGGCCACAGGAGGCCTGTATCCACATCTGGCTGTATGCTGACAAATGACGTGGCTGCAGGTGGCACTCAGGTGGGCAGCTCGGACATGAGCTGCAGGAGCCCCTTGGCCTCGTGCTGTGCAGCGAGCCTGAGGCGAGGCCCCCTGCCTGAGCCAGAAGCTATGGGGGAGGACGAGCAAAAGCGAGCTAAGAAGGGGGAGGATGGGCCCGCAGGCTAAGAAGGGGGTGGAGCACAAATTGGGGGTGGTCGGGTGGGCAACTGCCTTGGGGGGGCAGAACTCAGTTCTTGCCTTGGACTCCATTTTCTATTGATACGCCACTGGTCAGTACTCCTTCTTCTGTAGTCAATAAAAGCTGTGACCTATTTTTCCCTCCACCCAGTTTCCTCCCTTCCTTGCCCCTGGATCCACAATGAGCATCCTTTTGGGGAGCTGAACCTTCAGATGCTGTTCTGCATCTTAAAAGAAAATGGTGAAAATACATAGACTTTGTATGGTTATTTTCATGATGTAAGTGAAGTTTGATGGCGGGGAGAGCGGGCGGGTAGAAAGAGCTAGTACAAGAATGTTTTGTACTGGAATTATTGGCATTTTCCCTGGGCTTGCAAACAAATAATAATTTTCCCTTATTCCACTAAAAGTGCCTGGCTCTAAGAGGACAAACAAATGGGAATCTTTCCCTGTAATTGAACAAAACTAAATCAGTTATGCTGTCAACAGCATCAAAATATTGTATCATCACACTGTAAATGTTAGTGGAAATGTTTAGATACATTCAGAAGAATGGGTAGGAGGAGAACAGTCTCTCTGTCAGGCTAGTTGTGCCAGTTTTAGTGCGCAGCTCCACTACTTTGGCTTTTAACATCTCGGGAACTGTAATATCATACAAAGCACACTGGAAAGTTTTAGGCTGATCAAAAGAACTAGAAAGCCCTTCTCCTGCTCACAGCGGTACTCCACTGACATGAGCTACTGAGAAGGCATACACAGATGAGGAAGGGGATATAAGATAGGCTCTCAGGTTTAGAGAGGAATGTCTCATGTTTTCAGAAAACATGTGAAGCAGTTATGGTTGCCAAGTCTATCCTGGCAACGAGTCGGAGGTTTAGGGGGATGGGTTTGGGGCAGTGATCAGCATCACCTGCATGATGACATCACTTCCGGCTTATGTGGAGGTGCTGACATCATGCACTTGTAAAAAAAAAAACCTCTGTGGTTTCCAAACCTAAAGTGATGTCGTCCTGTAGGTGACACTGATTGCTCCTCCTTCATCCCCCCATCCTGCTTCTGCCCATTTACCAGCTGAACGTCAGTGGGTAGCAGAAGCAATTGGCAGCTGATTACCTGTCATTATCATGCAATTGGGAACCCTAGAAGTATTCCCTTTCTACAGGATGCTTGAGCAACTACTGCTTCAACTGCCAGGTTTTGATGCACGGTCATAAACAAATGATTTTATTTTTGCTTTGTATGTTGTCTTTTAATTTTTTTGAATCTTGTTTTGGGTCTTTGTACTATGCCATTAAAGGTTATCTGTTATCTGTTAACTACTGTTTCTATAGTGTGGCTGTGGCCACCCCCACTGCCACTCTACCCCTTTTTTTAAACTGTAGGGCAGATTTTTCCAGCTTTTGCCTTTTTGGTCCCTCAGGACTGAATAGTCTTTCTGGCAGAGTGTGATGGTTTCAGGCTACAGTTCTAACATTGTCCTACCCTAAGGTGTAGAATGCCTTTCTCTTTTCAAACAGATCCCCTTAAAAGTGGCACTAGAGAACTGAGGCAGGTCCAAACAAATTGAAAGCAAAATTTATTGAACAAACAAGCATGGAATTATGAAGAAAATCAGCAGATGGAAATCAGGCAGGAATAAGCTATGTACAATTTTAGGTTTCTGTCACAGGCACAGGATTTTGTCAAGCTTTCTAGGTTTCTTATTATGAAAGTGCAGTTTTGTCTTTAGTTACTCTTATATGTTACTGGCTTATAGATTCAAAAAGACTGGGTTCTAAAAGGCTGGTGCCCTTTCTCTAAGTACACACTGACTCCCAGTACACACACTGTTAGATACCCACTCTACAGAAATCTCCCTCATGAGATAATTTGAGCAGATTACTAATACACCAGACATGGGCTGATTATACAGAGCTGCTCTGCCATTCATTGAGGTAACATTTAGTTCATAGTTTGTTTGAGTTTGACAGCCCATAGGCCATACACCAATTTTTTAAAACTTTTACTACAGCCCGCGTAACAGAATTTTGCCGCATCTACTGCACAGTTTTGATTTAGACCATTTTAAAACAACCTTAATTTTATGATATCTGGAAAAGGGGCAAATTTAATTATCCATTTTGCTAGAAACTTATTTTCCCTGCTTCATATTTAGGACAATTAAAAACATATGTACAGATGATTCAAGTATGTTCATTTGATAGTCACAGAATCTTTGATTTGAAGGAGTTCATAAATAGCAGCCCTTGATATGTTTAGACTATTGCAAATTAGATTGGAAACTATTCCTAGGTATCTAAATTCATTTACTTGTTGGAATTTATGCACACCAATCCCCCCCCCCCCAAAAAAAAGGTTTTATAGCAGATTTGGAAAATACCATTATTTTGGATTTATCATCATTTATTTCTAGGAGTTCAGTTTTACAGTAGTCTACAAAGGTTCTGATTTAATCTCTGATAATTTAGGTAAGTCGACTTTTCTCTCTTCCTCTCCAGCTAAACTTGCAATGGCAGTTAAATTGCACACTAAAAACAAAGACTGTGTATTGGTAAACATATCTGTCCCTCTATCTCCCCCCCCCTCCCAGTGCAGAACGGTTAAAACTGAAATAGATATTCAGTGGACTATATTGGAAAATTATTGGACTTGCAAAATTAATATCCTCAAGTGGCCATAATAATTGGAGGAAATTTTAATGCTAGAATAGGCTCGAATGATAATGAAATTCTTCATTCAAAATTCTGTTTACTGTCAGAGGCAGAGAGAGAAGAGGGAGGTGACTGTAAAAGCACCAGCAGCAAGAGAAGAACCCGGCAGAGGCAAGCAGAGCTGCTATACTCTGAGTCTGCACCAACAGAGCATGAAGGCAGGATAGTTAATTGTCAGTTTTGGGGTTTTTTTTAGCCCTTTAAATATAATAATGATGTAATATCAATATCCCATATATTGATATTATGCAGGCTGCTATTGTTTTGGGTTTTTTTAAAAAAGGAAAATGCAGGCTGTAAAGCCCTGCAAGGAGTGGGGGGGGGGGGCATTTTCCCCCTAAAAACCAAAAACTATAGCATCCTGCACAATATCAATATAAGGAATATCAATATTACATTGTTATTGCATTTAAAGGGCTAAACCCTCTCAAAATCAGCAATCAACAATCTTGCCTTGGATGGGGGAGCAACCCAGAAGTGAGGGGAAGGCAAATTGCACAGCAGGTAGTGGGGCACCTGCTCACATGTAAACAAGGAAATGAAGGCACTCCAGGGCAAGGAATATTGCAAGAAGTGCTCCTTGCTAAATGGCCATGGAATCTTCCTTTGAGTATAATTCTCTTCCTAACTGGCTTAGGAATTCTTCTATCTCCCAGGAGATATATCACCCTTTACTTATGGTTACTGTGGTAAGTCTCTCTCACTATTCCACCTCTGTCTTGACCAGCAAACAAAACTTCCAATAAACAAACTTATTTTATCTGTGTATTCCTGCCCTCATATACTGACACACACCCTATTTCAGATTAGATTCACTCTGATTGAAATCCTCTCAGGGTAGGTTTTTACACACAGCTAAGGGACTTGATGTTAACACCCAGGAATCCAGATCCAAAAGCTATCAGTCTTTTCCCTCTCAGAGAGATACCTCCTCCCTCTATTAATTAGCTAGTTGCTCTGCCAATCAGAACACAGGTCAGTTTACCCAGTCAGAGTGCTATTCAGTTCCTGTTATGATTTTTCCCTTGCACTCTGTTTGTGACTGCCCTTTTTTTGGCTGCACTTCCAAACCTTATTTGTCTATGCAGTTTCATCACAATGGCAGGCCAAGATAACATGGGAGTAGTTTTGTATGTTCTCTTGCAGAAAGAGTTCAAAACTTCCGCATCTTACTCACTGGTGGTGATGGGCAAGTTCCGTCTTATGTTTCCTGGACATACCCTAGTAATTCATAATTTGTATTTTCACTGTTGCTGCTTCTGTTAAATGAGTTAAGCAGCTTGAAATAAGATGTGATGGTTGGAAATCCCAGAATGGATCCTCTGCTTTATCAGAAGCGTAGCAAGGGGGAAAGCGCCCGGTGCACTGGTGCATCCTCCACCCCTGTCCCACCCCACCACGCCCCACAGGGCCGCGCCTGGTGTGGCATGCCCCCATTCCCTTGGAGCTATGCCTCTGCACTTTATAAATGTTTCCATTACAACCAGCATTTGTTATAGGTAGGTCCCTGATTCAGGCTACAACAAAAGGAGGAGGAGGTTTGAATCTTTGTTTTATTTAATCTAAGTGTCATCTCTCTCCCATTTAAATGTTCCCATTTAAATAATTTTTCACTTAATCTTGCCGAATTTTCTTCTTTTAAAAAAAATTCAGAATTACATGTTAACAAAATAAAGCAAACAAGGAAAAAAACAAAAAAGAGCAAAAATTAAGAAAAATGACAATGTTTACAATTATCATTAACTCACATTTACTCACAGTTTTAACGAGAGGGTTTTTTGTTTTGCATCTTTATGAAGTATGCATGCATTATTTATTAAATCACATCTTCTAAATCACATCTAAATCACAATTTCCTAGTACTAAATGAAGGGTGAATAGTTATTAAGTGTTGGTTGGCAGAAGATACAAATGTATTCCAGAATTTCTCCCTTTATTCATGTTGGTTGTATGATCTCCTGCATAGTCAAAGGAAACCCCCTTCTGGTCAAAGCCCTCCCCCCCCATCTTTCTCACAATGAGAAAAGCTAGGTGGATCCACTGCCACCTGTTTATTGATCAGGAAGCACAGGTCAAGCAGCACTCCCAAGTTACCAACCTGCTTCATCAGGGATAGTGCAACCGCATCTGGAATAGGAGATATCTTAATTCCTGAGTCAAACTGTCTGCCACCAGCAATGCCTCCATTTTATCTAGTTTTAGCTCGCTGGTCCTTATCTTTCCCAAAACTGCTGTCAGGCACCTGTTCCAAGTTTCCACAGCCTCTCTGGGATCTGCTGGAAGCACAAGGTACAGTTAAGCATACTCTATCTATTGGTGGCAGCCGTACCTATGGGTTTACATCAGTGGTGGGATTCAAACATTTTAATAACAGGTTCCGATGGTGGTGGGATTCAAACAGTGGCACCGCCGCACACACGCACCTCCAGTCCCTATTGGGCAGGGAGGTTGCTTTAGTAACCTCTTCTTGGCACTCAGAAAAAATTAGTAACCATTTCTAGAGAAGTAGTGAGAACTGGTTGGATCCCACCTCTGGTTTACATAGATTTTGAAAAGGACAAGGGGCAAGTTAGAGCCTTGCAGGACCCTTTGGGCCAGAGACTGGGGGGATAGAACAGTAATCCTCCAGCACCACCCATCTTTGACAGTGGGTGGCACCTTGCCCGTCTTTGACATAGGACCCTGACCACCTGTAGCAGGGGCAGGGACCGTGCTCTGATAGGCGGTCCAGAAAGATATCATGATTAGTAGTATCAAAAGCCCCAGGCAAGAGAATTAACAGGGTTGTACTCCCCTTGTCCACTTCCTGATGCAGGTAATTCCCCAGGCTGGAAGGATGTTTCAGTCCCATAGCTAGACCTGAAACCAGATTGGAATGGATCCAAACAGTCCCTTCATTCATGAACCCTAGAAGCTGCCCAGCCAATCGCTTTGATCAAGAATGTTACTTTTGAGACTAAATGGCATTTCCACACAACACAAATAAAATGTTTTGGGGCAGAAAATAAAATGTTTCCTTCAGGAGTTCTGTACGGTTTTTCCCCACAAAAAATGTTTGGAAAATGTTTGATTTCATACTCAAAACATTTCCTGCTTGCCTATGTGGAGAATCAGGAAGTGTTTTATTTCTCCCATCTGAATTTGAACCTCCACGTCCCCCTTCAACACTGCTACTTTCGTTTCCCTGCTTTCCTCCATGTTCTGATGCTTCATAGATTCTCTGGCCGTCTGCCATTCGCTGAAGTTTCCTACAGATGTTTTCTCACCTGGCATCATGGCTGCCTGCCATTTCCATCATTGTTGTACACTAATATATTCATTTTTGCCTGCTGATTACACAAATGTGCCATTTTCTCCTTTTTTATTATTTTGTGTGTTATGGATTCAATGCTATGTAGATTCAACATCAGAATCGGCAAGGCTTCAGGTATCAAGTCTCTATAGCATCAAAACCATGCATGCTTGGGTTTTTTTTTAAAGAAAAGAACCGTTTTCACCTGAAATGTTTTATTTTTATGGACTGTGCAGACAAAAATCATAAAAATGATTCTTTTCAAAAGAATGTTTTAAATGCTTTGTTTGGCAAAAACCCCTATGATAGTTAGCCAACTCTTCTGGGTACAGAGTAGATTTCTTTAGGAGTGGACACACCATTCCTGCTTCAAGGCAAGGAGAATCAGCCCCCTCCCTTAGGGAGGCATTCACTGTCTCCCAGACCCTACATCACCTTAATCTAAAATGAAGAGAATGACAGACCTCTTCAGAATAAGATGCTGGCTGAGATTTCATCAAAATCCTGTGGCATTGAAGTTATATCTAAATATTGTGTGAGCTTGCCATGGAGCCTTTACAAACGATAGTGGCTTGTTGGAAATAGGACCACCTCCCCCTTTCACTGATTATAAGATTAGTTGTTGCTTTGTTCCTCTGAAGCATCAAAGATGCCCACAATTGGCAATGAGTGAGTTTGTGCTAAACAGCTAATTAACATTTCAAAGAAACTCAGCAGAAACCTTTCTCATTTTCATGCTCAGTGGATTGCCATTGTTCTAATTTGAAAGGATTTTTTTCTCCACTGAGTAAGAGTGAGCAGGGGGACCCTGGAGGTTTCCCCTCCCTTGGTAGTGTGTGACTAATCTCAGTATCGTCATTCCATGCTTTGCCAGACATATTGTCACATCAACAGGTGAGCCTTAAGGCATTCGCAATCCTGGAGTTCTGGATAACTCAAGCCACTTTCAGTTGTTATGATTTTAGGGTTACTGCCTCACTTACTGGAAGAATGAGTAAGTGAGGCAGTCACCCTCACATTCACACGTTGCCAGTTTCCTGTGACCACTGGTGGGAGATGCTAGGGTAGGGTTGACGTATCCAAACTGGAAACTCCTAAGGTTTGGTGGTGGATGCTGGGGAAGACAGGGAGCTCATTGGGGTACAGTGCCATAGAGTCCACCCTCCAAAGCACTAATTTTCTTCTGGGCATCTCATCTCAGTAATGTAGAGATAAGTTGTAACTCTGGGAAAATTCCCATGTCCCACATGGAGGTTGGAATCCCTAAACCAGGGGTCGGCAACCTTTACCACCCAAAGAGCCATTTGGACCCGTTTTCCATGGCCCTGAAGATCTACTGAGCTGGAGAGGCGGCTCCACATGGAGCCGCCTCCGGTTCGGCCCCTCCACTTATCTTTCCTTCCAGTGCTGGGAGGTGGAGGTGCCGGGCAGGGGGGGGGATGGCGGTCGAGGCCTGCCTGGTGCCGCTGCCTCTAATGCTGCGGGAAGCAGCAGTGCCGGGCAGGGAAACCCCCTCTGCCCCACGGAGCAGGCAGCCTCCTGCTCTGTGGGGCAGAGGAGGGATGGCGGCTGCGGGAATGGCAGAGGGGGGATGATGGCTACTCTGGAGGGACATGCCCACGCTACCCTCCAACCTCCAGGCCACGTGGAGCAGCAGTATAAGGCTGAAAGAGCCACATGCGGCTCCGGAGCTGAGGGGTTGCAGACCCCTGCCCTAAACCCATGAATTTTCAGCCTTCAGCACACATGATCAGAAATGCGGGTTTTTGATTATATATGTTCAGACATATTGAAAGTAGAAGCTGTGTGAAAGTAGAAACTCCCATTCCCCCAATATGGCCAACATATTTATCAAGAGGATCACATCCTCTTAATATGGAAGGAGGAGTTCCCTAATTATAACTACTGAAAAAACTTATATGCAGTGGTGGGATTCAGCCGGTTTTCACCTGTTCAGTGGAACCGGTACCTAATTTTTTGTTGAGTTCGGGGAACCGGTTGTTAAAAGTGACTTTCAGAGCCCCAGAGCAGCCTGGTGGGGGTGTGTGGTGCAGGGGGTGGGGGGTGGGGGGAGAGAGAACTGGTTGCTAAATTATTAGAATCCCACCACTGCTTATGTTGTCTGTTTTTGAGAAGCTTAGACAGTTAGAGAGGTGGTTTCTGGCAGCAAGGAGGATGTTTGCTAGAGGCATGACTGCCAGCTGATAATCAGGAACTTGGTGATTCATAGCTTGGCAGAGGTGTTATTTACAATAAATAGCACCTGGGTCAAGCAGTCAAATCCCCCCTCCCCCTGTGGCATAGCAAGTGGCACCCCTCATGCCCCCTTCCTCACGTATGGCTCATACACCTGCCCTGCTAACCCAATTCCTTTACACACACAACCTCCCCCAGGAGCCCATTTCATCTTCCCAGGCCCCGGACCTAAAGGGGCCTTTCCAAGGCTTCAGCTGACACATCAAGCAACATGGCAGGAGCTGAATGCCTAGAACAGGGGTAGGGAACCTGCGGCTCTCCAGATGTTCAGGAACTACAATTCCCATCAGCCCCTACCAGCATGGCCAATTGGCCATGCTGACAGAGGCTGATGGGAATTGTAGTTCCTGAACATCTGGAGAGCCACAGGTTCCCTACCCCTGATCTAAACATTAGGAAGAACTTCCTAACGATAAGAGCTGTTCAACAGTGGAATACACTGCCTCAGAGTGTGGTGGAGTCTTCTTCTTTGGAGGTTTTGAAACAGGGGCTGGATGACCACCTGGCAGGAGTGCTTTGATTGTGTATTCCTGCATGGCAGAAAGTTAGACTTGATGGCTCTTGTGGTCTCTGCCAACTCTGTGACACTGTGATTCTATTTTCCCACCTAACAGATTTTTCTGCAAATGTAGGAGACCACCTAGGTATGCACCTACTGGTAGTGACTGATTCCAACCCCCTACCAGCCCAGCTAGGTGGTGGAGGAGCCCAGGAGCCATTCTGGGACCTTCTGCAGTGGTGGTGACACCCAGGAGGTGAACGCTGTGGTGGTGTGCTACCAGACTCATCCAGTTGCATTTGGGCTGGAAGGTGAACAAGGGGGAGGGGAGATGGGATTCTCTCCCCCCCCAAAAGTTTTGTAGGCCTCTGGCTGTTGCTCTGGTAGAACAGCTCCAGGTGAGCCAGTGAAAGGGCGAAGCTGGGGGAGAAGGAAGCCTCATTGCACCCAGAGGGGCTCCAAGGAAGAGAACGGAGGAGGCCTGGAGCTTTGGTGGGGGAGATGGCATTCCTTCCATGAGTTTCATGGGGTCCCACTTGACTTTTTATATTCTTTAAATCGCTTATGCTTAGGTAGAAAATCTTCAGACTTCAAACAAAGATCCCATGAGAATCAACCAAACAAAAGACAGAAATGACAAAAGTTGTGTAAAACTGCCTGGAGGACCCAATATAGTAAAAAATATCTACATGGCTGTCTCTTGTGTCTTCAAGGAGTGGCAGTTTGGAGAGGATTTTGAGATGCAGCAGGACAGGGCAGATGAAGAAATCCTGTTCCATTGACAGAAAAGCCACCTGTTAGTGGAGATTTAGGGATTTAACTTGTATGAAAAGGTATGTCCCCTTCAGCACCTATGCCGAGGTTCAAAATTTTGACTCACTCTAAAACCTTTTATCATTGAGTTTCTTGAAGAAAATTAATTAATCTAAATCTACATATTTAAGTGTGATCATAGATTTGGAATGTTCATAGCCCAATCTAGAGAGTGGGAGAGCTTCGCCATGTCCAGGTGTGGTGCAGCCATGGGACTTGCAAAGCCATGGCCGTCTGCTAAAGGGCTTCAGCACCATGGCCAGCTCCAGGATGGTGAAAAAAGCTGGTCAGTGGCACAACAGCACCAATTCAGATGGGGTAAAGCAGGGGGCCCAATGGAAAGGGCAGACAAGGGGGCAGAGGAACAGGGGAGGATAGAGCCAGCAAGGCCAGCACAGGGCTGGAAGCAGGCAGATAATCTCCCAGCCACCATCCCACCTCTGAAAGGAAGGATGAAATGGTGGGGGACAGTCCAAGACCCAAGGGGGAGAAGAAACAAGATGCCAGATGGAAGCAGCCAGCCCCCCACCCAAAGACAAGCATGCAGCCGAGGATGGGTGGCAACACCAGAGGGGCCGCCGCAGCATGACAGAGATTCCCATCAGGTGGCTGTGCCATACATCCCCACACTGGGTTCTGTTATATACACCAGTGAGAGAAAGGGGTGGGAGTGTTTTCCAAACTTGGAACTCCCATGCTCAGCAAGTTTCAAAACAAGTTCAGGTGCAGGTGGACCTGTTTCTGTTGGGAAGCTGGCAGGTAGACTGTTGTTATTTCAAAGAATCCAGCCACTGGAGCTGATCTCAGGAATTGCTTATCAGATCAGACAGCCATTCCATTGACCATGCTGGGCCCTAGAACCAGCTCCAAATGGTGAAACCTCCAAGTCCTGATAGCACTGAGCCCCACAAATGAATCATAGCCAAATGGGTGAGGATAACCACCTTGCTTGGATAGTATGTCCTTGTAGGGCATGAAACTGCTCCGCCTGGCTGCCTGCTGTGGCCAGATTATCCAGTTGGCCAATGACAGTCTCTGTGCATTCTGTCCATTGTTGCACTGCCCATGGACTTTCCAAGGTAGCCCTTGCCTCCCACCAGCATGTTCTAAAGGCTGCAGCCTCCTGGGAGGGGGATGGCTGGGGGCATGGGGGGCAGCGTTGAGCGATGGCTCTGACGGGCAACCAGATGGGTTGGAGCAAAGCCACTGTGGTGGCAGGAAGCTCCACCCTCCATAAACATCCCTCCCTTACGTTGGAAGGCAGGAGCAGCCCAGCACCCAGACCTTGTGATAAGTCACCTCCTTGTGGAGGGATCAGGTGGCAATCTGTACGCCTTGAATAGAGCTGCAGTGATGTGTGGAGCACAGGCCCAGGACTTGGGTCTGCGAGGCACTCATAGCCAGATCCCATCTCCACTTGTCATGCAGTCAGTGCCTTCTGATGGTTACAGAGCTTCAACCTCAACATGCCTTTGCCATAAGTAACATCATTGTAGGTGTGTGCGGACTCCTGGTGTCTGGGATATCTCTGGCCACCAGGGAACTGGTGCCCCCACCCAAAGCTTCAGTATGCAAAATTCAGATTGTTTTCCATAATGTCATCCCTCTTGTGCTACATGTACATGTTGGTCATACGTTACTTCTGCTTTAGACTGGAGATGGATGGCTAGATTTTTAAAAATTTTAACAACTTAGCAGGTATAATGTAAATGCTCTCATTCACTATCTTGGAAAAGCTAGTGGACTCTTGCTTTCTGATTTTAAATATTATTTTAAAGTTGAGGATATGTAACTCTCCTCTGGTGCCATGAAAGGCTAGTGTGGGCAGCCATAAACCAACTTGAAAGGGGAAAATGTGAATTGCTTCCTGCCAGACAGAGGCCTTTAAATCAAGAACAGGAGCTGAGAAGGTTCATAAACCTAGAGGGAGAGGGTTGTTTTGGGTTTTTTTTTACTTTTACCTTTTAGCTTCAGGGACTGAGGTATCTTAAATTCCAGCTTTCTGGTTCACTGATCTGCTGAAGAACAAACATAACACTTGAACAGACAAGACTATGCCTGCAGCTTTCTGCTGAAGGTTTTTTTGGGACATTTGCTCTGCAGGCACCACTGCTGGGCACGTTCAGCCCCAAAAGTACATGGTTGTACTCAGCTCATCCTACTGATTCCAACAATATATAGCTTTCTCTTTATTTTTTCTCCCCAATAAGCTATCTTCTAAGCCACACAGGCATGATTTCAGAATCCATGCTGGTTTTCATATCATGTCTATGTAGCTTCAAAGACAGCTCATGAATAAATTGCCGGAATTGGCAGGACGAGTTGAGTACAACCAGGCTGAAAATGTGCCCAGCAGTGGAGTCTGCAGAGCAAACATCCTGGGAAAACCGTAAGCAAAAAGCGGCAAGCACAGAGAATCCCTGCAGCACCACAAAATGTTAGGCACAGGAGCTTTAAACTAGGGTGGGAGGAAATGGCGGCGGAGGGGGGGGAGTAGAGGAAACCGCCTTCTCTTCTGATGCCTTTCTTGTCTGTGCTATCTGAACAAAAAATGAAGAGGTTGCTTTTAAAAAGATGTCCTCAGGACATTTTATTCGTACTGTGCATAATCGACCTAGGTCTCCTGTTTCAGGTTGCCTGCTGAAGACGTGGGAGGAAAGCATATTTTAAAAGAAATGGCCGTGCACCAGGGGTGCTATGTCAGTTCCAGCGAATACCTGGAAGTGATATACATTGCTGGCATGATGAGGTGTCTTTCTAGGATCTTGGACAAAACTCTAGAGATTTGGGGGTGGAGCCTGGGGAGAGCAGGGTTTGGGGAGGGGAGGGACCATAATGGGGAAAATGTGAATTGTCATAGGAGGGAATTGGTGAACATTGTCTCCCTTCTTTCAGTGGAATATATAAAAAACCCCAAAAATCAGATCCTGAAAAAGGCCCCTCTACCTCCCTCCCCTTCAACCTGGCTGGTTCCAGTCCATGTGAATTTTGGAGGTGGGACATTCAGTTAACACTGGGCCAGGCCAGGCCGAAACTGCAGTTGAACTCTGCACCTGCCTCTGATATCCAGGTGGGTCTCAGAGGTAACAGGCAGCACAGGTTTAGCTTTGTCCCACCTGCCACCTCCTAGACCCACATGTATTTTCAGGCTCATGCTTAATAATCTGAAAATTTTCAGACCGCCCCCCCCCCCCAAAAGCCAGTATGTAGTATCACCCTAGTGATCATTGGCAGGGACACAAGGTTTTCACCAAGATCTGAAACTCTCATGCCTCTTCAGCCGGAAGATTGGTGTCTGTACAGAATGATCACTGAAGAAACTGATCATGTTTCATACAGCCTTGTCGTTTAGTGGTTTATGTGAGCCTCTAAAACAGTCAGAGACACTATTTGAAGCAGTGCTCCTCATGGGTGGGAGCAACTTTAGAGGGAATGGCTGCTTTAGAGGGAATACATAGCATACCATACAGCTTAGAAGACATTAAACTCCTGTTGTGCCATCCCATTTTTACTGAGCTCCCTTGTATTTCCCAAATCCACCATCTTTAGGCACTGCTCTTAAATATCCAGGAATTTCCTAAGCCAGAGTTGGCATCCCTGTTTACAAATTCTGTTATATGGGTGAGAACTGAAGCCAATAAACAGAGGCTTGTTCAGAGTTGAGTTTTAATTTGGCATTGCCCCTCTTTTTTGGCATTTTCTTCTCTTGCTTTGACCAAAGTCTCTATGGCCACTTGAAAGGCCTCTGAATAAAATTCAACTCCTCCTCCACTCAGGACTGTTAAACATAAGTCAAGGGAAAGGGGCCCAGAATAGATTGTCTTGACTGACATTAACCTCCATTAGTGTCTATATATAAAATGCAATTACAGGTGCGCTGCTCTGCTCTGCTGTCTTTGTCCACTTTGTTCATGAGAACAAAGTAGACCCTCTGCTTTCTTCTTGGTAACACTGAGCTGAAAGGAGAAGAGGAGCGTGCAGCTTCTGCTCCTTGGTACAGGGAGGAGTCTGTTATTACAAATAATGTACAGAACACACAATCCACAGAGTGCTTTGCAATTGCTCAGCTCTTTCCGTCACAAAGCCACTTGCTGAGTGAGCCAATTATTGTTCCTGGTTATTACAGTTAGGGAAGTCAGAGGAAAAAAGTGACAAGTAGTGATTTGCCCAGGAAAACAAGAGTTGAACTGAGATTTTAACTGAGTTTTTAACTGAGATTTCCCACGAGCAGCATGTTATCTGCTGGACCACACAAAGCTGACCTGTGCATTTTGGAAAATGCCCCTGCCCTCCTCACTGCCAGGAAAATACCACCTGGCTTTCTCACTCCTCTTCATACTGTGGGAAGGCAGTAGTGGTGGGATCCAAAAAATGTAATACAGGTTCTGATGGTGGTGGGATTCAAACAGTGGCGCCTCCGCACACACGCACCTCCAGTCCCTGTTGGGCAGGGAGGTTGCTTTAGTAACCCCTTCTCGGCACTCAGAAAAAATTAGTAACCACTTCTAGAGTAGTGGTGAGAACTGGTTGGATCCCACCTCTGGAAGGCAGGGGAATGTGGGAAGGTGATGTCTGCTTCCAAAGTAACCCATAGAAGGCAGATGCTAGAAAACAGTGCTTACTTTCTGTACTGTCCCATGCTTCAGGGAGGTGGAAAAAAGGCACTCATCCACCTCACTTCTTCAAGCCATAGTGAGGAACCACCCACCTCCTTGCCCTCTCCCGCCATGGTGAGGCACTGCTCAGGTAAGTAAGGAGAGGGCTGGCTCACTACATCTTCACCTACCAATGGATGGAGGAAGCCATCTCATGGTCACGGGCTGGCTGCCAAGAAAGCCAAGGAGCCAGGCTGTAGTTAGCAAATGTCTACAGCTTTTATTTAACAGGCAAAATAGCCCCCAAACATTAGGCAAAGCAGTGGTCAGAGTCCAGTCCTAGTTAAGCAAGCTCACCAACCAACCAAGTAGTCAAAGTCCAAATCGCAAGTCCAGAGAGCAGGTCCGGGAGGCAGAGTCCAGGGGTCATACCGAGAAGCAGGCTTTCGGAAGTAACACACAGGTCTGAGGCAGAGCAGCAGGTCGAGGTGACGTGTTGCCTTCTGCAGAGAGTTCCCCACTTGTCATCCTCACACATGTGGATGGTACTCAGTAGTTAAAGTCTAGTCCAAGGTCAGCACAGATAGTACTTACTCAAGGATGTCAAATCCAAACAGGGGCAACATAACTGACACAGATCCAGGAGTCCAGGCCCAGACCAAAGTAGCCAAAATACACAAACACAGGCAGGACAGTGGCAAGCAGACTCATTTCTTCCATGCACCCCCTGTTTCCCAGCCTCTTTCAACAGAAGGCTGTCCAAGCAGCTGCAGACAGCTTGCATCTGGCCATCACATTAGCCCTGCTCCTGAAACACTCCACTTTGCTGTTAAGGCTGGGGTGGTTCAAGACTGCTAACCATGCGCTACACCTCCCGCCCTGCAAGTCACCACACAGTCTTCTCCTGCACCACTCACTGGCTTGGGGGATGTGGAGGGAGAGCAAGCTGAGCTTCATTGTCTATCTTCATAAGGCAGTTGAAGACAGTTTTATTTAGGATTGCATTTTGATTGATGTAGCTTTTGTTATTAGCAGCCCTAGTTGGAGTTACTAATCTGTGACTTTCATGGGGTTTTGTAATTGTTCCTTTTATTGTTTTTCACAATGTTTTATTTATATTGTAAGCTGCCTTAAGTTCAGCAAGGGAGAAAGGCAGCTAACCAATGTTTTAAATAAATAATAAAATAAAATAAAGTGAGTCAGGAGGTGCTATATTCGCTAACTCTGGTTCTCTAAACAATTAAGTTTCTGATTTATATTGATCAGTGGATTTAGGAAATGCTTATGCCACCTCTCTTAGTCCTGCTTGAGGTGGTTTGCAAGCAAAACCTTCCTAAATTGTCATAAATTACCAGTATAAAAAACAAAACAAGCATTAAAAACAAGCCAGGACACACCTCTGCAGGGATAGTCACTTGCTCTAAGGTGAGTAAATACAGGATTTGCTTTCCAGGTGGAAGAGCTAGGAAGAGCAATGTAGGCGAAATATAGTTTATCAGATTGCAAGAATGAACTGACAGTGTCACTGTGTCCAGAAGGTAGCCTCATTGTGTGTTGTCAGGAAACGCTGTTGGTTTGGGTCTATCGCCCTTCCAAATTATGGCTCCTGTTCAGCCAGTAGTCATTTTGATGAAACACTGTGGGAGTTCTGATCCATCAGTCTCTCCCACAGCATTCTTCTGGCTGCCATTGTGAGTCCCTGTAGCAATCAGTTTTGCAATTTCAAAGGACTGTTGCTTTAATGTAGAGAGCCCTCCTCGCTCTTTCTGACAAGTCCGGATGCCTCTTAAGACAGAATCATAGCTTTGCTATCTTCATTACTTACTCTCCAGGTTCCACCCAGCAGTTGGCTTGATGGAGAGGATCCAGGCCATTGCTCAGAACGTCTCCGACATCGCCATGAAGGTGGATCAGATTCTACGCAACAGCCTCGTGAATGGAAAACGTAAGACCATCATTAATTTCCAGTTGAATTTTTTTTCTACTTTGGATTTATAGCCCACTGAATCCCACCACTGGAAGGCAGCACACAACACACCCCACTGGTTGCACTGCTCTTTTAACTACATTTGTATAGATATAGCTGCAAAGGCATCTTTCTCCTGATTGCATCTTCTACATTGGTGCAGTAGGTCTTTCCTGCCCTGACAAGCCACCTGCATTTTAGGTTTCCCCCACAGTAAGAACACGGCTACTACTACACTCCAGACATGGGGAAAGTGAAAGTTTGCTGTTTGGGGGCCAAAGATATCAAACGGTGCCTTGATCACAACCTGTATACTGCAATGTGCTTGATGTATCCTTCAAGGACTGCAGCTTGACAAGATGAATTTCAGCAAAGCTAGATATGGAGCTACAAATCTTCCAGCAATTTGCATTTAGAGCAACTTCCCTGGCATCTTTACTCAGAAAGGCATGTAAAGCAGTGTCTAGATGTACATCTAAGATCCCAAGTGTAAATCACATGCAAACATGTCCAACACAAGCAGCCCAGCGTCCTGTGCAGATAAGGGAAAGTTGCTTGTGATTAGAAACAGAGAGGCACTGTGATGCTCAGAACGTTCCCTGCCCAATCTTTCCCCTCTTCCAAATGCTCCTACACTTGTTCTCATTCCCTCAAAGGCTTTTAAACAAATTAAAAATACTTGAATAAAAATATAGTTAAAACACTGTGGGTGAAAAGGGTGCTGGGGCAAAGGGAAAGAGAGTTTGGAGTGTGAATGTGATGACAGGGAAAGGTTAAACACCCTCCATTCCCAAAGGGGTGGATGCATCTGTGGCTACAAAAAAAAAATCAATAGGAGTCTGGTGGCACCCTAAAGACTAACATGTGGCATATATTTTTGTGTCTGCTTCTTCAGAGGCAGTGCTGTGGCTCCCACTAGGCAGACTTTTTATTTAGAAAATGTGTGGGGGGAAACTAGCAGGGTTAAGAGGCCATGAAATGCAAAAAGTATGGAGGAAACTGTAACTGTGTAAAACTCAGATATAATAAAGAGAAGTCCAGAGACTATTGACTAAGTATTAGAAGAGGAGTAGTAGTTTGGATTTATAACCTACCTTTCTCTCTTGTAAGGAGTCTCAACGGGGCTTACAAACTCTTTTTCCTTCCTCTCCCCACAACAGACACTTTGTGAGGTAGGTGGGGCTGAGAGAGTTCTGAACGAACTGTGACTAGGCCAAGGTCACCCAGCAGGCTTCATGTGTAGGAGTGGGGAAACAAACCCAGTTCACCAGATCACTGCTCATGTGGAGGAGTGGGGAATCAAACCTGATTCTCCACATTAGAATCCACTGCTTTTAACCACTATACCTTGCTAGTCCCCATTTATCTCCTTCCACTCTCAGTTGTCCTTGCCACAAAAAGACTTAGCTTGTCTCAATGTGCCACTGAGTTGCAGCTACATATATTGTGTAGTTAGGAATGTACTGGCTTAGAACCAGTCTAGTTTCTGGAATGTTTTGCAAATGTGTGTCTCATTGTCACAAGCATTCTTGGGGACTCCTCTTAAAAAACCACTGGGTTGCTTAGTGCGTCTCCAAGTGTTGCAAGGGGTAGGAGAGGTTTCATCTTCTCTAGAGGAAACAGACATGGAGAGCCATGTTTGTCCCCTCCTCAGACTCTGGGTGTTCTTAACCATATGATCCCAGGCCACTTGGAGCACAAGGAAGGAGAAAACAGCCCCTCCTCCACGACCATAACCACTAGGGAATATAGTCCAGGAGGGAAGGTGGCCTCTTCCACACTCACAGTGCTTGGAGATGTCCTTTGACAAGTGATCCAATGGTTTTTAAAGGTGAGTCTTCAAGAGTACATGTGATTGTGAGATGGATTAGGGGATTTCCTACATGGCTTGCATCACCTCGATTGTTTAATACATGCTGTGTATCTAAATGATACAGATAAAGGGACTAATTAATTACAATTAGAGTCCACTGTGGAAAAAACGTATCGTTCGGAGTTTTAAAGAATGGCTAGCTACCCCCCTTCCTCGACTACTGTGGTTTTCTCCTATAATTAGTATTGCAGGACAGGTCTATTCATCTCACTACCATTTATCCTACCTCTTGGTGAAAAAAGATACGATTGTCTCTTCAGGAAATTGCATATTCAGTTCCTTTCAGCCGTGTCCAAAAAAACATAAGCAAAACCTTTTCATGCTGGTCTCATGCAACTCTACTGGGAAAGGAACAGATAATGCTTCCCAAGCACTTGACAAGCAGAGTACTATATAGCATTAGTGGTAATGCTAACTGTCAGAACTGCAAGGCCAACTTCTCAGCCAGCTGCACCACCACCACGACGCATATAGGGAATGTATTCCCACAGCATCATGCATACATCCTGCTGGTGCAAAGGCCCTTATCTATTCTTTTAGTCCCCATATATCTCCATGTACGTCTATATTAACTAATGTTCTCCCCCTCCCCATTGGGTTAATGTGCTAAGAAGGGGATTACTGAGAAAATCACTTTAATCATGCAACAATGATGTGTTTGTTTCCTGCTAATCCACTAAAGAAAATAATCCCCAACAGGCACCATTTAAAGTCCTTGCCTCAAATCCCATGTGGACTCTCGAACCTGCCTTTCTAAAGCTCCACATTGACTTCTTTTGTTCTCTCTCTCTGCGACTCTTATTTTCTCCTTCCACAGGATGTGTTTTGAGCTTTCTTAAATTAATATATTTATATATATTTAGCTATGGCAGGATCCCCATGGTTTCTGCTGCTCTGTGTTTGCCATAGCAAACATATTTTTTTGGATTTTAGCAGGTTTTATAGAAGTGAACTGTTGTCACAGAATTCTTGTATATGTCTGACAGTAACCCATGTGTCAGTAACCAGAGGCGTAGCTGGGCCAGAGTGTGCCCGGTGCGTACTCTGTGTCCCTCCTGCTCCATGGCGCCCTGCCCCCCCTTACCATAGTGCAGGCTGGAGAAGTGGCCTGTTCCCTTCAGGCTGAAAACGGCCCAGTGGGAACTACCCTGCGGCTCGCAAGGTCTCCTGGGAAGTGTAGTTCCCACCAGGCTGTTTTTAGCCTAAAGGGAACAGGCTGCTTCTCCAGCCTGCAGTTTCATGAAGGCAAGTGTGTGTGTGTGTGTGTGTGGGGGGTGCCACGGGGGGCACTACAGGAAGATCTTCCACCCCCAAGCACCCCCCCAGTGCAACACGCACCCCCCCGGTTCCCTTGGTAGCTCCGCCTCTGTCAGTAACTGATACGCAGTTAGCTATTACATCTTTAAAACTGACCTGTGATCAGTGCCACAAGTAGTCATTTCTACACCCAAGCTAATTCCTGGTTCTATACACATGGACACATGTTTATCTGGGAACTAGCACAACAGGAAAGTTAAAAGTGATTATGAAGCTTAGAGATATCAAAGTTAAATTGCAAAGTTCTCATAACTCACATGGACTGCTTCTGTTCAGAACCTGTTAAGTCAAAAACTAACTGGCAGCCTCCATCCAGTATGGAGCACATGGCCAGAATCACATTCTTTCATCACCACCACATCAATATTTAGTGACTGAACATGCATTGTTTTGAAGCCGCAGGCAGGGCTGGTTTCAGGTTTTCATCCTTGGGCAGAGAGCATCCATGGCCCCCCAAATCCCTATGCAATCTCCCAAATGCCATGCCCCATGGGATAATTAATTCACCTCTGGAGCCAGAGAGGAACCACCCCTTGCTTGTTCCACAAGCTCACAGTGCCTTCCTGTGTACATTACTTGAGAGAAAAGCCCATTAAACAAAATGAGCCTTGCTTTCTGAAAAAACCTGATGGTCTGCTTGCCAGCTATTTGCTCATCCATTAATTTGAACAGCTATTCCAGTCAAGTGAGTTGCCTGTCCAGGTATCCAGCCATTTGCTCACTGTTCTTGTAGCAACAGAAGAAACCATGTTATTGAGCCTTGTCCCATGTACTGCCTTGGAGTGGTGACTAGCAGTATGAGAGACAGGACTTATTGGTGCTACCTCTTTTGTCACCATGTAAGCAAGCAAGTGAGGAGACTGATAGATGTTGGGCCCAGTGAGGAAATGTCCTGCTGACCTCTAATTTCAGTCTTGGCAACAAACACAATGAGAAGCTAGAACAGTACCACCCTGCCTGACCTGCTTCCATCACAAGGCCTCTAAGCACACTACTGTCTGGGTTTTCATCTAGCATCGTGAACACTTATGGGTTATTTCAAACCCAAAATAAACCCTATGTATTATTCTAACAACCATCGGTTGATTGCAAGATTTTGATGCCCTGTCCAGGTTGCGCAGGGGGTAAGAGCTTGTACCACCATCCCTTTATACAAGTGCCTATAATATCTCCATTGCTCTGAATATTATTCCATTGTATTATTGTTATCTGCTGCCAAGTCAGCTCACACCTTCTCAGAAAGAGGAGGTACAGGAGGCCAGTCCAAGCCCAGGGCTGATGACACAGGAAAACTCGCAGGCAGAGGTTGTAATAGAGGGGCTGTCATAAACAGAAGCTCAGCCCTTCAGCTCAAGAATTCAAGCCATGCCTGAGACCCACCATCCAGCAGCCTCAACTTTGGGATCACTGGAGCCTCTAGATCAGAGGGAGGAAGGGGAACTTAATTCCTTCTCACTTACCATTTTTCTGCTCCCTGAAGGCATTCTGAATGCATGTTTCAAAAGCTGGTTATGCATATGGGACCTCATGGGAAAATAAAGTTTGAGGCATATGATTCTGAGGTAAATAGTGACAAGGTTAGGGTCAGGCACTTCTCTCTTTTACCATGGCTTTATTTAGAATCATACTATCCCAAAGGTGATTTCTTTCACCTATACCATTTGGCTGATTCCGCATGGGCCAAAAACAGTGGTGTGAAAATGGTGTGAAAGCAGTATAAACCCTTTTACACCGTTTTAAACCCTTTTACACCATTTTCACACAGTTTTCACACCGCTGTTTTTGGCCCATGTGGAATGAGCCATTTGATTCAGGATAGCATCTTTCATCTGGATAGGCTTAATTAGTTAAGCTTCTAGTTAAGGGTTAATTCTGCCAGAAAGATATTCCCAGAATGAATGTGGTATGCAAAAAATCTTTAAGAGGTTGCAGAAACAGAATTATTCAAAGTTCAAGGCAGACAATTTAGAAAGCCTTACAGATGTAAGGCTCCAGATGGCCTTTTCTTCAGGGGAATTAAGAAAATAAAGTTTCCAGTGGTAGAAGAATAAAAGAGGGGGAGAAGTCACGGACCACACTGAACCTGAATGCTAGTTAAGGGCAAGCATGAAAAATTCCTCTTCATAGGGAATGACAAAAAATATTATAAATCCTTTTTTCTAAGAAAGAGAAACAATGTACAAAAGCTAGTATTTCACTTTCATGAGTGTCTCAAAAGGATGACATTTTGGTATTATGTAGATTTATTTAAATGGAGCCAATTAAAGTATTAAAGTTAGGTGATTAAGCAGCTGCAAATTTCTGAATTCACAGTTTCAAAAATAAAACAAAAATTTAAGTGAGACTTCTGTCACATCCTTTCTTTTCCTCAAGAGCCAGTGATCCAATTAAAATCATGGATAAAGTTAGGCAGACGCCCTTTTGACAGGAGAAAGCACCATATCCAATAAAAACAAAGTGGACTCTCGTGCCACCTTAAAAGCAAACAACTGTTTAAGTAGCTTGCATTTTTCTGGATTATTTCTTTTTATGGATGGGATCCAAACAAATTTTTCCCATGGTAGTATGCCATGTCTACCTCCCTCCTCCCACATTGGTCCACCGATTTCTGTCCCAAGTTTAGTGCTTTTGGGAAGTTGGGGTTTTCCCTGGTTCTCTACAGCATCATTCATGCACTTCCAGGGGCTTCCCCAGCTTTTCTCTGATATTTCTCAAGCCTACTTTCCTCTGAAATTTTGGAAAAGATGCAATAAAGCCTAGATGATGGGAAAATTCAGATTTTCTGGCCCACATGGGACCCATGCTTTTCCTTAATTTTTTTTAAATTGGCAAACTGTGTTTACGGGAATGGTTTGCCATTGCCTTCCCTAGTCATCTCCACATTACCCTCAGGTAGATAAAGATACATTTTCACCAATTAAGAAATTTCTGATTTTTTGCAATTTTTCTAGCATATAACACCAAGGCCCTTGGGATTCACTGTGTTCTGTTGGCCTGAGATTTTATTAATGTAGCTTATTATATAGCTAAATGACTAATCTCATGGGTGACTTTAGAGTATTTTGGAAGAATAAGCTTCTTAATCAAAATTTATTTCTATTAAAATAAAAGGGATTAACTGACCATAGTGAACAGACTGAAAGCTAACATAAACGTTATGAGGATTTGGGCACTAGCCAGTGGTGGGATTCAGCCTATTCACACCTATTCGGTATGTTGGACTACAAGGACCATGGGTCCAATCCCATAGGATGCTTCTTATGGGGCTTCAAAGACCCTAGGTCTTCTAGGTGGATTTGTTGTTACCTGGAGGCAGGCAGGTACAATTAAGGTGTCATCATCATTTAAACTGAATGGTTTTCTGGATCCTTGAAGCTCAGCAAGTGTGGACAATCTATTACTTCAATTGCACACAACATGGTTAGACTTCATTCAGTTACGCAGCTCTGCAAGATTGTTCTGTGTGTCAGCATTGCCATTGTTTGCCTACTAGATGGTCCACATTGTTTGCCTACTAGATGGTCTACACTTAATTGGTTACCAGCACCATTTTCTGCAGCAATTTGGAAGTTTCTATTGGGAGGACTTTTAAGTGCTTCCTTAGAAACACGAATTCCATTGGATACAATCTCAGGGAATGGTTAAATGTGGGCAGTAAAATCTGGGCCTGCTATTCAAGTTCCGAGAAGCAAAAACGCAGAACCATAGAAGAAAGCTGAGTTCTAGGAATCATTTTGTGTTATTATTTGCTTTTATTATTGCCAAGAAGCACTTCTTTTTTCCCCGGTGTGTTGCTTCAAAATTTTGTTTTTTGTGGTACAGTAGAAGGAAGTGTGTGAAAACCTCTAAATGCTGATTCTGAACACTTCAGCAATCTGTGCAATCCTTGAGCCATCCCCAAAGAAACCGTGCAAACTTTTGGAATATGAAAGCTGCGCAGTCCTTGGGCTTCTCAGAAACTACCCCACATCGACCAAGCTTCAGTTTAGGCCCTGTTCCCTTTTCATTCCTCCTAAAAGTCCTTCCCTGTCCCATGCAGCTAGTAACAGCCCCGCTTCATCCATCTCTGCCTATAGACAAATGGGCTGGAATGAAGTAGAAAATATGAGATTTTGCTTAAATTTTAGCTTAGCTCCAAATTAGATTTTCACATTTTTTTAAGAGTAGAGATCCCTGCACCTGACTTGTTCCCTGCAGTGACACAGCATCTGTGAGGAATGGCTATTTGAAAATACAGCAGAGCCTGTTTGGGCTCAAAACACCACCGGAGTGAGGGAGGGATGGCTTCTGCCTTCCCTACCATTTGTCAAGTTGAAACAGTCCTAGAGGAGGAAGTATTTTCTTATTTTTGCTGCTCCACATGGAGAATTGTGTGAATGTGGAATGGGAAAAACAGGAAAATAATTCCCACCCCATGCTGTTTCAGCATGGCAAATGGCTGTGGGGGAGGCAAGAGCCCTTCCTTCCCCCCTCCCCAGCAATGGTCTGAGCCCAAATGGGCTCTGATTTAGTTTTTAAAAAGCATACATCTAATTTGATCCTGAGAAGGGAGCTTTGCTGATCTCAGATAACTCATGAACTGCGTAGCATCCATACTCCAAAGATCTCAGAGCTTTCCAGAACTGCCCTGAGCATAGCTGTGCTCAAAAACAAGTTTTTAGACTGTTCTAAATGATGGTTTCTGCCGAGAACATGGATGAATAGCAGAGAAAGACTTCTGGTTTGTTTGTTTGCTTGTATCTGAGTGTTGTTGTTGGAGCTGTTTAATAAAGGCTTTCCATCAGTGAATGTGCAGATTTCAAAATGAAAATCAAAGGCCATGAATATTTAGCTCAGCTCTGCTACATTAGCGAGAATGTGAGAACATAAGAACATAAGAACCAGCCAGCTGGATCAGACCAGAGTCCATCTAGTCCAGCATTCTGCTACTCGCAGTGGCCCACCAGGTGCCTTTGGGAGCTCACATAAAGAGAGCCCTGCTGAAGTAGACTATGTCCCTTTAGTCCAGCATCCCATTTCCTACAGTGGCAACCAAATGCTAAGGAAGGCCCACAGCAAAGGTTCAGAACCCTTGTCTGACAACCACCTGTTTCTATATATGTTAAGGTCTACAAAGTGTCCTTAAAAAAATGAAACCAGATATTCTTAGCAAGCCACTTTGATACCAGATGCAAAGCTTGAACTAACTAAGGATATTGAAGAGATAGAAAAAGTGCAGAGAAGGGCAATGAGGATGATTGAGGGACTGGAGCACCTTCCTTATGAGGAGAGCCTGCAGCGTTTGGGACTTTTTAGTTTGGAGAGGAGACGTCTGAGGGGGGATATGATTGAAGTCTATAAAATTATGCATAGGGTAGAAAATGCTGGGGTGGGGTGGGGGGAGAGAATTAGGACCAATAAAAGGAAACATTTCTTCATGCAACCTGTGATTGGTGTTTGGAATATGCTGCCACAGAAGGTGGGGATGGCCACTAACCTAGATAGCTTTAAAAGGGGCTTGGACAGATTTTTGGAGGAGAAGTCGATGTATGGCTACCAATCTTGATCTTCCTTGATCTGAGACTGCAGATGCCTTAGCAGACCAGGTGCTCAGGAGGAGCAGCAGCAGAAGGCCATTGCTTTCACATCCTGCATGTGAGCTCCCAAAGGCACCTGGTGGGCCACTTCAAGTAGCAGAGTTCTGGACTAGATGGACTCTGGTCTGATCCAGCAGGCACTTTCTTATGTTCTTAACCTTCCTACCTTTTATATACGCAAACACATTTCCTGTGTGAATTTTACACCAATTTATTGTGTTTAATTATATTTATAACCAGCAGCGATCGAAGGCAGACGGGACCAGTGTGAGGTGCCCAAGGACCCTAACTATCCCGACTGCTCTGGAAAAGTAGAGGTGAGTAAGTAAGAGTTAAAATGCATATTGTGGTTAGAAAAATGTTGAAGTCAAGATGATGTATTTTACCAGGCAAAAATGTTAGCCTAGAGGAATTCTTTTTGATTCACGCTCTTTCCCACAAAGATGGCCTTAATAAACCAAATGACTACGACAAGATGGTTCAGGCACGGAAAGGCCTGCAAGAAAGGCAGCGGTGAGAACTTGCAGCTAGATTGTACACCAGTTCCCTCCCCTCTTCTGTATTTGTAATGGTGAATTCTAAATTACTCTTGATAAGTGAACTTTTGGAACAAGCAAGAAAATCCTATTTCCCCATTTGAAAGTATAAAGCTATTGGGTTCGAAGAATGAAACCACCAGACCAGACCCAAACATTCACAAAGAGGGAGGTCCTCTTTATGTGAAGCATGAACTAGACTTTCTGGCCTTCCACATGTACTAACGTAGCATTTAGTTCTCTGTGAATTATTCATATGCAAACTGGCCAAAGGAAAGCACCGATGGATTTATGTCTTGCTTTCTGTTAATCTGTAGAGTTATCTCAGGTCTAGAGAATCAGCCAAGCATCTGATGCTAGTTCTAAGCCAGATACATATTTTGCATCGTGCACAATAATGTTTAGACTTGTACACAAAGTGGGCAGTTGACTGGGCTCTGAATTTGTGCACAACTCTGTGGGCCAAAGTAGATTTAACAGCGTACTTGTGACCACCATGGGGACACCCTCACTATTTTGAAGCGTTTAAAAATACAGCAGTATGGTAGGCTGAAGCACTCTTGTCCCTCCCTCTCCCATTTTAAAGTGTTGAAATGGACATCTGACACCCAGCAGCTGTTTCAGCACATAAAGAGACCCAGGAACTAGAGCACCTCCGTCCACCATACTATGGGCCTAATAGGATCAGGCCCTCGTATCATTTTTAAATGACTTTAAAATGGCAGCAGCATCCCCATGATAGATTTGAGAATGCTGTCACATCTCATTTGTGTCTTCGCACGCTAAGCAATGTGAATTAATTTTTTTAAACCATACATGTTACTGATCCTGCAGCCTGAGAAATAAGTTAATTGTCAGATTAACAAGGCACAAGCATTACATTGCTGGGATTGCCCCTGCTGCATAGCGTTCATATTCTCCTGTCTTCTTCCATGGCTGGGTTAAATTTTAAGTGTAATTTAATTGTTGGTGGCAGTAATTCGATCTCCTGTCTGGGTGATTGGTGTGTTTTACATATTGGGAGTCGGGGGGCTACCTCCTGAGTGGATTCGTTTGTATACTTAAGTTTGCAAGAGGCTGGCACTAGCAATTACTGAGGATGATGGATCTCCATGGAGCAGCTTGTGGTTATTGCTTTGCATGCAAAATCACCTTCTGGGAACCTTGCTAAATTTCTGCCTCTTTAGCACATGGATGCTAGCTATGTGTCTCTGCATGGACGAACACTAATGTTAGTTGTAAGCTCTCCCATGGTTGCTTTCCTGCTGCCTTGCTTTCATTTGGTGAGGTCAACATTCTTCATTTCTCAATGCCTTAATCAATGATGACCAGCAGTGATGACAGGGAAGATAAGCTTTGCAAGAGATAAGCCTGGAGATCAAATCGACGTTCCTTCCTCATTTTAGATATAAGGTTCTGAAAAGGTAAGCAGTAAGTTCAATGACTTTTTAAGAGCCATTTTCACACCTGGGACTTTAATGACAAATCCATAGGCAGTGTGAGTAAGAATACATACAACTATGTATACTGTAACATGAACATCAAGTGAGTAGAAAAGAAGCAGAAGCACCCAAAGGATCCAGTCCAATTATGCAAACCTCTATGTAGCCCTCTCAGCCAGAGGCGTATGGTGGAAAAATGGTGCCTGGAGACAGCCATTCTCCGAGCACCCCCCACTGCTATGCTAGGGGGTGGGGATCAGGGGAGTGGGCCCCACCCCCCAAGCCCCACCCCCAGACCTCACCCCCCAGCTCTCAGCCGGCAGCCAGCAGTCCCTTCTGCCCCCCCCGGGGAGAGCAGAAGCAACTGAAAGGCTCCGTCCTCGACTCCTTTGCTTTTGTAAGCATGGGGGCAGGGCTTGGGGTGGAGCCCCGCCCCAAGCCCTGCCCCTGTGCTTACAAAAGCAAAGGAGCCGAGGATGGAGCCTTTCAGTTGCTTCTGCTCTCCCCAGAGGGGAGGGCAGAAGGGACTGCCAACTGGGAGCTGGGAGGTGAGCAGGGAGGTGAGGCTTGAGGGGGGTGGTGTCCTCAGGCTTCCTTGGTCCCACCCACATCAATGATGACATGGGCAGGGCCAAGTGCACCCGAAGATGATGAGGCAGCAGGAGTTCTTGCTGCCTTGCTGTCTTCCTGGTCACGTGGGTGGCCAATTTTGTGCCCCCATGTGACCAGATTAGTGGTGCCCAGGGCAGAGGGTACCCTCCGTCCCTAGGCAGATACACCATTGCTCTCAGCTCACCAGCTTTCTTGCCCCTCAGCTATTGACGCAGTGGAGATCAAATCCAGTCCTCTTTTTCTGCCTTCCCAAACAGCTGATTAATGCTGTCATTGATTTTATGAGAAGTTTACACGCATGAAGTACCAGCACTTGGGCTAGGGAGAGGAACCATGCATTCTTCACACAGTTATTTATACAGCTTGTCATCTAGCTAAAGACACATGTGCAAGATTCTGCTTCCAATCACAGAGAGAAAAAATTCTTCAGATAAGAATCAGGAAGTTATACTGGTTTTAATCTTATGGTCAAAGGCTACTGCAGTATCCTGAGATTTTTCTCTCTTAGATTTCATTAGAATGTATCCATTTTTATAGTTGATAAAATTTTATAATTTTACGGTTATCAAAATAGCCTTTGTTTGTTTGTTTATTTGGAACATTTCTGTCCCACCCTTCAAATACAACCCAGGGCAGGTTACATAATATAAAAGTGCACCTAAACATTACGATGAAAACATCATTATAAAAATATAAAGTATCTCCTAAAAATATACCTAAAAACAAACAAAACTAATACCCCAAAACCCACCTCTTCTCTAACCCCAGGTGCAGGTGGAGGGCAGGTTCCAAAAAAGCCAGTGGTCTGATGGCATAAATCAGTCAAATGCCCAGGTGAATTGGAGGTCTTCACCAAGCACCAGAAGATGTATAACGTCAGTGCCTGTCAGACTTCTAATGGGAGGGCATTCCATAAAGTGGGGGCTGTCACAGAGCCCTCTGCACAACCCCCCTCCTTCTCATCTCAGAGGGGGAAGGGACTGCCAGAAGGCCCCATCCTGTGACCTCTGCACCTGGACCGGTCTATATGGTAGAAGGAGCTCCTGCAGGTAGTCTAGTCCCAGGTTACAGTTTCTGTTGAACAATTTGATTCTAGCCAAGCAGCTGGAGAAATTGTTGGTTACTCTGTTCTGAAAACTGGACTTTTTGCTGCAATTATTTAATGTCTTCCTCTCAATAAAAGTAGTACTTTTCTTTCAAGACCTTTTGTGTCTACCTTTTCTAGCTGAAAATGAAATTTGCCATTGAGGCAACTTCAGAAACCTTCATCTCTTCTCAAGCCAAATCCAAGTCCTAAACTTATGACCTCTTGGTACTGTTCATGCTTCTGGGGAACATCGCTATTTGTTTGATTTTTGAACCTTCTTCTGACTGACTGACCCTCATTTTGTCCTGCAGTGGATGAGGGCCAGGTGGACGTCCGATCCCTGCTATGCATTTTTTGGTGTGGATGGCACTGAATGCTCATTCCTCATCTACCTCAGTGAAGTTGAGTGGTTTTGCCCTGTGCTACCTTGGAGAAATCAGACGGCAGCTGCACCTTCCACAAAGCCACCACCCAGAGTGCAGGTAAGACTGACCCTCCGGGCCCAGCAAATGCATTCCCTAATAGTCAAAAGTATTTGCTTCTTAGCTGGTTCAGTTGTGCTCTGACGATAGCAATAGCGAAAGCCTGTCAAAAAGGCTGACAGGTAAAAGCCTTTAGAAGAAGGGGAAGTAGGTGGCTCTTTTTAAAAACTTGCAAACACCAAATGTGTTCCTTTTAAACACTTCCGTTATAGACCATCAGTCTATCAAAGTCAGTATTGTCTACTCAGATTAACAGCAGGTCCCAAAGGTCTCAGGCAGAGGTTTTAAACATCATCCACAGACTAGTTTTGTTGAAAAACTGGAGACTGAACCTCAGACATTCTGCACGCTGAGCAAATGCTCTACCACCGAGCCATGACCCCTCTCTGTTTTGCTTCTCCAGGCTAAGGGTAAGGGTAAGATGAAGATTATGCTGGTCTGGTCATATTGCTGCGATCATGCAGATCAAGGGCTGCCTTCTTGTGCCTTACTTGTTTTAGAGTTCTAGCCTGAATTGAGCGCAAAAAGGCTTGCATCAAATGCAGCGGTTCCATGGATGGAATTTCTCACATTCCCCTTCTGTCTGCAGCCCAAAATTTCTCCTGAAATTCTGTTCTGGCGGATAGGAATTTCAGGCCATAGGGAGGTCATGATCCAGCAGATTCTTATATTGGGCTGAAGCTCTTTGAGTAGCAAACTTTGCTGTCTTTTAAAATAAGTATTAACTCTTCAATGACATTGTGAATGATACCTGCCAAAGAGTCATTGGCAAAAATGACAATCCATTGTAAACAATCTATAGCAGTACCTTCCATGCAATCCAGAGATTCCTCTCTGTTTCTACCCCATACACACCAGGTGCACAACTGTAGGAATGCAAATGGAGACCTAGATGCTCTGTTCTCTTGTTAGACTCCAGTCTCAGCTTTTTCTTAAGCAGAGAATTGACTACAATCCCCATAGATCCCTATAGATGGTGCAGATATCCCATCTCATTTTTTTAAAAAAATGGTGCAAGTATTGCACACTTTATTCAAAAAAGTGAAATGCTACAGGAGTCTAAGAATTATGGCTTGCTCTTCAGCATCACAGGGAAATGATGGATCGCTGAGCTGCCGGGACCTAAAACTCATGTGTATTCAATGCACATTTTGAAAAGTATTTGATGCCATATTGCATGGACATTGTAAATGGGTTGAATGCAAATTTGTTGCAGACTTCATTGCACAGTTACTTAACCAGGTGGTCCTTAGCACTGAGCATATTGCCCTAAGCCTTGCCTCTGAATGCAGTACTTCCAAATATGATATTTGGAAATCAAGAGGTATCATCAAAAGGGCCATGCAGGTAATGGAGGGGATGAATTGAATGTGACCCATGTTGACCTAGAGTTCAGGTGTTCTTTGGGAAGGTCATTGAGCTTTGCACTAACAGGAAGTGTCTCTCATTCTCCCCCTTCCCCTTAGGCAGCTTTTCAGAGAGACCTCTCCTACCTCCTGGAGCTGATTGGCAGTGGCAAGGAGTCTTTGATCTTCATGAAGAAAAGGATCCGACACTTGGCTACACAATGGCTGCGCGCTTCATATAAACTTGAAAAGAAGCTGGCTGGCAAACCGAGAGATCAGAAACAGGTATGCAATCAAATCTGTTGTGCCCGAACCAAAAATTGTCCATTATGTGCAGTTATATCAGAGTAAGACAGAATGTCTGGCTTGCTGTGTGCTTTTGTAGGTGCCTTTTGTCTCCTCAGTGGCAATCTTCCTTATGCAGTGTTCTTTCTTTTCTAGATTTTGATCCATATTGGCTTCTTGACGGAGGAATCCGGGGATGTTTTCAGCCCTCGTGTGCTAAAGGGGGGCCCACTGGGGGAGATGGTCCAATGGGCTGATATTTTAGCAGTCCTCTTCATCTTGGGCCACAGCCTGAAAATCACAGTCTCTTTGAAAGAGCTTCAGAGGTGGGTTTCCTGTTGAAAGCCAACTGAAAAGTGCTTATGGTCCAAAAACAGGTCAGGAACTTTTGCCAGGGCCCCTTAACGGGACACAAGCCATGTCTAATGAACAGAGCGTTAGTCTTCATTGCCAAATAATAACAATAACAATTATTTATCAGGGTTTTGTAGATTAAATATTTTTTCTCCTTCAAAGGTTATCAAGTATTTTCAGGCTAAGGGAACGCAGGTTTGTGTCATTGCCCCCCTGTTTAGATTTGATAGAAACTGTCTGGAGCCAAGGCCACTGGTCCAGACTTCCTCGTCCTGCCAGTACTCACCTGGGGGGCGGGGAGGCAGGGTTGATATCCCCAGCCTGCTGTGGTAGCAGTGGCAAGTCAGCAACCCATACACACTGCAGCAAGACAAGCCTCTGGCAGAGAGGGAGACAGGTGAGGTGAGGCCCACATAGATGGGAGTCAGTGCCCCAGGTGAGTGTCCAGCAGGAAGAGGTTTGACTGCAAAGTGGGTGGGCTACAGGAAGGTCCCTCTGGGCCAGGCTGCAGGTGGGGAAGTGAAGGAGAAGCCAGAGCTGAGGAGGAAGGCCCAGGTGGAAGCAGGAGTCCAAGCAGGTAGACAGGTGGTATGGATGGGCTAGGCAGGCTCTCGGACAGCGGCACCAACCAGTGGCCCAGCAGGGCTTGATGGACAACCCGAGAACCAATCAAGGCCTGGAGGCAGGCCTTGGTCCAAGGGAGAATGGGAGCAAGGGGGGCAGGGGTGGATCAGAGGAAGGAGGAGGAAGAGAGTAGAAGAGGGCCATGTGGGAGCAGAAGGAAGGAAAGAGACAGAGGAGAGAGGGAAAAAGAGAAAGATTGAGAAGAGCGGCAAGAGAAAGGTCAGACTTCAGCCCACAGAGACCTGAATGGGATGATCCCTTAAGGACCATCTGCCTGAGGCCCACCCACCAAGGGCCTAGGCAGGACCAGATCCAAAGTGCAGGGCGTGTCAGAGCCTAGAAGAACAGCCCACAGAATGGGCCAAGACTGCCTGTGCAGGTGAGAAGGGGTGGCAGGTGGGTCTGCATCCATGACCCATGAGGGTTGACCCATGAGGCGCTTCACAGAGAATACTAATCCCTCCCCATACCTCCTTATTCCTCTCCTGCTAAAGCTATCAGGAAATGATTCAGCTTTAATGCATACTTGTTTAGCTGAGAAGGAAAAACAGGAAGCTGTACAGGATTAATCATCCCTTGTTCCACTCTATCATTTCGGTCTCCTGCAATCATTGGAAATCTTGCTTGGGACTCATGCAGTAAGCATTTGAAAATAAACGCACAGCCCTATTTCTCACTCAGCCTGCATCCTCTGTCTGGAAATCTGTGAATAACCATTTTAGAGCCAATGCAAAAAGTTTCTAAATGAATTGGTTCAAATAAATCTGAAGTTTTAATAGCATTCATTCACAGGCTTTATTTGAGAACCTGAAGTACTTATTGACAGCTAAGATCACAGCTGTTCCTTTTCTCTGTGCAAGGAATAGCAACTTTTCAAAAGACCACAGAGAAAGATGTGGCTGTGATGAATATTCCTCGATTTGCTTTTAGGGGCCTGTAATATTTTCCAACCCAACCCCTTCAAGTTAAATGTTAATCATTTTTACCATGATTGCTGCCATGTATTCCTCAACACTCTCTTCTTGCTAGTGTCTCTTCCTCCTTTGTGGAATGATCCCAGCCCATTTGAAATCACAGAGTGAATAGTGATGATATCACAGTGCAACTTGACTACCTGCTGGTATCACCAAGAGCAATGGTTCTCAAACTTCCTAATGCCGCGACCCTTTAATACAGTTCCTCATGGTGTGGTGACTCCCAACCCTAACATTTATCCATTTTACAGATGGAGAACACTGATGCAGAGAGTCTTAGGCGATCCCCGTGAAAGGGTGGTTCGACCCCCAAAGGGGTCACGACCCACAGGTTGAGAACCGCTGACCAAGAGCAAACAAAGTTGGGTTATAGTGAGAACAGTGGTAATTTGAGTGACTTTAGCTGAACAGGAATGTGGGGGCAAATTATACCCATGGGGGAAGCTTTCTGGAAAGGCAAACACCTTTGTTCTTTTTGTTTGTGTTTGATTCTTGAAAACGATTACCCAAGTAGATAGGGGCACCGCTGAGGAAAGTGTTGACAAAAACCGTCCCTCCTTTCAGCTTAACCCTGCTGGTAGCTCAGACTGAGCAATGGAAAGTAATTATCTGGCATAATGGGGATAGCATCTGATGATGGTTAAGAAGAAGAAAAAGCAAACAGGAATCTCAGCAGGACTGTGCAGATTAGTATTTAATGGTTTCAGATTTAGTCATAACATGTTTCCTCATCATCCCCTAGCTTTTTGTCTTCTAAAAAACCCCCTCAGAGCTTTCTGCTTAATGACCCAGCTTAGATGGGTGTGTGTGTGAATCTACTTGGGGAGGCAGCACAGGGCTGCACTGATGTGTTTGCTCCCTCTGCTGGTGCAAGGGGCACCCTCAGATCTGCGATGGCAAATCCAGGCCTCTGCAGAGTTGTGCCAGCCTCCTGATCAGATGCTGGTGTGGGGGTGGGGCAGGCCTGGGCATCCCCAGGGGTGGAGCCTGTGGCAGGTTCTCTGTTTCCCCTCCACACGATATCTTGTAGAATTTACTTCATGTTCTGATATCATTTATCCGGCACATCCTATCTACCCTGCCAGTAGCAGGCAATAATGTGGATCAAGAAAACACACAGCATACTGATATGATAGGTTGCAGTAAATTCTCTGGATGGGAAAGGATACTGAAAAAAATCTCCCAAATCCCAGAAATATTAGGAATTAACTGGGAATTTCAGAAAGGTTTTATACCACACCTTTCTCTATCTTTAAAGAGTCTCAAAGCAGCTTACAAACCCCTTCCCTTCCCCTCTCCATAACATACATCTTTGATATTTTTGAGTTGAAAATATACCCAGAAAATAAACTTTCAGCATTTTGGGGTGTATTTGGGCTCTTCCAAATATATCAGGGATTTTTGGGGGAAACCAGAAATATGTTCTTGAAAGTTCATGGAAATATTTGGGATTTACTAGGAAGACTGAGTACCAGTGTCTGCAGGTACTGTTCTTTGTTTTTCTTGTTTTTTTCCATTTGATTTTCACCTCCGGGAGTTCTGTGGGCTTGTCAGGCTGCTTTTGGCAGTTTCAGGTTTCATTGTCAGTTTTAAGGAGTTTTTTTCCTTTGCAAGAGTTGCTTTGTGTTCTCGTCACAATTTTTACACTGTTTCTCACTGCTCAGTGCTTAGATTTGCTCTTCTCTGGATGCACATTAGTCCAGTTCAGCTTGCACTGCCACAGTGGCACTGGGCTCTGCTGGACATTTGGTTGGGCTTGCAGCACATGCCCATCCCTTCCTTGGATTTGCCCTGGTGTGATCCTCTGGTTTAACATTGGTCCTGTTGAGCTTACACTGCCAAACTGCCACTGTGCTCTGCTGGGCGTTCTGCACAGGGTAATTCATTGTGCTGGGCTTGCAAAAGTTCAACCCCTTAAGTGTCCACTGCAGAGATTCTCTGACTTGACATTACTTTTGTTGAGCCTACCCTGCCAGAGTAACATTGGCTTCTCCTAGGCTTGTGCACATAGCAATTAGTTCTGCTGGGCTTGCAAAAGTACCTCCCCCCCCCCCACACACACACTCTTTATCATTTTCTACTGTAGAGATTATCTGGTTTGGCATTGGTTTTGTTGGACTTGCACCATCACAGTGGCTCTGGGGTCTGTTGGGTTTCTGTTCATTGCCACTGGTTCTGGTTGAGCTTGCAAAAGGGCCTCTCTACCTGGAGATTATCTGGTTTAATTTGAGTTGTGTTTGGCTTAGCTCTTTAGCTTGTGGTGCTTCTGGGAATACTGGGTTCTGCTGGCCTTGTTGTGCTGGTTTTTCCATGGGAGGAAGGGAAGGGAAATTTTTTCTCAGTTCACTTTTTTCTCTGAGCTTTCTCAGAAATGCCTAGCTTGCCCCAGCCCCCAGTTTCCTGAAAGCTCTGAAAAAGCTAATAGATTCCAAGATGAGCCAGGGGGAGTTTGTTGACAGTCTACAGTGGTTTCATGTCAGAACTTTATTCTGTGTTAACTAAAGTCCTTGTTCTTCCTGTAGTGTCTTCTGGCATAGTTCAGGCCCTGCAATTCAGACCCCACAAGATTTGGCCTTGCATTTCACAGTTTTTCTCTGATGTCTGCAGGAACTTAGACCTCTTCCTGAATTTTATCAGAACCCCTGGTAGCCAGCATGGGACACTCTTCCCTTTCAGCAACCATTTTCCTGACTTGATCCCAATTTTCAGTGTTATGCCTGCATAGCTGACTATAGGCTGTATTGTTGCAAGTGATTTCCCATGAGCAGAGAAACTGAAAACATAATTCCTTCTTCTCTTTTCTTAATTTACTGTGTCATGCTCAGGTTTTATAGCCCAGTGAATCCATGAAGTGTGTCCTCTTTGTAACATTTAAAGATCAGGAGAAGGGCCTGCAGTTAACTGAAGTCAGCCAGCCATGTCTTTGCTTTCCAGATCTTTGTGGTGTTTTTCTTGTAAATAATTCCAGAGGTTCATTTTTCTTTGTTAGTTTCTTCCATGAGGCTACCAAAAACATATATTTCTCAAGGAGCATTTGTAAGTCTGGAAATGCAGATATTCTGAAGGAATGGATTGGATGCTTTCTGCAAAGGGATCTGCCTTATTCCATTGGAAGGAGTCTTGCTCGAATGGTAGTAGCCTCCTTGGTCATAGAAAGATTCTTCACGAAGCAGAAAAGAATCACAGCACCTAATGCAATGATGTGTATGGCCCATTGCACATGGAACACTTACCTTGGGCTGCAGTGTGGTCTCCTTGTGTTTTTTTGTTTACACATGAGGAGGCAACCCAGCGCCTTCCCTGCAGCAGCTTGCTGAAATCTGCTGGGCCTCTCCTTTCCCTGGTTCTTTTAACTCCACCCACCAAGTTAGCCCTTAAAGGTGCAGATTTCTAGATCACTGTCTTTGTTAAAGCCAGTTATATCAATATTGTAGCCCTCTCCAAAAAGAGGTGCTGGTTGTACCTTGCCTTGGAAAAGACTTACCTGTTATTATTATATTGAGTACCGTAATTGATATCTCATTATGAGCACATAGAGAAGCAGAAATAAGCAGGCAACATGGGGGGGTGGGGGGCAAGGGAGAAAGCATAGATGGCAGGGTGAAGCTAGATAGGCTGGCCGTGGGCAGAGGGAAGATGTCCAGGGTAAAGCTGTGCTCCCTGGAAAATCAGCCCACTCTGGCAATGAAGCAATTTAAAAGTCTTGCTAGAAATGGTCTCGCTTGCCTTGGAAAGAATTGACAGTGAAAGTGGGACTCCAGGAAATATGTCTGTGCAAGAAATCTTCTTCAAGGGACATTCGCCCCCATTACACAGCAAATACCTTGTCCATAATTGGCCTGTGTTTCATTACAATATGTAGAGGTCAGTTTTCTTTTCTACTTGCACTCTCTCATCAGTGTTGGTAAATTCCTTCCGATTTTGTATGTGCTTATTTAAATATTTTAATCTCATCTTTTCTCATTGCTCAAGGATGGCTTACAAATTACAATTTAGTACATACAGGATAAAATCAAACTCCAAATAACCCTCTCCCCTCTTTGCTCCACTGCCCAATATTTCACAGTAAGCATCACTATACTAACTAGGAGTATAGTATAGTATAGTATGTCAAGAGAAGTAATAGTGCCACTCTATTCTGCATTGGTTAGACCGCACTTGGAATACTGCGTCCAATTCTGGGCACCACAATTCAAGGATATTGACAAGTTGGAGCATGTCCAGGGTGCCCAAAATGGTAAAAGGTCTGGAATCCATGCCCTACGAGAAGAGCTGGGTATGTTTTGTCTGGAGAAGAGAAGGTTAAATAGTTACCTGATATTTGAAGGGATGACATGTTGAAGGAGCAAGCCTTCTTTTCTGCTGCTCCAGAGTCTAGGACATGGAGTAATTGATTCAAACTATGAGAAAAGAGATTCCACCTAAACATTAGGAATAATTTTCTGACGGTAAAGGCTGTTCGACAATGGAATACGCTGCCTTGAAGGGTGGGGGAGTCTCCTTCTTTAAAGGTTTTTAAATAGAGGCTGGATGGCCATCTGTCAGGAGTGCTTCAACAGTATTTCTTCATGGCAGGGGATTGAACTGGATGGCCCTTGTGATCTCTTCTAACTCTATGATCAAAGTTGGTAAATTTATCCATATTTGCACAATTGCATTCATTTGCACAGCAAATTATGGTCAAGCAATGTGAAAATGTTTGGTATTTTAATGTGGAATTCTTTGGATGTGGACTCCATCGGATTCTGATAGTGAGATCTGATCAGCAGAGTGAACATTTATTTCTTGCATGTGTAGTCCTGACATTGGTTCGTGATGATGAAACACAAAACATCTGGCTCCCCCTGGCTCTTGTAGTTAAACTAAGCGCATGCCTTCATTTGTTTTTCCCCTCTTCCATTCTCCTTGCATTTCTCAGTAAATCTGTTAGTTTCTCTTTTATGCATTCTGACAGCCAGGAGGTGAAATGTACTTGATTATCTGGTACAAACCATGCTAAGGAAGGTTGTAACATCAGCAGCAATTTGCAGCTCCTGGGAAAGACAGCGCAAGTGTCAAGCTGTATCAGTTAGGGATGGGATAAGGCTCCTTTGCTGCTAACTTCTGGGCTGTGTATGGGGGGCTCATCATCAGAAGTAGATGCTGCTGAATGCACATTGCACAGTGGAGGACAAAGGATCCGCAATCTGGCAGAGGAGCAAACGAATTGCTCAGGGTGAGAAACTATACAAAAAGAGCTGTCTCATGCATGCAAACCATTTCTCGATATTGCAGTCATTAAGTGGTGAAGACAAACACACTCATGATTACCTGCTTATACTGAAACAGAATAAGGTCAGTATGGTTTCTGATGGGTGGTAGCTACTCTCCTGGGGCTCAGGGTGATGGTTTTGACATTACCTACTATCTGATTATTTTAACTGAGGAGGTTGTGGGAGCTCTAGCCAGCAAGCCTGGATAATATGCGGGCCCTAGAAGCCCCATCCAGTAGGGAGGAATGTGGTGATGATCAAGGCTTCAGTGACTCCATACATTCAAGTGGCTGGTGTAAGACAGCTGAACTTAGGTCATCAGCATCCTCTGGAGAAGGGCAGGCCCGTGGGAAGCAGGTACAAACTGACTAGTGAGGAATCCCAGTCCAGCAGGCTTCCAGGGGTAGCAAATCAGAAATCAGCAGGAGTCCAGGGAAAGGACCAACCATGGAGAGAGATGAGGGAGAAGCAACTGCTTATCCCTCCTCTGAGAGGCCAGGGCATGTGGAGGAGAGGGGGAGGGGATTGGAAAGATTGAGGAAAAGACAGGGTCAAACCCAGCCCACAAAAAGCAGATGTTAGAACATACTGAGAAGGAAGCTGTGGACTATATTCCCAGGCTGTGAGAGCAGGAGCCCTGGGGAAAGAGAGGAACTAGGTGGCATATCCCCCTCATCTTCTAATTCTGGAGCCTGGGGATCTTGAGACTGCCCTGACACAAGGGACATCAGAACTGGCAGGAGGGAATATCATATCACTACTTCATTGATTTCCATGTTTGATCAGCGGCTAGTTAATTGCCAGCTATTCCTACCTGTTATAATGACACAACTCTCCTTTCCTTTAAAATATTTGGTCACACAACCTTGTAAGTTACTGAGGCATAAAATATTTTAATGAATTTGCTTATTTCAGCCCTTCTGAACTTTCTCGCAGAAGCAGCAAGGTTAAATGCAAATTAGATGCATTTATTATTGGCTGCCTTTTTTCTCCAACCTTCTCAGATTGAGAAAGTCAGCCTGCAATGGAAGCTTCTAGTGGTGGGAAATGGAGGGAAGGAGGAATTTGGGTAAAGAAAAACATGCCCTCAGGCCTCTATGCACTTTAATTTTTGTTGTTGTTGCTGAAGCAATGAAGTCAACATTTTTAAAAAACGTAAATGCCTTCTTTCACTTCTCAGGTAAATAGTCTGCTAAAATGACATGGTTATTATTTTGTAAATGTGTAAGTGATGGTTAGTGAAAGGAAGGAAAAAGGAAAGAAACTGAAAGCTCAGCTCTTTTGTTTTGGAATCCTGCCTGTTCTAGGGTGGCCAACCACCAGGTGGTGGCTGGAATTTTCCTGGGATGACAACTGATCTCCAGCTGATAGGGATCCATTCACCTGGAGAAAAATGGCTGCTATGGAGAGTGGACTGTATGTTCTCCGAGTCCTATCCTCCTTAAGCTCCATCCCCAAATCTCCAGGAATTTTCCAACCCTATCCTGTGCATAGATGCAGCCTGCTCCTGAATTACACAGGCTTGAGTCCAGCATAGTGTTCACATGGCAGAAGTCTTTCCAACCACAGATCGCAACTGTCGCCCGTTGCCCTCCAGTTCAAAGGTTCCCCTGAAATGCTGCTCATCAGGCTCTCCCCCAACCAGAGGTCAACTTTTGGGCTGCAGTGTGGGAAGAAATCCTTCTGACCACAAGAGAACTCCAGTGGATCCAAGGCACTGGAGACTGCAGTTTTTCAGAGGTGATGGAAGGCGTTCTGCACCTGTTCAGAGGTAGTTTTTCTTCCAAGACATTCCTAATGTTGAGGAGGGTCTCCTAGGCTAATCCCCGGTGAGCAAAATTAAATAACTGATGACGGAGACAAATTAACCCAGCATGTTCGGTGGTTTACACACAGGAACAGACTTGTGTTGTTTCTCTGCTCCTGCTATGGCTGCCTGCACAGCACAGCAACAATAGGATTTTCACCTGGCGAGTTTCTCTGCCCTAGCAGCATCCATCTCCCTCCTTCAGTCCACTGGGTGTTTTTCAATTTTTTTAAAAAAATATATCAGTTGAATATTGTTGTATTGATATAACATGGTAACAATATGTGTAGCAGATTCTCTAAATTCCCAGCTTTCTTTCCTTTTAAAAAGTTTTTCATCTGGGGGTCCCCAATCCTTTTGAGCCTGTTGGCAGCTTTGGAATTCTGACAGAACATGACGGGTGCAGTCACAAAAACAGCTGCCCTAAAATGGTTGCTACAGGAGGTGGAGCCAGCCACAGATTGGCTGCTTACCTTTAGACACACCGTCAAGATCCTTGTGCTGTGATAGCAGCTGTTGCCAAAGCAACATATTTTTTAAATCTGCATAGCTCATCAGTGGCCAGTTGGAAGCCTTTCTGAGTAAAAGCCCCACTTACCCCCGCACTTGTTAAAAATACTTGGTGGGAAACAAGAAAGGTCTAAGTCAGTGGTTCTCAACCTTCCTAATGCCACGACCCTTTAATACAGTTCCTCATGTTGTGGTGACCCCCAACCCCAACAGTTATCCATTTTACAGATGGAGAACACTGATGCAGAGAGTCTTAGGAGACCCCTGTGAAAGGGCTGTTCGACCCCCAAAGGGACCACGACCCACAGGTTGAGAACCGCTGGTCTAAGTGCATGGCATTTAGAGGCTCCTGGCCAGGGACCCCTGCTCTAGCCCCTTCTGTTGCAGAAGTATGCTTTTCCTCTTATAACTCTATAACAAAAGGAAGAAATAGGGAAGTGATAGAAATTGATAGTGGTTTTCAAATAGTTTCAGGCGGTTACCAAAAAGGACAGTTACAGAAAAGTGGTTCTGTCCTAGGCATCTAGAAGTCAGTAGGAAAAAAGTCTGTCTATTAAGATTTAATAATTTTAGTACATAGCAAACCTTTAGCTATCCTCATTTAGCGTAGGGCCTTTAATTGTAGAAGCTGTTTCTTCTGTTCTTTCAACAGCTTGTAAGGTTTATTGTCCTACAGTAACATGTGGCTCAGATACACACAACAAACTTTCAAAGCCAGGCATTTTAATTATTTCTGGCAGATAAAAAGCTTCCTTTTACTTCCTTAATTTGTTTTTCTCTCTAGAAAGCAAGAGCTATCCACCTTCAGAATTTTAAACCATTTTACATTATATACTCAACATACCTGCACTGAAATAATTCTCACAATTCAAGTCATTGTGTGTACTAATGAAAAAAAAATACAATTAGCCATTTTCTCATGCCAGAAATATTAGAACCTCTATTAGAACCTCTTTTGCCTGTGCAGATCTCCAAAACACAGCTGGGCATATCTGTGGGTCTGATATTTATACCTAACTAGCGGGGCCTGGGCACGCGTTGCTGTGGCAATTGTCCTTCTCATCACAGTCTGCAACCCACACAGATGTCCATGCAGGTCCAATGATCCTCAGCATAGCCTTTTGGGGTGGTCAAATGGGATCCCTCTTTCCATTTTCAATTCACATTGTTATATGGTGGTGTCTTGTTTTTTTCAGTATAAGGTAACCCTTTCCATTTCACAACGGAACTGTCCAGAGTGCGAATCCTGCTGTCCATGAGGCTGGTTGACATACATAGTCCTGGCTTGGGTAAGGTAGAACTGGGACAAGGAGGCTATCCCAGTCAGGCAGCAGAGGCAGGGTGCTGAGCCGCTCAGATCGAGGCCAGCTCTCTGGGTTCTTAAAGGGCCATGTGCAAAAGAAGTGGAGCCAGTAGTGTTGGTTCGCCCCCACCCCGCGGATTTTCTGAGAAGAAAAAGGCAAACTCCAGCTCGCTTTTAGTAAAAGAGAGCTGTGGTGAATATGGGTGAGGAAGTGGGTAAGTGGTGGTTGGATGTGAGGGAGGGCAGAGTGAGGTGTGTGAAGATGAGCTGGATGTGGATGAGAGTATGTGTGTTGTGTGGTAGTAGTGGGTGAGGCACAGAGAGTGAAAGTTACCTGCATATGTGTGTGTGGGGGGGGGAGGAACTCCACCTGACGTCTCACATGGCAAAGTGTGTATATGTTTCACTTCCACTCGTATTACCTACCAGTATTACCTATTTACTGTTTTAACTGCTCATCTCTGCCCATCTGCACGAACATTCTAAGCCCTCATACCAAGCCCTCAGGCCACAGACAGGCTGCACGAACATTCTAAGGGTGACAGTTAAACACAGACAACTTCATGGCCTGGTGTGCCAGGAAAAAGATGTTTTACCTGGTGCAGGTATGGACTTTCGGCGATATGAAGGTCCGATTACCTGCCCAGAACAGGAAGGAATGTCATATGAAAATTTGGGGGTGATCCGTCCAGCCGTTTCGGCGTTAGGGCGTGACTAACAAAGTCACTGTTAGCTTTTTATATATATAGATTTTTTTCAGTGCTGCCCTGACCAAATCCCAAGCTACTTTTTAACTTTTTTAATTCAACAAAAGTAGGTTTGAAGTTTTCAAGGCCAAGTGATGGCCAGGCTGCAGAAGTGGAATGAGGGGAAACTCTGCCTGGGGTGCATGCGAGCCCTGCACCCCTGCCCTGGTTCCGCCCCCCCTGCCCTGCCATGGCCCTGGAATGCCCCCCCTGCCCCATGGGCACTTTGCCACTGCCAGGCTGTTTTTATCTCTGAGTTCTCTTTTAAATTACTCCTACACCAACTTACTTATGTAACCCAGGGAGTCTCAGGGACTCTTGGTGAAGGGGAGATGAGGACAACCAGTTAAATTCACAAAAAGGGTCCATGTGTGTGCACAACAAGCATATCCTGAGTATTATTACATAAGGTCAGTCACGTGTGGGGTAGCATGTAGTGTGTTGGACTTGGAGCCTGAGGGGTGGGGAGCTGATTTGAAATACTGAAGCTCATTGGGTAATCCTGACTTGGTTTCTAGTTGTTGTGAGGATAAAATAGCACACACACTCCCCTGAAGAAAGTGTAGGAATTCCATTTAATTTCCCTTTGAATCATGATACCTTTTTGATAATTGGTAGTTAGTTTATATGGGATTTTAATGACATAAGCATTGGTGATAAACAGTGAATTCGCATAACCAAAAGGGCTAGATAAAAGTTATCTGGATAATGAGGGTTCTGTCATCTCTTAGTGGGAATGCTTGCTTGAGTTACCAGTCAAGTCACTAAGATCTGTGCCATTTTTTATAAGGTTTATTATACTATATGCATATATAATACATGTAAAATCTATCTGGTGATGACATTTTAATATTGGTTTTTGCATATTTTATAAGACTACAAGATATTAGGTACATTCATGTCTATAGTAGTGACCTGGCAAGACATACAAAACAATCTTTCTAGTGTCATCTCTGTGACCCAGGAAGACTGGAAATATAGCTTGGGTGTCTGTTGTCTGTGGAATCTAATGCAATTAAGTTTTATTAGTGAGGTGCTTGTGAGGCACTCTCTCAATCTATAATATATAGGACTGAAATTGTGCAATGGATGACTTGCTTAGGGGAAAGCTTCAAATATAAATGAGCTTCAAGGAACTTGAGGAGAGGACAAAATGGAGGGAATGGAATAGAATATTAGTGTCATCGAATACAGTACAACTCGATGAATTAATGCATCCCAAATGACACAAATGAAAGATATTACATTTTCATAGGATCGTATGAGACTTCAAGATGTACCGACAGAATAATTATAGCTATTTACTCTTAATGGAAGTATTATCAAGGGATCACATTTCAGTCTTACTTTTTAATTAATAGCCAGATTCTTAGTGGGTAGAAATTTACATAACTTTATTAACAGCTAATGCTCAAACCTCAAATTTCTCTCTAAATGCAATTGCCTCCAGACTGTTTATTATTCCCAGACAGATGTGTTCATTGCACTGTAGGGTAGAACTGATCAAGTTTTGTAGGTAAATAGCAGTGGAAGTAGAGCACTTGGGAGAACCTGAGGTGCTCAGCTCTGTGAGGGAGAAGGGGGAGAGATAGACAAGCACTGTGTGTTTGTTTGTGTGTGTATGTGACAGAGAGAGAGAGATCGTGTTTCACTGGAAGAAAATATTAAGAGTTTCTGTATCTTGAGCATGGGAAGGGTTACTTTCTAAACAAAATTTGGGGTTGGAACCAACCAACTTTTCCACTGATTCTTGCCTAATACATCTTTATTACATTTCCCATCCTTCATAACTGTTGTCCCCATGATCTCCAGCATACCCTTTTTGGCAGACTAAGAGGACCCTCTCCTCCCTTTTTCTCCATCAGAAAAACTGTCTGGATCCTTCTCATGACAACAGGTCATGGATATTGCTGCAGTTATGGAATTTGTTGCTGCCCCATGTTTCTGTGTGTATAAATGTGTATATATATATATACACACACACATAAGATGTGCTATTTCACATAATAATAGTGTTAACAGATACTCATGGGAGGTCTGGGCTTCTTCTCTGTAGAAGAAATGTAATGTACGAATTGGCATTTTATCACTCCTTCTGTAAGTCATGTGGCTGGTCGGTCCCCTTTACAGTAATGAAAGAACACAACAAAGCCTATTACAAACATGTTAGGGATTGCTAAATATTTGGAATTCCACAGGTATGCTGAAAAACACAATGGCCTGATGAGGGCTCAATATGCTTCCAGGAGCACACATGGGATGTGGGCCGAGGCACCAATGCCTTTCTTTGCCACATCCTGAGAGAAATTTGTCTCAGATCTGTGTGTGGACACGGATAAAGGCAAAGAGGGGCAGGCAACACCAACTGCCCTATAACTAAATGAGCAATATTCTTCCGCTCTCTGTTCTTACACCCACATCTTCATTTCTATCAGAAAACTGTTATTTCCACTGCATTTCAAAATCATGATAAACCACTGCTTGTGCAAATAGGGTTTTTTTTAATAACAAAGTTGAGTTAGTCTGTCAGATATAAATAACAGTACCTGGTTTTGTGCATGAACCCTACTTTGTCGTCTTCTCTCTTTTCTTAGCTAATCCCTCTCTGACTTGGATTCTGCATTAGGAGTGTCAGGACTAAATGGTCCCAGTGTACTGAGTTGGGAAAGCTGTAAGCTTGTTCAGTCTGAGGATGTGGACAGGATTATTGAAAGCTTGAGACCTACCAACTGCTTGTACAACCCTTGCCCTTCCTGGTTGCATGAATCTGTCAGGGGGGCACTGGAAGACTGGGCCCAGGAGATAGGAAATGTCTTCCTGACAGAGAGGGTGGTCACCCCTGCCATTAGGGGCAGGGGTGCATCCAATCCTAAAGAAACCTACTCTGGACCCAGGAGAACTGAATAACTACTGTCCAGTGTCAAAAGTACCATTCTTGAACAAGGTGATTGAACAAATAGTGGCTAGGCAACTTCAGGAATTCCTGAATGAAGTCGATTGTTTGGATCCATCCCATTCTGGTCACAGGCCTTGTCATGGGACTGAAATGATGTTTATCTTCCTAGTGGATGTCCTGTGTTGGGAGACAAACAGGGGGAGTGCAATCCTATTAATTCTCCTGGACCTCTTAATGGTCTTTGGTAACATTGGTCATGTTATCCTTCTGGGCTGTCTTCTGGTGTTGGGTGTGGCACTGTTATGCAGTACTTTCAGTCAGGTAGCAGCAGAGGCTTTGCTTTCATTGGCTTCAGTCTTCCTGTGTGGGAAAGATTTTGCCACTGTGGTGAATCTAAGGTGGCAATCTAAGAAGGAGCCTTCTTGGTCATGTTGCTAAAACACCTTCTCCAGGAAAATTCATTTGTCTCCCTCTGTTGTTATCTTTTACCAGTTGGGTGAAGACTTTTTTTGTTTTATATACCATACCCCCAGTCACTCTTATTGGTCCTTCTCCCTGGTTGTGGTGTTATGTGTGTTTGCACATATGTTTTTGTTAAATTGTTTAAATATTATAAATAGACCATACACACCTTATTTTAATGCTTTAATGTTTTAATATTTTGAGGTTTCCCACATTGTGGTCCCTATTTGGGCAGAAGGATGGCACAGAAACATTTTAAATAAATAAATGTATTGCTGTGGGAGGTGATTCTGAGAAAAAATGGTTTGTGAATTCAGTCATCACAGCAAACCATAATTAGCAGAAATGGTAGTTAACAAACAAGCAAAAGACAAAATCTCAGTTTGAGCCAACAAACAAACCCTGATCTGTTGGACCTTATATGTGCAGTCATCACAATGAGCAAGAATTTGATCAGTTTGATATGTCACATTTCATCATGATTTCTGAACACGGCCAAAGGGTATTCCATACTATATTTGCAGTTTTGTAGGTAAAGAATACATTTTTCTCTGAAAAACTGAAAAAAATGGCCGCAGGTGCTGAATGTCTGCTCTGCTTCTGTAAGAGGAAACGTTTGAATAATTATTTCCTACAGAAGGACTCTTCAATTGTATACATGGCTCTTTTGTCTATATACAGCATTCTGCTTTTGCTACTCTCAGATACAGTTATCTATTGTTCAGAACCCATGGCAAAGGACCCACCAGGGTAAATTTGCAAGATGTAAAAATGCCTGTTTAAATTAAATGGTTGCCAGTTGGGATGATTATAAGAGCTGTTTCCTTTAATTAAAGATATAACTCTGTTTCTTGGAACACGTAGCTGACTAGATTTATTGGCTGCTCTTGCATGAAGGATGCAGATGAACAGCTTTATGTTGTTGTAAATGCTTCAAGGGAAGACCTTCCATACCTTTGTATTTGATTCTCTCAGAAAAGGTGTCTCAATAAGGAGGAACTAGTGAGCTGTTAAATTTCCTTCTTCATGAAATATGCTTATGTTGTACCTGATGAAGACTTCTTAAATGGTTCTTTTTATTGGAGTAAAACCCATAAAAATTACCAGACTCTCATTATATAATTGCCTTGTGTTTTAAATAGGCAATTGCCTGACTTTGTATGCACAAAGCATCATTTCCTGTCATCAGTCATTGTCTGACACCCATGTACCTCCTAAATGGGTCCATGCCTGAGGGAGCAAAAGTACAGCAACAAAGCAGACATGAGAGTGATTCAAGCATGTTCAGAAGGCAGCTGAGGTGAAAGGCCTTTATTAAAATTCCACTTTCAAACTGCAGGACTGTTTCAGTCTTTTCCCCTCCTCTGGTGGATTTCACTCAACGCTTGGGATGCAGTGATATTATCCATCTTTGCCAGAGATGACTTATCCCTGGGGTTCACAAACGGCAATTTCAGAATATGCTAGATTGCACAAAGTGTCAAGTCTTTCAAACACGCTTTAGGGAAGAATGATTCCCTTATATCTGCAATCTTCATTTCAATTGACACAAGAACCACCAGGCAATCAATATAATTCTTCTCCCATTACTCAGGTGAGCAATCCCAACTGCAGTCTTCTGCATACCACATGAGCACATGATAAATGGAGAGCTGGTTCAAATATCACTTTCATTGCATGGCAGAGAAGCAAGTATGCCCTCCTCCTGCCTATCACAGAGATGACCTCATGTGATCCAGATACTTCACACTAATACCCAGCCACTAGAACACCCAGTTCTTTCAGCTTCTTTTCAAAAAAGTGGAGAAGGAGACAGACCACAAGTTGTGACATTGTTTCATATTTAAACCATGCATGTGGTGAATAAGAGGAGGTCACTGTTGATTCCACAGTTGAACCCAGGGGACTGAAATCTGGCCTATGTCTCTTAAGAAAGCTAGGCGTTATGGTGGATATGATAAATGGACTCTAAGAAGAGATCAGTAAGGCCTGGTTTAAGCATGAGGTGGTAATGAAATGTCTCTGCCAATGCTGTAGTAGGAAAATGAACTGTATCACTTCAGACTGCAGATGAGAGATTCCATTTTCCCCCAGATTCCTATCTGGATAGTTCCCTGCAAACAGAAAACTGGTACTGTATACAAAGAGTTGGTGTATTTCCATGATGTACTAATTTATAATTTGCAAGAATTTTTTTATATGGGAGAGCAAATCATGACTCTTCTCACCAATAATGACAAGGTACAGTCCATTCTATCATCTCAGAATTCCTCCACCCAGTTCGGTTGCTTGTGAAGACCAGGCATCAGGTTAACTGGGTGGAAACACAAACAGAAAGTCAGAGGAGTTGAATTCAGGCCTGCCATCGCTGTCGTAGTAAGGCACTACTCACCTTTTAAAAATGCATTCCAATTCATAAGTTTATGCAGTCATTTCTTCCTGTTCTTTCCAGTATCACCTCTTACAGTTGGCAGCAGAAATGCAATTAGTGCTAGTAGAAGCCAGTCCTGTAGAAGGAAGTGGAGGTCAGTTTCATTCTGGACCTTTTAGCTCAGGGAGCAATAGCGTGGAAGCAAAACTCAGGTTAATTCAAAAATAGGTCAATGGGATGTGAAGATAACCCATTGTAATCTGAATCTGTTGTCACAGCTAGAAAATGGGTCCCTTGGATGATTAAATTACCTATAAGGGGGAAATAGCAAGAGAAAAGCCTTCTGCAGATTTATTCTGTGATAGATGTGCAGCTGTTCGAGACAGATGTCCAAAAAACCCCTCACAACGCTTTGCTATATAGGTGAACACAGTGCCTTTAACTGGCTTAATTAAAGGGGAGACAATGTCAACCATCACTCATTTTGTTTCTTATTTAATAAAAGCCAACCCAGCCTCATTTTGCAAGCTCTCACCTGCTCATCTGCTTTGTATTATAGCCCTTTCCAGAGCAATCTTAATTAATGAATGGTTCATAAGAGGCTTGCTGCATCCGTGGGAAAAGGGATTCAAGGGAATTCAATCACAAGCTGATTTCACTACTCACATCTTCTTTTTTAAAGATTCAGTATTCAGAATTGACTGGTTTTGGATGCAAAGATCATTTCCCCCCCTGCCACCCCCACCGCCCCCACTGCCAAACAAATCTGTTAAGATCTCAGTGAAGAAAGTATTTGTGTTCAATTTTATTCGCATAATTTCAAGCGCCATTAATAGTACATGGCATGAGGAAAAAATTACCAAGATTTCACTTCAACCATGAGTGAAATTGGGTTTAGCAGTAAATTAGTTGACTTAACTGGCAGATGATGAAAGTCTGGATAGAGAATGTTTAAATAAGAAAGAAATGGTAGAAGAGAAACTTGAAGATGGCGGCTGAAGAGAGATCAGTCTTAAAGTTAGAACATATTAGCTGAAGAGAAAGAAAAGATAAATGTAGATCACTAGCAGATGCAGAGCTTTTCAGCTGTAGGAGACTCACAGGGCCATATCTGTGGATGGTATATTTCATTGAAGGCATAAAAATTATACTAATTTTACACCAGCTGAACAAATGACCTCTGATTTTTTTATAGAAACACAGATTGTGAAGGTAGGCTGTAACTGGTGTTCATGGTTATGGTCCGAAAACTTCACCTCAAGTCTGTACCTTTCTTTTCTTTTCCCCCCAGTAAATATGTAGTATGAATTCATGTGCAGGGGATTCCTATGAATTTGGTAAACAGACTGGACTGGGTAGCTTAAGAATTGCAAAGAAGTTTTTTTTTTCCCAATGGATTTCCAGCTAGAATCTTTAAATGGTAAAGTGTTCTGCTTTGCTGAGTATTTTACAAGATTGGTCTCATTCATCCTCACAACCACCTATTAAATTGACTACATTTCGTTTAGGAGAAACAAACCAATTGTGCCCCCAGTATTTCCCCCTCCCCCTCTTTTGTGCACCTTTCTCACTCTGAACTGACCATCTGAAGAATTAGAACTGGAGCAAACGAAGTGTGATATTGCAGTAAATTCCATTTACATGCCATTTCCATGTTAGCAGCTACTTCTTTGATGGCACAATACAGTCTCCACTATCAATTGAGAGACAGGAGCATGATTGTAGCTTTTCTTTGTTATCAAGAAAAGGAGCTGCAACTCAAACAGCCTTCTGTGATTCCTTCCTTTAGTCATCCTCTGTGTATTACAAACCCACTGTGGTTGAAATTCCTTTGCCTTGCAGGTCATAGAGCTGTGGGCCGATTACCCTTTCTCTTCTGGAAATACAGATAAATGTTATCATACCACTCCTTGATAGCGATAACCTTCTGTTTTCCCCTGTGCAATCCTGAATTGCATTTGCTGTCTTTGTGGCCCAGTAGGGGTTTTTTTCATAAAGAAGAAAGAAAATAAATAATGGACCTCACCTCTGTGCCAAAAATGTGCTTTTTACAGGCAATAGGAGCTGAAACTTATACAATATGTACCAGAGTTTCTGTTATCCACCTGAGACCCTGCTGTCACTTTTCAGCCATTAAACTTCTACCTCCTAAAAACTCACCTGCCTACCTCCCTATTCTATGAAAAGACAACATCACAAAAGCAAAATACCTCAGGTACTATTTATTATCCAAGCAGTAGGTGCTTGTATATTTTGAGCAAAGCTTTCCATTGTGGACAGCCACTGTTACCATTCTCATACAAGAAATGATATATCATAGATCCATAAATCTATCCATTTGTGGCCGGCATAACTCATCAGAAAATAAAGCTAGGAATCTCAAAATTGGCCACCAGCTTCAAGATCATTGTCTGTTTTCCACGGCCAAAAACAAAAGATAATTTGGCCCAGGTTACCTTGAGATAACCCCCTTCCCATGCTATTTGCAATGGAAGGTAAGGATCTCCATTTGTGGTAGGCGTAACCCATCAGAAAATAATGCTACATGTTTGAAATGCTACATCCACTTTTATCTACCGGTATTCTAGCACAAAAGCAGTGACAAGCTGGGCTACGTAGTTGTCTTGGAAGAGAAATACTGGGATCACTGGGATTGACATTGCAGACATTATCTAAAAAGTTTACATCATTTGTCATATAACATGAATCTTGATGCCTACAGTGGCAAAGTACCCTTTACAAAGGGCCATTAGATGTCTGACCTACACAATAATAACTCAGTATCTAAACAGTGATTTAAACAAAATTAAATATAATGAGATGGAAGGAGGGAGAAAGAGTTCTATCTTCTGTTCCACACGTATAACTAAACTAATTTACATTCCATTACCATGCATTAAAAGTGGGGGGAGGGGAGCAGCAAAGCATCCCTTTGATAGATCTTATGGAAATATTAACACCTACCTTCTGTTCATAATTTTAACACACATACGCTGCAATAGGGGTAGTGAAATTACTGTCAAGTCTTAGCTGACTTGTGGTGGCCCTGTAGGATTTGCAAGGCAAGAGACATTAAGAGGTGATTTGCCATTGCCTGCCTCCACATAGGCTGAGAGAGTTCTGAGAAAACTGTGACTGGCCCAAGGTCGCCCAGTGGGTGTCCTTGGAGGAGTGGGAAATCTGCAGATTAGAGTTCACTGCTCTTAGCCATTACACCATGCTGGCTATACAATTATTAAATATGTTACAAGTTGCCAACAATGATAGGAATGAAAAGGAGTTGAGACCAAGACTGATAATAAAAGGGATCTGAAAAAATAGGAGAGAGAGAAATGTAGGCAGATCATGAAAAGAAGGGAGCAAGATGATAGAGGGGCAAAGAATAGAAGGAAAAAAAGAAGGGACAGTTGTTTTGCTACAACAAACTAACTACCCCTTGGCAATAAGTGGTTGAGCAGACCAATCTATGCAGCTGGGTGCAAGCATGGATGTAGCAAGATGAGGCAGGAGGGGGCTTAATCACCAGATGCTCCTTGAGCTGGTGCATAAGCAGAACCCCCCCCCCCCGGTCCAAAATCTGGTGCCCTGGAATGACCTCCACTTCCCTTCCTCACTGGGCTGTGGAGGCTGCTCTGGGCACCAGATTCCTGGCAGGGGAATCTCAGGCTCCAGAATCTGCCAGCTGAAATGCCAAGCCAAGCAATCCTAGTTATTAACTAAAAACTGAGTCCTAATCTAGTTAATAACTATGTTGCTTCCCCATGCCCCAGGGTGGCAGATTCTGGGTGGTGGTTTCTGGGTGGAGGGAGGCAGAGGCTGGCAGTGAAGGGATGTGGAGGCTTTGCTGGAGCTCCAGATTCCAGGTGTGTGTGTGTGGGGGTGTCCCTCTATCTTTATCTGTCCCTCTCTTCCTCCCTTTTTCCTTCCTTCCAGTTAACACAACTAGAGTTGCTCAACACACCTCCCTTCAGGTGGACTTTGCTGCCCCCAACAGCAGAGTCCTGGTGGGGGATGGGGGGTGGGTGGGGAGGATGGCACAATTTTCGTGTCGTTTTCTGAAGCTACGCCTTTGGGTACAAGGAAAGAAAGAGGCAAAGAAGAGATGGCTGGAGATAACCTGCTAGTAGGCTGCAGACTGGCAATTACTGTAATGGCCATCAGTTGTGCTGGCTTGTCTTGCTCCAGTGCTGATTTTGTTGATGGGCTTAACTGATCTGCTAGGCAAGGGCTTGCCTTAGTCTTGTAGGACAATGAGGCAAGCAGATAGTGTGACATTGGCCCAAATGCAGAACTGAAAAGAAAACTAAAATAAATCAAAATACCCTCAGCTGCATGGGCCCTTGAGCTAACTTGGGCCTCAGGAATATTATTTCCTGGTTCCCCCTCTGGGTGACCCTGCTGTTAAAGGTCAGGTTGGAAACCCTGGAGTACATCAGATCATATGCTTGAATCCAACAAAAATTTCCAGTGAGGGAAGGAATTTCTACCAGCAGAGCACAGCTTCTTTGACTACCTCTTTCCACTACGACCCCAAATTCCCAATGTTGCTGCTAGGGGATCAAGGACTCCCCATGGATAATATGAGTGTGAACTTACCTTTTTACATCTATAGAAATCTTCTATATAGAAATCTTCCATTGGATCCAGACCATACTCTTTTACATGAGACAGCTGGTCTGTTTTGGAACAGAACTCCTTGTCTTACATTTACTTTATTGTGTATGTTTTTAAAAGGCAGGGGTACCCTTTCGAATTTTGATGGAAAAGGGCAGGAATTTCAACAGGCCTGTTGCATGATATGTTAATAAATGGATTAAATACACCAATTTTTAATACACCAATTTTCATACATTGTAATTTGTTTAGCTCCACCTCAGTTTTACTGACAATTCTATTTCCTCTGAAACATTTGAATGCAATTCGTAATCAACTGATGCAGAAATACTGTTGAGAAAAAACTGTCAATTAATAAGAATATTTGCTACTATAGAATTTGTGTGTGTCCCCATCATAAGAACATAAGAAAGAGCCTTCTGGATGAGACCAGAGTCCATCTAGTCCAGCTCTCTGCTACTCACAGTGGCCCACCAGGTGCCTTTGGGAGCTCACATGCAGGAGGAGAAAGCAATGGCCTTCTGTGGCTGTTGCTCCCGAGCACCTGGTCTGCTGAGGCATTTGCAATCTCAGATCAAGGAGGATCAAGAATGGTAGCTATAGATCGACTTCTCCTCCATAAATCTGTCCAAGCCCCTTTTAAAGCTATCCAGGTTAGTGGCAATCACCACCTCCTGTGGCAGCATATTCCAAACACCAACCACACGTTGCGTGAAGAAGTGTTTCCTTTTATTAGTCCTAATTATTCCCCCCAGCATTTTCAATGTATCCCTCCTGTTTTAGTATTGTGTACATCCCATTGTACAGGAAGGAGAAAGGTGTTCATTTGGTTCTTGGCCCCTGGTTATTCTCACTGCTCTTTCCTCCCATCTCCTTAGAAAGCTTATGTGCTCACTACCACCTGCATTGTTGCAGGAACAACAGCTAAGTACAATAAAGGTAAAGAAACCTCCCCTAGTTCCCAAGAAGTGCTGTGAGTTACAGAGCAAGGGCCAAGATAGCTACTGTTTCATCTCCCCCAGTTACGTTTAATGCTGTTCCAAACTGACTTCCAGGTAAGGAATCGCTCTCTTGCTTTCCTCTTTGATTTAACACCTTAGTTTTTTAGTGAAGTCTACCAGATACTCACTGAGGGCCAGCAAAGCTCTTGCAAGACAACCTGCGACTCCATAATGGACATCTGAGCCCTTCTGCATTGCTTCATTTTATTTATATTTTTAGGTGGTTGTCAGACACAAGAGACTTTCTTTTCATGTCATCTTCCCGGCCAGCCACTTAGCGTAAAATTGCCCATAAAAGCTAACTTAAATTACAAGTAATAAAACCACAGCCTATTCTAGCCACTGCCAGCCTTTTTCAGTTCTACACAATGCAGGAGCTTATATTCCTTGTGACAAGAGCAACGAAGCAGCTGCAAGCACTTATCTTCAGCTAAGTCGCCATAAATTGAAAATCCTTGTTTTTGCTGGTTCCCAAATGTAGTGTGGTTCTTCATTGGTTTCTCCTAAGCTTTTCTGAGTCTCAGCAAAGCTGATGCCCTAAAAAGCACATGACCACTTCCCCTAGAACTAATGCTAAATCTGGGCCTTTCCCATGTTTACATCATGAATGTGTGGTTTTTGTCCTTGGTCTGTGTTTAAGGTGAGATGGGGTGCAGTAGCAAGAATAAAAGTACTGGTAGATTTTTATAGTATTTACCTGAAAGGAAGACAACCCTACAAATTTAGACTATCTCCCTTAAGAAGGTTTTTGTTGTTGTTACTGTATGTAACTGTAACTTGAATGCAAATGTAATGTGCCCTCCCCCCCCCTTTTTTTTTCTTCACAATGCATGTGGAAAATAACTTAGTGTTTCTTTCAGGTTAGTAGTGTACTTCTATTTTTCATTCTAAAAAAATGAACTGGATTAGGAGCTTTTGGGAGGCAACAAGTGTTTTTGTATATCTTCCTGCAATCTGCCTTAAGCTTGTGGGATACATCTAAGTAAGTGAATGTCTGAATAAGCATGCTATTAGCAAATAAGCTGAGGAGAGAAGATTTGAGGGAAAATTGCATTGGCCAGCTACCTTGGCTAACCACAGGTTACCACTCTAATGGTATGGTAAGCTAAGATGGTATAGGGGTTATAATGTTGCAAAAGGAGTGGGAAGACGTGGGTTCAAATTTCATTCAGTCAGTAAGCTCCCTGGTGACCTTGGACCACTTATCTCTTAACCTAGTGTACATCACAGGGTTGTTCTGAGGATAGAACTGAGAAAATCTACATATATCACTTTGAGCTGTTTACAGAGTGGGTAAGCAATAGACAGCTGATGTGACCTCAGGAGAACATGTTCTGTAGCAGATGATTTCTCAGAGAATTTTGACATAATCCTGAATTCCAGAGGTAAGAGTTAAGAAGTGCTGAGGTGATTGATTTTGTGGAAAATAAACTGTAAAATAATGAAAAGAGGTATGGGAGAAAGACAAAAAGTAGCATAAAGTTGGAAGTTACAGGCCCTTATTCCTCCAAGTTCTGTGAGAAATCCCCAGTCCTATGCAGGAAGCATAATTCAGTGTACCAAATTCCAAATCTGCATTAATGTTCTGTTGCCCCATTTGTGGCCAGGAACTGCAGAAAATGAGAGTGTTTGCATGGCTTCTGAAATGATTGCAGGTGTGACATACTTCTTACTGTGACATACTTAAGGAAAAGAGAATGCTGTATAATGCTACTTCAAACCTAGGAGCATGTAGAAGTGGAAAAAAACCCCTGACTGTGAAGGGTTAATTCCTCACAGAGCCTGTGTGTTTGAATGAACATGCTGGGAATGCGAGGAGTTTACAACTCAGTTAGTTGCTGACAGGTTTATTGGAAAGGGGGGGGGGATTCTTGGGACCTGAGAGTTCAGATGTACTTAATGTTGACATGGAGTTTTTTGGGAAAAGGACACTACTCTAGCCAAAGAAGGGAATAAACTTCTAAGGAAAGAAGAATTCGTAGTCCAGGTGCTAAAAACAGAGCTAGTTCATCTCCTGAACTGGGTATGCAGAACAGAGGGAGCTGGCTGAGTGAGGAAAATGGTATCAAGAGCTTGGAAGGGAATTTAAACTTTGGGTGAGAGAAGAATTCCCATCTCTAGTTCTGAGGTGGATTTATTTCAAAAGCTGTAAAGTGATAGTACAATTTGGGGAAGTCTGTAGGGGAAAAGGAGTTGGCTGAATACTCTATTCCTTCTAGATTTTGGGCACCAGAGTTTACACATGAACCTTTAAGTGCTTGTCTGTATATGCTGTAAACGCTGTATAACATCAAGAAAATCTATCTTATTTCAAATAATGTAGAAATCTTTAGCAAGTTGAAATCTTATAGAACAGCCATATGCTATTTGAGCTGTACTATTAAGAACATCTTAAAATTTGTATATAAGTCTGATTCTTTCATTATCACCAAATTTATCTCCCCACCCCCAATCGTATTCTTCAGAGGAGTTTAATAAAATCTTATTGTTACGGTAAACTTTTATAGTTAAACTTTGAAAAGCATGATAATCTCTGAGGTCAAACACAGAAGTGAAATTAGGGAGCATTCCTGCCTATGTTTATAGGAGAGGTAGAAGATAATCCAGCATGACATTTACTGCCTCCCTATCTCACGCAATGTCTCAGGGAAAGGTGGCTACCTTTCCATAGGGATATTCTCTCTCTTAAACTAAGACTATATATATCAATGCAACATGCTAGTCTCTTGTGACACTCTTGTCAGCACCGGTTGAAACGTCCAATGCACTTGGATTGTATAGACCAGAAATGATGAGGCAATGCTAGGTTCACTTAGATGAAAGTTTTTACAAGCTACCCATGCATGCTTAGATTCAATTCCTTGACTTTCCTGCAATTAATCGCTTTCTGGTGGGACATGTATTGTGAAAGAATCTATTGGGCAGTCAGTGAACATATGTCAATATGTTTCCCATTGTATTGCTCTAGAAGCTAGGTTTCAGTCCTAATTCTGTTTGCCATGAACTCATTGGATGACCTTAGGCACAGTGGTATCTCCATATCTTAGTGTATTATCTAGAGCTGAATGAGGAAATGTTCTCCCATGAATACTTATTTTGAAGACTCTTTCAGTGTGGGAGCTAATTCTCCATAAGTCCCTGTGTTGCTGTGATACGTATGCTGCTAGTGGAACTGTGTAGGCGTTGCCCATTGGGGTGACATGATCATCACCCTTCTTCCTCACCAGTGGGGATTAGGAGGAAAGGGCCTGTGTGATTGGTCCTACCTGTGTTCTGCTGGGATTCATACACATTCGTCCACGTGGTTTGGAATCCCACCACAGGGAAGCATTTCTGCTGATGGCTGCTGATAGATACATCTTCTACAAGTCTGTCTAGTCCCTGGTAGTTATACCTTTCAATTTCACAACTCTTCAAGGCAATGAGTAAAAAAAAAGATTCTGCAATTTGAATGAAGGTTATATTTTATTTAATCAGAAGCTACTGGCTTTTTGTGCTATGGCAAGAGTTTTCGCAAAGCAGTATTTTCTAATGTATCCTCTCATTCCCTTCCTTTGGCCTTAATGCTGATAATTTTTCCATGGTTCCTTCCAGTAACCTAGGGGTGCCTCCGGGAAGAGGGAATTGCCCCTTAACAGTCCCATTGCCCTTTGATCTCATTTATACTGATTACCATGGGCTGCAGCAAATGAAGCAACACATGGGCCTCTCCTTTAAGAAGTACAGGTAAGAAGAACTGGGATGGGTTCCTTTTTCCATTTTTTTTGTAAAATGATGTTGATGGGATAGACAGGGATGTGCAGTTTATCGTCTATCTCTTTCCAATGAAATATAGCCATGTTTGCTGTCCCAGGTATCAAAATAGTTCCTCTGGCACAGCAATGTGTGGGAGGTCTGCCCTGTCTTGAAAATCATCCATGCAGTTCCATCCAGCCATTCTCATCATATTTTCTGAATCCACTGTGATTTAAACTATACATGATAGTCAGCATGATCCATCCCCTTTCACAGACAGCAGCCTCTGAGACTGGGGCAGACAGCATAGAGATTTGCAAAGGAAAGATTACCGGTACTCTTCCCCTGTCCTTTCCAGCCATTTGCCCACTTGGAGCCATGCCCCCAAAGCTGCTCTTCCATTCAATATGGAAAAGTTAAGCAGTTCACATCTCAGATCACAACAGGTTCCAAAGGCTTTTAAGCATATTCTCAGCCACATTTTCTAACTCAGAGGAAGATATAATCCCTTGCTGAAAAGGCAGAATAAATGCCAGTCCTTCCAGTAATTTATTTATTTAAATATTATTTTTTTCATCTAAGAACATCATTTCTCTCTCCTCCATTTTATCCTCACAACACCTCTATGAGGTCGATTAGGCGGCGGGGGGGGGGGGGGGGGGGGTGGTCAGTTGCCCAAGGAAATCTTGGAAGTTTCCAGGGTAGAATGGGGATTCAAACCTTTATCTTCCAGACATGCAGAGAACTAGGTTGAAATCCTCACTTGTCCATGAAACTTGCCTTGGATAAAATGGAGACCATGCAATCATCCCAGAGTTCCTTGGAAGAATGGCAGAATAAAAATGTGTTAGACCTACATCAGCTTCTTTTTGATATTGAAAAACTTCAGCTGACTCAATTCCATATCTTCTCCAATGACTGTTTGCTTACTTTCTCCAATCCCCGACTTTTATGGGCCTTACCCAAAAAGGAACCCATTCATCTCTCCCCACCCCCACCGAAAAAAACCCAAAATTATTCCGTGTTATATATTTAAACCCTACCAATCCTAAACTCAACAAATAAATACTTGATGTTGAAATCATTAGAAGATGTTTAAAATCTAACTGGATTTTCTTTTGATAGCTGAGTGCCCTTTTGAGTGGAGTAAAAGGCTTTCTGCTCATCTTTACAAGGACAACCGCCCACCCTTATTCCAAAAAAATCCAAACACAATTGAACCTGAAACTCCCTCGAGCTTTTCGACTCACCTTTTCCTTTGAAGTCGGCAGCTTGAATTAAATTTCTAGCACATCTTAAGGATTCAGACCTCCCCAAGTCTTGTTTATCTCCATGGCTCTGACGGCTGGTAATTGCCCAGAGAATGGCCCCCTTGCTGCTTTCCAGCTGCCACTGTCATATGCTGAGATATCGCCTGTGAAGGCGAAAGAGCTATCTCATGTACAACTTCCTTAAATAAAATCACACCAACATGGCTTTCTGCAAAGGACTCTTGGGGGCTGGAGTGCATGTGAGCCAGCGTAAATAATGGATTGGTCCTCCGCAGGTGCATTCTGCAAGCATCATGAGATCAGAGGAAGAGACAGGCAGAGGGGTGGATCGGTCCCACACACAGCAGCCTCCTCTTCAGCAATGGGAATGACAAAAGTGGTAACCTCTCACCAGATCTGCAGCTAGCAACATTTTGTGATTTAATTTAGCCTTGATAGTCCTCCTATTTATTACTCCTTCTTCTATCCTGCCTGTTATCCCGCACAATTTTATGAGGGAGAAAAAAGAGCAGGCAGAGTTATTGCTTTTATTATAAATCAATTTTCTTTCGACAGGCAGCCAGGTTGGGGATGAGGGAAGGGTGCTCCCATGCTTTCTTTAAATATGTTCCATTTCTCATCCTCTCTCCCCCACCCCCATCACTGTTATAAGCTGGTTTCAGGATTTTGAGCATCTTAGCAAAAGCAGCTGAGGGCCATTGTGATGCAATAGTTAGAGAGCTTGACTAGTGCATGAGTAAGATGGTCTCTTAAACTGAAATCCCTGCTCAGTTATAGAGCTTGCTGAGTGACCGTTGAACAGTCACTAATCTCTCTCACCAGATTGTTGTGAGTATAAAATGGAGGAGAGGACAATGATGTAAGCTTCTTTGGGTCCCTGTAGTAAGAAAGGTGAGGTATAAAGGAAGTAAATAGAAAATACAGTTCAAGATGGGGGTAGATAAAAGGTAGGTTGGTTGGTGAATGGGAAAGGGTGAATGAAGCAGGGAAAGGTGATGATATGGGCTGCCAGGAGGAGGGACATAGGAACTAATATGGGGAGGGGAAAATGAAATGCACTCCACAAGTCCTTGCAGGTTCCCTGTTATGTAACTGGGCCTGACCAGGAGGAGAGAAAGCTGAAACAGGGGGCAGATAAAGTTAATTTAGCTAGTGTGTAGAAAAGAGAGAAGGAAGCCAGAAAAGAGTAGTGACTATGTGAGATGCTAAAAAGCGGGGATGTGTGTGTGTGTGTGTGTGTGTGAAATGTGCTTCATACAAGCCCTAACACAAAGGACCCTATAGAACTGTTTGTTCCTTGCTGAAATATCAGTGCTGCAGGGCAGCAAAAGAGTCCTTGTACTTGTAATTCTTCTGGACCATCTAGTTATCGATTGTATGAAGCAGGATTCTGGACTATTTCAAGCTTCGTTCTTATATACTGAATAATTACATATTACCTAGTCACAGGGACGTAGGTAAGGGGGCGTTTCTCAGGTTTAACCCCCCCATTGCATGTCCGGTGGGGGCGGGCACTCCTGTGCATCCACATAGGCACAGCCTGCATCGCACGCTTGCAAGCTGCAAGCCAGCCGGAGCCCAGGAAAGAAAGTCTCACCTCTTGCAAGACCTGCTTTGTGAGAGGTGAGACTTTCTTTCCCGGGGAGGTAGGGCCACGCCCCCAGGGGTGGGTGGGGGTGGGGCCCTCCCCCTGAGCCCCACCCCCAAACCTACCCCATAAAAATTCCATACCTACGTGCCTTCCTAGTCACTACATATTCCCCTGGTGTAGTGTAGCATGTTCCACTTAGGAAATTTGGGGTCAAACCCCTATTCTGCTATGAAGCTCACCAGGTGACTTTGAACTAGTTTCTCTCACTCACCTTTCCCTGCTGTGTAGGAGATAATCACATATGCCACCACGAGCTACTTGGATGAAAGGCAGGGTAAAACATGTTGCAGATAGATATTATGATGTTGATTCCAGATTCAGGGGTAGGTAGATTAACTGACTGTGTTCATTATTTTGGAATACTTATGAACTTTAAAAACAGGAAAAATGACTTTCCAACACTGAGCAAGACCCTCAATAGCAAGGGCAGTCACATGTTCTCCCTGTATGAGGAATGAGCAATATTATATGATGTGTGTAGCATTGGTACAATGCTAAAAGAGAACACAATGTCCCAGAGGATAAACATCTGGAGAGATTGGCCATTTATGCATGCACTACTTAGCTGTTTGTTTCACAGTGCCCCCCCCCCTTTATGTTTGTTTACACAGGGATTCTCCTCCTGCAAAGTGTACCTAGCTGAGCCAATCCACCATTTTGCTTGCCTGCTGTTTCCTTGTCATTTCTGTGCAATCTCCATTTGGGAAAGTTGCCTGCCACTTGTTTGTTGGGGGGGAGCACTTTTGGTCTAGTGTTGCTTCACTAGACAATGTCAATTTCATCTTCCGCATTAACATTTTAAAAAATGCCCTTCTGATCATTCTGAAATTGTGACCCAAAGGGTGGGAAGAACTGCTGTGGTATGGGTGGGGAAAAGCAGGAAGGAGTGAGAAAATCCAAAGAAAGCTTAATGCACAAATATCCTAATGCACTTTTCCTATGAAGGAAGAGAAAAAGTTGTACTTTTGAGAGTTTTCAGAAACTGTAGGGATTCTCTGATCTGAGGATGGGGTGACTGCCAAAGAGTGGGAAATGTGTGTGTAACCGAGAATCAAACCCAAAGGGAACATATGCTAAATGTGCAGGCCAAACATACATAAAAACCTATTGTCAAGCATGAACAGAGGTGTTGCTAGTTAGCAGTCAGCCTGATTTCTTATTATCTCTGCCCAGGGTTGCTTTAACAATTTTATGCTCCTGTTTTCATGCAATTCAGCAACAAAAACTGTAGCAATATGTAGCAAGGTAGCAGTTGGAACTGGGATGAGCAGGAAAACACATCCAAGTGTTTGCAGTAATGTGCCCATTCCTCAACCAATGTACACTACATATACAAATGCATGTAATAAATGGTTGTCCTTGATCAGAAAAACAAGATTGAAATGCAGATTCCAATACACTATCTTCTGCCTGCATTATTTGTCAAAGAAGAACTGATTTACAAGCGTCATAAAAATCAAGCCATATTGTCTGCACATTTCTCCATGAATTGATGTAGTGTTGTATAAAGATTTCTTTTGGCTAAAGATACTTGAGTGGCCAGCAGTCAGTGCTGCTTATCCAGGGTCATTCAGTTAGACTGCTTTTCCTTATGCTAGCAATTCCTATATCGCCCTCATTTGTCTATGCTGTTTGCCACCTTTGTCTGTAAAAGCATCCTGCCCTCCTTCAAGTTCATCTCTGATTGCCTGGGATGCTCTGCTTCAAGACCCAACTGAATTTGTCTTAGTTTATTGCCCAGAGGTCATATTCAGGGCTTGTAGTGCTGCCCACCAGTAGCAAGGATACTGACAGTCCCTAGTCCCTGGTGTGAGGGGTCTATCTCTGCCTATAAAGAACGTCAGGGCCCCCAGATGTTTTCTTAAATCCACAATCCACACAACGAGAGCATAGGATGGGTCAGTTCTTCTGGATAATGAATCTACCACTCATTTTTAATTGTAACTGCCTTTTCTTCCCCCTCATGCCTGGCAAAGGTGCCGCGTTCGAGTAATTGACACTTTTGGAACAGAGCCTGCATATAATCACGAGGAATATGCAACGCTGCATGGCTACCGGACAAACTGGGGCTATTGGAACCTGAATGCTAAGCAGTTCATGACAATGTTTCGTAAGTAGTCCTTGCACCATGAAGAGCTCTGGGCATAATGGCGATGGTCAGGTGTAGGTATCCAAGGAGAGACCTGTTAGATCAGATCAGAGGTCCCCCAGAGGTTTCCAACAATGCCTGTGAAAGGTCTTGGGAAGCTCATAATTGTGTCCTGAAAGAAAGAAGCCTCCTCCTCCTCCCTGCAACTAGTATTCTGAGCTCTCAGGATCCATTCAGCCATCATGGCCAATGAGCACCAACATACCTGTTCTCCATGATTCTCACTATTGCCCTTTAAAATCATCACAGTCAGCAGCCATCCCCACCAGTCAGCCTCTCTCTCAGCCCAGCCTACTTCAAAGGGCAAATTGGAGGAGGGGAGAATCATATGCACTGCCCTGATTTCCATACATGAAAAATGTGAATTCCATCAGTGAATTACATACTGTGTAAAGAAGTAGTTTATTCATTTGTCCTCATTCTTTCACTGGTAACTGAGGTTTAATGTTATGTGAGAGATGGGGAAGGGGGAGACTCTTGATTCAATTCTCAAAATTTCAAATCTATATCTATAAATGCGAAATACCACTGACTGACTCACTGACTCATCAACAGAACTCAAAAACCACCGAAGCCACACACATGAAATTTAGCACACATGTTCCTTACGTACTCCAGGTGCTCACTAAGAAAGGATTTCCCAAAATATCCACTTTCACTCAATTTATTACCTATGTACTGTTTTCACTGCTCATCTCTGGACAATTCCACGAACATTCTAAGGGCAAACCAACCGCTCAGTCCACAGACATGCTGCACGAACATTCTAAGGGTGACAGTTCAACACCACCAGCTTCATGTCCTTCACTAACTGCACTCTACCACCGCCCTCCACAATGCACATGAACCTATTTGAAAACAAACCCATCAGTCCACAGACAGGCTGTGAGGAAATATGCTGCATGTCACCCCAAAGTTCACAAACAGGCTGCAAAAAAGTATGCTGAATGTCACCCCGAAGTTAACAGACAGGCTGTAAAAAAGTTCTCCTCCAACCACCCTCCTGTTAACAACACCGCTACAGCCAAATACTATCAAAACAGATTACAAACCACACTATCACCTTGGACTACTAAACATTTGTTGGGTTTTGCATATGGACATCAGATTGCTTACTGTGGAGACAAGTTTATTGCTCTCGGCCTCCGATCACCCTGTGCTTGGTGTCGTGCTCTGAAGTGGCGGGATGAGTCCCCAGGAATGGGCTGCAGTGGCGGTACAGTCCAGCTCCCTGCCCTTCAACCCTACCTTGAACCTCTTCACAGCCTTCTCACTCATCAGCATCCAATGGCAGAGCACTTCCTTTCTGCATCCCGAAAATATAACGGCTGCTTTCGCATGACGTCTTTTGGAGCCCACCAGGTGAAAGAGAGAAATTTCATGCCAACATTCAAAGTGTACGGACAAGTCTACTGAATGCTGAATGTCACCCCGAAATTCACAGACATGCTGAGAGGAAGTATGCTGAATGTCACCCTGAGGCTAACAGACAGGCTGTGAAAAAGTATTTCTCGTCCAACCCTCATGTTAACCAGACCGCTACAGCCAAATACAATCAAAACAGATTACAAACATATTACAAACCACGTAACAAAGCACGGGCATCCTACTAGTAAATGTATAAACCTTCACCGTGGCCTTGCAGCAATCCTCCCTCCAACCAAAATATTTTCCTTGTAAGAAAGGCACTACAGCAGGAGTCTCCAGCCTGTGGCCCTCCAGATATTCATGGACTGCAAGTCACATCCGCTCTGCCAATTGGCCATGCTGGCAGGGGCTGATGGGAATCATAGTCCATGAACATCTGAAGGACCATAGGTTGGAGATCCCTGCACTACAGCATAATGACCACCTCTTTTTGCTCCTTTTCTAGATCCACATTACCTTTTCTAAAAAAAATAGATTGACCAGATTTGGACACCATATTCTAAATACAGCCATACTGGAATTTATATGAGGGCATTATAATGCTGGTTGTTTTCTTTCCTGCCTTTTTTGTAATTATCACTTTTGTGGAAGTTGCATTATTCACTGTGGCAGAGTTTCTGCACTCTTCATCATGATAGCAAGATTTTGTTCCTGAAAAGTCACTGCCACTCAGATCCTATCAAGATACACATGATACAGCTTCAGGCTGATTTTTTTTCCCCATGGGTTGAATTCCCACAGTCAATTAATCGCGTGATATTCATGCAAAATATCCAGGTTTCAGGAAGAACTCCCAACTGCTTAACCACTGAACACAGATTCATCCCAATTCCAGCGCTCCCTCTCCCCCTTATGACGTTTTTTTTAAGAACCTGCATGAAAGTTCACCTTTTTTTAAAAAAAATGCCGAATCCAGATTGGTGAGGGGGTTCAGGGGTTGAATCTAGATTTATTTTCCCTCAGTAGTGATGCGGAGCCTTCCAGCCAATCAAAACATGGCAAACTGTGCGTGATTCGCGTGCAGCCCTTTTTTTGGTTTCACGCCAGTGGCGGCTACGTTGAAATGTGGCTGCGTGGAACGTGATTTCTGTGCCAACTGTTAACTAAAATTAGACTTTCGTGCCAGCACAGTTGCATGGGTAAAGAGTGCCAAAGCTGCACATAAAAGTAGCTTAGCGTGAAAAACAGCTACCGTTCTATCTATGCAAGCACAAGGTGATGTAGCTGTGCAAAAAAAGTTGTTTTTTTTAAAAAAAATCCTGCCTCAACACAGCGCAACAGCCAATCGGGATGAGGAAGAAAGAGCCACTGAGAAGATCACACGTTCGATTGCACGATCGTGGGGATTGCTGCACTGTTTGAACCCGTGATAGTCATTGATGTCCTCATCACACACTCGCTGCAGTGGGGAGGGTGAAACAGCGATGAAAAATTGCCATTTCTTTTGAAACCTGGTTGTATCCAGCTTTAATTTCCCAGTGGGGAAATGGCCATGGTGGTCATGTTGCCTTTGTGATTGTTTGACAATTTACACTTGCAACAGAGATTCCAGACAGCAGAGTAAATGGAGGTTTTAGAAACCATTATTAGTCATGTTTTCCCTTTCACACCAGATGCACATTGCATCCCTCCCTCCCATTATCACTATAATGATTCTCCACCCACCCATTTAAAACTGTGTGGCACTACTTGAGTATAGAATATATAATTCTATACTTTTTAAAAAATCACCTGTGTATTCACACAATTGCAGCAGTGAACAAAATATTGAGGCAGATGTCCTCTGTCCCCAATCTCACTGTGTAATGAATTTGTTCTTTCCTATATTTTAGGTCTGTTTAGCACCGAACAAGAATCTGGTACCAATCCCTCCCCTCACTCCCAATTCGCTTCCCTTCCAATCTCCCTTATTTTACTTTACTTTAGTAATTACACTATGGTGTTGGTTTTGACCCGCAAAGAAAAAAAATCCCTCCCCCATCTTCCTATATTTGAGTTCTGCTTCAATACTGGGCTAGCCAAGATGTTAGTGCCTGTCCTGCCCCCCTCCCCATCCAATCTCCCAGACTTTGTGTTGTTGTACTGTAGTAACTGCACTGCAGTGTTTTCCTAACCCACCATTAAAAAAAAACCCTCAGGAAGTCCATTGTGAAAATTCAGGGAAGATGGCAAAGGAGGTATTTCCTTTCATTTCAACTGTTGGTTTTCCCCATTGATAAAAAGACATCTTTGTTGAAAGAATGGGCACTCCATGCTTTTTGTGTGGAAAAAGGATGACATTATCTAGAAACAAAGAAATCTCTCATTAATTGGGTGGTTAAAACTGGGATAATCTTCTGAGTGGAATCAGTCACCCTTACACATTTGATGTTTACCTGCTCTTCCTTCACGACCCTGTTATAATAGTATTGTCAACTCTACTAACTTTGTAAATATAAATTGAGACATCACCATTGTATCCTGTGTTTAAAAAAGAAAGTCAAGTCAAGGAAGATATCTGTCCAACATTCTGAAAGATGTAATGCTTACCAAGCGAGGAAGAAAAGATCCTGGAAATAGACAATGTAAAAGTGGGCCACAAAAGAGCGAGACGAGAAGAGCTTGACATGGAAGCTTCTAGAAATGTCAAACACTGTTTCCTAACCTGCTTCAGTCAAAGTTATTCAAGAGCCTTTACTGGTTAGCCTACTTTTTCCTTTTGGCCAGAGTTTAACAGTAGCTCTGGAATCCCCATCTGTGAATTTAGAGCCTAATAAAAAAAAGAAGAAAAAGTAGAGCTGGTTTTTATACTCTGCTTTTTTCCTACCTTTTAAGAAATCTCAAAGCAGCTTACAATTACTTTTCCTTCCCCTCCCCCACAGCAGTGGCCTTGTAAGGTAGGTGAGGCTGACAGAGTTCTGAAAGAACTGTGACTAGCCCAAGGTCACCCAGGAGGTTTCACGTGGAACAGCAGGGAAACAAACCTGGTTCACTAGATTAGAGTCTGCCACTCGTGTGGAGGAGTGGAGAATCAAACTTGGTTCTCCAGACTGGAGTCCATCCCTCTTAACCTCTACACCATGCTGGGGTAATGAAGAAGTCATCACGTGATTTGCTACACACAGCCCCACAAAGGCATAGCTCTCCCCTCTCCCCAATGCATCCCTTTATTATTTACTTTGAAAATAGCCAGGTGATCATTTGTTGAGCTAAAAACTGTTCAAATGATCACTGGGTCAATTCCGTGGTCACTCCACATGCAGCCTGATGCCCTCCCTCTTCCCTATACTTGATTAAACAGGTTGTCAGAATCGTTTGTCTGGATTTATGGATGCGCCATTCTCAAAGCTGATGGGAATAAAATGCAAGGAAGAGATCTAAAGGCTTTCCAAGATGGAGAAGACCCAAAGGTGCCATGAAGGCAGGAAGTAAATAAAATAAAATAAAATGTCTATGAGGTGTACACTATATCACCTCCATGCAATGGAAAGGTTACTAGAGACATGGCCACATGGCACCCTCAACTCAAAGTTGATTTCCCAAGGGTTCAGGATGGACAGATTTGCTGCTTCCACTGACCTTAACCTTGACAATGATGCCCCAAGGAAATGCCAACTTAATGGAGCCTGTCATTTTAATTAGCTTTCATACTTTACTGTCCCACTCCCACTGTTTTACTAATTACGTTTTTGGGCTGCCCTAGCATTTCCCCTACTCCCTGGCATAGTCAGGGCAAAATACTTGTCACTGACACAGAGATATTTCAATGCAAGCATCTCTCTCTGGGAGCTGCCAAGATAACCAATCATTCCTCACCCAGCAAGAAGCAAGGCAACAGCAGGAAGAATGTGGGATGTGACGTTACGGTAAAAATAACCTCAGGATTAGATTAGAAATGAAACAAATGGGGCCTTCTGAACTGACTGTTATGTTACAGGCTGATCATCCTTCCCTCTTCCTTGATATATTCAGACGCACATTTGTAGCTGTGATGGAATTTTCATCAATGGTACCAAACAGCTGGAGAAACGTACAAAGAAAATGCAGGAGGATTGCTTGAAGGTTAAAAAGAGCGGAATGGCTTAGGAGGATCATCACAACCAGAAACCTGACACCTTCAGGGACATTTGAGTGCTCTAGGGGCCCCTGCTGAATGGAATGAGGATTAGAAGTCTCTTTCTAGTTAGGGAGCGTAGTGGGTTTACTAGAGTTTTTTTCATTGGGAATCCAGAATCATATCCAGCTGAAGGAAGTTATTCTGTAGTAGTGTGACTTCCCCTTCACATCTTTGTGGAACAAATTTTCCCTTGAGCAAGATTGGCATGTGCAATATTCTAGTAGTGAAGGATCCTTAGTTTCTGCTTGCGTGGCTGGCGCTACTGCAGTTGTCTCATGGGTTTTTTTCACAGCTGTTGCATCTCCTTTCTTGCTCCCCAAAAGAAAGAGAGAGTGTACTACAGCACCTCATTAGATAGGAGTCCAGGAGATGAATGGACTCTATCAAGGAAACCATGGCCCTCGGTTTACAAGACCTGAGTAGGGCTCTTAATGGTAGGATGTTTTAGAGGACCTTGATTCATACGGTCGCCATGAGTCAGGAGCAACTTGACAGCACTTAATACAGACATACACAGAACCTAAAGGTTAACAAAATGTATCCCTGCATAAGTTTTTGTGTCATAAATATAAAATCTAATTGAGGGTAAGAGTGAGATATATAAGGAATATTCAGTGGGGCTGCATAGAGACTGTATAAAGGTACAGCTAAATTAAGAGTCGTAAAGAGTTGGTCATGATGAGACATTAGCACCTATACTAGTGAGGATCAAGGTCTTCATTCAAGATAGCATTAAACAACTTGAGGAATTCTAATTCTGCACTTTCACATTGGATTTTCTCTTTGAAGTTATTTTGAATGAGAACTTTTAGATCAGCAGTAGAAGATTAAAATGTCCTAGAAGATTAAAATGTTCCCCCAGTAGTTTCTGAATATTTTGTTTTCAAACATCAGATTAGCAGAATATCATGTTGGGAACTCCACAGGACCCAAATCCCCCAAGAAGACCCAAGAGAGGAATTCATGGTTTCCGTAGGAACAATCCAAAACTCACTGCTTCACATTTTAGTATATTATTTAGCTTTCTTAAGACGAAAACCCAGAAGAGGGAAAGGCAGATAATTCCCTCAGCATTCAGAAATCACGGTTGTTTGAACATTGCTTGGAAAGTTGAGGCCAGTTTTTACACATGTAGTTTATTTTCATTTAAAAGCAGCAAACCAATACAACTGATCAAGTGCATTCTCCAAAGCAATTTCACTCAGAAGCAATTCAATTTCTGGAACATTTGGGGGGCTGTTGAGAAATGGCTCCAGAGAATTATGATGTAATTACACTTGGCCTTTTAAAAATGGTTGCACCATCCTGGAAATTTTCAACCAAAATGTATTGTTTTACAAAACATAGCATTTTTCAGCACAAATGCTATACTTTTTAATTGCCAGGTCAGCTCTGTATGATTCCCTTCACCGTATTTCAGTTTTGTTTAATGAGGAGAAAAGTCCAAAATATTTCTGATTTATTCCATTATTAAGCCCACCAAATCCTGTAACAGAGGGTGTGAAACATCTCAAAGGATTTATTTCTAAAATTAATGCAACTGACTTGGGAAAAACACAAAGCTGTTCTCTGGTGAGTTGTTAGAAAATCTGTGCTTTAATCCTGGTAGAATGTGTAGGAGGACAGTGACACTCTTTGTATGTAACAACTTGGCAGTGAGTCTAGAGGAAGCGAGTGCAAATTTTGGTGCAACTGTCATGAGGCCTCCTGGAAAATTGTTTTCACAGAGCTCTGGGTAGATTCATTCAGTTGAGAAAGGGGGGACCTCGTTAACGCATTAACAAGAGAGTCAAACTCATGGCTATTTATTTTTCCACAGCTCATACGCCTGACAATTCCTTCATGGGTTTTGTGTCTGAGGAACTCAACCAGACTGAGAAGCAATTTATTAAATCCAACAAAGCAAACAACATGGCGGTGGTATATGGAAAAGAAGCCAGTATTTGGAAGGTGGGTTGCTGACACTTGCATAAGCACTCCATTATTTTAAAAAAAAGGAGTCAAAAGACTCAAACTTTCCCATGGTTCCAAAAGCAACTAAACACTCATGACTTTCTGGAGGTTACTGAACAATATTTACTTGTGTATAAGTCTTGATTGGGCTCTGTTGGGCTTGCTTCCAAGTAAATGTGTATTAAATGTGCCAGTCATGCATCTAACATCCCTGTGGAGCTTTGAGAATCTCATTCAGAAGTTTCAGAAGGTAGCTAGGTTGGTCTGCAGCACAAGAGCTAGATCTGACTTCAGTAGCACCAACAAGATTTTCAGGGACCATTTATGCATGCACTACTTACCCTGCAGCTGTGTGCTTTGCAGTGAGGTTTTCCCATTGTTTTTTGTTTGCACAGGGATTCTCCTCCTGCAAAGTGTCCCTACCTAAGCCAAGCCGCCATTTTGCCTGCCCACAACTTTCTTGTTATTTTCATGCAAACTCCGTTTGGAGAGGCTAGCTGGTGACTTTTTTCCCTGCTATCTTTGACTTAGCATTAGTTTGCTAGACCATGTCAATTTCTCGTCAAGTTTCACTGGGCTTGTCACTCCAGAGATAGACCTTCAACATGAAAAAAAAAAAGGAAGCCCTTCCAATTCTTCTGAGATGGTGTCCCGAAGAGTGGAAGGAACTGTTGTAGTGTGGGCAGGGAAAGGTGGGGAAGAACAAGAAAACCCAAAGGAAGCTAAATGCACAGTGATCTCCTTAACTTTTCCTGTGAAGTGAAGGGAGAGGAAAAGTTGCCCATTTAGAGCTTTCTGAAACTGTGGGGATTCTCTGATCTGAAGGTGAGGTGACTGCCAAAGTGGGGAAAATGTGTGCATAAGTGAGAATCAAACCTGAGTGGGGATATATGTTCAATGTGAAGGAGACCACACATGCATAAATGGCCAGGGTGTATTCTTTCAAGAGTCAAAGTTCTCTTGGTGGACCATTTTGCACAACACAAATAAAATGTCTTGCAGACATCTTGAAAAGAACTGGTAGGCTCTCGTTCTGTCCTTTTGGGGGGTAAGGACAGAGTGGGCTGGGGCAGGGCCCCCTTTTCAGGGCTGTTCCCCTCAATCTGCCCCTCTATGTCACATATTTATCCATTAATGTTTCAACCCTTTCTCTGACCGCAAATCCAATACATTATAGGGTATCGTTCCTGCTGTCTACTTTTTCTCCCTCTGAGCTCTTTATTTAGACTGAAAAGTATTTGAACATTGGCAAGCTCTAACAGGCTACCTTTCCCATCCTCTTCTTTTATCTCTTTTGTGTTATTCTTCACAATATAGAATAATGGGTCCAATATACTAACTCCACAAACTTGAATGGGCTTAGGAAAGGATGCTACAGTTGAAGTAAAATGTCTCCTCAACCTGAAACCCAAAAGCAGCATGATACTGGGGTTGGTTTCAAGACAGATGTCAATGAACTTTGCTTTTGAATTAGGGATGATGGGTTGGAGTTCCATGACCAAAGGGAATTTGGGGCTTGTATTCATTGAATTCTAGCCACTGTGACATTCCCCACCCTCACCCCCATGCCATATCACAAAGCAAATCACTTTTAAAATTGAGGAGGCTTCTGAAAAAGACTATACATGGCATGGGAATCTTTGATTCTGTGCAAAAAGCCAGAAGTCCTATATAGCTTCTTGTGTTTATCCATGTAGCTTTTTGAATCCTTTCCAGTATATTGCTTTTATGCAGACTGCTTTAAAACAGAAGTGCTGCAAAGGAGAGGGAAGTTTCCGCAAAGGACAATAGACACTCATGCTGTTTCTTAGTGCTTCAAAGCACTTGTCCTTCAAGCTGAAGGGCAGGCTGGGATGACTAGACTACTGAAGGTGTCCTTTGAAGAACCCAAGTAATCCTACTACACATAATGCACATCATCATAGATCATTATATTGGGATTTAAGTGACTTGTTTCAAAAAGCAGTTATGAATGCTTATCATCTACAGTACTTTAATGGTCCTGTTGTCAAGGCATTATCTGACACTGCTTCCAAAGTAATGATAAAACTCATTTGAGCTTCTGGTCATAACTTAATAACTTACATTCTGCCATCAAAGAGCATTCTCAGAGCATTTTAGTTGGTTATGGTGAATACACAGGAATTAATTCTTATTTCATTTTACTTCTTTTTGTGCACCTTGATGGGATGTCCAGTTGCAGGTACAGTAAATGGCAAATCTTTTTAAACTATGTATATATTTCCAATGTATAATAACGGAAACGGTCATGTTTCACTGTTTGTCATATTTATTATTCAACCTTGGATTTCGATTTCCTTTGACAAAAATGAATTCCACTTGAATTACTATATGATGAAAACTGTGGATAATGTTTAGTTTAGCAACGTCCATGTCACCATTTGTTAAACAAACATAGTTGGATTTTATTTCTAGTACTAGAGTACCAGGGCCATGTCACAATGTACACGCTGAAATCAGGTATATAAATACCATACATACAGAAGTCAGATACAGACATGTCACATATACAAATGCATTTTTAAAAAATCATAGTTTTTAATGGATATGGACATATTTGAATATACTCAGTTTTTCTTTTGCTTGTGAACAATTGTCTCTACTTTTCAGTTAGCTTTTGAGCTCACTGTTAAAATATATAACTTTAGTTCTTTTGTTGATAAGTACAAAGCATTTTACTGGCATCTGGAAGGTCATTTATAAACCAACAATGAGCAGATTCCTTCTAGATAATGAAAACCCAGCATCTTGTCAGATATAGAAGGAAAATAGGGGAAAAACAAGTATCTGAAACAGCAGCAACCTCTTGCGTGTGAAATGAACCTCATAGGAGAGAAGTCCATTTCAATTCCTCATTGAACTTGCTAGTTATCAGGGACAGATGAAGTGTTTTTCAAGCTCAAAACATGTTGAGACTATTTGTTATTAAGTACCTCAACGGTTGCGAAATAGTTGAAAGGACCACTAAATATAAAAACTAAGTATCAAAAATATGTATTTATTACAAATTAAAATCATCCACATTTATAAAACGTCCATAATAGACTGCCTTATGGCCACAGTATCTTAATTACGTTGCAAAGAAGGGTCCTAAGGGAACTTTTTTGATCCTTTAAAACAGACACATTTTGACCAACTGGCCTTCCTCAGTGTCAAAAGTAATACAATAATATAGAGTTTAGGTACCACACTACAAATTACAATTGTAACATGTTTATGACTGAGACCAATTTAGACCAATTTAGTTGTTTAAAATAGGCACCCAGGCCTTCCGCACAAAGTCATGTCCTCTTGAAGAGTATAATGCTATGTACCAACCATGTCAAATTCTGCTATGGCAAAATCCTATAATGCCTCAGTCATAGGAAATTATTTTAGTGTGGAGCAAATTAATTAGATCATTTGACCTAATTCATTTGCTGCAGACTAAAAGAATTTCATATGACTGAGGCATTATAGGATTTTGCCATAGCAGAATACATATGTGTTTTTGATACTTAGCAATTTTATATATAGAAGTCTATTTAACTATTTCTTGACCTTTTAGGTACTTAATTCTAGTTTTGTAGGGTTAGGTTTTGTTCATTCCCCCCTTTTAGTCTGGGACCATTGGTTAAGCAGAATAAAGAATCTGATGGGGGGGGGGAGTTATGAGTTGGTACAGCCCTCCTTGTTTCTTCTTTCTCTGCTTGTCGTTTCTTTGTTTCTGCTTTGTAGTCTGCAGCAACGTGCATAGAAGCACAGCTGCTTCTGGCTGACTGAATAGTCGGACAGTACCTTTGGCTTGTCTCATCATGTGACATGCCAAGCACCTGCTTGTATGTGTGGCAAAATCTAATCCAACTCAAAGAGGACTTCAGGTTTTGCATGGAGACATTGATGTAGACATCTCCTACCCTCAGGAGAGAATACTACTACAACACCGCCGTACAGCCCGGAAACCACACAACACCCCATCTCCTACCCTGAATGAATCCATGGGAACTGCTAAACCTTTGTGAATAGGATGTAGACACCATGCTAGAATGGCTGCTATGGGTTTGGTAAAATCCCCAAATGGTGGGAGATTCTGAAAAATGTCAGGATCTTCTGAAAGAAAGCATACTCCTATGCTGGGGACAGCTGTATCAAATGGGTGCTCTGCAGACATAGAGCTAATGCTGCTTGAGTTTTTCTGACACACCAATGAAATTTAAAAAAGCCAAGACTGGCTTTTTGCTATAGAGAAGAAGCAAGTGGGTAGCAAGAAATACCCCAGTGAGTGCTGTGACGTCTCCAGACAGCATGATGAGAAGCATTACATTGATGCTTTGGACCGGATTGGTATGTCATATCATACGATTCATGTTCCTACAACATGAGGCTTAGCAACCCTTCTGGGCTTCATTTCAGAGCTTTAAGTAGCCATTCTGCAACCCAAGCCAGAGATCTCTGTGAAGCCCAGTCATGGAAATACTGGTCCACCATAAACACTCCATAGTCCCACTGTGAAGTTCCTCCCTCCTTGTTCCATCACTGAGCTCTTCGGGGATAGGGCTGTCCATTAAATATAACAACCAACCAACCAAACAAACAAACAAATAGTTCAAAGTCATCTGATAAGTAATTCCAGCAGTTGGGAGACGATATCAGGTTCCCATGCTTAAGTGGCTTTCCCTGTCAACTGCAAATAATGTACCATTATAAAGCTGCAACTATTTTCAAAGCATCATTCTCCTCCTGTCATTTGAGAGTGGTGGCAACCAAGCTTGATGTTTTAGTAGTGGAAAACAGAGGCATAACTTCTATAGCCTCTTCAAGCTCCCAGCTGCTGCAGACAGCGGGGATGGATAAGTGTTATCAAGGGCCTTTCTTCCTATAAAATCCCTGGCCCTCTAAGGGCATGAGAATTAATCTGGAGAATGTGTCTGAAACTCTGTGGCTGGAAAAAAAGCTTTGTTTCGCTTTTTCCATAAACACAAGCTCAGGATTGACAATTTTGCCTCTGCCCTCCCAATCATAATTTAATGTGTCCTGTTTTGCTCTTTTAGTGCTCAGGAATGAAGAAAAATGGAGGGGGGTGGGTGGGCGGGCAGGAGGGGGCTGTTCTGCAAAGGACAATGCTGACCATTGCCAAATTCAATGGGAAGTCTTTCAGGGAATTTATGCTGGCAGCAAAGAGGGATCCATGCTTGGAAATATTGTGTGACATGTATTGATCTGCAGGCCTGTTCACTTGATAGAGTGATAATGAAGTCCTTACCAGCTATGTGAAGTTTTTAAAAGGTAACATCAAATGAGCTCCAGAGTTAATCAGCCTAATGCAAGCCCCGCTCCCTAAAGGAAAACTTCTGGGAGACTACAAAATACTGCTTTTTAAAAAGATCCCTGTAAAATCTTTCTTTTTCCCTCTGAGCCATTGTGAAAGGGAGAAATTAGTATATCCCCTTCCCAGGTTCTTGTTTTTCCTAGGTGTGTGTGTGAGGAGGCAGTGACGTAGGTATAGATTTTTTATGGGGGGGGGGGGTTGGGGGTAGGGCATGACCACACCTCCCCAAGCCTCGTCCCCAGCCTCAGTGCTTATAAATGAAGTTCTCCAAGTCCAGGCAGATGTAGCTAGGGAAAATGGAGCCCGGTGCAAAATCTGAGTTTTGTGCACACCCCACCCCATGGGTGGCCGCTGTGATGCTGGAATTCACCCCCAAACAGCATCACTTTCAATGGTGTTTAGACCAGGGAGCCCAGATTCGCCTTTTAAATCCATCTTAAAGGGAGAATCTGGGGTCCCCAGTTAAAACAACATTGAAAGTGATGCTGTTTGGGGATGGATTATCCCCCACCCTGAAACAGCATCACTTTCAATGTTTAAACTGGGGACCTCAGATTCCCCCTTTAAATCCATGCCGAAGGGGGTGGATTTGAAAGGCGAATCTGGGGAAATTTGGGGGGTGCCTGCTGTCAGGGGTGCAATTGTTAAGCTAGCAGCACTAAACTTTCTGGGTATCTTTAGGAGACTCTCCTGATGATACCACCCAGGTTTGGTGAAGTTTGGTTGAGGGGGTCCAAAGTTATGGACTGTCAAAAGTGTAGCCCCCATCTACTATTAGCTCCCCTTGGAAACAATGGGGGATGGGGCACCCCCTTTGGGAGTCCATAACTTTGGACCCCCTGAACCAAACCTTACCAAATCTGGATGGTATCATCAGGAGAGTCTCCCAACATATCCCTGAAATTTTGGTGCTGCTAGCATAAAAAGTGCGCCCTCTGCAGGCCAAAAACAAAAAACCCACTAAAATACAAAAAAAATCACAAATAGGGACGGAGCTTCGTACATGTAATGGGGGGATTGAACCCGAAAACCCCCACCCACCCCTTACCTACGTCCTTTGTGTGTGTGGGGGGGGCTATATTATAAAAGGGTCACATTTGAATATATGAAGCATGCTTTACCACAAGAGTTGCCAGATCCCTCCTGGTAACAAGCAAGAGGTTTAGAGAGGTGGGTTTGGAGGTGGCAATCAGCATCCCTTCTGCTATGATGTCACTTCTGGTTTTTGCAGAAGGTCTGGGGGGGGGGGGTTGTCTTTCCAGAATTTGCCAAAAAAACCCTCTGTGGTTTTCATAGAGTTTTTGAGGAGAGTACTAGAGCATCCCCTCCTGGTATGATGTCAGCACTTCAGCATAAACTGGAAGCAAAATCATAACCCAGGGGATGCCAATTGCTCCGTTTTCCCTCTGCCAGCCTTCTTCCTCCTGTCAACCAGCTGAGTGTTGGCAGGCAGCAGAACTAATTGGCAGGTGATTTCCCGCCATTACCAGGCAGTTGGGAACCCTTTCTACCACTGTCAGACAGTCTGGGATTGCATTAATAGGCCAGACCTGATAATCTGAAGAAGAATAAAAGCCAGGCTGAAAGCACCCCCTAAGTCCTCATTCAGCTTTCAGGGAGATGGTTGTCAAGGAGGGAGAGATGAGTGCTGGTAATGAAATATCTAAAACAATTTCAATCTTATTTCTGTCAGCCTCTGGTGAGAGAAGAAACAAACAGGAAAAGCAGCTACATCCTGAAAAAATATTCATCATAACAATCATAAAACAATTCATGGTATTGGATTTAACAAAAGCAGATTCTGTTTCCCAGATGCTTTGATCTAACTGAAGGTGCTCTCTTCTCCGAATAAACTACCATCCACATACTTTGATCAATAACAGGGACAGGATAACTGGTCTATATTACAGGGAAGAGCAGTGTAATATGTATTTTGTACTGTTTTCCCTCAATGTTTGAAGTGCTTCACAAGTATTTTCACAGCACTCCTTGCAACATCCCTGTAAGGAAGGCCAATATTATTATCCCACTGTTAGAGTAAGCAGACTGAAACACAGGTGCTTGCTTAAGGCTACCCTGTGAATTTGTAGCTGAGGTGAGAATTTGAACCAGGGACATCCCAGCTCATTCTCTAAGCAGTATTTTGGCTGGTCTTCCACAGTCTATGCGAGGAATCTATAATTATTTGCTAGCTTCTGATCTTCACTTGGGAAAGTTAACATTTGGACTTCATGAAGTTTTAATGTTTTAATGTATTTATTGTGCATGTTTTTATTGTAAGCCGCCTTGAGTCGCTAGAGAGATGGTGGGATATAAATACAATAAACAAACAAACTGTAAGAGAATTCAAGTTTTCTCCTTTCCGTATCTGAATTACTGACCCCTCCCCCCTTTCCTCTTTCCCTTTCCCAGGGCAAAGAGAAATTTCTTGCTATCCTTAACAAGTACATGGAGATCCATGGCACTGTTTATTATGAAACCCAGCGTCCACCTGAAGTCCCAGCTTTCGTGAAGAATCATGGCCTTCTACCACAACATGAGTTCCAGCAACTGCTGAGGAAAGCCAAGGTATTTATTTATCATAGGCAAAAAGATCTTCAGCAATTTAGGCAGGCTGCAGCTAAGAAGCAGTCAGTTTTATAACTCTGCTTCACAGGGGGGTTTCCCTGCGATTGTTTTGTTTACACAAGCTACCCTCCTGCAAAATCTTCCTAGCAGAGCTGATTAGGTGCAAATCCCCACACATTCATGAAGCTCACTGAGTGATCTTGGCCCAGTCAATATTGCCCTAACCTAACCTAATGCTGCTAATAAGATGAGATCAAAATATGCAGACGGATATTTAGGATTGCTGCTTTGCACTCTGAATCCAAGCATATTTACCTAAATTCAAGCATATTTACTCCCAAAGACAGCCTTATAGTGCATTCCCATGGACGATCATGCTGAAATAAGTCCCACTGTGCTCTATGTGACTTAATTCTGGGTAAATGTGCAGCTTTACACAACTGTCCTAAGCACCGTTACATCCATCTGAGCAGAGTGACTTCAATAGGTTGTACATCTCTTTAGGAATGCAGCCTAATTCATTCATTTATTTAATTTATAGAAACATAGAAAGATAGAGGTGAAAGGAATCTCAAGGGTCATCTAGCCCAACCCCCTGCACTATGGAAGAAATTCCGTACTACCTCTCCCAGTACCACTGCTTCCCCAGTGACTCCTGCTCTATGCCCAGAGGAAGGCAAAAAACTCCAGGATCCCTGGCCAATCTGACCTGGAAGAAAATTTTCTGAAGTAGTGATTGGCATTACCTTGGGCATGTGAAAAAGGGTTGTGAGAGGCAAGCTCTGACTCATTCCTTCCTGCCATCCCCGTCGTGATCTGCCAGAGTTCTCAGCATCAGCAGTGCTGTCAGATGGCCATTTAGCTGCTGCTTAAAAACCACCAGAGAAGGAGAGCTTATCTACTGCTTTTCCAAAATAAACTCAGATCACTTACTTAGCATTCCCAAAGAGCACTCTAGGTTAGCCATTTCTTTTCTACCTTTTTAATTTTTGTTACTGCAGCTCTTGGCTCCATTAGCCTTCCCAGTGATCTGGAGGGCATGTGCCCACCAGGGCTTTTGCCTGAACTTTTTTTTAACAAAATGCATTTGTGGTGCCAATGAGTTTCTTATGGGTCACTAAGGAAGTTCCTTTCTGTCCTGTTCTGATCATTTCTCAGGCAGGTTAACATCTCATTCCACACTTGGTAATACAGGGGTGAAGCCACTGTATGTGTGAAAATGGCCTAATAGAATTAGAAAGGAAGAGTGGAGCAGAACCCTAATGGCCTGAGAAAAGAAACGTAATCTCCTTATGGAAAAGATAGCCAAGGACATTACAGATGGATCTTCCTCAAAATTGTATAGAAATCTTGTCAGTTCTTTGAAGCAATTTACTGAAGCGTATAATTACAACAAAAATTTACTAGATTAATTCTCTGTTTTTAAAATGTGGACATATAACAGCCTTCACCTTTCATATTATTGGTTTTGATTTTCAAGCTACATTGCCCCATGGGTAATGGAATAATTTTCACCTTGAACAAGGGCTGTAGAATGGATGGAACTTATCCCTTAACAGCAGTGGTGGGATTCAAATAATTTAACAACCAGTTCCAGTGGTAGGATTTAAATAATTTAACAACTGTTTTTTTAGAAACACCATTTCAACAACTGGTTCTGCCGAAGTAGTGCGAACCTGCTGAATCCCACTGCTTAACACCCTTTTAAAACCTTTCTCCTGCCCCCATCTTATCCCATAATCTTCATGGGTAATAGGAAGCAAAATTTAGTGACGTTCTTTTACAATAGTGCTTTGATTGGCTTTTGTTGATTGCATCCTGTGTCTTTAGATATTCAAATCCAGGTACCATCAGCGTAAAACATTTCCTGATGATTCCTCACTCTCATGTATAAATGAAACACAAAGTGCTTTGCATTGTGTTTTCCACTGCATGAATGTAATAAAAGGCTGAAAAAAAGGTACCTTATGCTGACATCAACTCTGAGAGTCTTTGGCCATTCTGTAGTATGGTTTATGTGGCTGCTATTTATTGAGTCAGTCTGCTACTTTTCTATAGGGGAAAAAAACCCAGCTAATGTAAACGCTGCTTCTTGTTTGACACTGAAACTCACCTAACAGAAATCCTAGCTGTGTGCCAAAGCGCCCTGAACATTACAGTCAGAGGTGTAGTGCCGGTGGGGTGTGGGGTTCGGCAGGCAGGCCGCAGAGGGGGCAGGGCGGGGGGCACTGCAGCAGGGTCGTGGGGCATGTGTGCGCCCCAGTGGGAGTTTCCTCTCACTCCGTCTCTATTTACAGTTTTTTGCATTTAGCTGGTCCCAGTACTGAAGAATGATTACACTTCTCATCCAACCATGTTGGAATGGGGAACCTTTCAGAGAAACTGAAGGGCAGTCTTAAATGAAAGTAAGGCAGGCATGAACAGCAAGTGGCGTAAGTGAAGACAAGTTAGAAAAGGGCTTTTTCATGCCCTTTTATTATAACTGAGCCCCACAGAAACTATTAAAAGTGAGCCCTTTGTAAGGCAAATGAATGGACACACTGAAATAGACAAAATATGACTAACTGCAGACAGACATAAATGCAAGCTTTTATAGATAGCTCTGGGGTACATTCCGCCTTACATGTTGCGGCCTGAAAAGTTCTCTGCTGGTTGCCATGTGGAAGCATGTTGCTAAAAATAGCCATGGAAGTCCCACATAGCCACATGCCACTCTGCATGGCAGGAACCCCCCTGCAGAGAGAGCACGCCTCTAGCAACATGTGTGAAGGCACTGTTAGCTCCAAAGGGAATCTCAGCTTTTATATTCAAATGTAAGTCATTTTACAGGCCTCATGGTTGCATAGATAAAGATTTAAATGTATGATGAAAAGGTGCCAATGGAAGAAGGACACAAGAAACAAGAACCCCCAATTCATCACTTTCACAATTTCTAAATCTTTGTATAACAGGGTTCCCACCCCCCCCTCTTTTCCCCCTGGGGGCTAATTCAAGCTCTTCACAGGATGGCAACAATGTCTCTGAATAAGAAAATTGTCAAATAATGTGGCCAACTATTCACAAACAGTAATGTGACATCTGGCGTTTTCATTAAAATTATATGCAAATTGTTAATTAGTGCCTGCTAACATATGCAAATTAGAAGAGACAATCTGACTCATGTGACAGGTCGAACATAGCTTGTCTGTGCTGGAGGAAGGCCTCCACTGCTGGGCTAGCAGCAAGACTTTCAGCCAACAGGTGAGAATGAAGCTTGAAGGGCAATGGGGAAGCTTGGTGGACCATTCACTTCCGGTGCTAGTGAACAACATTACAATCCATTCCCCTGAGGAAGTGGAACGGTCAACAATCCAGGCTGTTCTCCCAGGCTGTTCTCCCTTGCAAACACCTGACAGTTCTGTTCAATCTAAAGCAAAGAACGGAGTGGAACCATAAGGAAATAAGAACTGTGAAAGTTTATGATAGTGAAGGATCACTGAAATGTCTCCATTTCCTTTCTGCAGATCTTCATTGGGTTTGGTTTCCCTTACGAAGGCCCTGCCCCTTTGGAAGCAATTGCCAACGGGTGTATTTTCCTGCAGTCCCGTTTCAACCCACCCCACAGTTCACTCAATCATGAATTCTTCAGAGGGAAGCCCACATCCAGAGAGGCAAGTTTGATTTGCAGTTGTTCGACTGAGGTCTCACAAATAGACCTGGATATTTCTAAAATGTACAATTATTCTCCATCAGTCCATTTTGGGAATGATCTCAGAGTAAGAAGGTTCAAATCTCAGGGTAATCATGGAAGGTACAGAAGACCAAGGGTAAATTGTTGTTTTGAAGGCTTAGTTCTCCATGTGTAAAAACAGTAAAAGTAGCCTTCGAGACCAGGTTGTAAGGATGAATGTCTAGCTAAAGCAAGGTTTCTTCACATGTTGCTTTTCTCCTGCACAAAAAATCCTTACCAGTAGTATGCACGTTGTGACATGTATAGATTCATGAATGGAGATGGGGCACATGTCTGTGTTATAGAAAACTAGTTTGGTCTTGAGTCTGAACTGGAATACTTCATCCATAACTTAGAAATGTTTGTCACTGGATTGCCCTTTTTCTCTATAGTGCTACACAGAGTTTCTTTTTCTTCTTTCTGCCCTTTCTGGCCCAAATTCAGGGTTCCCTGTTTTCTGGGGAGGGGGGGGGATGTTTGTGGCATCCCTGCAAGAAATGTTTAGAAATGTTCACTTCTACATTTTAGGTATCCTCCCAGCATCCTTATGCACAAGATTTCATAGGGAAACCCCATGTGTGGACAGTAGACTATAACAATTCTGAGGAGTTTGAAGCTGCTATCAAAGCCATCATGAGAACCAAGGTAATTTCTTGTCAAACCTAGTGAAATGTTGTCTGTCCCAGAAACTGAGCCTGTGTTACTGTTTTGTAAGCACAGGGAGTGGGTTCAGTAGGAACACAGCAGGTTGGCAATGAGCAGGAGTCTCTAATGCATTTGAGGAAGAATGTAGCAAAACATGAGTCATTGCAGGTCTATACACACACACACACACACACACACACACACACACACCTTCACAATCACAGAAAACTGTAGAATATGTAATCAAACCATCCGGATTAGAAGATATTACTAATAGAGTTGGGGGGCATCTGGAAATCAAATAACTATTGTGATATTGAATATTTTTCATCTGACGTTTAGAGTGCAGTCCACAGAAGAGGCATAGCTGGGCGATAGTGCACCCGGCAGAGGCGTACTGTGGGGAAATGGTGCCTGGAGACAATGACCGAGGGGAAATGGCTCCTGGAGCTCTGACCCCCCCACCGCTGCCCGCCCCCTTTGCTCCCAGAGCCCACAGTTTCTTCTGCCCTCCCCTCTGGGGAGGCAGAAGAGACAGACAACTATGAGGGGTGGGGCTTAGGGGCATGGCCATGGGTGGCTCCCCTCTGGGTGGCCCCCCTTTGCTCCTGGCTCCCACGGAGCCGGCAGTCAGCAGTCCCTTCTGCCCTCCCTTACGGGGAGGCAGAAAAGACTGCCATCTATTGGCCTCTGGCACTTGCTTTTATAACACTGAGGCTGGGGGCAGGGCTTGGGGAGGGTGTGGCCATGCCCCCCGAAGCCCCGCTCCAGTGCTATAAATGCAAGTGCCAGGGGCCGATAGACAGCAGTCTTTTCTGCCTCCCTGAAGGGGAGGGCAGCAGGGGCTGCTGGCTGCTGGCTCCCTAGGAGCCGGGAGCAGGGGGGGGGGTGTCCTGGACCTTCCTGCTGCCTTGCCGTCTTCTTTCTCATCACATGGGGGCTGATTTTGCGCCCCTTATGTGACCAGGTTAGTGGTGCCTGGGGGCAGAGGGTATCCCTCGTCCCTGAGTAGATACGCTACTGGAACCTGGTGCACACTGCATTTTCTCCCCCACTGTGGTGCCCCGCCCCCCACGCATACACACACCTTCATTCAGCCTGAAAGTGCAGGCTGGAAAAGCGGCCTGTTCACTTGAAGCTCAAAGCAGCCTGGTGGGAACTACACTTCCCAGACCTTGGGGCTCGCAAGGTCTCCTGGGAAATGTAGTTCCCACCAGGCCGTTTTCAGCCTCAAGTGAACAGACCACTTTTCCAGCCTGCACTTTCAGGCTGAACTAAGGTACGTGTGGGGGAGAGGCTGGGGAGCCACGGGGCAGGGGGTTGATTTTCTGCCCCCCAAGCATGCGTCTGGTGCAATGCGGTCTCAGGTCCACAGGTGGTGGGCAGTTTCATGGTGGCTGGGGACAGTGCCACTGTGGCACAGTTGTGTGCCTCAAAAGGGGTTTCAGGCAGTGCAGGAAGGATTAAATGGGCTGTGCCACACCTTTAGGTGGCGTAAGTCTATGCCAACCAAAGAGGGTGTTCCTGGGCCAAAAGGCGACAGGAAGCTGATTAAAGTCAGAAGCACCCCAGAAACACCCCCATATGCTTCCCACCAGAGCCAGCTTGAGCTCCTGTGGTAGAAGAATGCTGGTGCAGCCGTAGCTTTCATATTCGATGCTGGCATCAGTGCCCCACCCACTGACGTCTTTGCCCCTTGTGCCCGCATACAGGGCACTGGCTTACCCTCACACTGCTTCTACAGCTCTTTCCCCTCCCTCCCCGATTGCACTCTTAATCTTTTGAGAGGTCGTGTTCTTTTTAATTTCTGGTATTCAGAATCTCAGACTGTAGGTGAAGGTGAGTGTTTAAGGGCTGCTTCCAACATTATTTATGATATATATCAACCTCACCTTAGAAAGGCATGCATACAACATATTCCCATTTGCCATGTTGGCTGCTGGCATTTCAGCTGCTAGCATTTTGTTAAACACACATCTTTGCAGAAAAATACTTGCATGCTAAAAAAAATGCAAGCACATAAATAACCTTTCATGAGGGAGTTCTGCAAGAACTTTAAGAGCCAGACTGACTATTATAATAAATATTCATTGGGTGCTAAAAGGGGCCAATATGCAACTTTTTCACCACTCCCCCTGCACTGCAACAAATAATTTACTTTGTATTGGGAGTTTATGCATTTTTCTGACCCTCTCACACCACTGATGATGGTGAAATGACAGTGCCATAACACAGGATCAGTTCTACGCGATGTCACCAAAGGCAAACTAGACTTTTGGTGGCTGTTTTCATTGAGTGGCATGCCTTTCTACAACTTCTAGTCTAGCTCTAAAACATGGGACTTGCATGTTCAAAGAAAACTTACATCAGGCACAATCCTCAATGCTAATAGGTTCATTTTCAGAGAAATCACTTCTGGGCAATTTTTCAAAGATTGTACCACAGAGCCTTTTCTGTATCAGGCAATATTAGCTTTGCCCGCCTGCTGTTCCGCCCATGCAAGTTCTGTAAATACTCCAGATAATTTGTCTTCTTTAATTTAATTATTCATCATTGGTATTATTAGTACTTGTATTAAGCCATTCAACAACAACAGGAAGAGCCCCAAGTGACCCCCTTTTACATATGAGCATTGCGAGAGGGGGGGGGGGGGAGAGAGGCAGAAAAGGACATTCTGAAAAATGCAGCACTTGCCGGGTGATGACTTCTCTCCAAGACTTTTAAAATGTATCCATCATGAATATTTACCTCCCCAGCAGCAGAAGCTTTTCAAGTTGTCCAGATCATTAAAGTCAATTCTCCTGGAGGGGGAGATGTGCTGATTTCCATTTTGCTCACAATTTGCTTTGGGTGGGCACTGGGCGTCCCTGTTGTTACTAAGATGATAGAGTGCAAAATAGCATTTCTCATAATAGCTGGATCTGATTCAGAAGGTTGGCAGGAGTCTGAGAATTCAGCTCCGCTGAAAGGTTAGTAAAAGAGACAGTCTGGGTGTTGGAGTTATTTTGGATCAGCCCAGTTTGTGTTGAGTGCAGCAAAGAAAACAACGAGGTCAGTGCAAAGATAAAACTTACATTTAATTCAAGTAGCTTCAGTTCACATTCTTTGGTCCAGATGAAAGACAGATAGAAAGCCCTATTCGAAAGAAGCGTACTTCCCTATACAAGTGGGCATCTAATGTGCCTTCATGTGCATGCAAGATATGAATTGCTTCTGTAGGAAAGTCCCACAGTAGCAAGATGCCACTGTGGCATGTCCATGTGCTTAGAAAGAAAAAAGGAGAATGAATGGCTACAGAGGGAGAAGAAGGAGGAAGTCCCTAGGCCCAGACAAAGAGAGAGCAATTCCCAAGAGAAAACAATTTAGAAAGGTACAGCATCGCCCAGCATGGTGTAGTGGTTAAGAGCAGGTGGATTCTAATATGGAGAACCGGGTTTGATTCCCCACTCCTCCACCTGAGTGGTGGAGGCAGGGAGGCAGTTTTCCACTCCCCCCAATGGGCCCCCACACCACCCCCGTGCCCTTAGCTGGTGGCGAGGCCTTGCAGGGCAGGGCTGGGTGGGGCGCCCGGCAGCAGCCTCTACCAGGCCTGGCCAGGTGAGGAGAAAAAAAGAAAGTGTGGGGGGAAATTTTCCACCCCCATGAGACCTCAACGGCATCTGCCCAGGCCGCCTGCCCCCACCCTGCCCTGTGGTAGCCAAACCACTGGGCAGAGGCTTATCTGGTGAACCAGATGTGTTTCCATATTCCTGCTAGCTGATCTTGGGCTAGTCACATTTCTTTGGAACATTCTCAGCCCCACCTCCTTCACAAGTTGTCTGTTTTGGGGAGAGGAAGGGAAAGGGTAAGCCACCTTGAGTCTCCTTACTGGAGAGAAAGGTGGTGTATAAATCCAAAACTCTTCTTCTTCTTCCCCAGTGTCCAAGCATGCAGAGTTGCTCATTCCTACACTCCCCCTCGACTCTGTGTGCCGTCGAGGTTCACAATATTCAGATTGTCATGTAGGCCCTGGAACTTGTCCCTTGGTAGTGGTTTGGTTAATATGTCTGCTGTCGTCATCTCAGTTGGACAGTAGCAAAGCTTCACAGTTCCTTCTGCCTGCAAGACTGCAAAATTCTTAATTCCAATTTGCCTAGTATGCACACTGTTCTTTTCTGAAGGAGAGAGAGCTATACAACTCTGGTTATCCTCTAGCATTTGAACTGGCAAAGGTTCTTTAATACCAAAATCTTCTAACAACGTTATAAGCCATCATAACTCTCTACACGCTTCAGACTGTTGAGGCTTGTCTCATATATAATGTTCTGGCAACCCTCGGCTCACCTTTGAGTGGATATTTTGCAGAGAGTCGTAGCCAGTCTAATATCCCTAGCTAAGATGTCTAAATAACACATGTGCTTACAAATACATGTTTCTCACATTGTAATTTGGGCAACATGGAAAATAGGGTTGCCAAACAGAGTGAAGAAAGGTGTCCTTCCACTAAATGAATGGAAATGGGCAGCTGAAGCTTTTTATGGCATAGAGGTAAATAGCATCCCATTAAAGAAACAGTACATTTTCTCCAGGCAATTGTCAGCCCTAGTGGATTACAAATAATGTAAAGTACACCATGTTCCTGATCATTTGAGAATATACAACATGTGGGATGAATTGCATTGATCTTTTCTGTACTCCCTGCCGTCATATATTTGCATGGGTTTTTTCTTCTCCCACAACTGGGCTCTACTGGCAAAAGATGATGGACTGTTTTGAATAGAGCATAACAGGGCTAATCATTCAAGAAGTAACACATATTGCAAGGGACTGTTTCACACTCTGTCTCAAGTGAAGGTAGAAGTCATTTGACTGCTGTTGTGATTTGCACATGAAGTGGGTACACCACATCTTTTCCTGCACAAAAACGACAGGTAAAAATGCAATTGCTTTGGACACCTAGATATTATATTTTTTATTTATTTAATTACTTTCTTCACTGATAGGTTACCTTTCTTGTTAAGGCTCCAGGTGGGTTGAAGGACTAGAAAACATCACAAATAATGCAGTAAAATAAACAAGAAAACACATTCAACAAATGCTGCAGCAAAACTAGGGCCCCTTCCACACACGCAAAATAATGCGTTTTCAAACCACTTTCACAACTGTTTGCAAGTGGATTTTGCCATTCTGGACAGCTTCAAAGAGCACTGAAAGCAGTTTGAAAGTGCATTATTCTGCATGTGCAGAATGAGCCCAAGTTACAATTTAGAGAACAGTGCAGAAAGTGTAAAATATATTTCTTTCATTTTATGTTTTATTACATTTTTACTTTACCCTTTCCCAATCTAAGCGGGCTTCAGGGGGGCTACCAACACCAATAAATACAATTAAAATATAAATAACCTCATACAATTTAATTAAAATATAAACACAAAAAATTAAGATTATCAACAGCATCCTGGTCATATCTCTCTCAGTTGATGCTTTTCGTTTCAGTTCTAGAGAGAAATCACGCAAATGCTGGTTAGTGGAACCAAAAAAAAGATGTTGGAGGGGGCACAGACAGGGACAAGGAAAAGGACAAGGGACCAGAGTTGGGAAGAAGAAGAAGAAGAAGAAGAAGAAGAAGAAGAAGAAGAAGAAGAAGAAGAAGAAGAAGAAGAAGAAGAAGAAGAGCAAGAAAGAAGAAGAAGAGCAAGAAGAAGAAGAAGGAGGAGGAGGAGGAGGAGGAGGAGGAGGAGGAGGAGGAGGAGGAGGAGGAGGAGGAGGAGGAGGTTTGATTTATATCCCCCCTTTCTCTCCTGCAGGAGACTCAAAGGGGCTGACAATCTCCTTGCCCTTCCCCCCTCACAACAAACACCCTGTGAGGTGAGTGGGGCTGAGGAGAGAACTCCGAGAAGCTGTGACTAGCCCAAGGTCACCCAGCTGGCGTGTGTGGGAGTGCACAGGCTAATCTGAATTCCCCAGATAAGCCTCCACAGCTCAGGCGGCAGAGCGGGGAATCAAACCCAGTTCCTCCAGATTAGATACATGAGCTCTTAGCCTCCTACGCCACTGCTGCTGCTGGGAAGAAGGGGAAAGGAGAAAAGAAAAGGTGAAGAAAGGAATAAGCAATTCAATAAAAACAGCTTCCAATTTTTCACAGACATTAAAATAATACTGTATTGTCCTGGCTCTAGGGAATAAAAAACGTTTTTCGGAGCATACAAAGACTGTTCACCTGCTGAATAATAGCAACGGCGGGATAACTGGAAAAACCACTGAATTTTTATTAGAAGTGGTCAAGTCAAAGACATAATGGAAGCTTGATCACCTCTACCAACCTTACGTGCTTTGTCCAGTTTTATGTCCTGTTTTAACACCTGCTCTGTCCTGTATTTTATTTTATTTTTACTGATATGCCTAATAAAGGTCAGTTGAAGTTGAAGTTGAAATAATACTGTGAGTCAGGTTACTAACTAAGGGTTTCAAGTCTAGGATGGAAAATTCCTGGAGATTTGGGAGTGGGGCCTGGGGGTGAGTCTACCCTGCAGTACCACTTGAGACCCTTATCTTTGCATGTGTCTGGGCCATTTTAATTTCCCAGTCCACCTCTACTGCTAGGCATACATTGCCTGCCAGGAGATTGATCACCCCATTCTCTGTTTCAGTAGTCCCAGCCAGGCTGAAGAATCAGGAACTTCCTGAGCCCATTTTGGATTGCCTTAAGGGTTAGGGGGTTGCATTTAACTTGGTAGATCACTGGCAGGCCCGGTTTATGCCCTCACATATTTAGTTCGGCAATCAACTGCAAGCCATTATTGCTCAAAATAATTATAATGAAAGCTCAGACTTTGATCTTGTGACACTCAGCACCTAACAACCCGACAAGGCGAAGCTACAGAACAGTTGCATGAAACCCACTGAGTGTGAGAGACAAAAAGACAAATTGCAGCCCACAGGAAAAGGTGAACCTGGAAGTATTGTCCTAGTGATGAATTACAGCTGTTACCGAGAGGTTAAAGGCGACAGGCAGAGTAGGGGGTGGCTTTCATTCTGAGGTCATTTATTTGAACTTCAGCATTTACATTGTCAAAAACAGTTCCTACACAAGCAATTTAATACAACCAATATTCTGGTGTAGCAAAGGGAGAAGGCTTCATTATATTAAAGTCAAATGTACAGGAACATAATGGAAAATTATATATTTCAGGATATGCTTGGGCGAGTAGCATATTAAGCATTGCTGTGAAAATAGCTGGTTAAAACATCCCCCAGGCTGCTGTTACACACTGGTCTGTTCGGTACAGCTGAAATAAGACATCTTGAGAATGCAAAAAAAGGCATCCTGGGAAGGCAGTCTGAACAGCCTTTTTCCCAAGATGTCCTTAGAACACCTTATTTCTGCTCAAAATGTATTTTTAAAAAAACACTTCAAAGTGCACTCCCCCTGCCCCCCACCCCAGCTGTCTGGCAAGACCTCTCCTCCCTGGCTGTGTGCAATGCAGAGCTCAGGAGGCCTAACCTTTTGTGTGCAATTGAAGGGATTCTCCCTGTTGCCATTTGCTGAAGATTGCCCCAGAATATTTGCTCAGCAAGCTCTGATCCTAGACATCTTTTCAACCCAAAAAGTACATAGTTGTACTCAGCTGGTCCTGCTGATTCCATAAATGTATAGCTTTCCTATTTATTTTTTATTTTCGAGGAGCTGTCTTCGTAGCCATGTAGACACACATAAAAGAATCTTAGCAGTTCAAGCCGGCCACCCATTGAAAAGCATTGGGTTGACCTGTCCTCCTCTGACTGACAGTTTTTTTAGTTATTGTCAAAGACTTTCATGGCCAAAATCACTAGGATGTTGTGGGTTTTCCAGGTTTTATGGCTGTGTTCCAGTAGTATTTTCTCCTGACGTTTCACCTGCATCTGCATCTGTGGCTGGCCATACAACCCGGAAAACCCACAACATCATAGTTTTTTCTTACTGCACAGAAAAATTAAGTCAGTCCGCAGAGAGCAGGTCACCCCAGTGCTTTTCAATGGATGGCAGATTCCTCTTCTGTGTGGCTAAGATTCTCTTCTGTCTTTCTGCATAGCTACAAAGGCTGAATCCCCACCAGGAAATTCAATCTAGATCAAACAAAGTTTGAAAATAAACTGCACCGTTTCATCGAGGTTTCAACCGCCTCACCGCAGCATATTTCCAGTGAAGACATCTAGGCCTATCTCAGATTCAAGAAATGTAACAATTCCCACTACCACGCGATTGGCTTGGCGGGTCTCTCCTGATTGGCTGTCGTGCCGTGTTGGGGCGGGACTTTTTTTCTCCTGCAAAAATGTGCTCACCTTATGACATTAGCATGTCATCATGTCAGCACGTCTCCCCCACCCAAGGTTTTGGTTGGTTGGTTATTGTTCTCTCATGCTCTCGCGAGAACAGCATCGCACACACTGATTGGTTGTAAGGCATTTGTGTCACGCTCCATGGTGGGAAATTTGAACCAGGACTAGACCCCCAATCCTCCCCTCCAAACTGGATCAAAGACGTGTTTTTTGAAAAAGTAGTACTTTCAAGCAGGTTTGGCAAAGACATGGGATAAGGGGGAGAATGAGCGCCAGAACCAGGATGAATTCTTGTTCGTCGATCAGGCAGTGGGTTCTTCCTGAATCCTTGACATTTTGCGTGCGTATCACACAATTAATTAACCGTGGGGAATCGGCCACAGATAGCTCTTTTAAGAAAGAAGAAAACAATATAGTGCTGGAATCAACTGGACCAGTTGAGTACAATTATGTACTTTTGGGGCTGACAAGGTACCCAGGATTGGGACCTGCAGAACAAACGTCCTGGGACAACCTTCAGCAATTAGCAACAGGGAGAATCCCTTCAGCTGCAAACAATATGTCGTGTCTAGGATGAGGGTGAAACTGACCAGAGAGCAAAATTGTTGGATGGGAAACAGCCTCTTTTCCCCTTGGACACCTTTGCTGTCTGGAAAGCACCCAGAAGCTGAATCTTTTAAAGACTTCCCCTGATTTTGGGTGTGCGGAATGAAAAGAGGCAGCTGCCTCTTTTTAAGACGTCCCACAAATGTCTTTTTTTGTGCTGCGAGGAATGGACTACTGTTAGACAATTGCATTATTTTCTGTTTATCTGGCTGATAACATTTGGGTTAGGCTTTTTTCCCTCCCATAATTTTGTGTGATAAAAATTCATTATTTGTTATGGGGCCATGATTCCTGTTGGAGACTCAGGCAGATTCCGCATGTGCCAAACCAGCGGTATGCAAATGGTGTGAAAACGGTATAAACTCTTTTACACCCTTTTTGAACCATTTTACACCATTTGCACACCATTTGCACACCGTTGTTTTTGGCCCTTGCGGAATCCGCTTAAGATTCCTATGGAAAAATCACAGTTTTTGGATATGCATCTGGGCTGTGAGTACATTCGTTAAATAGCTCTTTTTAAATTGGCATTATAGGGTGTTATGTTTTTACTGTTGTGTTCAAGCCAATTTCCAGAGAGCCTCTTGCCAAATGAGAATTAAGTCCCTTGGCTGGGAATTGGGAGACAGCTTGAGCCTTGTGACATTAGTTGCCATGCTATGTACAACCAAAGCAACTGTGTCACTGTTATTTGTCCTTCACTCCGCTTTGGTGGCCTGAAATGACATCCCCCATCTTTTCAAGCTGACCTAAAATGATTCTGCTTTTCCCCCCAATAAGTGAAAAACCATTACAGGATGTAGCAGGGTCACAAAAGCTGTAGTGCAAACAGTCACTAAGAAAACATTTCATGCTCTACTTTTCTGGTCAGGGTTTGGACTTTATGTTGGGTTTTAAATATGGGTTTGAGTTTTATGTTGGAGGAAAATGAAAGTGTATCTGAACAAGACTTGCTGGGAATAGTCTACCAAACAGAACAATTACAAGTCTAAACATGGTGAACAGATCATAGCACTTCCTTTTTTCCCTCCCCCTTCAAGCATGGCTTAGAAGGAAATATTGTTTGCTTAAGAAAATTCTTCTTGCTATAACGAAATTCCAGAGAGATAGCCACATTAGCCTGCCACAGCTGAGATAGCAACCTTAAAAATTAAGAAATGTATTGTGACATAAGCTTTCCTGAGCCACAGCTTACTCAGTCAGAGTCCTGAAGTATTAAACTGAGTCTGACCTACCTCACAGGGTTGGTGTGAGGATAAAACATAAGATAGTGTAAGGTTTGTTAGGGTCTCCGAAGTGGAAAATGGTGGGTATAATGAAATAAATGAATAATAAATACAGTTGAAGAAAGGGGGAAATAAAATGTAGTTGGCTGGTATGTGGGAAGGACAGCAGGCAGCATGGGGGTTGCCAGGAGGACAGAAAAAGGAAGTAATGTCGGGAGGGTGATGTGGGGGAAACTGAGAAAGCCTCCACAAATCCTTGCAGGTTCCTGATCATGTAACTGAGACCAGCCCAACAGCCATCACCATTCACCTGGGCCCTGCTCAGCCCAGCAGCTGGAAGCACTTACAGTTTTTTTAGGGAGAAGCTGATGGGGAGGGAAGGGAAACGTTGAATATAAAGGTGCAAAGGAGACAAGCAAGCAGAAAAAGGGGCGAGGCTAAGGAGGGTTTCAGGGAAGAGAAAGAGGAAATGGTGGAGGAGTGGGAAATGATAAAGTCCTTTCAGGTCCCCATGTATGATTTCCTATGCAGAAGTGACTCCTATAGGAATTTGGAAGTGTACAATACAACCCTATTTCATAGCAGGAATCTGCAAGGTCTCTGTGCTGAACAGATAAATGTCTATGTGAATCTTCCCCATTAGGGTCATGGGCAGTGGACTATCTGCATTCTTTGGGTTGGATGGCTGGGGTGCAAACAGCATGCAGGCCCATTTTGAAGGCGACTGCATGTCTGTTTCTTTGTGCTGGCTATTGCACTTGATGCAGTTAATAGTCTCCTGAGGTCCAATGCAGCTCTGACTGCATGGATGCCAAATCAAATGCATCCTAAGAAGAATATCCTGACATGGTTCGTTTCTCTTTCTTCTCCTTAACCGCCTTTCACCCACCTGCTTTTTATAGCTAGGTAAACCTGCATCTCACACCAAGCAGAGTTAAGCAAACTTGTTACCCCTTAGTCTCTTATATTGACTGTCAGCATTACACATGCTGGTGATTTTTGATGCCATCTGTTCGTAGATTGCCATCTGTTCCATTGCTGGCACCACAGTAAACAGCAAGTCTTCAGTTGAGGAGAAATGTACCCCCCCCCCCCGAATTTCCTCTGTGAGCTTTGAATAGATCATCCCACACCTTTGGTGCGCTCATTTCTCTCTTCTGCATTTTTCCTCCCTCACATATCCCATTAATTGCAACAATCATCCTCTGTGCTATTTCTGGTGACCCATCTGCTATCCATGGCCCCAAGAGCATCTTGTGTGTTTTCTCATTCTTTCTTTGTTTTCTTCCTTCTGTTAATAAATTCAAATTGTGCAGTCAAGGCCACAGTGAAGTGCCAGTTTCTCCAAAATAACTGTTTAATTAAAACCTAACATATCCTCACTCCTATTGGTTGCTGCCGTATTTCAAACTCTTCCAGAACATCAATCAATCAAAAATGTGACTGACTTTCCCTCTGGGGAAGGAAGAGGATATGAGCACACTTCTGTTGGAGCCAGATTCTCTTGCATTATGCCCAGCTGATCTCACGACAGGTTTCCAAAGTGTAATTCTGTGGAAGATTAGCTCTGACAGTGCCACATTTTGGCCTTGGACCTGGAGGAAGCCAAAACATAATTGAGAGGTGAAGTTGTGTCTCAAAGCCAAACCTGTTCATTAATTCTAACTGGTGGAGCTAGAGGGCCCTGCAGCGTTGCTACAGAATGACTCTGCAACTCTCTGAGTCCCTAAGGTGGATGAAATAAAAATGAAAAGTGGCAAGATGTGATGACTAAAATTACTGAGTGGTGGCTTGGTTGTTTTAAACCTCAGCCACATGAAAGCTATTGTAGGAAGCTCTTCTCTGGAGGAGGAGGAGGAGGAGGAGGAGGAGGAGGAGGAGGAGGAGGAAGAAGAGAAGAAGAAGAAGAAGAAGAAGAAGAAGAAGAAGAAGAAGAAGAAGAGTTTGAATTTATATGCTTCCCTTTCTCTCCTGCAGGAGACTCAAAGGGGCTGACAATCTCCTTGCCCTTCCCCCCTCACAACAAACACCCTGTGAGGTAGGTGGGGCTGAGAGAGCTCCGAAAAGCTGCGACTAGCCCAAGGTCATCCACTTGGCATGTGTGGGAGAGTGCACAGGCTAATCTGAATTCCCCAGATAAGCCTCCACAACTCAAGCAGCAGAGCTGGGAATCAAACCCGTTTCCTCCAGATCAGAGTGCACCTGCTCTTAGCCACTATGCCACTGCTCAAGCAGTGAAGGAGCTCATTTCTCATGAATCCGTTTTGATCAGTATCATATGAACTAGTCCTCTGAATAAAGTGTACTCTGACAAAAGGGTGACAGTAGCTTTGACAAGGCATATGCTGAACCTACGCTCCTCCAGAGTATTCACTATGATAGATTTGGAACCAGTATGTTGAAATGTTTTCCTAACTTCAAGAAACTAAGTCATCTTTATAATACTTACAACGTGCTTTCCTCCATCATGGAACCTGAGGCAACTTAAAGAGGGTCTTACATCCAAGTACTGACTAGGCCCTGAGCAGCTCAGTTTCAACATGGCTGTTTGTTGTAGCATCTATCCTCCAACTATATGCTAGGATTATTATGATAACACATCCTAATATGATGACTTGCTATCTCCCTTTGCAGTTGGGCTTTCAAAAGGTTCTAATCTCACCCCCAGGCTATAACTCGGCTTTTCACATTGTTTTCCCCTCCCCCACTTAACCTTAAACCAGCAACCATGTGGGAGCAAAGGAATTATGACAGGCCATGGTCATCCAGGGGGCTTCCATGGCTGAGCAGGTGATTCAAATCACTTGACCCAAGTCCTAGTCCAACACTCTAATGACTATGCCATGCCAGCTCTCTGTGGACTTTGGAGTTTGCCTTGTCTTGCTGACTTCTCCTCAACTTGCCTTGGTTCTCTGTCTGATAGCCACCTGTAACATCTACCATCCATGCCACATCAACCTCTTGTAATCTTGAGTGGTGTCTACCTTGTTTAAATGAATGGTCCTCCTCCCACAGTTTTCTTCATGCTCTGTGTTAGAAAAGAATCCAGCAAAGCAGACACTATTTCTGGCAGCCAAGCTGGAGAAATGCAGCATCACCACCACCCATGCCACATAGGCCGAACTTCTTAATTTTTGTTTTATTTATTTTGCCGTTGAAATTGCAGTCTGGAAGTTCTGCAACACATTGTGAAGTACAATGCATAGCTCTCTGCTAACAGAGTCAAGTAGGCAATCTGGGTTATGACAAGAAAGACACATCTATTTAAGGAACTCACAGAAATGCCCGTCAAACTGCGGTCTGAAAGTTTCCAAATCAAACCAGGGCATGCTCAATAATTCATAGCCACGATCAACTCCTGTCATTATGTCGAAACTGATTACCGCTTGCACCTGTAATGAGATATAATGGGCACTGTTTCCAGCTTGGCTGAATTCTCAGCTGAGATATTTATGGCAGGAGGTGCCTTTCTGGTACTTCCCCTGTAGACCAAGTCTTTGGAGTTGCAGTTTGACACATTCTTCCAAAAAGGAAAGGAACTCTGCTCAGCACAAATACGACTGACACAATGGACAGAAAAAGGGTCATAAACTGTGAGAAATGCTTGCTGTTCATTGCTGTAGCTGAAAGGAAATAATTGCACTGGGAGGCTGTAGGATTGTATGGAGCTAATAATTGTCATATGCAGACATGCAGAGTTCAGTGCTGGGATCCATAACTTGAGAATCTGCTCTCTCTCTCTCTCTCTCTCTCAAGGTTTCTAGCTCTTATGGCCGTAACTTGAAACAATGTGGGCTAGGCCTTTTAAAATCCCAGAAACCAGAATGTGTGCAGAGAGGGAAAGGTAAAACATAGATCCTATGCTACATATTGATCCTTTCCCCACCATGATGATGCTGAGAAACAGAATAAATTATGCAAAATAACAAGATCTGTGCCGATGTGCTTATTTCATATATTTCTTCAACTTGCAGTCTTTCTCAGCATGAAAATACAGCTTCCACAGAATTGTGGTTATTTTAGTTTAAAGCCCACCCCAGACATCAGGAGCTGTAAGGAAGAGAGAAGAGAAATCCAGAAGGGAGATGCAGACTTGGAAGGTGCAGAAATTGTGATCTAATTAAGCTCCTTGTGCTTAATCAGAAATTTCCCTACCTGGAATATTTCCAGACAAGCCTACACTGTCTATATGTTCACGAGAAAGGTGTATCTGGGGTATATTATGCCAGAGCCGCTTGTAGGAGAATGGAGATATGTAAACTATTACAAAAGAACTTTCCCCAAATCAGTTTTGGGTGTGCTTTGGGTGTTTGCGTGTGCTGGTAGAAATTATCCCTCCTTACTCCAGCACTAGCAGTATCTGATATTGAAATTCTAACCAAGTGCCTTTGTAGCACATGTATCTGACCCTTCTAAAAGCCCATATAACTAAATGAGAACTACCAATAATTAATCAGCATCTGTCCTTTGGTCCTGTTGCAAATTTCTCAATTTTTCATATTTGCCACCCAAAGCTAAGTACTTTTACATCTCATTGGTTTCCATTTGAGGAACAGGGCATCCAGAACAGTGTTATAGCCTTCTAATTCTGCTTTTAGTGGCCTGAGACCAGGCATATAGGTAAGGGGTGGGTTCAAGGGGTTCAAACCCCTCCCATATTCATGGAATAGTTAACATGATGGCCAGAGGTGTGTGCGGGGTGGGGGGAATGGCGCCCGGAGACATACCTTCCCCGGACACACATACACCCTGTGCCTGGGGGCGGGGCTTGGGGTGGACTTGGGGGTGGAGCCCCATACCACCCCAAGCCTGAGCCCCACCCTCTCCCTTCCCTCCTCCCCCCCTCGTCCCTGGCTTCTGCCCTCCCCAGAGCCTGGGGAGAGCAGAAGTGACTGCCAGCCTCCAGAGATGTGCATTTATAGGCACGGAGGCTGGGGGAGCAGGGCTTACCTCAAAACGTGGTCTGCAAATGCTTCCATTTGCCAGATCCCAGGTTAAATGAAAGTTGCTACTTTTTTTCTTTAACCTGGGTTTCAAATGTGTCCTGCTTGCCTGTGCGAACTACAGCAAGCAGGAAGCATTCAATTTCCACCTGCTTCTGTCCACCGTTATGGTGGATTCCCCAGGTGGCCACCATTATAGTGGATTCTCTAATAGGCGGTCACCATGCCATGTGGGGGGGGGTGGATTCTTGAGAGGGGTGATTTTCAGCTATGCAGTTTGCACAGTAACAGCATTTCCTGTGCAAACCATGGTGCCTCCTGCCACTGTGATCGCGGCTGGCACGTCGACACAGGCTACTGAAACAGGTTCCATGAACCCATGTTGCCTGTGCAGAATCATTCTTTACTAAGGAGATTCTTTGCTAAGGAGATGGGCGCTACCCTTTTGAGGGTCCATAACTATGGACCCCCTAAACCAAACTGCACCAAACCTGGGGGGTGCCATCATGACAGTCTCTAGATGATACCCTGAAATTCTGGTGCTGATGCGTCCAAAAATGCACCCCCTTCAGGAACATCCCAGAAATTTGCCCAAGAATCTCCATTCTGCATTGAGTTTTCTGCATTGCTGTCAATGGGAGTTGCAGGCTGGTGGGGGGGGGGGGCACATTTCTGAAGGCACAGTCTCAAAACTTTCATGGTCTCATCAGGAGACTGCCCTAATGATACCCCCCAGGTTTGGTGCAGTTTGGTTTAGGGGGGCCAAAGTTATGGACCCTCAAAACTGTAGCCCCCATCTCCTATTAGCTCCCATTGGAAACAATGGGGGATAGGGGCACCCCCTTTGGGAGTCCATAACTTTGGACTCACTGAACCAAACCTCACCAAACCTGGGAGGTAGCATAAGGGCAGTCTCCTGATGATACGCTGAAATTCTGGTGCCACTAACCTAAAAACTTCGCCCCCTGCAGGCCAAAAATAGAAAAACCACTAAAAATACCCAAAAACAAACCCTGCATTTTGATGCCCCCCACAAGGTGGTGCCCTGGGCAGCTGCTCACCTTGCCCAATGGGCATTATGCCCCTGGTGAGCCCAGCTAGCCCCACTCCCAACCTCCATGTGAAGGGCCTTGCTCCCTGATGCTCCCCAACAGGGTGGGTTGCAGCTGTGGGGGGTGTGGCTTGCTGTGCCCTGGGCGCCATTTTAACAAGCTAGGCCCCTGGTGCCAACTGAAGCTTCCAAGAAATCTTCAAAAGCAGCTCCATGTATAGTGTGTTATAGTAGTCCAGTCTTGAGATTTCAGTAGCACAAATCAACATTGGTAGGTCAGCAGAATCTAGAAAAGGGATTGATTTATGAGCTAGATGTAACTGAAAGAAGGGACTCCTAACAACGTTACTAACCTCTTTATCCACTGACAAGCCTGGTACACAAGATCTACTGAAGAAAGTTTAATCCCATGTAAGCCCGAGAATGAGAAATAGGATGTCTGGCACCTAATATGTAGTGGCGATGGCCCTTGCTTTAAATGATGCCCTGGCAAAAACGCAGTGTGATTTCCGAGATTTACAGGCAACGGTGTCAACACACTGAAATTTATAATCTGTTCACAGCCATGCTTTGGTCATTTTGTTTAATTTTCTTCAGTCTCTTCATTTTGTAAATGCCCAAGTGACCTATATGTTGTGAAGATTGCATAATTGGAGATTTATATGGACAGCTGAATCATCTGGCAAGTTTGACAGATGTGGATTTTGGTAATAATAATAGCCCTATCGTTCTCAATCATTGCAGAAAAGATGGAGGGGGAGAATGGCCATTGTTATGCTGCCCCACAAAAATGAGAAAGTGACCTGATGCTATCTAGATGGCTATTAAATTATTTCCCCCTCCTTTGGCAAACTTTTGCTTAAAAAACACAAAGATTCATGATGATAAAAAAAAAGAACAGCGGTTTCATAATCCTTTCTTAAAATGTAACCATTCATTTGAATGATGAAGGAGATAGCAGAGCATATATAAATAGCAGGAAGAACAGAGGGTAATGTGTCAAAATCATAGCAATTCAGAACTGCTAGAAATATCTCTGTTTTATCTCTGCATGCATCTAAATGCATCTTCCTTGTCTAGCACCCTTAGTAGAATTTGATACAAATCCCGAAGATGCGGGACTCCAAATCTTTCTCATTAGCCTGGACTGAACCGCAGATGCATGCTGATTCCTGATACTTACCTAAGGTTGCCAACTCTGCCTTGGGAATTTCCTGGAGATTTGAGGGTGGTGCCTGGGGAGGGCACACAGAAGGCACATGATGCCACCAAGACCAATCTCCCAAGCTACCCTTCATTTCAGGGGAACATCTGTAGTCTGGAGGTAATTTCAGGAAAACTCCGGGCCCCACTTGCAGGTGGGTAACCCTAATTATTTCTTCTCCATGTCTTTCTGGTTTGACTTGATGCTGCTGCTTCCTGAGATGTTGGGTTGCACTAAAGGAGATAGGTGTCCATGTGCAATTTTAGGGCCCTGTTTTACTTAAGACTTTCCACCTGAGATCCTATTGCTGCATGTTAGGAAAAGATACAGGTATGTTGCATTAATGAGCATACAAGTATAAGCAAAATTAGCAACTATGTGGTAAATGCATGAAGCCCACCAGAGGATGGGAAGGTCTTTGCAGAGGAATAGATGACTTATCTCTGGGCCTATGCGCATGACTTCTGTCCAATGCAATGATCACTTTTTCAGGGTTCCCACAAAAGGGTAGCAAAGGCTTGATGGGTCATCAGGACTCAAGAGAATGCCTGGGCTATTGAATACTGATTCATTGGAGGAATGGGTGCAAATAGAGTAATGGTCTGCTTGAAGTATATCATGGGGGCCAGGGAAAGGTTCAGCTGCCAAACTTCCATTCTGCCCAGGACTGACACACAGGATGGGTCCCAAAACTCCCTGAGGAGCTTCCAGTTTATGGAGAATATACAGCAAGGTCAAAGAGCTATTAAACAGAGGAACCTTCATAGGTCTACATATATGACTGCATAGTGATGATCTGCTTTTTGCATCTGATGAAGTGGATTCTAATCTACAAATACTTAAGCTGGAGTAAAATTGTTTTAGTCTTTAAGGTGCCACAAAGACTGATTCTGCACAGACAGCAGAGTTCATGGAACTCATTTCTGCTTCCTCTGCAGCTGTTTCCATGGTAGCTGCAGGGGCCAGCTGGTATTGCTGGGATCCCAGAGGCAGAAGGCAGCACAATTTGCACAGAAATGCTGTTTTTCCCTGTGAACCACGCAGCTGAGAATCTCCCCACCTGAGAATCCACCCCCGAGAATCCTCCCACCTGGCTGCATGGCATCCCCTCTAATGGTGGCCACCTGGAGATTCCTCCATAATGGTGGAGGGAAGGGGGTGGGAAGTGAACACTTCCTGCTTGTCGTAGTTCGTACAGGCAAGCAGGAAGTGTTTGCAACCAAAATTTAAGGGGGGGGGGGATCACAGAATTAGCAATTTTCATTAAACCTGGGGACTAGCCACTAAAATGGGTTAGCAGCATTTTGAGGCTGAGTTCTGTGGGAACTCCCCTCCCCCAAACACTTTTTAAAAGGGCCTCAACCTGTTTTAATTGGCCCGTGCAGAATCAGCCAAAATGTCTGCTGCATATTTTTATACAGTCTGCTACCTCACTATTTCTCACTCTCTGCTCTGCTCTTTTCTTATTCCCACTGGATTTGGTAGCTAATCATATCCCCTATTTAAATGCTAATCTTTCTCAGCAGCAGGCCCATTTTACATATTGCTTGGCTTTTCTGATGCAATAAAACTTAAGCCCAAAATGTAAAATATCTAATGAGACTCCTTAGGACTTCCCCCTTCCTGGATGGTGAGAAAGAGCAATGATGGATGGAGAGATTAATGGTTGCATTCCAAACTTGGAAATAGCCATTCACGCTGGTGGGAGCTTACTTTAGTCTTTATGCCACCCACCTACATTAGGTTATCAATTTATGCTTCTCATTCAAAACTCCAGTGCACTACCAAGGGGACGTGCATATCTTTATGCTGTACATATCTTTCCTAATATATCCGGTCCTTCTGCCATCTACCATGAATTTGTGCTCCCCAGGCAGCCCAATCCTATGAATGTTTATTCATAAGGAAGTCTCATTGTATTCCACAGGTTTTACTGGTCCATTCACAGGATTACAGTTCTGATTTACTTTGAATACTTGCCGTTATTAATGGGTAAATCAATGCAGTGTGTCAGGTGGCTTCTTAGGAACACATGGGACCCCATAAATGCCCTACGTGTTTACATTTAAAGTACAAAATCAGAAACACCATGTGGGAGAATATAAGATAAGATCAGAGTTAATCTTCAGAGAGAACGTACAGTGTTGTCATCAGGCATTGATAAGCAGCTTAAAAGCCAGACTCCCAACCACTGAGGGTTTTGCAGTTAAATTTCTACTGAAGAACACAAGCCTAGCTAGAGCACAGAGGAGGGCTTTTTGCCAGAAGTAGAGAAGTTGCCATATGGTTTTAAGCACCTAGATTTCTTTTGATTCTTAACTAGCTTATTTATTGGCTTTGATCTTTATTTTAAAAAAATGTTTCATGAGGAGACACTTGTCCTCATGAGTCTGGCTGTTCTCAGGGCTCTTGCCTTTCAAGATGATGCCTCATTCACCTGTATACTGGTAGCAGATGGAAGAAAGCCTCCGCTGGCATTGCCTTGTGAGTCTATCTGACAGGTCCAACAGGATGGCTGCCAGCATTTCTGAGGAGGAGGCAAATGCCCAAGAAAATATTCGCTGAGGAGCAAGCTTGATGCCAAGTTAGACCAATCAGAACATTCAAAAGTCTAACAGGCAGCTGGCTTCAGTAGTCAGTACAAATCAGGATTGGAGAGATTGGAAAAGCTTTGAGCTTTCTTTGCAACCCCAGGTTTCCTCTGGAGTAAATTACACCAAGTTATTGAGTTTTCAGTAAGATTATGGTCCTTGATAAGAGCAGTAGAAGAAGAGGAGGAGGAGTTTGGAGTTATACTCCACTTTTCTCAACTGTAAGGAGTCTCAAAGTGGCTTATGAACTCCTTCCCTTTCTCTCTCCACAGGAGACACCTTGTGTGTGGCTGAGACTCTAGTCCAAGGTCACTCAGCAAACTTCATGTGTAAGAGTGGGGAAACAAACCTGGTTCTCTAAATTAGAGTCCAGTGCTCTTATCCACTATACCACACTGGTTCTCAAGAGGGGAAAATTAGCACAGTTGAGTTGATAGTTGCTAAAATCTCTCAAATTTCTTTGGAACTGGATAATAAGAATTTCCTTACTCGGGAAATGAAATCAGCATTCACTCTGTATCTCCTACTTCCTTCTCCTGTCTGCCAGCCTCTAACTATCTAAAAGATCTCCTGCTTCCCCTTTCCACTTCCTGCCAGCCCACTGAGGGTTAGTGGAAGGATTTTTTTAAAAAAAAGTGGCACTGCACCAGTGGCATATGATTTCCAGTGAATACCCATAAGCCACATCATGTGGTGACATTCTAGACTCTGGGGAAACCTCTGTGGTTCTACCATAGAATTTTGACCAAAGTCCTGGAGCATTGCCTCAATGTTACACTAGTAACATAATGCCATTTCCAACAAATACTAGAAGGGATGTTACATACATCTCTTCCCTTCCTTATATACCCAGTTCTTTATATATTCTGCAAAAACTGATAAAAACTGCAAACTAAGTGCATTCAGAACTGCTGATTTCATTCCCTTTTCCAGTTGCAAAATTTTAGCATCCTACTTATAGCATTTGAGATCTTTTTCTTATTTCCTCCATCTCTTAAATGAAAATCCTAGAGATGTGGATGGTGTTCTCCCACAAATTACATTCAATGCTTTCCCTTTGCTTCAGGTTGATCCCTACCTGCCCTACGAGTACACATCTGAAGGGATGCTGGAGAGAATTCATGCCTATATTCAGTACCAGGTAATTAATCTACATCTTGTTCAGTAGTTCTTTCTGACTCAACCTAAAGGTCAGTTGGGCTTCATAGCGTGCCAATGATAACTGCACCGTCACAGTCCACCTTTCTATGGTGGATTATTAAATCTCATTGATGGCTTAGAGAAAAAGCAGAAAGTTGTGGTATGGAAGGGAAGCCCCCACATTTCCCCCTTCAAGGACTATGAGAGAAAAGAACTGAGAATATGTGGTGAGAAAGGAAGCCTTCTAAAACAGCAAAGATTCCTGCTGCAATTCAAAAGCTAATTTATTGTGGTCTAAGTTGCTGTGATCCAGAGCCCATTTCATTAAGTGCCACAGATCAGATCAGCTCCCTGCCTAGAATTTGTGATGATCAGTGAAGAGATATTAATTATATTTTAGGGATGTCCCATTTCTGAACGTTTCCTTTGGAAACATTAATTCCGTCTCTTTCTGCACGATTGGACATCATTGTCAATTTTTTTCCCACTGTTTACTAACTGGCAAAGTGACATGCTTTAAGTACATCGTATAGTGGCTAAATTCTTAACTCCGGAGCTGTTTGTAGCTATTGTTTGAATAAAAACCAAAAGAAAGGGGGAGGACAGAGTCTAAAGCTCTTTTCTCCATGAGGATGCTATGGAAACATGCAGAAGGTATAGTATACCTGCTTTCCCAGTGCATTTATCCATGCAAAAAAGACACTTGACCTCATATTTGACAGGGAATGATATGCAGATGTTCACAGCTGTTTTAATTGGGCTCAACAAAATGAGCTATTTTCCAAAAGAGGTAGGAAAATAACTTAAGAGCCCTATCCAAAGATGGGGGAGGGGGGTGACGAATCTGCTCCTGAAAGTGGTATGGCACCGTGCCGACAAATTTGCCTTCCTTGGGGTATTTACCTTGGCAAAGGGATGATCTTACTGGTGTGCAGCCACTACTGCCCCCCCTCCACTTGCTGGAACGCAGTGCTGGAACCATATCAACATCCCAGGGTCGCTGAAGTAAGGGCTAAGCGGGGGCCCTAGCCAGGGAAGGAGCCAACCTTTGTCAGCTCCCTCCTGCCCTTTGCCAGTGTTACACTTGCAGTCTGTATGTTGGGCTTAAGCCACCCTTTTGGGTGACATGTCCATTGGGGCCCACAGAGGCCCCTTGGCGGCAGGGAGGCTGTGTGACTTTTCCAGCCTCCCCGCGCCACCAGGAAGCCTCTTTGGGAACAGTGGCTGGGTGCTCAGCTCATGGGTGGCACTGCCCAAGCCCAGTTCCAGATTCAGAAGCTTGTCATGTTCCCAACTAATGTTAGTGCAGCAAGATTTCAGCATCCTTCAGGTCCCCTTAAACCTTGCCTTCCACCATCTTCTGTTCCATAATATGTTCCATATTATGAACTCAGTCACCAGCACATGAGAAGCTATTTTACAGCATGGCCAAACATTGAAAGGAGAGGAGACCTGGGAACAAGGCACAAAGAACTCTTGGTGTCTCTGCCCCATTGGCCAGAAGGGTTTGTTGGAGGGGAAGGGAAGCGAAGAAGAGAATGGCTGTTCTTTGGTTTGGATCTATGTACATCCCAGATTGTAAGTGAGCATTCCAAGCCACCCAAATGCATGTTCCAAGAACTTTGTGCATTCCTGTTTCTTCTGTAACATGTAAACCTTTTAGGATTAAAGGGGCCAAGTTAGTGGTCCCAAAGTTGTGTATGCCTCTTTTAAAACTGGAACTGCAATAAACAGAGAACATGGTTTATTGAAAAGCCAGGAAAGGGGGAGGGGGAGAACCAGGGCTATATTACTGGGAGAACACTGGTAACAATAAAATAAAATAAATTGAGGAGTCTCAGATCAAGGGTAAAGGAAGTAAATCTTTGGACATATTTCAGGAAGGTTTGGTTGCTTCGTGAGATATATCCTTTTTACAAGCTCTGAGAAGCAACATTCCTCATAGCAGCAGAAAACAACCTAGAAAAAAAGCCCCATACCTGAAGATGGCCCCTCTTTGGCCAACTGCCTTTCTCAGTTCTCTACAGGCTTTCTTCTCAGCGGCCCATTATGCATGGAACACTTACCTCGGGGCTTGAAATGTGTGTAATGGAGCCAAAAGAAGACCCTGCTTCTACTGTTCCTTGCAAACGCCAACTCTGTCATTATTATACTGAGATTTAGAGAAGCAGGAAGGAGCCAGCAACATGGAAGGGGGGCAACGGGAAAAATGTGAATGGCAGTGTGAGGGAGTGGGAAGGCTCCCCGTGGGCAGAGGGAAGATGCCTGGGGTGAAGCTGTGCTCACTGGCAATCTGCCCACTCTGGCCACAAATTAAATGTTGTGCTAGAAGTGCTGTCATGTGCCACAAAAAGAATGGAAAGTGAAAGCGGGGCTTGAGGAAATACGTCCATACAAGAAACCTTGCTGCGATGGATATTTGCCCCCTTTTCCACATGACACCTTGTGCATAACTGGCCAAGGACATTTTTGCCTATAAAAATCCTCCACTCTCTCAGGAAAAACACTTCAGCTCTCTCAGCTGTCAGTTTCCTCCAGCTGCCATCCACCTGGACATTCTCAGCTCCTGTCCTGTCCAGGCTGCTGACCACACAAGTTTGCAGGGCTTTACATGCATGAAGCAGCCCTTAGTGCAAGTCACACCAATGAAGTTGAGTTGAATAATTATTCTTAAATGGACAGTGGGTTGGGGTGTAGAGATTCAGACAAAGAAGGCAGGAATTCCCAAGGAGTACTTCTCCTTAGTGCCACAGGACATCACAGTATCCAAAGAATGCCATCTGGGATTTGGATATATCAAATAATAAATGTTGCTGGAAAGTACTCTATTCAGAGAAGACCTGTCATCTCTTTCCATTTAGAACAGTTTTGAGTTATCAGTGAGCTGGAAGCAATATAGACACAATTACAGACTGGGAGAAAGGATGTCAAAAGAGTCACCCTTGGCATTCTAAATCTGAGTTCAGTGATCGTCTGCCTTCACTTCCCCGCTTACCTTTTTAATGCCTCTTTGAAAATGTCTCTGTATGAACCATCATTTTCTTCTCTGACAGGATTTCTGTGCTGCTGCCATTGTGCCAGACACATCTGCTATGCAAAGTTCCACAAGCCCATTCATCCTGCAGCCCAATATGACTCACCTGGCATGGGCTCACAATGCCAGCAGCAGCCTCCCAACCTGGCCCCCAGTCAACTCCATGCAGGTGTGGCTGTCAGAGGCTGGACAGGCATGCACCAGTACCTGTCAGCAGCATGGGCTGGTCTGCGAGCCAGAGTTTTTCAAGTTCATCAACAAGAAGGAAGTGTTTCAACAGTAAGTCGGTTCTCTTACTTCTTTCCCTTGTTCTGTTACCTCATCTGTTAATCTCTGTAATCAAGGCTACAGTACCATGCTTGCTGACCTGGAAAGATGCCCTATGGAAAATAATAGGATTTACTTCTCAGTAGACATGCCTGACAAATAACAGGACTGGATATTTTGAAGCTGTGAGGACAAGACTGTAGATGTTAATATTTCACCTCCATCCGAATCGCCTTTGTTTTCACATATGTGCGTCATAATATTGAAAATTCTGGTGCCACAAATTGTACCTTAGGTCAGAATTTAAACTGGAATAGTGAACTTTTTGCAAAACCTGTTATTTCCTTTTTAAACTTTGATTTCGCCACTGAGTTGTGGATTACAACGTTCTTTTTGCTTTGGGAATGCTGGACATTTTATGGACATTTTGATACCTGAGAGTGCTGTTGTTTCATTGAAAATTAACATTTTTATTTTTGTTTCAAGAGCACTATCACATCATAAAAGGATCTCATACCATTAGGCACGGCTTCCTAATTTAAAAGTCCCTTTTGATTTCTGTCCCCTTTAAACCCTGGAAACTGGTGTAAAACTCACTGCAGCTCCTTGAACTCTTGCCAAGTAAATCCTTTCATAGATGGCTCTCTGACATTTGTTCAGTGCCCTTTGCACACAACACAGCAAAAATATAAAAATATTTGGACAGGCCTCCCAGTCCCATTGTGTGATAATGGCTTTCTGCAACTGAAAAGGGTGTTGGGTTTTCCAGAAACCTTTATTCTATCCTTTTCTTCTTTCCACTTTTATTCCTGTGTCTGTAAGCATACATTTGGAACACACAGGCACTGACATTTTAATAGAACATAAATCTGCCACCCAGCTCCATACATAGCTCTGGACAATTAAAATGGGTGCATTATCATTTCTGTCACGCCGACCAGGCAGGCAATTTGAGTCCAAGTGACATTTTTATATGATAAATTAGAACCAGAGCTCTGATTCTACTTGCTAAGCTCCTTTAGCTTCTTAAAATGTGACCATTTTGAAGAGATTGCTGGTTCAGAATCACTAGTTCAAATCAGAGTTTATTAATGCAATGCCAGAAAGTTTGCGGAGCAGCAAGAAACAGAAAAGCTGTAGCAACACCTACGAGTATGTATAGGGCATCTTCCACTGAGGTTGCTTGTTGAGGAGAGACACCTGGGGAGTGGATGTCCCAGGCCCATTATACACGTTGGGCTTCTTTGGGACAAAATGCTTTATGCTTTTCTCATGAATGGATATCTGGAATAGATTTTTAGATGTATTTAATTTGGCACTAACATTTTTCTTAGTTGCTTATCAGGAATACTCAGAGCTGGTTCCAGACCACATGGTACCCTTTAAAAGGAGCTTCTTCAGTCTACCCCCTTCCTTGATTGGTTCAGCTTTTGAGTTAATTGTTCTTTATTGCAGTAGTTGTTCTAGAACTTTCACCACCCAAGGCAGCAATGGCAGTAGCCACTTTCCCCCAATCTACATGGCTGCTTTTCCACCATATTATTCCTGATGTGACAATAGCCACCCCCACCTGCATCACTGCAACAGCTGCCACCCCCAGTCACTATATGACAGCAGGGGTGTAGCTAGGGTAAATGGAGCCCGGGGCAAAATCTGAGTTTTGCGCCCCCCCCATTTGGGCAGCCTCCCTCCCCCACCACGACCAAACAACATTTTTTGCACCAGGTCATCTCAAAGTCACCATTGCATTATAGAACATGGCCCAACACACAAATCTGAACACACCCAGGGCTCCCTAGTTTAAACAACATTGAAAGTGATGCTATTTTTTTTAAGGAGGGGGAATCCACCCTGAAACAGCATCACTTTTAATGTTGTTTAAACTACAGAGCCCAGATTCTCCTTTTAAATCCACCTTAAGGGGATACTCTGGGCTCCCTAGTTTAAACAACATTGAAAGTGATGCTGTTTCAGGGTAGATTCCCCACCCCAAACAGCATCATTTTCAATGTTGGTTATTGTGGGTTTTCTGGGCTGTGTGGCCGTGGTCTGGTGTATCTTGTTCCTAATGTTTCACCTGCATCTGTGGCTGGTATTTTCAGAGGTGTATCACAGAGAGAAGTCTATTATACACTGTGTCCAGCCTTCTCTTATAACAGACTCCTCCCTGTGATACACATCTGAAAATGACAACCACAGATGCTTAGGCTTAAATGTTAGGAACAAGATCTATCAGACCACGGCTACACAGCCTGTAAAACTCACAACTACCAGTTGAATCTGGTTTTTTGAAAGCCTTCAACAATACTTTTAATGTTTTTTTTAATCTAGGGAGCCCAGATTCTCCCTTTAAATCCACTCCAAAGGAGGTGGATTTAAAGAGAGAACCTGGGGAAAATGTGAGGGTGCCTGTCAGTGGAGCAATGTTTAATCTAACAGTACCAAACTTTTAGGCTATCTTCAGAAGACTCTCCTGATTAAACCACCCAGGTTTAGTGAAGTTTGGTTCAGGAAGCCCAAAGTTATGGGACAAGGTAGCCCCACCATTAGCTCCCATTGGAAACAATGGAGGATGGAGCACTTTTAGTCCGAGGTCTTTGGACTCCTTGAACCAAACTGCCCGAAACCCTGGGTGCTATCAGCAGGAGACTATCTCTATGATACCACCTAGGTTTAGTGAAGTTTGGATTCAGGGGATCCAAAGTTATGGACCCTCAAAATGGTAGCCAAGCTACTATTAGCTCCCATTGGAAATAATGGAGTATGGGGTCAGCCTCCATTTTGGGGGTCCATAGCGTTGGACCCTCTGAACCAAACTGCACCAAACTTGGCTGGTATCATCAGGAGAGTCACCCAAGTGCAATAGTCTGAAAATTTGGTGCTGCTAGCCTAAAAACTGCGCCCCGCAGGCCAGCCAGAAATGGGAAAAAACCCTGAAAATAGAAAAAGCCACTAACGAACCTGCAATTTTTGCGCCCACCACAAGGTGGCGCCCGGGGCACTTGTCCCCGGATGTCCCCATGGTAGCTACGCCTCTGTATGACAGTGGTGGCAAACCTTTGGCACTCCAGATGTTATGGACTACAATTCCCATCAGCCCCTGCCAGTATGGCCACTGCTATATGACATAATCCTCCTTATGTATTGTCGAAGGCTTTCACGGCCGGATTCAACTGGTTGTTGTGGGTTTTCCAGGCTATGTGGTTGTGGTCTGGTAGATCTTGTTCCTAACGTTTTGCCTTCATCTGTGGCTGGCATCTTCAGAGGTGTATCCAGAGGCGTAGCTCGGCCAAACTGCACCCAGTGCGCAGTCTATATTTTCTACCTTCCATGCTCTCTTGCGGCGCTCCCCCACCCTCCTTCCCAGACTTACCTTAGTTCCTTTCCTTTCGTGAACTTTTTTCAGGCTGAAAAGGCTCATTAACAGTTCAGGCTTGGTCGGCCTGATGGGAACTATACTTCTCAGGAGACCTTGTGAGCCCCAAGGTCTCCTGGGAACTGTAGTTCCTCAGGCTGTTTTTAGCCTGTATTGTGAACAGGCCTTTTTTTCAGCCTGAAAAAGTTCTACGAAAAGGAAAGGAACTAAGGTAAGTCTGGGAAGGAGGTGGGGGCACCACAAGGGGGTGCCGGGGTGTGGGGGGAAGGGGGAGGGGCGTGTCGCGATTTTCTGCCCCCCCCAGACATGTGCCCAGTGCACGGCGCACCCCCCGCTCCACCACTGGGTGTATCACAGAGGGAAGTCTGTTACACACTGTGTCCAAGTAATCCTCCTTACCTTCTTGATGCCACAGAGCTTTTCAGATGTGGCACAAGCCAAGCATATAACACAAAACATCCTGAACTGCTATGAATTACTTCCAGTTGTGAGTGTTTGGCCACCATTTTGGTTTCCCTGACAACAAATGAGCAAAACTGACAGCTACATCCTCACCAGCAGAAGGAGTCTGGCAACTGGTGAAGGCAGCCGTTGCTGCAGGCAACAGAAGGCTGTTGGTAAGCAGGTGAGAGGTTGCCACCCTCCCACCTCAGCCAAAAAAACCTTGTTGTCTGAGGCAAGTGCCTCAGGTTGCCTCATTATAGAACTGGCCTTGGGTATATTTTTGTCCTTACATGAAGTTCTGATGAACATGTGTTCCCACAGCCCATAGTGAAAAAAGGAAGGTGGGTATACATTTTGGCAAGTCTATCTGCTTTTTGTCTATCTGGGGAGGGCATGAATAACCTATTGAAATTGTGGGGAGGAGCTGGAAGAAAGAATGTATTTACATATAGGTAAAGAGAAGTTAAAGTCAATCATTATTTTTCAGAGAGTTTTGCCATGATGTATAGTGGTGACAGTAAAAGAAAGGGTATTGTTTGGAGGGGACATGATCGAGCAACTTTTTATAAAGCTATCAAGTCTAGGTCTCATCAATGTCTAGATAAGGGACTTCTAGGGAATTCCATCTATGCCAGCTTGAATTCCATGATGGAGAAAGGCAGGATGTTGACAAACAAATATCACATTTGCAACTCCATCCTATGTAGAGTTGTGCCCTTCTAAACCCAGTGACTTAAGTGGACTTGAAGATCAAATGTGTTTTATGCTGGGTGGCTGTGGCATGTTATGCAAACATATTATTTGATTTGACATTATCATACAGTGTCATTGTACTGGGTAGCTATTAGACAACGTATGTAGATGCAAATTAGTATTAAGAAGAAGAGAAGAGTTTGCATTTATACCCCACTTTTCTCTCCTGTAAGCAGACTCAATGTGGCTTACAAGCTCCTTTCACTTCCTCTCCCGACAACAGACACTTTGTGAGGTAGGTGGGGCTGAGAGTGTTCTGCACTAACTGTGACTAACACAAGGTCACCCAACAGGAATGCAGGAGTGAGGAAACAAATCTGATTCACCAGTTAAGAGTCCACTGCTCATGTTGAGGAGTAGGGAATCAAATCGGGTTTTCCGAATTAGAATCCACTGCTGTTAACCACTACACCACACTGGCTCTTTTGCTTAAATCCTCCTCACATGTTATGCTTTTTAGAGCTAACCCTAAGGAGATAAAGATATTGCTGCCAATAAAATGACCTCTGTAGAATCATGCTGACACTGACCATGGCAGTCCCCTGTCGTTCGATGGTAAAAGCCATACAGCAAAGCTCTCTTTTTCTTTTTCCCCCCTAGGCTCAACATTGTTTGCGATAGCACTGAGTCAGAGATGAATCACCTCTACCCAGCTGTGGCTGAAAACGTCCGGGAGTGCTACCTCCAGAAGGAACCTTTACTATTCAGTTGTGCAGGGTGCAGCACCAAGTACCAGCGGCTCTGCCCTTGCCGTGACTACCGGAAAGGACAAGTGGCACTCTGCAGGGACTGTTTGTGATTCTACCAGCACATGTCTATTGTGACATACCACATATAGCAAGTAGCTTTTTTCGTAAAGCTTCTGCAATACTCAAGAAGATCCCAAATGGGTTTTCCTTCTCGAAGACTTGTGAAAATACTTGGATGTCAATCAGACTTAATTGGTTGTTTTGTCTACAAGTCAAGGGGAATTACCCCTCTTCCAATATTAGTTTACTTCTTAAAGCATATCTCCTACTACATCCAAGTCAGTTGAAGACCTCAGAGGGACTTAGGAGGGCCATGAGCCACATCCTCCTGAAGAACAAAGCACCACTTTAGGATCTCATCTTCCTTAAGCATCTTTATTTATTTATCTATTTATTTATCTATTTATTTTTATTGAGAGAGGCGTGGAAATTAAAGCAGAAAAATCAACATCTGGTCTGGGAGGAATTATTTGAATTGCTGGTGTTTCAAAAATATTTGGCTGACTTATTTGAAAAGAGTGCCTTCTGATCTTCACAGAAGGTCCTGAGATCCTTGGAGATGTAAAAGAATAGAAGAGAGGAAGTTCAGTGCAGGCAGAGAAATGCAAGCTGTTTTTAGCTGCATTCAGATGTCACAAAAAAAAACCCTTAGCTCGTGATGAGAACAACCAACTTGGAGCCCCTGTGCTTTCCTCCTCTTCCATTCTGCACAGATGTGGTACAAAAGTTAAAGACTTTCTGGTGTGGAGTAAACAATACTTTACTATGAGAGCCAAATCAGATGAAAAGATTGCATGTTTTTGTTCCTACAAATCTGATTCTAAATTTGGATTTTATGACAAATCGAATTTTGTTATAAACCAAGAAACCTTCACTCTTTGCACTACTTAAAACAGGTTATTTACAGAGATGGGGAGCAAGTCCTTAAGAGCAAGGTATTTCTGCCTTATTCTCAGCACAAGGGCTTGTTTATTACATTGAATGAAAATATAGGCAAACTAGCATTGTATGCAGTGCTGTAAAACAGGGAAGAGGTTTGCAATAAATAAAAAGCTGGGGAACTTGTAAACAATGAAAGAATATGATAGCAGAGAGGTGATTCTATAATTCTCCATGTATACAAATTGTAACTGGCTATTGTTTGAAATAGGATACAGAATTAGATAAAATACCTTTTGAAATAATCTAAATGGGTAATAAATCATCAGTCAGGAGGGAGTCCAGCCTCTCTTCCTTCTCCAACTGAAAATTCTTCTTTCGGAATAGTATTTTGACCTTCAGAGGGAGGGTGAAGTATAAAAGTAATGCTCTGCAGATGGAAAATCTTTCATTAACATTCTGGTAGATCCAAGCCATGGTTTTGTAAATGTACTGGGCAGTATCCATCACATGAAGTTCTTCATCTCATGAAGGGAGAGCCTATTCCAGTAAGCCTTGGGCAGTGGTGTACCACTAATGGGGACATGGGGTATCCCATGTCCCTGGGGGCATGCCGTTTTATCATGTGGGGGGTGCCGGGCACCAACTGGGTCCCCACGCCCAGCCTCTCCAGCGGTGCAGTGACTTGGCCGGTGCCCTGCAACTCCCCTTGTGCCGGGGCACCGCTCACTGGCTGAGCTGTTCACTGCAGCTGCAGGCTGGCTCCCACCCCCTCAGGGAGGCTGCAGAGGGCAGGAGCTGACCTGCAGGGAAGCTGTGGGGCTGGGGCTCAATGGCGGGTGGCCCAGGCAGGCGCCGCCATGGCAAGCCAGCCCAGGAGCTGACCTGCCTGCGGGGCCCATCCAAATCCTGCCCCTGAACCCCACCCTCCCTTGGCCTCCCTGCTGGCTCTCATTAGTGGGGCGGGAGGCGGGGGTAGCTAGGCGCAAGGAGCCGGTCATACCCCCGGGCGCCATTTAGACCCGGTACACCACTGGCCTTGGGCAAACCTTAAGTGTCAACTACTAGATATCATTGTAAAGGGGGAGCCTTCTTCAATTCTGTTTTTATGAACTACAGATCTGCCAGTTTCCCTCACAGAATTTATTACTGGGGCTGAAAAGTCACTTTCAAACAAGGACATATTTTTCTAAAAACCACAGAAGGAACCTGCCAGAACCTGGACCAGACATACATGCAATAACATATTCTAAAGCCATCTTGTGAATCAAATGATTAACTGAATACCAGTAATGCCCATCCAAATTAGTAATGCACTGTATGATGGAATTTTAATTGCCTTTGTTTACAAGAATAGTAACAAAATTTGAAGCAATGATTTTGAAAACCCTTTTTTATTTTTAAAATAGAGGTTTATTTATTTTTTTGTCTTCACATCTCAGTGTTCAATATTCTCTGCAAGTGGATGGGAGAGCTAAAAATCATCTTTTCCCATCCCCCTTTTAAGCATCAAGTGGCATGATAAAGGTATCCTGGTCTTTTGGGTACCAACATAATTCTTTTGATCCACTATTGTCTCTAACCCATTTTGATCCACTATTATCTCCAACTACAAAGTGGACTTTACATGTTTTTCAAGCATGAGCTGATACGATAAGGTGTTATGAATCATGCTCAGTCATAAACCTCATAGGGAATCCTTGGTCTAGTCATATTCTATGATTCAGAACTAACTTAGGAGGATAAAGTAAGATAGCAACATAATAGAAGAGCCCTGTGGGATCAAACCACAGCTTCATTTGTATCTCCTATCCTGCTTCCAACATAAGCTCATCAGAGATTTCAAGAATGCCTCTTGAATGCCACTTGCTGTCATGAATGCCTCTTGCTGTTTACCTTCCCACAATTTCCCCTCTTCTTTGGGTAGCCCTAAGTTCTAGCGCCGTGGTGGCAAACCTTTGGCACTCCAGATGTTATGGACTACAATTCCCATCAACCCCACCAGCATGACCAATTGGTCGTGCTGGCAGGGACTGATGGGAATTGTAGTCCATAACATCTGGAGTGCCAAAGGTTCACCCCCACTGTATCTAGCGTAACAAGAAAAGGAGGGGGGATTTTCCCCACTTTCTCCAAACCATGCATAATGTTATAAGCCTCAATTGTGTTCCCCACCATGAGCTGGTAACTGTCTTTTTCCAAACTAAAAAAAATGGACTCCTTAGCCTTGCCTGATAAGGGCTGTTGTGAAAATAAAATAGGGAGGAGAGAACATTGAGCTTTTTGGGAAACAAGTGGAATAAAAGTGCAATGGATATGACAGTCATGGAAACATTCAAATATTGAGTGACGTCTTAAGAAAATCAAGGGGAAATTTTTTGACTGAAAGTAGGAATATGAAACGGCCCTTTGGTTCATAGTTAGTGGTGTAACTAGGCAAACTGGGGCCCTGGGCAAAACCTGAGTTTGATGCCCCCCTCCGCCAGGCGCGTGCCCGGTGCAATGCGCACCCAACCCTCCCCCATCTCCTTGTAGCTACGCCCAGTGGCGTATCTAGGCAAACTGGCACACACACCCCATGGGCAGCCACCCTCCCCCACCATGACCAAGCAATGATTTTTTTACGCCAGGTCATTTCAAAGTCACCATCACGTTATAGAACATGCCCCAACTCACAAATCTGAACACAACAATAGGCCATGCCAGACAGCAGAAATAATTTTTTTGAAAACATTTTCAAAATGCTTTCAAAATGTTTTATTACTGCTATGAAAACATTTTATGGTGGTGTATCCAATCCCCTCAATTGGGGGAAACAGCATCACTTTCAATGTTATTTAAACTGGGACCCCAAGATTCTCCATTTATAGTGGATTTAAAAGGAGAATCTGGGCTCCCTAGTTTAAACAAGTGATGCTGGAATCCACTCCCAAACAGCATCATTTTCAATGGTGTTTAAACAAGGGAGCCCAGATTCGCCTTTTAAATCCATCTTAAAGGGAGAATCTGGGGTTCCTCATTTAAACAACACTGAAAGTGATGCTATTTTGGGGCTGATTCTCCCCCACCCTGAAAAAGCATCACTTTCAATATTTAAACTGGGGACCTCAGATTCTCCCTTTAAATCCATGCCAAGGGGGTGGGGGGTTAAAAGGAATATCTGGGGAAATTTGGGGGGTGCCTGCTGTCAGGGGTGCAATTGTTAAGCTAGCAGCACCAAACTTTCAGGGTATTTTTAGGAGTCTCTCCTAATGATACCACCCAGGTTTGGTGAAGCTTGGTTCAGGGGATCCAAAGTTATGGACCCTCAAAGGTGTAGCCTCCATATTCTATTAGTTCCCATTGGAAACAATGGGGATGGGGCACCCCCTTTGGGAGTCCATAACTTTGGACTCCCTGAACCAAACCTCACCAAACCTGGGTGATAGCATCAGGAGAGTCTTCCGAAATATCCCTGAAAGTTTGGTGCTGCTAGCCTAACAACCGCGCCCCCTGCAGCCAAAAACGGAAAATCCACTAAAATACCAAAAAAACCACACAAACGAACCCTGCATTTGTAGTGCCCACCACTAGGGGGCGCCCTGGGCAACTGCCCACTTTGCCCAGTGGGCATTATGCCCCTGTTCATAGTCATACAATTTTGTATACAGTTCAGAATTACAGAGCAGAACTCAAGTTCTAGAGAACCTCTTGGGCAAAAGACAAAAGGAATCCTAATGTGGATAGCATTCCTTCCAGCTGTTACACAGCAGCAAGGTGGAAATGGTGGAATGAATTAAGGTGATCAGAACCAAAGTGCTATTTGGAGATGTTCTGTATACCAGAAGGCAGTTCTGAAGTGGTATCTGCCTTTTCTCTAGCAGAGCAAGGTGCTAAGTGGTTGAACAATGCAGATCTGAAGTACCTGTATAAAGAAAATAGAGGTGTCAGAGTACAGAACAAGGTAAAAGCACCAGAGTGAAAAATATCCCATGCTCTTCTCTAGGAACATCTGAAGTTGGAAGCCTTTTGCTAGGGATGCTTCCAGACAAAAAGATTGCTTAGTGGGGTTGCATGCAAACCCATCTTTGTTCACATCTTGAAACATGTGCATGCTCACCACTTTCAACATGGCAAATTAACTGTGATAGTGGCAGCTATGGAGGCATGAGGAGGCTGGCAGGAGCTGGCACTAGAAAGCAGGTTAAGGTAGGGATTCCATCGTCAGCTTCTAAATTTGAGGACTAAGGCACGATCTTCATTGAAAAAAATATGCCTTCCAAAAGCGTGCTGCTGCTTGGATTCTCCCTTGAATAGACACATCCTGCAAGTAGAGTAGTATGGAGAGAGAACCCTTCATGAAAATCTACAATTGGCAAATGTCTTTGGAAAAGGAGAATATGTACTAAGTCTAATTTGCTTCATTGCCATGGGAATTAAAATGCTGGTGGCTGCTGCTGAAGACAGCTTGAATGCCACTAGCAGAACAGTTTACATGATCAAATCATGTTTGTGCATTATGCTCACAAGCACACATCGTAAGGGAAAGACTGAGAAATTACAATGGCACAGGAGCAAACTAAGCTGAGCAGCCCCTGTGACCAGTGGCACCAACAATGGGGGTGGTTCACCCATTGCCTTGCCCCACATTGCCACCAGCCCCCACTGTCCTTGTAAAGCTGTTGGGGGTCTTGTTTTGCTTACTCCTGGCTGCCAAAAGGCCTTCAGGGCAGTGGCTCACCAGGAATTTTCCTGCTAAGAGAAATGGTTGGTCTGTCCCTAAAGGATCTAACTAGCTTGGCATTCAACAATAGCCAGAAAAATGATCCCTTCCAAAAGGGCACAAGCAGGGCAGAATGGCAACAGCCCCCCCTCCCCTGTTGCCTCCAGCATCCAGAGATATATTGCTTCTGATAAAAGAAAATTGGCTTAGCTATTGTGGACAATAATTGACCTATTCTCCATGCATTTTTCTAATGCTTTTCAAAAGAATTCCAACCAAGGGACCATTACCACATATGATGGAACTGAAGTTAATTACATTTTCTTTTTGCTGTCTGGAATCCACCAACCATTAATTTTCTCAGCCCACTCAAGAGTACATTATCATCTCCAGGATTTTCAGCCTCTAAAACCTCCCAGTTTCTACAAAAGAGTAGAATGACCCCAAGTTCTGCTGTCATGAAGGAGGATGAAAAAAACTATTCATTCTCACTACACTATTCATATGTTTTAGTAACCCTCTATAAGAAAAACACTTCTTCTACTTTGAAGATGTACTTTAACACCAAGGCGACACGTATATCGTCACTCCCAGTAGCACAGACAAGATACAAACTCTAGCATCTCAACCATTTCAGCTTTTATTGGACCACCTTTTCCTTCAAATTTTTTTAGCAATTACAGCTGTGGAGCTCTTTTGACAAATCCTAACAGCTGGCATGATTACCAAATAAGGGCAGAACTGGGCAAGATGAAGAACTGTAAGGGTCTGTTACCTCAGTCAATAACAAGTCTCAAGAATGATTCAAGAGCTTTATTAGAACTGTGTTAGCCCAACAGCCAGAAAGTCGAAACTGGGGTTTGGCTCTCTGGCCCCTGGTATATACCTGTAGGTTACAGTTTGACTCAACCCAGAATCCCCCCACCCTCGCATTCCCATAATATCAGCATGTGAAAGGACAGTGAGAAAGAGACATTGTTTTGGGGACAGGCAGTTTACTCCCTCAGGAAGGCAGATAAGGAGATACAGCTAAGCACTATTGAGCTGGTTACTTGCAAGCAAGAAGAGGCCCCATGGCCTTGAGCAATTATAATAGTTGGCCATCGGCACCCAGGCTATGTATGTGTGAGCTGCCAGGCCAAACATGGCACAGGTCTGACAAGAACAGAGCTGTTGGAAAAAAATGTCAATCCCATGTAAACTCCCCTATGACATGTACTAAGAGAAGCATGTGATGCGACATTATCATTTCATGAATTTCCCTGCCTACCCACAGTGGCATTCAGAGCAATGCAGATGGGAATGGGTAATAGATAAAGCAATTGTATCAAAGCCACATATTTTCACTACTATCTGTTAAGGGAGGGCGATTCACCCCAGAGTTACTATTTTCTGTGGCAGTAATGTTCCATGTGACATCTTGTTTCGTACTAAGATTTCTTGTGGGCAGAAGCAAAACAAGATAAGTCTTGTGGATATGAGCATGAAATACAAATCTCAGAATTCCGTGCCACAGAATTTGGCACAAAAATGACTCTTTTTCTGTACAGCATATGTGCAGGCTTTACTGAGACACACTCTGAGGTGATAAAGATCTGCATTTTGTGCTCAGTTAAAACTCCTAGTGAAGGGAATGCCTTCAGGCCAACTATTAACACACGACTCCTGGTCTAGAGAGAGCTTGTTAGTACTGTTGTTTGTCTTTGGATGGCAACCCTCTACTCATGCTTGAAACAGTTTAACTGGCTAATTACAAAACAGTTGTTCAAAGTTGTTGTAGCTGTCTCTTAAATACATTGCTAATCTTACTGCAGAGGAACGCTACAGAGGCTCTTTTTCAACTGTTCACATACATTAGAACTGTCATAAAAACTGAGAGTAAAAGGAGGCTACAAACCACACAATCTGGGGTAATTCTTTGAAATCTGACCATTATGGGGAACCTCCATCAAATGGAGACTTCAGTGTGAAACTGCTAAACTGGGATTCTGTAAGAGGTTTTCTAGTAGCTCCCACCACCACCACCAACAACAACAGCAGCAACAAAGAACTGGGATTTATTGCTCCTTACAGCAAGTATCCTGATCTGGATGGCCTAGGCTAGCCCAATCTCATCAGATGTCAGAAACTATGGAAGGAAGGTCTGGTTAGTATTTGGATAGGAGACCACCAAGGAATACCAGGGTCACCATGCAAAGGCAGGGAGTTGCAAACCCCCTCTGACACTGCAATCCTGTGTAACCCATTACAGATATTTATTGAATGGTCTCTGAATTTTGTTTAATTGGATTTAAATTTTACAGAATTACATTTCACCCTGGCCTGTACTTCCTGCATTTCAGGGCCGCCCAGGAATGCCCCGCCCCCGGAATGCCTGGCCACACCCCATCATGCCCCGCCCAGCCCCATTGGCGCTACGCCACAGTTTGAATCCCACCACCATGGGAACCTGTTACTAAAATTTTTGGATCCCACCACTGACTAAACCCCCAAAACATCCATTCTCCACTGTTACACAGATAATTAAAGGAGAGCAATTACATGAGTCCATTAAAGTCTCTTACACCAAAAGTAAGCAGGTCACAGGCAAGGAGTCTTTTTAGAGAAGATCTTGAGCAACAGGATTTCAAAACCATCTCCTAACAATAGCTAGCTGTCCCATTTGATAAGTGTTCACATTATTGGCTAACTAATTATTTCGTAACTTCAAACATTATACAAGATTATGCATACTTAAAATGACTTCTTGAATAGATTATAATGTTAGTTCATTCTTGTTACTTTTTATTTTAGCAAAGTCTATTTAAAAATAATGATTGCATGTTTCTCATGCATTTGACTGTCTTCTGGTTCATGAATCCTATCTTCACTTCTGTGGAGTTGGATATTCTTGCAATTCTCAGACCCTTCTGCACCTGAGCCTCAACAAACTGTATCTATTGATAATAATGGATTAGACAGATTCTAATTTACACAGGGTCATATAATTGTTACCACAGTTCTTTTCTTATCTTCAAGTCTATTCAGTTCATGGTCTCTTGACTCCCTTTCTTGGAATTCTTCCCTGATAAGTTCAGCTACTCTTCCTCTATATTAAGTTCAGCTACTCTTCCTCTATATTTCTAGCCATATCCATAACAACCTGTACTCATTTAAGAGCAAGAAGCTTAATTCAAGGAGGAAAAGCTGGTATCCTTTTGTGTTCACAGAGCACAGACCCATCTTTGGCTGCAATCCACAAACTTAACTAGAGATTTCATATGCTGAGGTCTGCGAAAGATTTTTTTTAATCATTATCTTTCCATCTTAGCTTTGAATTTAGTTTTCTGCTTTGCAGGTTAATTTGAGATAACTTGCCCTGTGCGTTGGAAATAGGGCACAATAAATGCATCCATGCAAGCACTGGTGGAATGTAACTGAAATACAGAGTAATACTACTCTGCCAGGTGTGATTTGTGAATTGTACAGTCTCACTCCCCCCTTTGACTTTGCCAAGGTTCTGCTAATTGCAGCAGCTTATTGCATGTGCACACAAATGCCTCCCTCCCCTCCCCTCCCCTCCCTGCCCTTCCCCCCAGGGTGGTTGACCTCAACCAGATGACAGCCCCCTCCCCCTTCCCCCAAGGATAGGTGGGCCTCAATCAAATGACAGACCCCCTTTCCCCTCCCCTTCCCTCCACTTCCATCAGGGTAGGTGGGCCTTGACCAGATGACGGGCCCTCTTCCCCTCCTTCATTAATCCCTCAGGGTAAGTGGGTCTCGACCAGATGCCCCCTTCCCTTCCCATTTCTTCCCCCCAGAGTGGCTGGACCTTGACCAGATTATGGATCCCCTCCTCTTCCTTCTCCTATCCTTCCCCCTAGGGTGGGTGGGCCGCAACCAGCTGATAGGCCCCTTTCCCCTCACCCTCCCTGCTCATCTCCCCCATGGTGGGTGGGACATGACCAGATGGCCCTTTCAAGAACAAGCTTAATGGTCAGCCAGTTCATATCTGGGTCATGAGAAACAGACCTTACCTAATGCCATGATCATAACCATCAATTAGCCCAAGTCAACTATGGCAAAACAACAACAACAACAACAACCCTGGACATTCTGCTCTTTGTTTTATATTGTTCATTCTCCTTCCACTGCACAACCTTGGCCTTCTTAACTGCAAATTATTTCAAGATGTCAAAATGGCACATCTTGATTTAAACTCTTGATTCAAACAAGAGTTTGATTCCATAGCCAAGAAAGGATGGCTATGGACTTGAAGAGCTCTTGAATGGGAACAAAGTTTACAAATATGAACTGATATCTATGGTTGTCCCATCTTCCACTGATTTGCTTTCCCCAGCAGGCTGACAGAAAAGCCATATTGGCAAGGGTCAGGGCCAGAGAGGGTGTAACCCAAGAAAATAGACATCATCACCAGACAGATGGAGTAACGTCATTAGTGCAGATGGAATCAGCAAGACAACAGGAGCATGGTCTTCACATAGTGGCATACTTAGTAATAGCATGGAGTAGGCAGTTCCAAAGGGGAAGGGGTGCTGCATAGCCCTGTTGTGAAGTAGAGCCATGAAAGATGTCTCAGAGGTATGACTAAGCCTACCTCATCTGTAGCCTACTGAAGCAGGCTCCAGGATGATTTGCTGTGGTCAGGCCACAAGTCAATGCTGCTTACAATCTCACTGCATTAGAAGTGGGGAAAATGTTCTCTACAATATCTAATGACGTCTGAAGAATCTTAAGAATTACAGCTTTCATTAAAAAAACAACAACCAAGTTTCTAGAACTCATGCACTTGAAAACAAAGCATGTATTTCCACTGATGGTTCAGATAACAGTCTAGATAAAACTTCTTCTCATTCCACACAGTTTATAAGTACCATAGCTGTTGTCTTCTTACTCCTACTGTTACATGAATTAGCCTGGTCTGTTCCCTTTTAATTGGATGAATTAGTTTGAAACCTGCAATACAAGAGATAGGTAGGAGATCTTGTATCAGTTTATACAAAAGTCTGTGCTCCAAAGAAATCTGCTCAAAAACCAGAATTGCAGAAGGGATACTGTTTTATTGAAGAATTACAAATGATAAAATACACACACAGGTTGCAAGCACACACACTGAGTTTTGAGAAGCCTAGAATCTAGCAAAAGATGGTTGATAGCAGGAACAGGAGAGGGCATTGAGGGAAGGGCGATATTTACCATCCAGAAGAGGTCCAAGGGAGCGAGAGACAGGGACCAGCACAGCTCAGAGGAAACAATGTTGGGGAGAGGTCCAAGGGCAAATTACCATGGATCATGGGGATCTAGTCTTCAACTCTGGAAGGTTGGTGACCCTTGAACAGCTGACCAGGAGGTTTAAGGTTAAATTAACATTTGGGAGAAAAGGATGGAGGGTGATCTAGCCACTCTGCTGATGAAATCAGGGTGTGGGCATTTGCAAGTTCTTTGTGAAATCAGAGCCAGGTGCACAGTCTCAAGACTGAGCTGCTGCAAACCAGATTTGAGCGGTTGAGCCCTTGGGAAAGGCACTGTCTGAAGCTAGACATACTTAATTCAGTAGGGGGAGTGATGGATGTCATTTGTCAGGCAAGCCCTCTTGATATTAAAGCACTTGAATGAAGATTGGCACCCATCTTATCCTTGCTGTGCTCCATGAGTCTGGGTTGTCTGTGATATCAAGAATATGACTGGTAGAGCATGGTGAGAATTGCATGCACGCGCGCGCGCACACACACACACACACACACCAGTCTGGCTACAGGCTTGCATGGCAACACTGCAAGTCCTCTCCTGTGCATTGCCTCCGTACTTTCCCCAGTCTTAGAAATACTTTTAAACCATTTGTCTCATTTCACTTGATGGCACAATGTCTGTCTCCCTTAATTAAAAGGGCTTTCTGCAAATCTACTACCATATTTAATCCTCCAGCCCCTCCCTCTTTGACCGAGCTGAAGATATCTCTTAATAAGTGGAAATGATGTTCTCAGACATATTGAGCTAAAATAGCAGGGAAATTGTTCTTTTGATGTTGCAAGAAAGAAGACTGGAGAGGAGAGGGCTCATTTGAAGCTCAGTGTTGGAGGCTTTTCTTTGTCATTAGCTCAAACCGAACTCTCCAGTGGCACTATTGTAGTGTGTTAATGGGAAGCCATTTAAACTCCAGATCAATAATTTCTCAGGAGAGAGAGGACTCGCTCAATACACTTTCTCAATCAGAAAGAATGTGGCAACAGCCCATCAACACAACAACAGCTCTGATGTATTGAGCCTGAAGTTCATCTGCCAGAAAGTCCAATCCAGTGAGATCATCTGCCAAAACCCCAGCCACATAAATGGGAGTGCAGCAACAGGAGCTCTGAGTGTGACGATCTTGCATGCAAGTGAAAGGATAAACAAACACCAACACATTCCCAGAAAGAATCAAAATGCTCCTGTTGAATACTGCAGTTTTGACAGACTCTATCCAAACATTTTAAATATGCATCCTTATATCCATAAGCTTATTATGCAACCTCACATTAAACAACTTTGTGCCATCCAGGGCATGAATAATGTGAAATATACTTGATCTGGCTTTCTCTGGGAACAAAATGCATGACCTGATATTGAAGGGAATTTCCCATGATGCTCTTGTCATGAACTGGACATGGTGAGGTTTAGATTCACAGACTCACTCTGTTGGGGGCTGGTTAGGATGGTCCACTCCAAGAGATTGTTGTTTCCCAACAGGTCTTGGGGATTTTCTAGTCAGCAAGATTGGCACTCCTGTTGCAGCCCAGGTCAATCTGTGGAACAGAGGCATGACCTGCACTGTGGACATGATCAGCTTCTTTCATTCTCTTTCAGAGCCCAGTCTGGTCCTTGACTTATTGAGGAGCTTGGAGCAATGAAGCAGTTGGACAGATGGTTGGAGCACAAGTGGTAGAAAAAAACTCAAAATGAACATGACTGAGCATAGGTGAGAGCACATTATTGTGCCTACTCTGTGGCAGAGATGGAGGCAAAGTAAACTCAGTTCCCTGACACCACTGCATCCATTCACTGCCACCTAGCATAGCCTTTCTGGGTTCTGAAAGGGCTCTTAAATGAGTTCCTAAAAATGTGGAAAAATACTGGCCAAAAAATATACAGGCCTTTGATGATGCATTTTGTGGGTAAAATTGCATACATTTGTTCTTCTGTGACTTAAATTCCACACTTGGTGCAATTCAGTCTCAGAATGCAGGGTACATTCTGGTGCTAGTTGTATGGATGATTTCCAGTTGGTGAGATCTAAAGAGGAGGACAAGCTGTTCAGAAATATGAGGCCCACCACACCTAGACTTAACGGTGGCCCTTTTGGGTTGTTGGGATCAAGCCTGGCAAGGTTGGTTAAATGGGTCCAGGAAGTAATAAGCTCTATGCGAAGTCTGTAGTTCCACTCATCTTGAAATAAGCAGTAGTGCTGGCCCTCCTGATGAAGGCATCCCTGGACTACATTGACCTGAACAACTACTGCCAGGTAGCCAACATTTCAGTTTGAGGTCAAAGTTCTTGAGCAGGCAGTGACCACAAAATTTCACATGGTCTTGGAGGAAATTGATTATTTACACCCATTTCAATATGGATTCAACCTAGGTTTGAGATAGAAATGGCTGTGGTTGTCTTGATAGATAATCTTTTCCATGGTAGTGACAGGGAGAGCAAATATCTGAACCTCTCTGTGGCATTTGGTACCATCAACCATTATAACCTTCTGGAGAAATCCAATTTCCTTCCAATAAGCATTTGAAGAAGATAGCTCTGACCCACAAAAATCATGCTGGAATAAATGCTGTTAGTTTTCAAGATGCCATTGAATTTCTGTATTATTTCTTGCATTAGACTAACATAGCTACATTGCGCAAAAGAGACAAATTTCCTTCTGCATACAGCTAGAAGTCTAGTCCCATAAAAGAGAAAACAGGTGAAGGAAATACCATTAGTTTGATGAATAAAGAAGGCGAAACTATTCCAGAGTAACAGAGAACAGCAGAAGGGCAAGCGATTGGTATGACAGACAGATTCAGTAATGCCTCTCTCAGAATGCAGCCAATGAAAGTTGACAAAATGCTTGGGAGTAGGGTGGGGGGAAGTTGACAGTGCACAGTTAAAACAATTAAATGAGGAAGAGCTGTGTGAGAGGAAGAGGGCTTTGAGTTTATGGATAAAATAACATGTCAGAAGCTGACTGTACAAATGCTAGTTTATACTTGAGAGAACTGGAAGAATGGAGAGTGTGAGGGATCAAAATGTTGAGAAATGCTGTATCTATGCATCTACAGCGCTCCCACGTTGCTTAAACTTTTGATTAAATGTTAACTTCTTCTTATTCATCCCTGCTTACTAAATATGAAATGACTTGGTGGAAAAACCACACACACAGTAAGGCCTCAACCTGGAGAGGGAAAGCTGGTAGCAGTGTGAAAGAGAAGCAGCATTTAGTTCTGTAACCCAATAGCCTCAGGGAAACTCTGGATGATGGGTGGACGAAAAGGAAACTGGGTTATCCTGTCTGGTGATGTCTCTGGGAAACAGTGGGGACCTAGTATGTAAAAGGATCAGGGCTCTCATAAAAATGAATAGGGACAAGATGGATGGCAAACCTGTGCCTAACCTACTTGCGCCATGAGTTTAAGAGAAGTGGTGCTGAAGCGGTAGGGTAGGGGGTCACTGATGGGAACATGAGAAATTGGTCAAGGAATCGTAATGGATTCTGAAACACGACTGTGCTGACTGTTCAGAGAAAAACATTTTTGTCACGAAGAGGCTTGGAATGTTCTACAGAAAGCTCTACATTTTCATACTGGTTTGCTCCACTGCATCGCCCCAGTTATCTGGCACTTCAGTCTCATTTCTGTTTTGAAATGGATCTTCCCCCTAATAACAGGGAATTTGTTTCAGCGCTAATTGGATTGGGCTATGTGAGTGGAAGCAAACAAAGCTCCTTCAGTGATGCCGTAAAATAGCCAAATCTGATTCATTGTGTGGTAATGTCATTCTTACTATGAAAAAATGCAATATTTTAAAAAACGGTGCCAAAGCAGCAGCTGATTGGCCTCAGTGAGCCAGGGAAATTATTGCTAGAAGGAGAGTTCAGGGTACATTTCCTCAGCAGCCCCATTTCCAAAAGAGGCAATTTAGTATGCAGGAAGGGGGAGGGGACGTTCATGCAAAGTTCCTCTTTTTACAGTCAGTTGGACAGTAAAATGATCTGGATCTAGTAGAGAACAGTAAAGAAAAATTACAAAAACTTTAAGAACATGGAAATTAGACGAAACAGTAACACTGAAAAGCAAAAAAGTTAAAAGAAGAAAAGGATGAGGGATATTACTCTATACAGCAGTTAATCTATCAACAAGCATTACAATGGTAGTAATGAAGAGTCAGAAGGAAAAAAAGTCTTTCTCTGTCAGGCACATTATATGCAAAAGCATGTACCAAAGATGCAACTTCTTAAAGAAATGAAAGGTATTCTAAGGAGGCTGTGGTTTTGAAAGGAGAAATAGTGGAGGAGGGGCAATGAAAGCAAGTCCCTCTTTCTTCTATAGCTGCGATGGGGAAGGGGCAAGCATTGGGAATAATTTTGAGCAGAATAACCAATGAGGAAAGTGGTCCTTTCCACACTCACAACCAACCAAGAATATTTTTTTCATATTAAAAATGTATTAGAGAGTTTTGGCCACACATTGGTTTGTGAGATGTCCTTTCTCCTTTGTGTAAAAACCAAATTCCATGTGCAGAGATGAAAACATAAATTATTGGCTTTGTCAGGAAAGAAACAGCTGACACATCACCATTTGCATCTTCTTTCTCTCCTCCAGTGACTGGTCCCAGCACAGGTCTCTGCCTGGAGGCTCATAACTGCTCAGCACTTCTGTCCATATGAGTTTGTGCACAAGGAGTATATAAAAGCAAGTTAGTGGTATCTCTTGTTGCCATGTTCTCTGGGCATCATGGCCAGCCACTCAGTGCAGAAGTTTGGAGAAAGGAAAAAAGAGAGCAACTGGGGAAGAATTACCAAATAGCATGCATTTGAAAAGTTCTCATATCGTGATGTCTCTCATATCGTGATCATATCGTAATTCTCATATCGTGATGTACCTTTGAAGATATCTCATTTAAAATAAAACAAAAAAAAGAAAAAACTGACCTGTGCTCTGAATCGCTAGGAAAAATGCATTGAAAGGATGCACAGATGAGCTACAGGCAGAGGAAAACTCTGTGGGAACATTCTGCAAATGGTGGCAGCACAGAGTTTCCTGAAGAGGGCAGAAAATGGTGGGCATGAGCCAGTGGTATATTGACACAAAATGGAGCCTGGGACAAGAAATGAGTTTTCTGCCTCCCCCAAACTCATTTCTTGCCCCAGGCTTGATATGCTACTGGCTTGCCATCCCCACCTGCTCCAGCCGCCTGCATCTGGGCATGGCTGGAGGGCACCTCCGACGGAAAGGCCTTCATTTGCTGGGCTGCCCCGCTGGATGCTGATGGGATGAGCTGGACCAGGGCCCGCTGCTCTCAGTTGCTGCCATCCTGCGTGCGCCGCGGGGGTCTCCCCTGGCTGACAGCGGGATGCAGAGCTGGAGGATTGCCATCACCACCCAACCACAGGGGACATAGTTGGAGCCTTTTGTGTGCGGCACCCCGCAGCACAGCCTGGCCTGGTTCTGCCGAGCCTGGAGCTGCATGGCAGGCAAGCAGTGGCTATCAAAGCCCTGCTTCCATCACAAACTTCTTGCTGGCAGAACAAAAGGCTGAACAGTGAGGGTGGACAGAGAGGCAGGATGGAGTGGGTGAGGCAGGGCGAGCAGGCTGACCTCTCCACCTTCCCCGGGAGCCACAGTCCCACTCTGAAGTCCAAGGCTGCAAGTCCTAGCTAATTTTGTTAAAACACTGGTAATGCCGTAGCATTTTAGGATGGGGTTGCCCATCGTCTTTAACTAATCATCTTGGAAAAGCTGACTCTGCCAAAGATAATGAAAATATGCATTATCAACGTGACCATTCTCGCTCTTAAATCTGTTTGTACAGAGATGCTGCTCAATCTAACAGGAACCAGATACCAATGAGAATTTTAAACTGGGATTTCCTTACCTTTAAACAAAGAAAGGACTGATAAAATAAATCAAAATTCTGCTCCAAGCATGTCTGTAAAAGTACATCTCAAATCTCTAGCCTAATATAAGAGAATAATATATTGCTTCTAAATTTAGTAACTTTTTATATAGCTGTGACAACTCTTCTTGGTTCTTGGTTTCTTGGGGAAATTCTAGAAAAAAAAATAAAGCCTGGGATTTCATTTTAACATGAAACATAGAGTGTTTTCACTTTAATAAAATGTGTAGGGTCAATAGGGTTAAAGGACAATATTGGTGGGAGATTTATTTCTAATAATGAAATCATGATGATATTTCTGGAATGGACAGCACATTGGTTGCAAGATGTGCAGTTCAGACATTTTGTTAAATAACACTTAAATATAGGGGAAATATAAGAAATTCTGAAGAGTAAAGGTAGACTGTCCTTGTCACAAAATGGTATTCCTAGACAGAAAGTGAAAAGGTTTCAAATTTCACAGCCTGGATGATAAAATGTTTCTGAAGTCTTTGAATATGGATAAAATTTTATTTCATTCCTAATGAAGATACAGACAAAAGTCTTCATTTTGCCATCATTACATGGAAAGACTAAGCAATAGGCTTGATATATGTGGTGAAGAAGATATGTGGTGAAAAAGAGATGACTGTGCAAGAGAAAAAAACATTGCAGAAAGTAGATTTGAAAAATATGTTCAAAGGTGTTGGGCCGTACCCATAATATTTCAGAGGGGGGTCTCTTCCAGTCCCATTTCTACTGATGGAACAATGGAACAACAAAAGATTTCAGAACCTATCCTTCCCAGGGCTAATCACCAAAGGGCAGACTGCAAACAGCCTTCATGATAACCAGTTTCTAGAACTTTCAGACAAATGGCAGTGAGAATCACCGGTGAGCTCCTATATGGATGCATTACTAGTTTTTTGAATTCTAGAGTGGGGGGGTGGCTTATGTGCTGCTGCTCAGACTGTACAAGTCTGACTGTCATTTATGTACAGATGGTCTCTCTCTCTCTCTTCATCTTTAATGACCGCCACCCCCTGACTTACTCTCTGCAAGCTTCTGCAATTACTTTGGAGGAGGCAGATCCCTAGTAGGCATTTAGTTGTTTCTCAAACTGGATAGTTTTAAAATGCCTCTGTAGTAGCTGAGGTAAAAACAAGCTTTATAAAAATGATATACAGCAGGAGCAGATTTGTTTTATAATCCTGCTGAGAATTTTGAGCCAAACAAAAAATGGGACAAAAAACCTTGCCCAGGTCCTTGATATTTTATTTCCATTTTACATTTCCAATTCCGCATTGGTTTCAGCATAACAAAGAAGCCCAGAGTATATGCTGTGATGAAGTAAAACACAGCTTCCTGGAATACAGAAATTCTAGGAACAAGGGGAATAAAATATGCTGCAGGACACAATATGGTGAATACAACTGTCAACAGCCTGGAGGAAAACATAGAAATGGGCAGTTCAACTTTTTTGTGGCATGGAGGTGAATAACAACCCATCAGCCTCTATTAAAGGGACAGGATAGTGATTATCAAGCTAGCTGGTAACCTTAACACTGAGCTGCTCAGGTCTTTGCTGTAATTGTGTTTCAGTGCAGAGCTGGTTTTCAGTTTTCCTACTTGCAAGGACCTTACCCTTCATTTCAACTGAGAAGGAATCCTTGCATATCCAAATTAAAACAGACTTTGTAAGCAAAATTTTTTCAAGAGCTCTCTGAAATTTTCACTCAGATTTGCTCTTGTTTGTGTTCTTTCTCATCACTGTTTTAGTGTCATTATTTTTTAAAAAAAACTGTTCTTCTGGAGGCTGTATGATCCAATCAATCAGGGATCTCGGAGTCAACATCATGATGATGATGATGATGATGATGATGATGATGATGATGATGATGATGATGATGTTACACCATGTAATCAGATTTGACTCTATGAGAGTACCTTACAAACAAATCAGGGTGACTTCATCTGTCTCTCCGTCTCTCTCCATCTTTTGTTCGTTATTCCTTTTCCCTTTCCTTCGCTTTTCAGAAATGCAGATCCTAGCTCCGTGGAGTGCCATAGGTTTGCCACCACTGTCCTAGCTGTTCTAGAACATCATATTATGACCAATATGATTAGCCATCAAGAGCACAAAAGAAAGTTCCTCTCCCACACACTATCTTAGCCTTCACAGGCTCCCCCCCCCCCCCAAATAACGGGAAAGAATGATAAGTGTGGGTTTCTTTTTTGGGGGGGTGGAGAGAAATTATGATAGGGAGATTATCCATAATTGAAAAGATACATTGGAGTAAAGATGTTTACTGTGAAGATTATCTTTATTTTATGCCTGTGTTGCATATGAATGGAGACAGGTGAGTGTGTAGGTATTTCAGGGAACATGGGGTGTTGCTTTGATATAGTTATCTACAAAAGGCGGCATCTGATATTTGCAGGGCTGCAATTTTAGTTCTTGCCCTGGATGCAGTTTTCTGTAGCTACATCCAGCAACAGCTTTATCGTCATGGCTACACTGATTCCATCTGCTGACCTGGACACCTGACATTCCCTGGAGCTACTCCTGTGACATCGCTGTCTGGGCCTCCCCAGCCTCTCTGCCCCCCCCCCCCCCGGTTTGTTTTAAGTATACTTAAAGTTTACCTTTAAGGGAAAGTTTACCTCCCTGCACTATTTTTATTATAGAATTATATTTAGCATGAGGGAGTGGTGGCTTAGGTGTTATTGTATTTCAAAGTTGTATAGATGTTTTTATTTAATGTATCTTATTTTTACTATTCATAATATTGTTGATGTATTTTATTGTGTATTTTGTTGCGATCTGCTGTAATCCTACTTTGGTGGTGGTGGTGGGAACAGAATAAATAAATAAATATCGTCGTCATCACGATCACGATCACTGGGGCATGAAAAACTATACCTGGTGGATTTTGGCCTTAGTAGCTGTTAGAAGCACAACAACTGGGCAACATATGTGAGTAAGAAAGGCAAAAAAGCACAGAAAACAAACCTGCAATTCTCCGAGTTTGACACACTTTTAAGAAACGGAAATCATTGCTATTACAAGTGATTCTAAATATTACTGGTGATAACTGAACTGTTTTAAACAGTCACCCACTATAATCTACCAACTGTAGTAGATTAATTTTAATAAATGCAGGTGTGCTTTATCAAATTCAAGGTCAGAATAGGATTGCCAACAGCCTGGAGGGGGGAAAGCCCTATCCTTTAAATAGAAACTTAATGTGTGGAAATGGGCAGGTAAAGCTTTTTATGGCATGGAGGCAAAATAATACTGCCTGGTAAATAACATCCCATTAACAATCTATTAAGGGGACAGGACATTTTTTTCTCCAGGTTATTGGCAATCTTAGCTCAGAATTTGACATTAGGAGGCCAATATGTTATTATAGTAAAAGCCTGTGTTTAGATTTTTGGTTTTTTTTAAGTAGTGACCTTTGGCAGCTTGGTGAAAAGTTCTTCATAAAAGCATAGTGGTCTTTCTTTGTACTACTGTTTGCCATTCATTCTCTCTATAAAGGAAAGTGGGGGAAGCCAGCAACAAACCACCCAGGAAGGGCAGCAAACAAACATTACCAGGTTTTCTTTTTACAGCCACCTCTGCTTTTGCATCTTTAAACAGCGGCATGCGTCACTAACATCATCAGGTGAGAATGCTTATCTTCAAGCTATGAAAATCTCTATCTACATTCTACAAGTCACGTCAGGGCTGAAGAGCCACAACAGGACTCCAGAAAAAGCTCCCCCCCCTCCCCACCACACACATTTTATGAAAAGAAATTACCTCACTTGCTGAGAGCTTCAAGGTGACTGGGACACCCCCCCCCCGCTCCCTGTCTCTCCCTCTCAGTAGTCCTGTGTAGTCTTGCCCACGAGGCCCCAAGGAAGAGATGAGACGCGGAGATTTCATCTGGTGGAGAGAGCCAGTAGCAGGAAGCGCGGGATCCCGTGATCCTGGCAACTCTGCCGTGTGCTCGCCCCTCGCACCTTTTATTAGGGTCTCACTGGGGGCGTGTAAAGGGGTCGGGCAGGCGGGAGAGCGGGAGGTCGGCAGAGCGGGAGAACGGGAGACCATCATGTGATGCATGATCTCATCGGGCTGCTACGTGCGGGAGGAAGCATCCGCGTCTGGGTCTAATCCTCACCTGAGGGCAAGAGCCCTTTTGTCCCTTTGTATGGGACACCTGGTGACCGTGAGTCAGGTAGTTCATGACCTGTGACTCACGGGGGAGCGGGGGTTGGGGGAGCGTGTGCGCCCAGAAGGCCGTAGCCGGCACCGGCATTCCAAGCGCTCCTTCTACGGTTCTGCTGGGTTCGCGGGCTCACCCCTACATCTCCCCGTTTCTAAAGTTTTAGGAAGGAAGCCAAATCAGTTGGGGCAATTTAGGGGGATGCTCGCCTCCCCAGGAAATCGCTCAAGCTGGCTGAGCTGTTTGTGCAACATGAGGACCTGGTTGCGACGTAGGGGAAAGTCAAAGGGTCTCTTACAAACGTTACAGGCAAAAGCAGATACACATTGAACAAGGCAAGATTCTACAACGAGGCATATGATTAAACCAATGAAGAATTGTACAACAGCGCTTAACCATCCCCCTGGCAGCCAACTCCAAAGGGCTGACCACCAGTGGGGCAACACATCATATTTCAGATTAGATACAACATCTTGCAACTCACGCACTTTCATATGAATCAAATGGGAGTTATCAGAGAGATTAAAACAACACATATTATGTACATTTTCACAACCTTGGTGATGCAGTAACAGCAAGTAATCAATAGTGGCACGATTATCTAAAGTCACTTGACGAAGTTCCTGTTGCTCGGAGGCCAGGGCATCCAGAGCAGTGGAGGTGGAATTAATGGACTTCGTAAGGGCACAGGCCAACCGGCCAATAGTCTTAGCTTTGTAGGTGGTGAGTCCTGGGACTCCCACCAGGGAGGTTGCGAGGGAAACATACCAGGCTTTGGAGAGAGCAACCGCGTCGCTCCGGCAGGAAGGGTCGAGGGGAAGAGCGGAGCGGCGACGGCGCTTGGGCTCCCGGGGCGGAGCCTGAGGCAGGACGATGGTGAGGCGGGTAAGGCAACAAAGAGTTCCGGCAGAGAGGCGAGCGGGGATGTAGTTGAAGGTTCTCTCCCCGCAAGTCCAGAACCAACCTTTAGGGAGAAGGATGTTCCCATATATGGGGGGAATGTCCTCTACATGTGTGCAGTTCCAGTTGGCCGAGCCGGTGACTGGGCTCGGGCCGGCTTCTTGTCCCGCCACATCAGCAATGCGGGCGCAAGTGTTGGACTCGTGGTTGGCGACAGTTTGGGTGATGAGAGAGAGAGCGCCAGTGGGGAGGGTTTGAACAATGGGTCCCCAGTCGGCGCTCATGGAGTACCTGATAGACGAGGCATTCATGAAGGGGCTCAGGCCAGACTCCTCCAGGAAGTCTCCAGGGGCTTTGCAGACGGGAAGTAGGCAGGAGCTTAGCAAACTTCCCACCCCCAGATACTGGCCCAAGCAGAAGGATGAGACGTTGGCAGCGGCGGCGAACCGCTCCCAGATATTGGCTTGGTTGAGCTCCAAGAGGGGGTGACCGAGCATCACCGGCAGGAGGCAGCAAAGCAGGCAGATGATGGTGACTGCAGATTTCGCAGTGATAATCGCAAAGATGGCAGTGCAGAGATCCTTAGGTGTCTCGGGGCAGCCTCGCTGTTGCAGCAGCTCCCAAGCTTGGCTGGTCGTTGCCTTGACGTCCCCCCAGGTCATCCGGGTTCTCGGACCGTCCTGGCGCTGGCAGCGGTTCCGTCGAGGCCACGGGGCAGGATCGGGTTGGTTTCCTTCTGGTGCCATTCCATGGGTTGGCCGGACATGGCGAGACTGGAATCCACTGAGGACCTGTAGGGAGAAGGATTGAAGCATACCCCCTTCCCCAGGTTATGAGGGGGACTGGGCCCCGCCAAGCTTGATCTTGGCGCTGGTGGGAGTGGACCTGGATGTGTGGGAGAGGCTCTGATTGCCCGAAGTGCCTCTCCATGGGGAGCAGGTTCGAATTTCAGCAAGGGGGCAGGCCAAGGGGGCCACCTATTCCCCTTTCTTTAATTTGTTTGGACATGGACGGGAGGCACGAAGGGTAGGCGACTCCTATGGAGAGTTGGCTTCAAGAACGTCATCAAAATGCACCAAGGCGACGGTCCGAGCCCCCGGGGAGGGGGGGCGAGCGGATCGTCGAGGAATTGTGGGTATGCATACTAATTTGCAGGACAAAGAGACTTTGGGAGCGTGCTCAGAGAAGGGGATGCATCAGGAAAACATGACGATCACACATTTGGGGGTTGGTCTTTGGGACAAAGGGCTGGGAGAAGTTCCATTTTAGAGTGGGTGTACTTACCGTGACCACAAGGGTTAAAGCAAACATGGCGCCTAGAAACCGGGATCGCTCCTGAGTATCTAGGTTCGGCGCTGTCCAGAGACAGCTCCTTAAGGGGCGGTTTCGGCCAAAACGCCGGAATAGCCTAGGGTCCTTAATAGATTTAGAAGTTATGATAGTGCTTAAACTATAATTCACCGAGGGACCCTTGGTTTTTAGAAGTGATGATATAGTTAACCTGGGGCCTGTCACTATGGCAGTGCTTTCTTGCGCGTACTCCAGGATGGAGCCCCAGATTTTTCTAATCCAGGGAGGGAGCCAGTCAAGGCCAATTGGCCCCTCCCGCCTTTGCTGGTTGAAAAAAATAGGAAGGGGAAGGAAAGGGAGAGAGAGGAGGGAGAAACTTCTGAGCAGGGGGGTTTGGGGGGCTGAGGATGAGGGAACACAGTGGGGGGGGTTGGGAGGTGGAGATCTCTAATGTGACTGGCTGCTATCTGTTAGCTTCTTCTTGGAGCAGCCGGCCATCACTTTGTTCCCAATCTGCGGTCTTGGTGATCCCATGTGGGGGGAAGCGGTGGGGAATGGGGCCATATCCATCCCAGACTAAGGTCGTCCTGACCCCACTGGCTCATCCAAATCCCTTCCCCACAGGATTAAGCAGTGGATGTCCCAAGAGCTGATGGGAACCGGACTGTGAGCTGGCGGCTCAAGTCCTGGGAGAAAACTGCGGACCGTGAGCCGAGGCCCGGATGCTTCGGTCTCGCCTGTTTGCTTTCCCCACCCCCCCAGAATCTGCTTGGAGCAAGCCTCTGTTAGCCACTGATGAGGCCACCTGCGGCTGCCTCCTGATAGACTTGGTTGCACGTCCCGGCGCCAGTGTCCACTGTAAGCCCCTTGAGCGGACACCCTTACCTATGGTGAGAGCTCTCCAGGTACCCAGGCGGGAGCTACCGATGGAAGCGTCTGCACTGCCGCCACTGGTGGGCGCCCGGCTGCGCCGGATGGCTACTCGGGCTCGTGGCCTTTATTGAATGCGGCGGCAGGCAAGCTGGCGTGGGGCAGGAAGGGATCAGCTGTGTGCGAGCTGGTCCCGCCTGGGCAATTCCTGCCCGGGATGTTTTGTCCACACTACTGAGCGTGAAGCGTGCTCCCCTGGTGTGTGGAGTCAAGCCTGCACCCCCGGAATGAGCAAACAAACCTCTGCTCAGCGGTGGAGGCCTTGGGCAAAGACTAACCCGGCGGCCTCGGGAATGTGGATACAAGCTGTACTGGGTTGGAGCAATATAGAGGATCTCATGGGGGAACTTGAGGGAGAGAGGTTGCGCAGTGCGAGAGTGAGAGAGATACCCGCACGGGAAGGAGGAGTGGTTTGGTGGCGGGCCTTGGATTCTTGCAGGATCCCGGTTCAAGTATTCTCCTCCTTGGTCCTGGGCTGGGGAGAGGCCCGGAGTAAGAGTTTCCCGGCGGGCTTTTCCTTCTCCAGTGAAAGCCCTCTCGAGCACTGGGGGGCATCTGGTCCTGCAGGTTTTCCGGGGGGCCTTCACACTCCTGGGGAGGACCCTCCTCCGATCAGGGTTGTACGCAGCTACCCAGGGCAGCCTACAACTTGGGCTTCTGGCGCGAGTTGGAAAAGCACTTCGTCTTAGAGGGCTGTCCCCGGGTGGTGGAAAGTGCCGCGGCTAGGAGTGTACTGGCCTTCCGATGGAGAGGCGGAAGATCCGGATATCCTGTGGCGAAGCCTTAAGCATATTATACTGACCCAGTTCGGGGTTCTTCCCTAAACCAGTGATCGCGACCGTATTCACGACACTTTCGCGTGGGCGTTCTCCTGTGGGCAAAGGCGCATGAGGAGCCTTGCGTGCTGGAAACTCACGTCGTTGTCGACCTGCCCTCTGCAGAAGGCCTCCTGGAGCCTGTTCAGGAATTCCAGCATAAAAGGCTCCTGTGAGGCTTCTGCCAGACGTTCCGGAGAAGCTTTGGGTTGGCTGTCCGGCAGCGGGCACTCTCAAAAACACCTTATAGAGGCGCAGTCGGAGGTGACGCTTAAAGAGGTGGCCTCCGGCAGGACGATCTCTTGCGGCGTTAGGAAGGGCGGCCTTCGCGAGCCATAGAAGCTCGCGCGAGCAGTATAGGCACCGCCAGAGGCTGCTCCTCTGCTTATGCATTGTTGAGAAGCGGTACTCGCTCTCCCCAGACAAACATATTGTGCAGGAGTCTTCAAGAGCATGTGGAAGAGGTGGTCTTCCAGTCCTCTCCGGAACCATTCATTGATTCTGCATAATCTGGCTTCCCAACATGCCTCTCACATAGGGGCTGGTGGATTCCCACGTCACCTGTAATTGCCTTGCTATGGAGCTCAGTGAGAACGTTAAAACCTGTATGGGGCGCATAATACTCGACGGCTACTTGCGGCTGGATGATGCCATCCTCCCCCACATGGTTGGTGAAGTGGTGCGGGGCACACACAGCTTGGAGGAAGGTTCGGCATCGTCTTCCGTCAGGTGGTTTCGCTTCCTCTGCAGATGAAGTGGGCTAATACAGCTTCTGCTAGAGTTTTGGAAACTTCGCATCTCAATCCTACGCGCAGGGCATTGACGGAGGTGTGGTGGCTTACGGAAGCGGGAGGGGGAAGCGGAGCAGAAGGCGGAGCGAAAGGAGGAGGCTGTGCAGGGCCGCGAAAGAGTACTTCCAGCGGGAGAGTTCTGAATGAGGAAGAGGAGAGCCCGAGTGAAACGGGAGGAGGACAGGAATCCTGCTTAGTGGATAGAGAAAATTCCGGGCTTGAAATTGTAGTGGGTGGAAAGATCAAAGGAGAGGAGATCCATGGCAAAGCACTACCATGGACCTGCAGGCTGATGGCATGACATAACATTGTGCGCCCATGCGTCAGTAGCAGCGAAGCACCCGCGCCAGTATGAGGCTCTCTGTGCAGAGTGTGCCCGATGTTTTCCCAGTCCTTAAGATTGGAATGTCCCCTCTCTGGGTACCTCATGGACATTGCCTATCAATCTCCTCGAACCAATTGGCGCAGATCCCTTCTCTTTGCACTGGGACTCTCTGCCAAAGCGTTTAGTCGAATAGTGCCTTCAGCTCACTTCAACGTGCTTGTCTATAAGCCGTGCTTTTGCCAAAGCGCCCATACTTACCCGGTGGTTACGTCCAGGACGAGAGAGTGTCCTAGAACGCGGGTCGAGGATCGCGTAATCCAGTGGATTACGGTACCGAGGGTGGGTCCGAGGATCGCCTCGATCAAAAGCGGATGGTCGCAATTTATTAAGAGAAGCTCAGCTTTCCCGAAGCCCGACGGTAAGCAGGGTGGAGGTTCGAGGATTCCTGGGTTCGGCCCCAGTTTGTAGTCTTGCCCACGAGGCCCCAAGGAAAGAGGGCGCAGAGGCTGGAGAATTCTCATCTGAGTGGAGAGAGCCAGTATTAGCAGGAAGCCTGGCGGCGGGATCGGTGATCTCTGGCAACTCTGCCCGTGTGCTAACGCCCTCGCGACAACTTTATTAGAAGGGTCACGCTACTGGGGGCGTGTAAAGGGGAGTCGGGCGAGAAGCGGGGAGAGCCGGAGGAATTACGGCAGCAGAAGGCCCGGGAGAAGCAGAGGAGACCATCATGTGATGCATGATCTCATCGGGCTGCTACGTGCGGGAGGAAGCATCCGCGTCTGGGTCTAATCCTCACCTGAGGGCAAGAGCCCTTTTGTCCCTTTGTATGGGGATTAACACCTGAGTGACTCGCGAGTCAGGTAGTTCATGACCCGTGACTCACAGGGGAACGGGGGTTGGGGGAGCGTGTGCGCCCAGAAGGCCGTAGCCGGCACCGGCATTCCAAGCGCTCCTTCTACGGTTCTGCTGGGTTCGTGGGCTCACCCCTACAGTCCTGCATCAAGGTACTCTTAAGAGACAGATGAGAAGTCTAGGCTGGATAGAAGATGCCCGAAAGAAAACCCCTTTATCTCTGTGAATTGATGAAAAGTATACTGCTCTCCAAGAGCACAAGGTTTTTCAGTTCCTCCGCACCCTCACTTTTCCTCCTCACCCTCACTTTTCCACTGACCCCATATACCTGGATCTAGTTCCAGTATGGATTTCTTTCCAAGCCCAACAGATTGATATCTTGGCACCCAGTTTGTTTTAAAGCCATTCTGCTTTGCTTCATAAACGCTGAAGCATTGCTCTGTGTGAGTAGCTTCGTAACTGCTAGAAAAGATAGATTAGCCGCAGTTCACATAGACAGATGGGGAAGCAGGCTCTGGGAAGTGTTGTGATGATGGTCAGAATGGCAAGCTTGGTAGCATTTTGTTCAGGCAGCTGCTTCCGTAAACAGGCAGGTGTGGTTGCTCTGGGGCTTGATTCGGCTTGGAAGCTTGCAAGGATGTAGGTAAGGGTTTTTTTTCTCAGTTTCAAAACATCCCCGTTACATGTCCGAAGCTACACACACACACACACACACACACACACACACACACACACACACACACACACACACACACACACACACACACACACACACACACACACACACACACACACACATTTGTGGGGGGGTTTTTGATATTTTTAAGTGTTTTTGTTTTTGGCCTGCAGGGGGCACAATTCTTAGGCTAGCAGCACCAAAATTTCAGGGATTTTTTGGAGGACTCTCCTGATGATATTACCCAGGTTTGGTGAGGTTCGGTTTAGGGAGTCCAAAGTTATGGACTCCCAAAGGGGGTGCCCCATCACCCATTGTTTCCAATGGGAGCTAATAGGAGATGGGGGGTACAGTTTTGAGGATCCATAACTTTGGACCCCCTGAACCAAACTTCACCAAACCTGGATGGTATCATCAAGAGAGTCTTTTACTGATACCACCCAGGTTTTGCAAAGTTTTGTCCAGGGGGTCCAAAGTTATGGACTCCCAAGGGGGGTGCCCTCATCCCCCATTGTTTCCAAAGGGAGCTATAGAAGATGGGGGCTACACATTTGAGGGGCCATAACTTTGGACCCTCTGAACCAAACTTCACCAGACCTGGGTGGTATCATTAGGAGAGTCTACTAAAGATACCCTGAAATTTTGGTGCTGCTAGCTTAACAAGTGTACCCCTGGCAACAGGCACCCCCCTCCCAAGTTTCCCCAGATTCTCCTTTTAAATCCACCCCCTTCGGCATGGATTTAAAGGGAGAATCTGCGGTCCCCAGTTTAAACAACATTGACAGTGGTACTGTTTCAGAGTGAGAGATAATCCACCCCAAAACAGCATCACTTTCAATGTTTTAACTGGGGACCCCAGATTCTCCCTTTAAGGTGGATTTAAGAGAAGAATCTGGGCTCTCTAGGTTAAACACCATTGAAAGTGATGCTGTTTGGGGTGGATTCCAGCATCACAGCAGCCGCCCGGGGGGGGGGGGACTCAGATTTTGCACCAGGCACCATTTTCCCTAGCTATGCCTCTGTCCAGAGGGGAGGGCAGAAGGGGCTGCTGGCTACTGGCTGGGAGCCTAGCTGGTGGGGGTGGGGGTGGGGCAGGGCAGGGCAGGGCAGGGCAGGGCAGGGCAGGGCAGGGCAGGGCAGTCTGCTGTCCCTGGCCTTGGAGAGCTGGTTTTATAAGCACTGGGTCCGGGGTGGGGCTTGGGAAGCCATGGCAACGCCCCCAGAGGTGGGTGAGGGCATGGCCCCACCCCCAGGAGTGGGTGGGGGCATGGCCACACACCACCCCCCATAGAAATCTATACCTACATCTCTGGAAGCTTGTATATCTTTCCACAGTGGCATTTATTGGGAGTTCACTGTTCCTTCTATGGCTGCAGCCACACATTGTGCTACAGCAATTATTTGCAATTGAATTGGCTTGTCTGCACAGGGTGAAACATAACAATCATACAATATCCAAAAGAGTATAGAGGCATCCTATGTCTGCTTGTCTTTGAAATCGCAAATGGTTTTATTTTTCCCAACCCCCCCTTCCGCCCTCATGCAACTGTGTGATGTGTGTCCTGTGTTTTTAGCATTACTATAGTTCCTATGAACTATACATATTAATCACAACAGCAATCTATGGCTTTGTTTTAATACTTCTTGACCTCTGTCCAAGGGCACTCCTTTAGATACTATTGAATGCGTGGCTCATGCCCTTTTCTCCCATCAAAATCTAAAATTGCTTCCCAAAGCCATGTCTAGCAAATTTTGCACCCAAAGCAAGAATATAAAATACTTTCATAGTAGTTATTTTGGTAAAAAGTGATCATGTCAATAGCAAGAAATAAGAATATTAACACAAAATGTACTATAATCATGAGATCAGCATGCACAATCACCTAATGCAAAAGTTAGTGAGTGTATAACTTACCATTAACAATACAAAATTAAACTACATAGGTACAACCATTTTCTGCAATTGCACTTTCTGTGCTTTTAAAGTCGTTAATGTTAAACATAATTAATATGCTTTTTATTTTTAAAGACTCCTTAATGCCAAACAACCAGGAACATTAACACAAGCCTGCTAGCACTGATGATTTGAACAATCTTAACTATTTGTATTTCAAACTTTCTCTGATGTTGTGGAGAAATGGCTCCTTCCCCCCCCCCCTTTTTTTTCCTCCTCCCCTTCTCCAACCAGGTACCATAGATTTGGAGGACTTAGAAATCCCAGATGAACATCAGGAAGAGCTACCTGACCTAGGGGGAAAAGATACCTTGATCCAGCCTGACCAGGTCAAAGGAGGGTTGGGTCTGGGATCTGATACATTGCTGAGAGGAGAGGGGCGAGGTCTCTTTCTTAGGCTTTTCTGCTATGACACAGAAGAGAGAAGACCTCTTGCCAGGAATGGGAAGGGAGCAGCCACTTTTGAACCATGTGCTCATCCAGGGAGCACACCCAGCCTGCCAGGTAATGAGAACTCTTTGAGAATTGCAACTATGGGCCTACCCTATTTTCAACAACTGCTTGCTAGGGTATGTTAAGATATAGGGGCAGGGGATTTGCATTTATATCTCCTTTGCTTTGGAAACCCTTGCTCAATCTAGTGCTGTGCTAAAATATACTTGTGATTATTTTAATGTTAATAAATACTTTAAACCTTAGATGTGGAGAACAGTTTTCTGTACCACGAATGCCCCTCTGTCTTAGATGCGCTATCTAACTAGGAGGGGGGAGGAAGGCTGGCAGTGGGCCTGCAGCTTTTCCTGTGGGACCTCCAATTTGTCCTGTGGAACCCCAGGAGAGGGGAACCAAGGGAAACTGAGGCAGAGGCCTCACAATTGGAAAGGAAGTTGGGGAATCCTGGCCTTCCTCAGCGGGCAGTCCTCAAACGGTCAGATGGTGACAGTGGGTTACCCAGAGAGAAAGCAAGCCCTCCCCAGGAAAAGTTGGCAACCCCTGGGAGAGGCTTGAGGAGCAGAATAGGATCTGCCAGGCAAAGCAAGCCTGTTCCACCACAGATGTCATAAAACAGCCAACCACAACTCTTGGAAAAGAGCAAAGGGAGTGGGGGAACAGGCAGCTTGGAACTATGAGAACACATGATACTACCCAAAGTTTGAAAATGGCAAAGCTTGGTAGAAGTGGTGGCTGGTGCCCAGTGGGGCTGGTAGGGCAGAGGATAGCAAATGGTAGGAAGAACCACAGCAAATTAACTCTGATTGTCCCTTGCACTGTAAGAACACTTGAAGGGCTTTCCAACATTCTCAATTTTCTTGTTTGTATGTTCCTGTTGTCGCTGTTGTTGTTCTTTGGGAGGGGGTTATGGTCTGCACATGCTTTCCCCCCTCTAGTGGTCAATTCAGTATTATATTGGCTTATATTTAGCATGTCTCTCTGCAGATTTAAACTTCACGTTATTATATGAGACATAAATCAATGTAATATCAAATTAACCACTAGAGGACATAAACTGATGTACCACTGAATCAACCATAAAAAGCAATAATTTAAACCTTCAGGAAGATATGCCAGATATAAACTAATGTAATATTGAATCAACCACTAGAGGGAGCAAAGCATACACAGAACAGTACAACCCACCCCCAAAAGCAACACACAAGCAAGGAAAAAGTAAAAGTCATAATCAGTGTCCTAACAGATACCGTGTAAATGAACTTAAGAAGAGTCTTTTAACTTGATTTGGTAGGCTTATGTGCAGCTATACTTAATTCTCTTACGGTAAAAATGATGTGGTTTCCTCCACCCCTTCCAACCACTTCTTCTGCAACCAGCACTCCAACCATTTGGTCTACTAACCAGTTAGGGGTCTGTCTCAATTTTGAACTTTTATACATGTAATAATAGTAAGCCATGTTAATAAAAAGTTGCAGACTGAAATTCTATGCATGCTTTGTTTGTTTTATTAAGCTTATAGACTGCCCTTTCCCACTGGATGAGCTCAGGGCAGCTTACATCAATTAAAATGCATCTTAAAACACAAATTGCCTACAAAGTCCTGGCACCTTAATTCCTTCTATCATTCAGTGGGAGATGTGAATTAGCTGTAAATATAAGATTTCACAAGGAAACAGAAGACAAGAAAACAAAAAGATGGGTGAGGAGCCAGGGGCAGGGAGGCCAGCCAGTTGTAATACCATTGCAGTGCTCAACCATAGGCCTGGTAGAGCAGCTACATCTTGCAGGCCCTGCGAAACTGTAATAGGTGCTGATGGGCCCAAGTCTCACTCAAGCGAGAATTTCACCTGGTGGGGGATGGGCAAGGCCAAAAAAGCTCTGGCCCTAGTTGAGGACAGCTGGATAGTTTTCAGGCCATGGACTACCAACAGTTGAGAACAAAACCTGCTAGACTCAGTTTACTTCCAAGTAAATAGGCTTATGGCTGGCTTTCAAATCAAAAAGAGTCCAGGGCAGGGGAAACTTTTTTCTGACTATGCAAGCTATGCAGAATTACTCTAGTTTTAGCCCATTAACCTTAGCCATCTTAGCCTGGACTGTAAGAATCCTAAACAAGCTTAAAGAATCTCTGCAGCAATATTCCAACTGAACAAATAACCTTCCTTTAAAAAAAATCTTTGCAGATTGCATATTTTTGTGTACACTTGCTTGCTTTTCAATTATTTTATAGAAGCCTAACATTTCTTTGGTACATGACAAATTAATATCACTATTGTACTTTAAACGTGGATGAAAAACGTAAAAAGTCAGGGTTCTGCCCCAAGAGAACAAATGGAGTGTGTGGGAAAGAATTCAGATTTCAATGTGTACATGACAGACGTTTAAAGCATTTTGGGGAAAAAATCAAAAGATAAAAGTTATGCAATAACTTCTATTAATACCAACCAAAACTGCCCAGCACATTATGCAAGATTTCAAGCTCTTCATAACTGTTCAATAAGTTGGATGTTAAAAAGCAAACAAAAAGTGGGGCAGGGGAAAGTCTCTCAGGCAGTTTAACGGGGAGAGGGCAGAAAGATTTGCAGTGCAGTCCTAAGCATGTTGTTTACGCAGAAGTCCAATTAAGTTCAATGGGGCTTACTCAATAACAAGGGTGCTTAGGATTGCAGCCTTTGTGTACTATATCTGGAGGAAACAAAATATGTAATTGGGAATGCACACATCCTTCATTACAGCAGAACAAAAACCCTCCCTTCACAATATTCTTGCTTTAAAAAGTAAAAGTCAAACCAACATGAAGTGACATGGATTGCTTGTTTTTTAACGTACCCCCCAGAAGCCTGTGTCCTTTATCTTCAACATTACCATCAAAATCACACCACACACTCTTCCTCTCCCTCCTCAGGCAAAATGAGTTTGGAAACAATCAACTCCACAGATAAATGATAATAACAACATCCCATTTTAGCCCTATTCTTTACCAGGAAATTCAGCAAAGACCCAGGTTCTTGCAGAATAGCACAAAAAAAGAATCCAACCTAGCTAAGGCCTGCCTGAGCAGCAAAGCAAAACTGAAGTTGTTGACTTAGCTTTCACTTAGGCCCCTTCCGCACATGCAGAATAATGAACATTCACTCCACTTTCACAATTGTTTGAAAGTGGATTTGGATATTCTGAACAGTAAAATCCAGCTTCAAAGTGGATTCAAAGTGGCTTGAAAGTGCATTATTCTTCATGTGCGTAAGGGACCATAGTTTCCATTGATATATTGGGCAGCGAGTTCAGCTAGCCCTCTGAATCTTTTATTGGTCAAAACGGCCATAAAATCCATTGAGCAGGTCTATCAATTCTTCCTTACTTTAATAAGCACCTACTTTTTTAAATTTACCTCCCACAAATGCATAGCTATGCAGGTATGCACAAATGAACCCCCACAGCCCTGCTGATGTCTCACGATACCACAGCGTGACCATTTGTACCTGCGTGGCTATGCAGATGTAAGCTGTGAAATTTTTTTTAAAGGAAAGCGCAGCCGAATAAAACACCTCCTGCCCGGCCATTCACTTGCAAGCAGCTGAAACCCAGGATTTTAAAAGAGACTCATGGATAGTGTGATTCTCTAAAAACCCGGTTTGGGGGAAATAACACAGGGCAGACTCACTTTAGGGGTGGGATCTGTGTGAAGTCCCCCCCCCCCAATGGTTTTTTAAGAATCCTTAACCCATGTTTATTGGCCCATGCGGAAGGGGCCTAAGGTTGGTTAAGGAGGAATCTGACAGCCCTCTGACAGATGGTAAACTGGTTAAAGTTTTGTTTACTTTTGCTGTAAAGGAGGAAAGCAGCAAGGGGCTGAGCTGGGTGGGGTGCAGCCTTTTTTGTCCTAATGGACCAGCTGCTTCTGCTTAATTGGTTCTAGTTGGATTTATAGAAATGTGCCCTTTCCATAATGGCACAGTGGCTTGAGATAGTAGATGGAATATTTTATATACATTTTTTTCTGCGCCCATCAACTTGGTAAACCTGAGGCTGTGCCCAAGTTATAGTGCTGCTGCATCCCCACAAAGCATCCAAGAGGTGAGTTTTGTATCTTTTACACAAGACATTTCTAACAGTTGACAGATGTTCTGTTCTACAACTTTCATGAACTATTAAAGGCACCCTCATGGATTGTCCTACAGTATCCATTCATGATGATTAGATTGAATGGAGAAGGGCTAAAACCTCTCCTGAAATAAATGTGTATATAAAGTCTACCTCAGTTCCTACATTCTGAGATAACAGCAGTGATTAGATGACTCAGCATTGTTAATCTTTTTTTTAATCTTGCAAGGAATAAGTTAAGCAATAAATAAAACCTTGAGAATTGATATAAATAGAGCAGGAAGGCATCTCTTCCCCGTCCTGAATCCTCCAAGGCATCATTTTTATTCAGTTTCCCCCTCTCCAAAATTTCACAGGCTCCTTGGGGAAGGAATTAAAATCCCTTCCAGGAAGCCACAACCTGCGGGAGAGAAATTACTACATTTGCAAGTGGATTCTTTTTTCCCCCGCAATGGCTCTGTGTGCATGTGTGTGTGTCTGCCAATCATGCATTTCCAGTAAGTGCCTCGTCTCCTGTGGCTTGTCTTTTGTGAATAGTTCTAACACAGAGGCATCACTTAGTAGACCTGCAGCACAGTATCATGGCCCTTGCAATTGACAGAAGATTGAAATGGGACAAGACTTTGGCACTTGCTGTCAGCAAATGGAGATCTTGAGACAAGATTGTTTCAGTTCAAGATAAGAAGCGGGAGGGGGTAACCATAATTTTTATTTGAAGCAGGTGGCCTTAAAATGTCTCAAAATGTCTTCTTTGCCAGAGAATGGTAGTAATCCCTGTACATATCTTGGCAATGATTGCTTTATACTTTCTCACTGGTCAAATCCCCACTGAGAAATTAAATCTAGATAAAACCAGGTTTCAAAAGAAATGGCACCTTTTCATTGAAGTTTCAACCTCCCCACTGCAGCATGTTTGTAGTGAGGACATCGGTGTCTATCACAGATTCAAACAATGTTAGACTCCCCACGTACACGCAGTCGGCTCAGCGGGTCTATCCTGATTGGCTGTCGTGCTGTGTTTGGGTGGGAACCTTTTAAAAAAATATTTGGCATGAAAATATGTGGTCATGTAAGCACGTAGATGCATACGCACAATATCCCAGCATATGCAGCTTTCTTCTGATTGGCTTATCGTCTTGTGGCTGGAAACAGCCGTTTCAGCAGTGCCTGATCCCTCATGCCCATGATTTAACGGGGCCTCTGCTTCCCTCTGAATGGCATGGAAAATTCTCTCCCATTTTTTACCACCCTGAAAAAATGTAAAAAAATCTCCCATGTGTAATTGATGAAGCGCCATTCACGCACCGCACTGCGATTGGCTGATTTAAAAAAACCCTGCAAAACTTTTTTTAAAATCCATTTTAGGTCAGGTGGAGAGGGGGGAGTGAGGGATGCAACAACACTGGAACTGTCTAGTCAAACCGAAACAGGCAAACATCCCCAGCAGGGCAAAGAGGGGACTTGGATGTGGTTGCTAAAAAGTAACTAACACATAGAAACAAAATGGTGCATATTTTAAATCTGCAGTTCAGGGGAGAGGGAGCAAAGGAATCGCCGCCAGCCCAAAAGATTTTACTGGAGTGACATGACAGTTTCCAAATTTGCAAGCGGATCAAACAGTGTCCAAAGCCGCTCTCCATCCCTGAGACTCCCCATCTTTGCAAACTCAACTCTTAGCGCTACTTTGCCACATGCTTTGGTTCTGGACACTGAGAGGCACCCTTCTCTCTCCCCTTCTACCCCCTGCAGCCCCGATCCTTAAGCACACTTCCTTGCAAGCAAGTGTTCAGCGAGACTGACTCCCAAATAGGAGGGGGCAGGAGTTGGAAGGCATAGCGACTGACATTTCCAGGGAAAGGATCAGCAGTGAAATCCCAAAATCGCTTCCTCGGGAGTAGGTTGCAACTGACTCTAAAGGCCTGCGTCCAAAACCCTTTTTTTCCTGCCGGAGCTGCAGAGTTCAGTTTGACCCCTTTCTCTTTTTTAACAGCCCCCTGGCTTTGGGAATTAAAGAGGAAAGTTGCAGACCTAGACACCCTATCCCCCATTTTTCCCTCCTGAATTATTTTTAAAGCAAAGATGTGACAGTGGCAAGCCTCCCCCCTCCCTCCTTTTTGTTGTGGCTGGAAACAAAAAAAGGCTGTGCTCCTCGTGCGCACGTTTCAATGGTGCCCATTCCCTCGTGCCCACAGTTTAACGGTGCCACATAGGCTCAGCTGGCGCAAAACAAAAAAAACCCCAGTCTGCCGCGCTCTGATTGGCTGGAAGGATCCAGGTCCTTTTCTACAGCAGGAAAACTGAATCTACATTCGACCCCCGAACCTCCCCACCAATCTGGATTCGGTGCGTGCTTTTTAAAAAGGTGCACATCCATGCAGGTTCTCAAAAAACACGTGTTAAGGGGGAGAGGGAGCGCCAGAACCGGGATGAGGTTCAGTTGTGGGGAGTTCATCATGAAACCTGAATATTTCGCGTATCACGCGATTAATCGGCAGTGGGGATTCCCTCACTGTCTCAAGAAAAGCCTTGCCGTTGTCTGCACTGTATGTTAGTCACTGATCCTTCCGCACAACCCAAATAAAACATCTTGAGGGGTTTTTTTAAGTGTTTTGGGGAGGAACTCAGCAGTTTTTTCCACAAAACTTTTTCTGCAGGACATTTTATTTAAGCTCAACCTGAATTTTTATGAAAATGTTAAACTAGTGGTCTTTTTCCCCAAGTAGACTTAAAGTCATTCCCTGCTTGCTGTGTGAAGCTCACGAAATGACTTCTTTCTCTTGTCTGATCTACAAGCTCTTAATTTCACTTTCTCCCACAGGCCATTTTCTGAGACTTAAATTGTCCGTACAGGCTGCCATTTGCTGAAGTACATGGATCAACTCAGCATTTCCTGATGATTCCAGCAGTATATGGTTTTCTCATTTTAAAAAATTGAGGAGGTGATATGAGAATCACAGCCAATTCTCATATTGTGTATCGTGGCTCTCTGTTTTCTTGCTATTAAAAATAAGTTGTGTCCAGATACTTGCATAGAACTTGAATAATAAATTTATCAGTTGTATTCTGGTGCTTCATTTTTGGTTTCAATATGTTTATCACTAGTGTTCTTCTGTTTCATTTGTGGTTTCAGCAGTTTCCATGCTGAACTGAGTCTACCTTACAGGACTAGTTAGTGGCACACTTTAGGGCAGAGTTGGAGTTCTGGAAATCAAGAGTTCCCTGTCTTAAAGGAACTACTTTTAATTAATTTTCTTAGTTTCTTAGGCCATTTCCGCGTGGCCACGCTGGGGAGTGCATCGGCATATACAACGCTGACACCCCCCACTGGGACCGTTCACATGAATGGTCCCAGTAGGGGCAGGGAAGATGACGCAGCACTGCGCAGTCGCTCGATTGACGTACCTTCCCTGCGACCTTCCAGCGTGTCACCCAGGCCAGGGGACACGCCCCCCCTACCCTGCACGACAGCTCTGGAGTCGCAGGGCAGGGGGGCGTGTCCCCAGGCCTGGACGACGCGCTGGAAGGTTGCAGGGAAGGTACGTCGATTGGGAAAAGGGGGGTGGCGCCTTCCACCCGCTGCTGTTAACGACGGCAGCAAGCTGGAAACGCTATTTCCAGAAAACTTAAGCTCAGGGGCTGAGGGTTTAGAAACAACAGCCAGCGCTGCTGGGGAAGCAAAGGCTGGCCCAGCGGTAGCGATTCAGCTGCGCCCTTTATGCTTAGACAACTCCCCTATGGACGACGTTTTTGCCATCCCTAGGGCGCTGTAAATGGCCCGTGTGGAAAGGGCCTTAGTTTTTATACCACAACAACATCTAACACAGAAGGGAATTCAAAAATGAACCGGTCACTCCAAACTACATATGCAACAGAGGAGCACGCTACAAGCACTACAAAAGACTACATTGACTTCCCGCCCATATCTCACTGCTAATCTTATCAATAGTTGTAATACATTTTCATTTACATCAAGACCACAAGCTTAAATTCTATAATTTTCCCCCAATTAATTTCTCAGTATCTTAGAAAAGGAAAAAAGAAAACCTGAACTTATCTCACTAACTTGATTATCCCGATTGAAGGCTACTAGCTAAAGTGACATAATCCCTCCCTGACCCTCCCTGCCCCTGACTGTTTGAACTTACTATTTAACATTTATCTTATTATCTGCAATATATATTATTCTATCTCATTTTGCCATCTTTCACTTCTTAATTCATTTTCCTTTGAACTGCTGAATATTCTTGAGCAAAGTCTTTAGTCTTGTGGCCCATCTCCAGTCCTCCAGGAGGTCTTTAAGCTGATGGGCAAAGTCTCTGCAAGCTCTCTTGAAAGTTCTTTGAGCGCTCTTGGGCGCATATCATCCAGCCCAGGGGTTGTGTATTCATCCAGGGCAGCTGAGTGTCTCTCAATAACCTCCAATCAGTTTTAACTGGCCACCCGAGCCCCATACCTTGCCTGCTACTACCATCATTAGATGGGTCTGATATCTTCCTCAGGGTAAAAATTGAGATAAAATAGGCATTGAGAATTTCTGCCTTCTCTCTGTCCTCTGTCAGTGTTTTTTTTTTTCATTTTCACCCAACAGTGGTCCTGTCACCTCACTGACCTTGTGTTTGCTCCTCAGATATGATTGAGCCAGGTAGAATATTATCCGTTATAAAAGAATACCTGTTCGCTATGCTCTTTTCCTCTAAAATATGCATTTTAACATGTCCATTTATCTTATAAATTATAAGTCTAATTGCCCACTTTGTCCCCTTAATATATTCTTCTTCAGAAGTTGAGTTATATATTACTCTTGTGCAACAAGCAGTCTCATCAATCTGAAATAGAAATCCCTCCCTTCCTAACCTACCCTAAAACGCATAACATTTAATTAAAACTGATAATTTTTTTTGTTTAATATATATATTGTCGGTAATACCAATTAATAAGCTTGCTTGATAGTTTGTAAATTTTGAGCGGTAAAGGTATGCCACATAAATAGGTTGACAGACAGAAATGTTTGGAAGGCTACTATTTGTGGCATGGTCAAAATTTTACTACATTTATCAGAACATCTGTAGACGTCCAGATTTTTCCTTTTTAAATTTTCATCTAGCCATCACAATCAGAACAAATAAACATTACTTACCATACCAATATCAATTAAAAACTGTGGCATGCTCTTCACCAAAATAATAAATTATGCCTGCAAAATATAAACATAGACAGGGGTGTGTTTTACTCTATAATTTCCCCTTTTCAAAAAATGAAATAATCCTTTTTAAAAAAAAATAAAACATTTTTAAAAGGGGAAATTACTGAGTAGACAAAAAATGTGGTGATCTGTTGGAGAACAACCTCGTTAAAGAACGTCATTACCCAGACCTCATTGCTGGTTGCAAATGGTTCCCATTGTAGTTCAGTCTTTAGCAGTGGCGTAGTGCCCAGGGGATGGGGGGGTCTTGCACTGGGTGTGTGCTAGTGCATGGGCATGGCAGGGGCATGGCAGGGATGCAGGGCACACACGTGACTTGGGCGCAGTTTCCCCTCGCTACGGCTCTGGTCTTCAGCTCCCAAAAATATAGGTCTGCCACTGGTTACCACAATTTACCTTAAAGAGATTTTGATTATTTGCAACAAGGGATGCTCAAGACCTATTAAGATACTGATGTGAGTTTTCCTTAGACTGTACAGGTTGTTAGGTTAACATCAAAATGGAAGAATTTGATGAAAAACATGAAGCATGATGGGTGAAATCCAGGGTTTGTTTGGTCAAAATCATTTGTCAGTATTTTTTAAGGCAAAAAGAACAAAAACTTTCCAATTCTTCCAGCACTGAATAATTGTTGGGAGCAATGGGTAAATAAATCCTTTTCATTTCTCCATCAGACTAGCAAATTATTCCTGCTTCTGGGTTCATTTTGTACTCCTTAGTGGAAGCTGACACAGAAGCAGCATTTGAATAAAGAAAGGCAATATTAGTAGGGGTTTCCAGGCCAATGGTCCATTTAAGTCAATACCATATATGACAGCTCTAGCTGCTCACTGGGGCCTCAGAGGCAGTCCTGCTAGCTTGAAGGAGTTTAATCAGAAATGCCAGGATTTAAACATGAAGGCCTTATACAGATGCATTCTATGACCAAGCAATACAAAGAGTCAGCAGTACAAATGTCACCACCATCACAGTGAGACTGGGGATAAGTAAAAAGAATGGCAAGGCCACCAGAAAGGTGGCAGCCCTTCTGAGATATAGAGTTCCCTACCACCAGGTAGAGTCTGATGATCTCCCAGAATAACATCCAATCTTCAGACTACAGAGATTTATTCACCTGGAGAAAATGGCTGCTTTGGAGGGTGGGTGGTATAGTATTATACCCCACAGATATCCCTTCCCCCCCCCCAAACCTTGTCCTTCCCAGGATCCACCCTGAAATCTCTAAGGATTTCCCATCCTGAAGTTGCAACCCCAGCTAAGGCTGAATTTGGGCTATTTGGTTTTACTTTGCTTCAGAGGAGGATAATGGGAATGGAGCACAGCACACTGTTCAGCTCGTTGAAGTCTCTGTGGAAAGTCACTTGTCATGGATCAGCATAAAGTGAAACAGGAATGTTTTTCTTCTGTGCCTTCCTCAGTCTTTCTTTGGGGCTGTCTAGCCAGCCATTTGACTCATGCTCCTGAATCTCAACCGTACTCACTCTTTGCCCAAGACTTAATTCAGCATTTACCTAAAGTACAGCCCCCAGATACAGCTAAATCTTTAATGCTTCAATAAAATTGTGATTACAAATATCCCGATTCAATTTTTAAGTATAAAGTATTAATCTCCTGTGTTTTAATTATTCAGTAGAACTTACAAAGCACCAGGACAGTTTTCACATGGCGCCTAGCAATGGAACGTTCTGTGCAAGGACTCTTGTGTGGAAGAAGGGAAAGCCCTCCTCCCCTCAATGGCAATATGTGAGCTTTTTAGACATCACAGCTGTAACATGCCCTGTACTAATCTAATTGCAAGCCTATGTTTGCCTCCCTCCCTTCTGCTCAGCTGTCTCATCCTTGCTTGCCAGGGCCATAAGATTCTTTTGTAGCAGCAGTAGGCCAGTACACTATTTGTACTATGGCAGCCAAAGCAAATCATTTGGAATTAAGTTGTAAAGGAGGTTGTTTAGGGTCCCCTGTTCTTTGGGAAGGTGAACTTCTCATAAAAGACATAAAGACAAATACATTACTGAACATTAGCTGGTTAGCTAGCTTTTAAGTAAGTTGTGGGGATGTGGTCAATGTTTAATCTAATCATTGCAAAGAAAAAAATCAGAGAAGGGCAAAAGAACTAGTCAATTACAATTTACCTGTCTCAAATGAATCCTAGTAAGCAAATACTGGCAGCAAATTAGATCAATGGCTGCTGAAGGGACCAGCCGGGGGAAATCTCAGAACCACTCACCATCAATTTACATTTGACATACCCCTAACCAAGATAGGTTCTAACGCTAGGGTTGCCAACCAGCCTGAAGAAAAACATTCTGCCTCTTTAAAATAGACATATAATGTGTGGAAATGGGCAGGTGAAGCATGGAGGTAAATAACATCATCTGGTAAATCAAATCCAGTTAAACCTTTATTAGAAGGACAGAAATTTAATTTCCAGGCAGTTGGCAAACCTAAATCTAAAACCTCCATTGGTAATGTCAGAATCATCCCAGGTTTCAAAAATAATGGCAATTTGGGACTAACTGCACAGAGATGGCATTCTATTCTGAATCAAAAGTAATGCACAGTATTCAAAAAATCCAAATGTCTGTTTTAAAGGTGAGATAACTGTGAAGGGCAGTCCTTTGCACTGACAAAACAATTCACTTTTGAATTTTCAGGGTGGGGTTTTCACAAACAATATACCTGTATTTAGAGTGTTTGCTCTCAGAATTTGCTTTAGCAGTCCATAAACTGGATTTTGAGTGTCAAATGTCCTTCAGCGCTATTCAATCTTAATCCAAAAACATTTCCTGAAGGCCATTTGAGATTGCACTAAATATTGCATTCTGTGCATTGCATAGATTTCTCCTGCCCAGAAGAGACTAATCACGGATCATCAGAAAATCAATCGACTTAGTAATTAGAGGGGGACTCAAACCTTTCTTTCTAATGTAAGGGGAATAAAGAACAAACCTACAGAATTGCCTCCATATTCCCTGGTTCCTAAGTAACCCATAAAACTGGTGGTGGACATCTGTACAGAAACAGCTTCCTGTGACTGGTAAAGAGCAAAGCTTGACAGGGTTGTATTGATGAGGAACATCAAATTGTTGTTAATAGTTATGACTGCATTAAAACACTAACGGCCTTTTAGACAGGGACATCTGGTCTAACAGTAGTGAAGTGGGGTTCACAATAATATTAGGAGTACTAGTGACCAGGGACAAGCTTAATAACTTGGTCTGTGACAAGGAAGCTAAAAGACCATTAGAGTTTTTCAAAAGCTTTGTAAAAATGACAGCTTAGTTGATTAGAATTTTTTGAAAAAATATATGGCTTCATTTGCAATGGAAATGAAATTATCACATAATTAATTTGCATTTCTTCCAGTTTTGATTAGCTGCTTTGGAAACTGTCCTCCTGGTTTTATCCACAATTGTCTTGAATCCTATATTTTAGGGGCTGAGACTTCCTCAGAAGTGTGTTGTTGAATGATTTAGAGTGAACATAGACCATATGCTGTGTTTTCAACTATACTTTAGCTTCTCTGAAAGAAGAAGATAAAATACCATGCGTGAACACAGGGGATCATGAGGAGTAAATACACAAACACACACATAATCATACCTGCTGGGGAGTTGTACCTCTTTCAAATGTTTATCTGAACCCTTTTAGGGAATTGAAGTGGTTCCTCTCCCCTTCACTCATTCCTTTTTGCCTCAGATTACCACACTAGATACTTTTTTCTTTTTAAAAAGTTCAGTAAATACTATAACAGAATGTTATTAAACTCCTTAGGGGAATAGAGTAGGGGAAATACTGGTAATTAGGAAAGAAGCAGTTTTATATACAGATATGAAGATATTCTTGAAGTACAGCTCAGATGCTATTTTGTTGTTTGATATGATTTCAGTTTGTCATGGAGTTCTTATTACTTTGAAATAAGGTAGACTTTTGAGATGTTACACAACCTCATTTTAGGCTGGTGCTGGTAAACTGTAAGGAAAAAAGATTATCCATCCAACTCCCTTTCCCTTCAAACTTCCCCAAATTTTGGATCACTTTGCAGTGTCTGAAGCCTTAGAACTAGAGATGGGAATTCTCCCACAAGCAGGATAAAATTCCCCTCCTGACTTAAGAATGGCCCCTTTCTGACACAAACTCTCACTTACAGCCCTGTCCACATGGCGGGGAGCTGAATGTATTTAGGGAGCAGCGAGGGGGTGCACTTACATGTTTCCCCCTTCCATTGGTGCAGGGGTGGAGTGAGGGGGACCTGTGCCTGGGACACGCATGCGCCTTGTGCCCCTGCTGCAGTTCCGTCCATCACGCCCCTGCAGTGTCACGCACCCGGGGAGTTACACACACACCATCGGCAGCTGGCCCTCAGTTCTGTGGCAGTGTAAGCCAGATGTCTGGGCCCCTGTTAGTTAGTTTCCACCCCAGATTTGCAGCTGGTTCTGCTGTTGCCCAGGACTTATGCCACCCATCCATTAAGCCTTATGGAAAGCTTTCCAGTAGCAGGGTTTTGTTTTTTGTTTTGCTTTTTCTTGTATTGCCAGAAAGCACTCTGGAAGCACCGTCCCCAGCCACCCAGGGCTCTGGATTGGACTATTAGGCATTTCCCTCAGTTCTACCTACTCTGTCCAGAAGATGAACTAACTCTGCTATTGGAAGATAATTACCCTCAATGGCTAGAGTATGGTCCTTTTCCCTCAATACTCTCTCTCTCTCTCTGCCAACACCACATATCTATTCACAAACACTGTACACATCTGATCAGTTTAAATTTGGCTCATGTGTGTGGTGTACCTGTTGGCACTGTTTCATGATGGCCATATTGCACAGGACCTGCAATGGGCATAACTGTAGCCTGTTTTCATGCTTGTATGCATTTTTGTTTTTCTCCTTGTATGTGAAATGCCACTGAAGACTTCCTGTTATGGATCAAGTTCTAAATTTTTGGCATTGTCAAATGTAAGTGTCTGGGAAAAGTACACACACACACACACACACACACACATATAATTTGATTCTACTAACTTTAGCAAAAGGTTAAAATTACTTATTTGTCTGGCTTAAAGGTTATATTTTGAGTTCACCCCTCCCCCAACATTAGCTCTAAAAAACAACTGAGAGCCAGATAGCTACAAATAGCCTAACTAATCAAGTCTGAGCTGAGTATCATGACTATAAATGCGGAATTTTGTGTTCCTCAGAATAAAGGTGTATTGGGTAGAATAATGAGGTCTAGAGTAGGTTAATCACAGTTAATGTGCCTATATCATAAGTGGTTCCTGTTGAAATGAGTGGGTGTTTAAATGTAACCAATACTGCAGTCTTGAGCATGGTTAGTAGGAGGTACATCCCATTGAACCCAGTAGGAACTATACTTCACAAAGTCCCATTCCATCACTTTCCATGGTATTTGGTTGTGGCTAACTTTTACAGGGCTGTGCTTAATGGGTTGAAAAGGTTAACTGCCTAAATCTGCAATCTTATGCACACTTACTTGGAAGAGACTCTGAGAATTAACAGAACTTAACTACTGATATCTAAAAACACCAGAATCAAAGGCCAAGGGTATGCTGGGTTCATGGACAATGGACTCCACCCAGACACAGGGTTTGCATTCACTAAGATTGTTGCTGCTGCAAGGGATACAAATGTGAATCACTCCCTGGACTGAAAAAAAACCAACCCGCATTACAATGCAGTCAACCACACATTTGCATAGCAAGTTCCACCCAAAAACTTACTGATTGGTTCCCCACCCTGGGACATGGACAATATATATCCCACTAAACTTTGCCTTTTCACTGGACACTGTGTATAACAGACTTCTCTCTGCAATACACCTCTGAAGATGCCAGCCACAGATGCAGGTGAAACATTAGGAAGAAGATCTACCAGACGACGGCCACACAGCCCAGAAAACCCACAATAATCACTGGGTGACCTTGGGTCAATCACACACTCTCAGCCTAGCTTACTCCATAGAGTAGCTGTGAGGAGAAGACAGAGAGGGATGAAGTACTCTAACTGTCATAGTGAAGGAGTTCATGGCATCTTTTCTGTCATCTTACAGATTCCTCTTTCATTGACTGAGATTCAGAATGAAAAGATATTATATTTTTAAAACCACACAATTAAGTGTTCATTGCAGGTAGTTGCACCTGGGCCAGGTTACTAAATATGGGCCTGGGCCAGGTTAAGCTCTGTGCCACTCGATTGGGAAACTGAGACATCTACCTCGATTGGGAAACTGAGCCATCTACAAGACACAGACACACCTACCATGCAATCTTGAACAGACTTAAACTCACTGATGTTAATGAGCTTCAGAGGGTTTAACTCTGCTGAGGACTGCGCTGTTGGAAGTTTCACATTCAGACCTGAAAATCTGGTAAATTTAGATTTAGAATCAGTGTCAGTGTAAAAGTGGGTATATATTTCATCTATTGAGATTTTTAATCAGCCTGCATAGCCATGGATGAGATGATATTAACAGGATTTCAGGTCATGGAACTGCTCTGTTAGTTCTAGTCTGAATATGGCTTGCAGGCCAGTGGAAGCTGAGCTGTCTTTGGCTTTGTGTTATGCAACCCTGTCAATAGTTGAGCAGAGAACTTGTCCCAATATTAAAATAGGACTCCTGCTATCTCTTCCATTGGCCCTTAAAACTATCACGTGTGTGATTACTTCTGGGCTTGTGTAATACTGTGCAAAGGCCGCTCGTTTCATGGTAGATTTTGGTCCTTTCTTTGCAGCTGAGTTTTGGCAAGCAGAGTTTCTTGTCATGTCATTTTTAATATTAATTCAGATACAGTGCACAACAACTGAGCCCCCTTCTTTATAAATATTTAGTAGGTTTGCCTAATTTTAAAGGTCACTGCCTTATTTTAAGGGAAACATCACACAGCACTATAGAATGTAATGGATCAGGAGCTATCACATGTGTGTGTTTCTGAACCTCCAACCTGCATGGATATATTGTGAACCATATTCTTGAAAAATCCTTGTATATAGCCTCGAACTTTAGTTGCACTTCTGGCATTTTTCCTCTTAGCCTGCTTTTAATTGCTCTTTTAATATAGAGGAAAACTGCTGTCTTACAAGCCTTGAAATTTCCTTTGCAACTCTGTGCTTGGTCCTGCTTAGGCTAATTAGAAGATGGGAAAATACAAAAACAAAACAAAGATCAAGCAAGTGAAAAGCTAGCTGAGTGCAAAACTATTTTGTGTTGTGTATTGTCAAGTCACAGTTGACTAATGTCAACTCTGTAGGGTTTTCAAGGCAAGAGAAGTTCAGAGGTGGTTTGCCATTGCCTGCCTTCTCCAAACTACACGTTACATTGTTTTGAATAGCTGGGTCTGGGTTCCAGACTCAGCTTGCTTTTCCTGGAGTTATATAGTATCTGTGGGGTACGATATTTTTGAAACTCTCAAAAGCCTAATTGGACTAGGGAAAATAGTACAGGTGAAGTTGGGACTCCCCCAACCCACACCCACCCGCCTGCTTTCCAGGCTGAAATACCCAGGAGGGAGAAATTCACCCATCTTTAAAGCAGCTTGTAAACAGTATACTCTACGTGAAACTGGGGATTTGTTTATTACGTTTAAATGCCACTGTTGTTCCATAGAACTTAAGGTAGTGTCTATAGAGTTTTCAGGAAATATCCTATCCAGTCATGGACCAGATCCATATCTGACTTTTGAAACCCAATAAAATTCCATCCTTTAATTGAGCTGTTGATATCAATAATTGAAGGAATTGTTCCTCCTTGGGTAATTGGATTTGATGTGGTTGTCATGACTTGAGCAGATAGATTGTTTTCTGTTGTCTTTGTTTATTGCAAAGATCAGGGAGGAGAAACAAGTCCTGATCTACACATGCAGCATAATGAGGTGTTCAAATGGCTGTATCTTGACAAACTGTGTGTGCGCGTGGTGGGAGTCACATCTTTGAAGACCCCATAGTAGAAATGCCTACAAATCAAAAAATTATCACATCAGGGAGAAAATTTCTATTCTAGCATTCTATGTGCTGTACTAACTACCCAGTTACAGGTAATTACTGAAGTAGAGGAACTTTGAACAATGAAATGCCTCCCCTACTATCGGAAGTGGTTCAGCCCATTTTACCACCACATCAGTCTGGTCCATCATTACCACTTCATTCTCCTACATATGCAGACAAAGCCTAAGTGATTTTCAAAGCTATTCCAGATCCACATTCTTTGAACTCATGATATAATATGTACAGTTGATAATATGTACAGAGTAGGTCAACAATAAAGGACATTAAATTATGCAAAAAATTGGGCTTTTCAAGCAATGTGCATTTTGCACTTTAGATCTGCAGTTGACATTCAGATGTAGTATACTGCTCAGATGCCGTTCTTCCTTCTGTTACAGGGACATATATTCCCTAGCACCGAAATTCCAGTTATTTTGAGGTTAGGAAAGTGCAATCATTTTTCCACTCCAGTTAGTACATCAATTACAGTAGTGAGTGATATCTGGATTGTGTTTGTGTAGGTGTCATGGGCACTTAATGGATAGCGCCTGTGACATATTGGTGATGAGTGACCCAACTCTCATTACCCCCTCTGATAGCCATGCCATTTGATGAATATTTATGCTATTGTGTTGTTTTGTTTTTTAACTCAGCTTTATTCTGCACTGGTTGTTTTAATGCTGATCAGGTAGCAAATCTGTGTGGCACCAAAATATACTGTGGGTTTTGGAAAGGGATGGATGCAACCATTTGCAGGATTCCAGTTGCTTTATGAATTTCTGCAAGCTATTCTGTGGCATCTCTCACTATACAATGCAGTCAGCATGCAAACTCCCCTTGTTCGTAAAATGTGTGTGTTTCTGACCTTTTCTTCTGGTAGTTGAAGCAGCTTGTCTGCTCTCCCTGGCCATTAAATGCTTAGACTGGTTGCAGTAGAGGAAAATGTGAGAGGTTGTTATTAAGGAGGATTGGCTTGACTGGCTCTTTGGGGTGAGAAAGCAGAAGAGAGTTCAGGAGGTCAAGGCTAAAATGGATCAGCAGAGATGTGGAGGGTGGGAAAAGCCCACAATGGAAATTGCAGAAGTGTGGAAGGTCAGGGCTGAGGCAGATTTGCAGAGCTGTATATAGGCAATCGATTAAAAAAACTAGATTTTTTTTTTAAAAAGCCATTTAGGATTACTGTGCTCTCCCCACCATCATTTGAAAATATCAATTTCCTATGTGAACAAGAATTATTGGCAGTATTTGTTCACCACCCATCATTTTAGCTAAAATAGGTAGTATTTAATACAAATAAAAACCTTATTGAATTCTGATACTGGTTTTTCCCTGCTAGAACACGGCCATACAGCCCGGAAACCACACAGTTTTCCCTGCTTGTTCAGTATTATTTAATGCAGTCATATATCAAAGTACTTTCCTTATGAAACCCTTATCCGGATTCACTAGTTTGGGTTGATCACATGGCTTGGTAGCAGCATCTGAAGCTATACTTTGGAAAAATGGAGGAGCATTATCTTTCCTACTGGCCATACTTGAATATTATCAGATTTTACCATATGAAGCCAGGGGCATGCTACTTAAAATGGTGCTCGGGGCTCACCCTGGGTGCTTTACCCCCCACAGCTGTGCACTAACCCTAAAATACACTACAGGAAGTGGCCCCAGACTCTAGCCCCCCGTGCTCCCCCCCCCAGCCTTGCCACTGCTTCAAGCTGCTCCTGGTCATTGGGTTGCTGGGTAAAGTTTCTGATGCAGAGATCAGTATCTTCAGAGATTGTTAACTGTACTTTTCCTGACTATAATAATTAAATATAGGAATATATAGGTGAAAACTGGAACAGAAAAGACCACATTGAGCATCACACACACAAAGCCACTCAGTCTCCCCGAGACAGTCATGTCAATCTAAAAAACCTTACAGCATTTAATTTTTTAAAACATCCCAAACAGGCATTTAAAAATCACCTTCTACATTTCTTTTCAAGTTTTAAAGAGTTTTAAAGTTATTTTTATTAAATAAAACTGCATTTACAAAATTCAGTGTCCAACAGCTGCAAATAGGATTCTATTAGACATACCTTTAAAAAGATCTAAAAGAGGCAAGCACACAAGCACTCATGTGATTAATTAACAAATAGGTATCAAATTTGCTGAAATTATTCAACAGATCCTCCCTCCATCTTTGAGTACTTTGGATCTGTAATCTTACCTATTTCATCATGATTTCAGGATTTATACAACTGTTCAGAAATAGTAAGGGTGGTTGATTGCTGCCAATATTGTACAAGGTGTCCTTTCACTACCATAAGAAGATTCCAAATTATAGGAAAACCATATTGATATTCCCAACCAGCCAAACAGCATTATTCAATTTCACAAAGAAGATCATAACTCCATCAGGCAATTAATTATAGTAATTTATCTTTTCCTGTATTGCTGGATGACTGGACATTCCTATCATATATGTGATAAGACTGCATTTCCATGAGAACATCTCCAACAATTATCATTGTTAGTATTTTACTAATAAGATATGGAATTTATATTAAATTATATAATTTATATTAAGACCCCTTCCACACATGCAGACTAATGCACTTTCAATCCACTTTCAGTCCACTTTGCAGCTGGATTTTATTGAGCAACATAGCAAAATCCACTTGCAACCAATTGTGCATTATTCTGCATGTGTGGAACGGGCCTAACATTCAGGGCAAAAAATGTCCTTTAGCAAAAATGTCTAAAATTTGGAATATGTGTATTCCATATTTTATTACATCTTCCCTTGAAATTGTTACCCAAATAATCTTCATTGTGAAGGAATATAGCATAGATTTTGACAACGTACCTCTTGTGCCATTAACTCTTCCCCCCACCCTCTTCAGTTTTTGGTATTTTTTATTTTCAATTTTTTCCCACAAAATCCCTTATTTCTTCATTGGAGCAATTAAATGTTTATGTAGGGGGTTCAAAGTCCTTTGCATGCATGATCTTATAATCCTTTCAACAGCCCGGTAGGTTAGTTCCACATTAGTATTCGTATATTACAGAAGTAAGATCAGCCGTGAAAGAGTGCCAAATGGGTTTATGGCAGATGTAACATTTGAATTGGGTATCTCCCAAACAACAGCTTCTTTTCTTAGCCATTACCAATGCAATCTTAAGCAGAGTTACACATATTTAAGTATATTGGTATGAATGTTTAGAAAGGTGTGACCCTGTTTAGGACTATACATTAGCTTCTGAAGCAGCAAAAACTGTTTGAAGTTATTCAATAAATGCCTGAACTGCTAATTTCTGTAATGGTACATATACTTCAAAAAAGCAGAAAAGGTGGTTAGAGGATATATTTGGCATTGGTGCTATTGGTCCTTCAACCAATAAATAAAGAACATATGGAATACCGATGCCTTTCCCAGCACAATGGTACTTTCTGCACAGACACTTTAAAACGTTTTGAGGCAGAAAATAAACCATTTCCTCTGAGGAGGTCTGCATTGTTTTTACCCCAAAATGTTTTTATTTCTAGCCTGAAAATGTTTTAAATCCTCTTTTCTAGTGATTCTTTTGCTGAAATATTTTCAAAACATTTTGACTCACTGGCCCTTTCTGCACACGCGCAGAAACGAACCTCGGAGTTCGGCGGCCGTTTGCACAGTAGCGTACAAGCAGCCCCAATTTACTTCCCAGCAGGAGAGGCAGCTCCGCACAGAGCCATCTCTCCTTCGGTCCCCTCCACTCACCTCTTCTGGCAGTGTCACTCTGGAGGGCTGGAGGGACATGCCCACGCTACCCTCCGACCTCCAGGGGTTGGAGGGTAGCTTGGGTGTGTCCCTCCAGCCCTCTAGAGCGATGCTGCCATAAGAGGTGAGTGGAGGGGACGGGGAAAACAGTGTCTTCCCGCTGGTGCTGTTTGCACTGCGCTGGTGGGAAGACGATGCTTTGCAAAAAACCTCGCTCCCTGAGTGAAGTTTGAAAGCAGTGCCGGCCGTGCAAACTCCTCCACAGGGACGCAGTTTTTAGCGTCCCTGGGGCGCTGTTATCCATCTGTGCGGAAACAGCCACTGTGTGATCCCTTTAAGATGTTTCTCAAGTCTTTCTGCAGTCCCTGAACTTCCTCCTCTGCCCCATTTTCTGAACTTGCTCAGCCATCCCGCCAGTTTATTGTCATCAGTTCTGGTGGGTTTTTTTTACATTTGGGGTGTGTGTATGTAATTTACGTAGCATCAGTTACACAAGCTCTGGAGAACTGCAGCACGAAGCACTGCAGTATCGACACTACGAAGAAGTAAAAAAGACCCCTAGAACCATCACAAAATGGCTGCCAGGAATTGTTTCGAGGGTTTGAGTGCAGACAAATTGGGGGGGGGGGGTGTCAAAAACACAAACATTTTTGGGGACTTGTGCAGAACAAGCCATAGTGATGGTCTCTACCACTGTACTAGGAATGTGAACAGAATGCCTAAAGGCTTGCAATCTACAAGAAGAAAGTGTACTTAAGCATAACTCGTTTTAATTGAAGAGACCATTTGTTTTAATCGAAGAACAAGACCAGAGGAATAGATTGTGTTCCCTAATTGTTCTACATAATAAAGGAGCCACTTCCAGGCATGTCACTTACAGAAGGTAAGGAAGAGGCCTGTTAGCCTTCTTCCTTCTCTCATGTTTCAAGGCACATATGTTTCTGAAGAGCACTTATACTTTTGGTTCTACACCTGAATGGCTAATAAGTAGGCCCGTGAATGGGATAGATACATCACTAGCTGCGGAAAATATCAGTGGGCTTTAAGATTATTATTTCTTATGTTATATCTAAGCAAGTGATATCAGAAAGAGTACCAGTTTACCCTAAAATGCACTAATGTTTTGCACAGATATTAATTCTGTCAGAAGGTCCATTTTAAACATGGCATTTGGTAGACAAAAGAATTTATGACAATAACAGCTGTCATCCTGGATTTGTTTTTTCGCTTGAATGTTTCTGTGCTGACTTCCCCCACAGGAGTGGGCTCAAGGCTGTTCAACCATCTGGCTTAGAATTCCAAAGGTAATCCACTGACCCAATGTCCAGTGAGAAGCCCAAATAGTTTATCTTAATTATTTGTGTGCTCCATTTGGTACAGTACGAGTCATTCAACATCAGACTGGTTAAACGTCTGGGCATAGACCTAAAATGAAGACATAGCCAGTATTTCAATGTATATAACCAGATTCGAGCCAGTTTCAGAGCAGATAATGTAATAAGTTACACACTTGGGGACTCCTAGCAGGTTGCGGAGAAAACGTAATTGAATCTGTTGAAGTTGTTTCAGTGTGCAATTTGCCCAGATTGGGGCACCATTTAAAAAATCTATGATGGCATTCTAATTCTAAAGACTCTGATGGCTGCTGGTACATATTGACACACACATCCCTTTAAAAAGTAAAGTGTCTAATTGCCATTGCACTCTGCTTTGCCTTAGTGATTATTTGTTTACATTGTACAGACCAGTTTAGATTATTTTGAAAGTGTATACCCAGATAATTGAAACTTTTAACCTGTTCGATGTATTTTCCTCTGAGGGACCAAAGTTTTTGCTTCCCAGACCTTGCAAAGGCCAATAATTTGTTTTCTCGTAATTGATGACAAGACTATTTTTCTCACAATAGTTGGCGAAGGCACACAGCAGGCAGTCAATTTCCATTGAAAGATCTATTAAGTTTCCTTGCGGGGAAGTTGATTCTTTTCGTGGGTGCGTAGTATTTGGTGAAATCTTAATGGTGGCTCTGGGCTCACTTGGCATTACTTTGAATAGAGATGTAACAACTCGGTTTTTAAAGAGACGGTGGGGGAATATCCCATGAGCATTTAGCACATTTTTCTGTTTCATTAAAAAATTGAAATATGTGCCTTTAAAAAGTTCAGCAAATATCTTGTATACGTATTTGGTCAGTGTAGGATTTCAACTGAGGACACTTTAAACTGAGGTTCCCTTCCAAAGATGGGCTTGAGATTAAAATTTGCATTACGTGGAGTGTCTCAACAGGGGATCTTCCCTTTATATTGAAAAGCATCAAGGACAACCTTAGTAGATAACAAGGACAGGCTCAGATCAGTCTCTTTGGATTTTTCACCACAACATGTGCAGGTTGAAAATCCCCAGATGAAAACACCATTCTATCATTGTGGTTATCACAAGCAGGCTGATTGGAATCTAGAGTTGCTGGATCATTAAGAACATCGCTTGTCTGAATGAGAGGCTTTGCTGTCCGATTGGACTTTGAAGAAATCATTAGAAATTGCGAAAGCGAGTCAGAATGTCAGTTTTACTGCTCGTGGAGTCTATCTTCCCCATTACATTTGCATAGTTTTGGGAGTAAGTAAACATTGGTCAGCCAATTCAAAGAGCATCCTTGATACGAAGTCACCAGGGGAGTTATATTAGTTTCCCCTGATGTGAATACAGGGTTCTCTGAAGGCTCCGAATTTGTGTCACCCTGGGGCTCTTGACTGATAGAGTTAGAGAGATTCACATTCACATTCAGTGAGTTAATCTCAAAATCAGCCTCCTCCCTCTCCTCCAGAGAGACAATGCCTTTCTGAGGGAGCTCAGTGGAAGGGATCCTCTCATCGGATTGAGAAGTTGTTGTTAAAGGGATAAAGGAGGCCATTTTGCATTGCTTTAATTCGGGTTGGTCTGAGGAAATTGGTGACTCTTGGCCTTTTTTCCTTTTCTGATGCTTGAGTTTAATTTTTGTAGGTCATTTATAGATGTTAAATGGGAAGGTAGAATTGGCTGAGTTAGAGCAGAAAAACTGGTGGGAATGCTGCGGACTAATGAGGGGTCCTGGTCAGATGCTGAGGCAATAAAACTGCCCTAAATTGAGAGTCAGCATAATGTTATTGTAAACAGGACACTAATAAGATCTAAAAACTGGGAAGCTGGAGCAAAAACATGATAAACAAGAGAGCTTGGGAAAAAAAGTTTATAGCTCATGGCAGATCCTGAAAGTTCAAGGAAACACAGCCAGCAGCAAGGGCAGGAACCAGAAATCCCCCCAACTCTATTGCTGTTAACACTGTCACGGCATTCCCTGAAGACTATTGATGCTCATGCTATTGCATTTACTGAAGATGTTGAATACTATGAAGCCACTTTGTGAGACTTAAAGCCAATTTCAAAGTCTCTTTTTCATCAGCTACAAACTTTCACTTCTGTTGCAAAATTGCAGAAAATTATTAATTACATGTCCAAAGGATGGCCAAAACATGCATGCATGTCTACCAAGTGAAGTTAGTCCTTGTTTCACAGAGCCAGGACATCTTACTCTGTCACACGGACTCATTTTCCATGGTGAGTATATTGTTATTCCCACTGAGAAAATGTAGTACATATTATAGCAGCTTCACACTGGACATCAAGACTCATTGGCAAGTGAAGGCAGGAAAGAAGCTGAGCTTCCCTTGAATAGGTAAAACTGTCCTGGCTCCTGTTTTCTGTGGATAAGTGATCGCACCCTATATGATGCATCACACTGACTGAAAATAGCTCTTCTGCTTTACAAATCACATAGAACAACCTGTGGCTGTTTAGATTTTAATTTCCCCAGTGACATGCAAGGGGTGATTCAGGACTGGTTTGACTCCTTTGAACACATTTGACTCATTTGACACATTATTGACTTGCATGCACCCAGCAATGGCTTGCTCAAAATATTAGCCCCTCAATGGAAGGGTCTCTTTAAATTTTATGCTATCATATTTTGCATGGAGAACAGATTTTGCATTTGAAATGGATTTCAGCCACCAGTTTTGAAGATATTGTTTAGAGTTTTGATTTTGTTTCCAATGAATTGTTTATGGCTTTCAATTTCTGAATGCACTTGCTTCACAAGGCATAGGGCTAACAAACATTTGTATGTGTCTATTGATCCTTAAACATTTACCTGATCTGAATGAAACAACTGTCACTGGCTAATGTTTTCAATGGGAACTCTTTCCTCCAGCAAGTGAATGAGATGCTATTTCAAAAGCATCATAATTGCGGAGCTTCACTGAACAAAATTCATTGCAGTCATTTATGATTCAGTATTTATCCTGGTTTTTGTCCAAACCTTGCAATCTGTTGAAAGCCACTATCATTCTGACAGTGATGGAGGACCCTATTTGTATAGAGTCAGAATCCAACCAATCGAGGATTTAAACATGAGGTCTGTCATCACCTGGGGCTGCTGAATAGTAACAATAACTCATGTTTCTGGTGCCACATACATTTGCACCAATATATGGAATTTGGTATAGATGGTTGTGCTGGGTTTTCTGGGCAGTGTGGCCATGGTCTGGTAGATCTCGTTCCTGACATTTCACCTGCATCTGTGGCTGGCATCTTCAGAGGTGTATCACAGAGAGAAGCCTCTGATACACCTCTGAAGATGCCAGCCACAGATGCAGGTGAAACGTTAGGAACAAGATCTTCCAGACCATGGCCACTCAGCTTGGAAAACCCACCACAACCAGTTGAATCCGGCCGTGAAAGCCTTCGACAATACATTGGTATACAGTGGATTCTCGGTTTTCATTGGTAATCCATTCGAAAAGAATCGATGAAAACCAAAACCGATGAGAACCGAGGCAAACTTTTCCATAGGAATCAATGTAAATCCAATTAATCTGTTCTAGGCACTCCAAAAAACATACCCAAAACACATTTCTTTGTGAATAAACATAGTGTTTAATGCTGAAAACAGTAACAAACAATAACACTAGTGTAGGGATGAGCCGCTGACCCAGCGGCACCGTAGGCAGAGCGCTGGCATGCCGGCCCAACTACGGCCTTCTGGTCGCACCCGCTCCCCCATCCCCCACCCTCCGGTGAGTCACAGGTCATGAACTACCTGGCTCACAACCATCAGGTGTCCCAGACAAAGGGACAATGGAGCCTTTGCCCCCAGGTGTGGATTAGACCCAGACGCAGACACTTCCTCCCGCACGTAGCAGCCCGATGAGATCATGCATCACATGATGATCTCCCGGTCTCCCGTTCTCCCGCTCTCCCGGATCCACCCCTTCACACGCCCCCACTGTAACCCTAATAAAAGGTGCCAGAAACTAGCATGCGGCAGAGTTGCCAGGATCACGGACCCCGCGCTCCCGCTGCTGGCTCTCTCCACCAGATGGTATCTCCGCGTCTCGTCTCGTTCCTACGACGACCCCGCGGGCACGACTACACACTAGGACCAGCTTCAGAGCCAGTGGACCAATGTCGCACCAGAAAGCTGTCCAAAGAGGTCTGTTTCTGACACCTCTTTAAGATTTGGGGCAAGACATTGTCATTAAGCAAGTTGCAGACACGGCCTGCAACAGCTTTGTCTGGGTGATTTTTCTCCACAAACCCCTGCACCTTACTGCAAATCAATGAAAACAGAGGCAAATTGATGAAAACTGAGACAAATTTTTCACTGAAAAAAACGATGAAAACCTAAACCGATGAAAACCGAAGGCAATGAAAACTGACGTTCCACTGTAGATGGTTTGCAGCTGATGAGAGTCTCTTCTTCAGACCTCCATCATTCACTAGCCAGAGGGTAGCCTGCAGGTGAGCAGTCTTCTTTCTATCACTCTGTTCTTCTTCATCTGTCTCCACCCCCAGTGGCATACAGGGTGTCTGATATGATGTTTGGCCACACCAATAGTAGGGATCTGTTCTTGAAAAATGATCATTTTAACTCTGCATTATAATTTCAGAAACAGCATGATTATCCTTTCCATTTAATACTGAGACTGGTTTCTTGCCATATTGAGAAGTGTCATCTGGGAAAATTTCCATTTTCATTAATGGCTAATCAGATACCTGCCCATTATTTCCTATGGGAGAAAAACAGCAGGCTCTCCAGGGCATCTGATTTTCAGCACATGATACCAAACTCATCCTCCCCCTCTAGTAAAGATCCCTAAAGTTTCAAGTAAATTAGACAAGGGGAATGTTTGATTTTACAGACCCCTGAAGAAGGTTCCCCCCATCTTTCTCTTATTTATTTCCTGTGGGAAGAAGTGGTGGGCTTTTCAGAACAGCTGTATTTTTAACTAAAAATGATAACCTCCCAAAATGGTAGCCTCACAAAAACCCAACAAATGAACCACAGTTAAAATAAGAATAGTATATTAATAATGGCAAAGCATTTCTTCTTCCCTCCATCTCAGAGAACATGTGTGTCCTGTTGCTAATACTCCCTCCAGACTCAGAAAGGAAAAACTAGCAACTAATAATAATAAAAATAATAATGAAATCAGTCTGTAGTCCCAGTCAAGCGGCAGGCAACTGAAAACATGCCTCCTGACCTGAGTCTGGATTTTTCTGATAATTATCAGATGAAAATTGTCAGGAAGTCTTTAGCTGAGTCACATGTTGTTGATCCAATCTGATAATGGGAAAAGCAGGTGTTTTTTGAGGTCAGTTTTATTGGATTATTAGTATCTGACTCACACCCCTGACCAACAGGGTGATGTTGCCATGTGGACTACACTGCTATCACTTAAGTGGTTCCTTTCTTTACTCCCTGCCACACCTGAGTTGAGAATCAGTAGCTCACCCTGTAGTCATGTTGGTCCCACATAACATGAGATACAAAATCATTAAGGTGCAAGAGTGATTGTAGCCAAAGGGGAATTTCTGTGCAGGCTTGGTGAACTTTGCCTCTGGGGGTGGTGGGGGAGGGGGTGGGTTGAGAGAGTTCTGAGAGAACTCAGCAAGCAGGCTTCATATGTAGGAGCAGGGAAACAAAATAAGCCTTTTGGGGCCCCATAAAATGGAATCCCCAGAAGCAAAGTTCACCATGCCTGCATGCTATTACCAGGAGGGCCTTCTGGAGCCACATTGAAAGTCTGGTGCCTCTATCTTCAAAAATATGCAGCCTGCACAGAAATTCCCCTTTGGTTACAATGTTGCCAAGGCACTGCAGAGCAGAGAATCTTGGGCAATTTCTTGGGGTGCCTGTCAGGGGCACATTTTTAAAGCTACAGGCACCGGGATTTCAGGGTATCATCCAGAGACTGTCTTGATGATATCACCTGAGTCTGGTGAAGTTTGGTGAAGTTTGGTTGGGGGGGGTCAAAGTTATGGACCCTTAAAAAGGTAGCCCCCATCTCCTGCTAGCTACCATTGGAAACAATGGGGGATGGTGCACACATTTTGAGGGTCCATAACTTTGGACCCCCCATACCAAACTTCACCAAACATGGGTGACATCATCAGGAGAGTCTCCGGATGATACCCTGAAATTTTGGTGCTGCTAGCTTTACAACTGCATCCCCTGCAAGCCAAAATGCAAAACACCAAAAAAATCACACAGACCAGAATTTTTCAGCTATATCAGACAAGAATATACAGCTATATCCGACTATGTTATTTGTCTTATTCGGGCATACAGATAATTTTATGCCAGAATAAATCCGAATCTGAATTTTACCAAATTTCTAGGGTATTGACCAAGCCTAGTCTGGAGTGCTTTGATTGTGTGTTTTTTAAAGTAAATGCCAACCAAAAGCCCCTTAAGGTTTAAAGGACATTTACCACCAAAAAGATAGCATACGCCAAGGGCCAGCGCACCATGCATAAGCCCTAAGCTTTGAAGGGAGCCAACTAATGTTGACTGTGCCCCAGAAATGCCTGGGCCCGCCCCCCCCCCCCATGCTGCCATCTGAGCAGGATGATCCCTGAATACATTGATTTGGGGCAAACCTGTCAATGCCAGCAAAATAATTTAACCTTTATTAAATTATTACTCAGTCAATTGTTTTTTGCAAGATGAACTTTACTAGATACATCTTTAAAAATCCAAATTTTCTGTTATGGTGGTTTTTGAAACGATTCACAATGGAGATCAGTTTCCTACTATTCCAGTGCTACTGGAATTGCTTCAATATTGTACACTCAGCTACTAATATTACACAGGATGGTATCAGCGTAGCTAATTACAGTAATGCAGATATGCAAAATATCCTCCCACCCCCGCGAAAAAGAATCATTCAACAGCCCAAGCATGTGGGATGTGAAAAGGAGGAGCAAGGGTGGAATGTAGGCAAATATCTGCTGCCTCTAGTTAAAAACTCACCCTAAATCACTATCCAATTGTGTCCTATTGATGTGGCTTGTAGAGGTGCCATAAAGCCATTGGAGTTTCTGCTTCTCCATTAGTTCTCTTTCCCCTTAAATAGCAGTTGTCCATGAGAAGACCAGTTCTTTCTTAAGTATAATTCACAGTTTTGAAAGGGATTGGCAAACTGCAAATGAAAAAATCTTCTCACATAAACAATTGTTAAAAATACAACAGCCCTAATATTGACTGCTTCACCATCATGGTGTAGTAAAGAGTTGGGGACTCTACATAAGGTTTGATTCCCCACTCCTCCACATGAAGCCTGCTGAATGACCTTGGGCCTCTCACAGTTCTTTCAAAATTCTCTCAGCCCATGTAGAGGTAGGCAATGGCAAACTGCCTCCAAATGTTCTCTTCCCTTGAAACCTCTTTGGGGTTTCCATAAGTCAGCTGTGACTTGCCAGCACTTTCCATGGTCACCACAAGAACCGTGTTATTGAAAGTTTCACCATCCCTAGCCTATAAAAAAGGCAGAAGAGCAACCCCACCCCTGACCCAGTATAGCTACAAATAGTCCTGTGTGATTTTGCTGGAATGACACTTGGTGCCTTCTGTTCTGTTGGCACTCAGTGTAATCATCCTGCACAGAGCTAGTCTATGGACAATGTGAAACTCTGAGCATGAAACTGAAGCACTACAAACAGATTTAATACTCATTTTATTACCTCTGAAAATGTAATTATCCAAGTAAGGATTTTCAATGGAGAATTCTCATCAAGTACACCAAACTGAACTTTCCCAGGATCCTTTGGGGGAAGCCAAAACAATCAACTGCCATAAAATGGACAGATACTAGTTTAAATATGCCCTTGGTGTTCTTTGTGTGAATGTTCAGTTTTTCTAGATATCTCTACATTGATCTATCAGGGGGAGGGAAGCAGAACAGAGTGAAGTACAAGACATTTATGCTAAAGCTAGTGGAACTGAATAAGCATACCACCTATAGTAACAATAACTATTGTTACTATATTATTGAAGTACCCCTGTGGAAAAGAAACGATGCCAATACATCCATGAGGTGATCATATGAGTTTAGCCTGGAAAGTTCAGAGTCTGAAGAGTTCAAAACTGAAGAGAAACCAGAGTATGTAGCACTGTGTAAATTCTGAAGAGAAACCAGAGTATGTAGCACTGTGTAAATGTGCTTTATGTCATACACCTGAACCTTGCTTCCTCTCTCTTGCTTTAGTTGAACTGTGGGATTCTGGTAAAGATAATTTGCTGGGGAGATTTTAAAAAAATACAGCTAGGGCCCAAGGCAGGCATGTTTCCATCCAAAAGAAGTAATTAAGAAGCTGGGAATGCAAAGCACTTAGCACAGCTGTCCCTCAAAGCAATCCACAAATGTAACTTGATGACATCTTAAATTATTCAGTGGTGAATAAGTAGCTCATTTCTCCGCGTGCCAGTGATGGCTGGAAGAAAAGCTGGACCATGGACAGCACTAGCCTCAGGACCTTGAAAGAGCTTCTCTTTGCACGGGAACAGTGCTGAAGTCTGGGGAGGTATTTTATTGTAAGTTACTGATATAATTAAACCCATGGCAGTTGCAAGCATGTGCTGTGAAGCTTCTGTCTCTGTTGAAGGTCTACATGACCTCAGGGTGTTGGGAAATGGTGGCAGGCTGGGATACATTATACTTAGGACTGGGAGCAATGGAAGCTTGTGGACTCCAGGACCCTGTTAGGAAGCCTAATTACCCCCATCCAGTGGCAAAGACTCCTGTAATAGAAGTCAGAGGCCAGAAATCTAACACATTCTTCTGTTTATAGTCATGTTCAGGCATGCATAGGTGCATTCTATAGATGTTTGGATATATGCATATACATCTGGGGTGGAGTCAAGGGGTGTGATCCTGATGCCCATACTGGATGTACTGCACATGCCATTTGAATGCCTAACCAGGTAGGACAGATGTTGATATGACCACATACCCAAAGTGTAAGTATAAAATTCTTCTAATGGGAAGAAAATAATGGATATTCCATTTTGCTGTATAGTACTCATTTGTGTGAGAGGGAAGACAGCTGGTATAGCCTGATAATTTCAGATCTCAGATGGTGAGCAGGGCCAGTACTTGAAAAGGAGACCACCAAGGAAAACTCTGCAGAGAAAGGCAATGGCAAACCACCTCTGCTTTTCACATGACTTGAAAGCCTCTTGCTGGGGTCACCATAAGGCAGCTGCAGCTTGACAGCACTTTATACACATATTTTATACAAACACTTGTTTGTAGACATTATTCAGAGTGCCTGAGCAAAGATGGAGGCTCTGGGAAGGCATGTTGACTTATAGCAAAGGCCTGTATAAGGCGGAACTTATTACAAGTCTTGATGGAAGCTCTGTGTCACGTGGCACTTTCTCCCCACATAGTTCTCCCCAGCTTCTGTGCTCAATGGAGACACATTCTTTCTCCATGCTCTTCTGCTTACTGAAGGGATATTAACCAGGTCACAGTCTGTAGCTCTCTCCACGGTGGCTGCTGGGGATAGTCCTTGCTAGCATCCTCTGCATATTTTCCACCATCAGGTGAGAAAAACCCTTTATGTTAAAATTTGCCAAAAGACCTCCCCTCGGTACTAAAAGACATTGCTGTGTTGTATGGTTGAGTGTGGGTGGGATAATTATCTGAAATTTTTTTTAGTGCTTATATTTTATATTGTTTTCACTTTCTGCACATCACTATGAATATACTGTCATAAGGAATTGCTGATGTTATTGTTATGAGTATTGTTAACAACCAAATTGTTTCTGTCAACAAATATCTCCGGTATACCTGATTCTCCTAAACGCTGGTCTTTTCTGCAAGCACAGTTTACCACAGATTTTCCCAATAGTCAAACCTTGTGTCTTGTAAATGTCTTCTGTAAAATAATTCCGCACACCTCTATTCCCCCCATTGTTTTCCCCCTTGTCTCTTCAGTTGCATTTATTCCACATGCTGCTATTAAAAATATATTATTTTTTTATAATGGTGGGATGTCATCCATGACACAGAAGAAAACCCTCTCCCTTTTTTTCTTTTGTGAAGGCACTCTAGCATTACTACACAGTTACATTTTGAAGCAGCAATTTAAAAAAGTCTCAGTTGCCATTTCTACCATTAAGAATTAACCACACACAATGGAAGCCACCACCACCACCACCACCACCCCAGAACATGTCCCATTACCTGAAGGTACAAAAACATGCAGCCCAGCCTCCCCCCCAAACCCCACATTTTTCAGCCAAATTAGAGCTAGAATAAAGCATGATCATTACTGCAGCAGATTCATGTTAAATTCCTCCTCCAAAAGCAACTTCCCTTGTCAATTACATTTGCTTTTAACTGCAGACACAATATATCTATGTCTTAAAGTTACATTGCTAATTCAAGATGAAATTGACAAAAGCTGATTCAATTGACTTGCCTTGGGGCTGTGCCCTAGCGTTACATTGCTACTGTGATATGACAGAGTGAAAAAAAGTTAAAATTCCTTTCAAAAATGGAGGATGAAGGAAAAGAGGCAAGAGCCCATTACACAGAGAACATTTGTCTTGAGTCTCTTCATGGGTCCTTCAGTGCTCAGTGGGCTTGCAGAGGGGTTTCCTCACATTTTTCTGTTTACATGTAAGCAAGCACTCCCTACTGGGCCTGCAGTTTTTCTATATAGAACTTTCCAGACCTTGTAATCTTAAATCCACCAATCAAGTGGTTCTTATTCTTATAGGCACAGATCTCACTACATCCAGTTGTCAAAACTGCTGGCTCCACCTTTAAATGGCACTTTTATCCATAGTACTGTTCCAAAAATAACACACACAGCCTCCCCATGAAAGAGCAAAATAATTCCCTGTATCACATGCTGCCAAAGAAGAGGACATATAGAGCCCTGCTAGAGCTGATATTCTCTCCCCACTTTCCTGCTGCTGCTGCCACCAGAGGACAGAGAGTCTTGTTAATTCCAAGCACTCTCTTTCTTATTTTGTGTGGATAGCAGTGCAAGGGAGAGGGAAGGCTGGCTGTGGGCAGAGGGAAGATCTCTGGGGCAAAGTTGTGCTCACTGGCAAATTTCCCCATTCTGGAGGCAAAGCAAATTAAAAGTTGTGCTAAAAGTGGTCTCACTTGCTGTGGAGAGAATGGAAAGTGAAAGTAGGGCTCCAGGAAATAAGTTCATATAAGAAATCTTGCTGTAAATGACATTTGCCCCCATCCCACATCTAGCATAACCAACCAACAGCTGAAGGGCAGAGGATTATCCATAGGGGCATGGATAAGAGCCAGGCATTTGGTGAGGCAGAGAAATTAAAACCATTTCAACATGATCGCACTCTTGAGAGAAGCTGGCTCAGAAACAGATAAACAACACAGTAGAAGTGCTAGGGAAAACAATTAAGGAAAAATGTGTGGAATTAAAAGAAAAAAGGAGCATTTGGTGGTAAGATACAACTCATGTGGAAAAGGCCATTCTTCATGCTTACAATGTTAAGGATTCATTATACAATCCCTCTCTCATATATATCACCAAGTTGGCAAATACTGCAATTTCGTTTTTTGGCTAACCTTTCTCTTCACATGGACTAAGTGTACGGAGATATGCTCAAAGGGAGACAGAATGGGCATACAGGCACACATGGACCAGACTTGAGGCAGATAAAGAGGTTGTCCATAAGCCAGCATATGCCTGCATGAATTAATATGGGATATGCTGCCCATAGGCATGCAATGAACCTAGCCAAAGGCTGTGCACATCTCTGCCTTTACAGGGCATGCAAGCAAAGTATTTGCCTTAAACTAACTGGTGAGGGCTCCCAGACAGCAAAATAGTGTACATAAAGAAGACTCCTATATAACAGTATCATAAAGTCAGATCATACAAGTGAAATGATTAGCAGAAAGTCCATGTCAGGCACCTGTGGAGTCACTCTTTTTTCTTCTGCTCTCACTAGTCAGACAGTAAAACCAGACAACAGAACAATTGTTGAATTGTGAGGTTTATGTAAGAAATTAAGTTCAGCCTGCTCAATCAGACTTGTGGTCCATCTAATCCAGCATATTGTTTACACAGTGGCCAGCCAGTTGTCCTGGAAGCCCACACAAACAGTGCATAGAGGTTGATGACCCTCCCTTGATGCTGTCTACCAGCAGTGGTATTTCTGGTTTCTGTACAGAGTCACAGGTCCTTTATGCATGCAGTGCTTACCCCAGAGTCATTAGGTTTGCAGTGTGATTTTCCCACTTTTTTTGTTTAAACAAGATTCTCCTGCTGCAAAGCTGAGCTGATCCACCATTTTACCCACCTATTTTCTCTGTGCAACTTCGAGCTGGGGAAGTTGCTCTCTGCAGCCGTTGTGTGTGTGTGTAAGTGTGTGTGTGCGTGCGCACATGCACACACGTGCATGTGCCACCTTAGGTCTAGCATTAGACCATGCAAATTTCAGGTAGGTTTCACCCATTTCTTGCTCCAGCAATAGATTGGCAGTGTTAATTTAAAAAAAACCCTTCTGATTGCTCTGAATTGCTGCTTTGAAGAGTAGGAGAAGGTGCTATTGGATGGGCAGGGGAAGGCAGGGAGGAGTGAGAAAACTTGATGCCAGCCAAATACATGCTGACTCTCTTTGCTTTACCTGGGAAACAAGAGGAAAAGTTGCACTTTCAGAGGTTTTGGAAACTGTGGAGATTCTGATCTGAGGCATAGTGAGTTTGGGAGAAGGGAAAATGTCTGCATTACAGAGAATCCAGCCTGAAGGGAATATATGCTCATTCCGAAGCAGACCACAAGTACATAAATGACCACAGTCTGTATTTTAGCATTTTTGTGCTGTTTATATTCTGCTGACTAAGAAACCATTTACATATCTGACAAACTAGCCCACAAAAGTTAATGGTTCAATATAACAGTATTTAAGGTGACTGTCTTACACATACACCCACTTCTATAGAAATAACCTCATCTTACAGTATAATGAAGAGCTGTTTCTTTGTTTCCCCTTTTCCTGATATTTTAATGTATTTTAACCCTTCCATTGACTTTTTGTGGTCCCACACTGCCTTTGTCCACTATAACTTGATCTTGTATAGTTACTACTCCTACTCCTATGCAGAGTCAGATCAAATATATGTTTGTGGATGTGAGAGCATGCAATACTGTCCTCCTAAAATGTACCACTTCATAGTGTAGGAAGTTGCACATCTGAATAATTTCCCTAATTTAAAAAAAAAACCTTTTCTAGTTCTCACAAACGGCAGGCAGATAAGGTGGTAAATGAGTCTCTGGACCATATCACTTCAGACCTCTGCGGGGACAGAATGATTCAATATACAAAAATGATTTGCATGATTCCATATATGAAAATGTAGTTTAGAAAACACAACCTGTGTTGTTTGCAGAAAACCAAAGATCTGGGAGAATTACTGTACCTACAATTTGCATGGATTTTTTAAATTTAATCCTCTCTCACACACACATATACACACACATAGAAGGAGAGAAGGAGGGGCATCTGAGGTGGAACACACCAGAAACAGTTTCACAACCTGATTTGCTGTTCAGGTGATTTATGCCCACATAGAAAATCACTAGAATCCTTCATACAGTATCATTTTCTATGTCCAAAAGGTTGAGAAATGTCACCAGCATTGGGAAACAGATGCTTTCATTTCCACCATGCAAATACACTTTGAATTGGCACAGCCCACAAACTCCTTAAGTCAATGGGCCTTACATCTGTCTAATTTCCTAGTAGCTGTTCTTAGAAGTACAAGCATAGCCTCTTCCACCGGAGAAAGGGAACTCATCAAAAACTCCTCTGCTCCAGGGATCCTAATGCTAGCCAGCCAAAGTGCATCCTCTCTTCTCTGTTGCCATGGAAACAGGCAAAGGGCTTTAATGCATCATACAAGGGGAATGTGTCGGTCATACAGTGGAGTGGGCAACTATTCTATAGTGATAATAAACGTAGGGAATTGGGAATTTGACTGAAATAGGGGAGGGAAAAAGGAGCATCAAGAGGAGACGTAATGGGGAATAGAAGAACAAAAAAACTCAAATGAATTGCTCCTCCTTGCTTCAGGTTCAGGTGAGCTGGAGAAATACTGCAAAATAAACTGAAATGATGAATACGCTGAAGAATGAGGCTGCTATGACTGTGAAGTCAGCTGCATCAGCTATCCCTAGGGAATGCCGGGTCTCAAACATTATCTTTCTAAGCCAATGATTTCAAGGTGATTAGATCTTTCAGGCTTACAAAGCAGGAGAGATTTTAGCTCATGTTAAGAATCACAGGCTAAAATACCAATTGAAAAGCATAAATGTAAAAACATGCCGAGCACAGATAACACTCTAATGTTTGCAAGTAGCCTTTGCACTACTTTAAAATATATCATCTTTTATAACTGAGAGGAAAATTAGACATGTAGATTTCCTAACAGATTCTAATGAAAAGGTAAGAAGGGTGATTTTTAGAGCTGGAAGCAAACTTTATTCTTTCAAACTGGAAATGTTGATGCCAGACCTATTTGCTTAATGCAGGTTCTACCTCATGAGGATGAGTCTCTGGGAGCCTTTATGAAATTTGCTTATTTAAGGCACTTTTTACCCATCCTTCTCCACAAGGGATTCATGGTTACACCGTAAGTTACAGTGACAAAAATACATGTCCAAAATAATTAATGTGGTAATTAATCCAGGTGAGCAGAAGCAACAAAAATGCACCCAAATTAGGGTCACACTAAAAATTACTATTTTTAAAGAGTTGGGTCCAGGAAACTCCAATGCTTAAAAACAAACAAAAAACAAACAAAACAAGGAGAACCCAAATGGCTTAGAATGGTACCACAGGGTGGATGGGTTCCTGCCTCCCTGCCAAGACATTTTCCCACATGTAAATAGTACGGGGGGGGGGGGTTCCCCAATTTTTATGATCCACATGGAGCATCTATGTAAGCAGAGCTGCAAAACTGGGGAAATACACCCCTCAATGTGGTTTTTACATGGGAAAACAGCTGGGGGAACAGTGGCCTTTTCTCCCCCAGTGGTACAATTCTGAGTCCATTTGGGCTTTCCTTTATATCTTAGAAACTGTTCCCTGCAACTGCTGTGTGGCTGTAGGGAAAAACAGTAATATTTAGTTCAGCCCTTACACACTGCAAGGAGCGGCTAATCGGGGAAGGCATTTCTAAAGAATTCCACCTTGTTATGGCTCCAAAGCATTGACAATGGGGAGATCTTCCTGGCATATTATTCAGGAAGGCTGCTCTGCTGTACAGGAGCCAGTGCAGAAAAAGCTCTGGTCCAAGTAAATGATGATCACATTTGCCTACATTCTTTCTTTATTCTTTATTAACCTACATGTTAGTAGACCTTAAAGAAGGTATGATCTAGGGAGTGGAGCTGCTGCACAGTCCTGCAGATATATCACTTGACATCCAATAATGTTGTCCTCTGTTTTTGACATTTATCTGAAGGCTTATTATTAAAATAGCCACATGGGTAGGGAAAGGCTCAGGGTTAGTTGGCTTGTTTGCCGCAGTTTCTCAAGCAGCCCCTCTTAAGAAGTGTGCACCGACTGCTAGAAATTAGATGTGTGCCTCGGAGCTTCTCATGTTTCCCTCCTCACTCCCCTCCCCCCCCTTTCCTTTGCTTGCTGTCCTTTCCCTAATTGTGCTGTGGTTTGAGATGTAATTTACATCTCAACATCCTCCTGGCTTTGACAAGCAGAATTCCTCACACTGATTTAATCACCTCATTATGTCAAACAAGTTGCTGTTATTTCTCATGGCACTAATAGATGCCAATTTACATGTCATGGTAGCACCAGGGTCCCTGCTTAGCCCTGATGCCCTATTTATCAGAGTAGCCCATGCAGGGTCCTTTTAGCCTTGTTGCAGGGAGTAATCAGTGACCAAGGACATATGATGCTGTGAACCAAACCTGCTGCTTGCCACACTGTTCCTTTGAAATGGCTCCTAGTCCCAGTTAGTTAAATAGTGGATGGAAATTGCTGTAAGTTGGGGTTTTTTGAATGCTGGAGTATATTGCAGATAAGTTGCAAATTATAACCATAAAATTGGAAGTGTAACCTTTTCACTCTGCCGTGGCAAAGGTTCAGGAACAACACATTTTTCATTTGGGTTTATCTGAACCTCATAAATTCACACTGGAAAAACTTCACTAGGATCAAATTGTTCAACTGAACTTTCAAAGTCAGGTCCAAATTGCATTTGAATGCTCTTTGCCAGTAGAATCTGAAGAGTACTGCAACTCCATGCATAGGTTCACTGTAGGTCATGCCACTGCAGGCATACTGATACTTGTATTTATGCATTGCAGACTGCCTTGACAAAGGATTTCCGAAATAAAACCTAACCTAGAGGTTTTATAGCCAAACAAAACTTTGTACTTACCTGTTGAATTATTTTTTAAAAAATTGGAAGTGTTATCAATTAATGAAAGATAGAATTATATGTTATATAGCAATTATTTAAATATACTCATTTAGTGAGTTGGAGTACACATTGGTGTAATTACTTTTGACTATACCTGTTGTACACCTGCCTTGATTAATATGGTGGACTGCATGCATAGAAGCACCTGTCTAATGCATTCTTACTCTGCCCTTCTTCCAAGTGTTTTGGTGGACCTTTAATATTTATTTCATGCTCTCCAGTCTGAGGTTTATTTGATTGAAAGCTTTGCTGGTTTGTTATGATGCCAGTTCTGATGTTTTTAAGCTTTCAACAATTTATTTGTAAGCGGTTTATTAATCACTTCAACATTTAATGAAAAGTAGGATTACATGTTTGTCTTTTTTCTTCTATATTTTTTATTGTTTTAACAAAATTATACCTGGGGAAAAAATTAATGCTTTAAAATTCAAAGATAAATCAGTCATAATTTCAAAAAGCACAAAAAATAGAGGACAAAAAAGAGTTATCTTATCAGATAACAAATTAAATGTCAAGTGTAGATGTTTTTATTTTGCTAAGTACAATATTCCATTTTTTTTGGTTGGTTTACATTTTGTAAACCATGATTGCCAAACATTGTAATTCAAAACATTGTAATTCAGCACAACATATCTGGGAGGCTGTCTGTCAACTCCATTGGTTTACATTTTGTAAACCATGATTGCCAAACATTGTAATTCAAAACATTGTAATTCAAAACATTGCAATTCAGCACAACATATCTGGGAGGGTGTCTGTCAACTCCACTGCATCCCATCATATTTTCTTACATCACCAGGCAGGCTCCCCTCACAAAAGTACCGAAAAAACCGCAAACTAACACAGTGAGACATGCTACTTCAGATGCCTCCTATCCCAGCCTCCTCTGTGACCAACTTGTGGCATACTATGCTATTATAAATAGAAGAGAGCAGGGATGGTAAATCTTCAGCTAATCTCTAGCCCTTTGGGAGTGCCTTCCTGGCTTCTCATATTAAAAAGGCTTATGGTGTTTGTGTACATAAATTCAGTCACTTGAATTTCATACAGAAGGACAAAGAAGGATTGAAAGTGGTTAATTCTGGAGCCATGCAAGGAACAAGGCTAAAAGGCAGGAGGGGTGGGCAACTGGCAGGCATCTGTACACTCTTTTGTTTTACTTTCTTAGAGTATCTTTGCAAATGACCCCAGTGAAAACTCAGACTTCTTCCCGCCTTGGAGAAATATTGATTGAGTAGTTTGTACCTGTAAATGCTGCTTTGTCTTCACTTGCGTTGCATAAGAAATATTTTGTCAAGCCTAGCTAAGAGGATGTGGCTCTGATGATACAACAATATTATGCAGTGACATGTCTAATGTTTTCCTTGACTTGCCAATGTGCCTGTTAGCATGATTTTGCTATCAACAACAGAAAGAAGAATGGGGATAGGAACATAAAATGAGAAAACTGTGGATTTGCCATCTGTCAGCCCACCAAAATTCAATTCTCTCCATTCTTTGAACCAACTGCAGCAGCTGCTGAAAGCCACCTTAATTTTCTCTTCTCATGTCAGACTTTGCTATTGCTTTGTGCTTCTTCTTAGCATTATCTCTGTGATTATTTTCCCCTCTAATAGATCTTGTCAGTCTCACAACCATGAGAAAACATTACACAATGTTAGCTGTCTGCCTTCAAAAACTGCTGTTGATGAGAGTTGTAGATGGCTCAGAGGCACTGCATCTAGTTTGCGTGCAGAAGGTCTCAGGTTCAATCCTCAACTTCTCCAGTTAAAAGGACCAGGCAGCAGGTGATAAGAAAGACCTCTGCCTGCAGCCCTGGATAGCTGATGCCAGTCACAGTAGACATTCTGACCTTGGTAGACGAAAGGTCTTACTCAGTAAAAGCCAGCCAGAGATTCCACCTAAACATCAGGAAAAACTTCCTGACAGTGGGGGCGGTTCGACAGTGGAATGCACTACTTTGGAATGTGGTGGAGTCTCCTTCTTTGGAGGTTTTTAAACAGAGGCTGGATGACCATCTGTCAGGAGTGCTTTGATTGTGTGTTTCTGAATTGCAGGGGGTTGGACTTGATGGCCCTTGGAGTCTCTTCCAACTCTACTGCCCTTTCCGCACGGGCCTCTCGAGCGGGGGTGCACAGACATACTTGCAGCCAGTGCACCCCCCCCCAGGGTTGTTTGCATGTTGTCCTGTGAACAGCCCCGGTGCCTCAGTGGCCCACGGGCCACCTTTGCACGGAACCTGCCACTTCCCCCCCCCCCTTACCTCTACTTGGCTGCCACCATTCAGCAGAGGCCAGGGGACATGCCCCCATGACTATGGCAATGCCTCTGGGGATGGAGGCCAGGAGGCGTGTCCCCTGGCCTCTGTAGAGGACGGCAGCCAAGAGGAGGTAAGAGGAGGAAAAAAGGGGTGCGGGGAAAACACCACCTTTTACCCGGTGCTGTTCACTCGGCACCAAATGGAAGGTGGCGTTTTCCAAAATACTTGCTCAAAGAGCAAGTCAAGAAAACGCTGGTGTGGGGAATATTTGCCGCTGCAGCTGCATTCCAGCAGCAGCAGCGGTGTGAACACCTTCCCCACACCGGCTTTTTTACTGGCCCCCCACCATTCTAAATGACCTGTGCGGAAGGGGACTGTGATTCTATGTTCATACACATCCATTCACCTGGGTATTTACTTATTCCAATGTGGTCTCACCCACCAAGTGCTGTTGTTGGAAAACAGGTCTCCATACATATTTTGACCAGCAATGCAAAGCTATGAGGAACATAGCAGAAACCTATTCTGTTCTGCTTAAGTGTTACAGATCTAAGTCTAATTGGGCAATGAGTGGGACATCTCCTGGGAGCCTTCAGTATGCCACCTTGTTTCCAAGTAGAAAGAGGTCAGGCTATGTAGGTAAAAAGTAACAAAGACTGCTGTGGCCTAGGCAAGCTTAGACCAAACAGGATGCTCTCATCTATTCTTGCAGAGAAACAGCTTAATCTTCCTCCAACAGATGAACCACCAAGCAGAGCCTATTTCCAACCTTTTCTCAGGCAGAGTATAAAACATTCTGGCAGTGCAACCTTAGGAACACTTTTCTGGGAGAAAATTCAATGGAATACATCTGAGTGGGATTCTGAGTAGACCTTTTTAGGATTGCTAGTTTGTTTATGAGCTTTCGCAAGACGAGGTTCCCTTGCTTCATGGTGGGGTAGTTTCCATGTATTAAAAACAGAAGTGGAGTGGGACCATTTTAGGCAGACCAGAAAAGCTATGGGATGGAATCCCACCTTACTTTGAGCATTGAACAGAGGCATACCATATGCTTGTAATTTCCTGCATTCGCCTTGATTGTCCAAAGGTTTGAGAAAAAAGTAAGAAGTACTATCCAGGCCTTCAGTCTTTGTGTTCTCAACTACACTAAGGGAGTCTGCTACAAGTCTACTCTTGTTTCAAATGGCCTAAGAACTCTGCACAGTCAGTTTCCTTATTACAGGACATGCAGCTGAACAGGGGAACTGTGATTCCCTCGTTGGCTTTAAAGGATAAAATCTCATTTGTCATATCATTAAAGCTAGACCTGGGAGACAGAAATAGGTGTGGGTAGTGTCAGTTTTGGGGTGAGGGAGGGTTAGTTGCTTGAGGAAAAGAATGGTTTTTCCCCACCTTCATCAACAGCTCTGTTGTCATAGGTCAACCCCTGGGGAGCAAGGAGTTCTCAAGGGAAGAGCTAGGGCAAGAGAGTTCAGTCCAGCCAGAGGCCTACAGGATGAGCTCAGGGCAGCCAGAGCCCCTGCAAGGAGGTCTTGAACAGCAGGCTAGCCAGGGCTCAAAGTCCAAAATGCCTGAAGAAGCAGCCCATTTTCCTGACCTCACACCAGCTGATGTTCCTCAGGCAATTAGCTCACTTGAGCCAGCTGTCCTACGATGACAGCAATGCAGATGGGAACTGAAGGCAAAAAGGTAAAGCACTCGGTTGCTGGCTCAACAGAAGGGAGTGAGTCCTCACAGGACTAGAGTTAATCTCCTGGGGGGATCCAAAGCAGGGCTGGTTGCAAGGCTCACAGGCGTGGACACATCTGAGCTATTTGATTACTGCTTGCTGACACTCCCCTCCTCCCACTGTTTCTGACCTTTAGATCTGACTTACTGGATCTTGACCTTGGATAACAAGCCATTGGCTTCTTATGTGACACCCATGGATTTAATACGGCCACCCTCAAAATGGCTCTCTGACTTCCTGGAATTGTCACACCTAATAGTTGTGTCTGTGCATAGATGGGGGATTGTTGAGCAAGCCTGACAGATTAAAAACGTGAGTGTTTTTTTAAAAAAAACCAGTGTAAGTGCATGGCGTTACAATTGACATTTTTAAAAGATCTAATAGGAAGGGGAGAAAGTGGCAACAAGAGAGGACATAGTCCGATGAGAAATATTTCATATCATAGTAGTTCTTGTTAATGATTGATAATTGACTATACTCTGTTCCACATAAAGATGGTAGTAGATTGTTTATTTCTCCACCACAGAACAAAGCATGCCAGACCTTCTTTGTTGTAGAATGCTTCGCCTGGATTCTAGTGCCTACCTAGCCCTGCTCCCTGCATCCATTTGAAAGTTTAAAACTAAAAATACATGTTGGCATAAATGCTCTTGTATCAAAGTACCATGTTCAATAATGCACAAAATAATGGTTTTGAGAAAGGCAGTGAGCAAAAATGAATAATTCTCATCCAAGCGAGGCCTATTTCATAAGTGACAACACATTCAAAAATGGATGTCAAAATGGTACTTTTTATTTAATCTAACATTGCCAGTAATTTTGAAAGCTGAGTAATGCTTATCATTAAGAAAGAAGATGGACTAATATCAAGGTTCCAGTAATAGAAAATGCTTTTAATGTCATTATGCTTCTTATGAATACTTAGACATTGTTAAGAGCCAACATGCTATAGGAAAGAGGATGTATCGATAGAGAGATATCTAGGTTTTAATTCCTGCTGAGCTGAGGAGCTTACTGGATTACTTTGGGTTAGTTGCACATTGCTGGTGACCCACACCTGATAGAGTTGGTGTGAGAATGAAATGGGATGATATTCACAAGTGTGGTGCTGGCTGTGCTTAGCAGAGAGAGGAATATTTGAACTATTTGGAAGAAAAAGCACCATCCAAGGTGTAGAGAGTTTATCATTTGCATCAGAGTCCCCAATAATTCTCAAGTGTTCGGGACTATATTCTAATGCAGAATAATTCAGATTTCTCAACCGCTGCACTTCAACTGACCAAACTATCATTTTGTGTGGAACAGATATTTTAAGGTTTTTGGCAAGTAATTTATGCAGTTATGTATTTAAGGAAAATGAATGGACTGCAAGTGAAACTGATTCAAATATGAAATGAAATTATTCCACTTCAACCACTGAAAGTTTTCCAGGGCAAATCTCTGGGGAAGCACAAGGGGAATTCTGATGCTGCTGAATTGTTCCTCAAAGATGCTGCACTGTTCTGCTGAACTATTCCCTGTTCCATCCTTCTCAGATGACGATGACTGTTTTTTTAAGGGGAAGGAGCACAGTGGAGCACTATTAGCACCAGAGAGATATTCATGTCCTTCCCACTGCTGCCCAAATTCAATGGCTGAAGATTCAGTGGCTGGAATTAGTGCTGGTACAGTTCTTTCCAACTCACACTCATGTGCTTTTAATCCTCCTGTGTTTTGAAACCATTTAGAAGCTAGTGTGTATCGCTCAACATATTCTGCTAGCTCCAGCAACAGGCAAGGCAGGGGGCGGAGGGGGAAGCATAGTTTTTGAAAAACATAATTGCTATTTGCTTTATAATTTCTCAGTGGACAATTTAAGTTACACAAAGAGCTCCTTCAGCAGTGCCAAGCAGATTATGGAGAATAGTTCACCAGCTCAAATTCACTAAGATTTCACATGATTGAGTCTTTTGCATTTCAAAATGTAATAATTACCACAAATTGATATCTACACATCTTTATAAAAATCCCAAGTTTCAAAATGTAAAAATAAGGAGTCTTGAAGGGAAAAGAGGATTCAATTTAGAATAGAACCCATTATCTTCAGTCATCTTCTTGCAAACATGGCACTCGGGGTACCAACAAATTCTATCCAAGCTGAATTTGACAGTAGAATTTCAGTTGTGGAGAAGCAGGCTGATGCCCAGAATACCAGTGGTTATCTCACTAGTGTGGAAGCTGTTTCAGTCCTACTCCTTCCTTTGTTGCTGGGATAACTTTTGAAAACTAAGGAAACTGTTGTGGAGAAAAATACAAGCTTTATTTACCAAGTCCAGAATTTCTCACATTTTCTTAGCTGCCTGGGAAAGAGAAACATTTCAGTGGCTCCAAAGTCACTGGAGTAATCTGACTATTGGGTCAGCCTTACAGTAGATTCCAAAGTAGTTCCTAAGGGCTTCTCCTTGATACTACTGTCAATCATGCATAGTAACGGACATAACTGTATGACTTTGGCATATATACTGCCTACCTACCTGGTAAACTGTTGAAGATACAAGAGGCGAACAGAACTCACTCTTGCTTAGTTTCCAAATGTTGTGGTCCTCAGCCCATACACTGGGACCCCTACAAGGGACCACAGAGTCCCTAAAGAACTATAGCTTTTGCTTCCAATTTGAAAGTTCTGTTGCTAGTGTTCACATGCAGAGAGTGAAGGGGCCTTGCTTCCTCTTGTTTGCATGCATTCTGAGAGAGATAGTGGGATGGAGAGTTGATGTGACTCAGCAGTAGACAGTACTCTTCTGGGGTTCGGACACTTAGCAGACTCCTTGCTATGGTGCATCTCCTGAGTGGTTGGCTTACATTTCCTGTCTCTTGTCTTCTAGTTCTGCCACTCACAGGCCTGACCTTGATACTAGTCAGATCATAACTTGGGTTTTCCTCTTACTGTTATGTGGTATCACATTATTCCTGTCACATGCTTGCTATGGTGTTAACGGTCAGAAAATGCTGAAGACCACTGCCCCAGTGGAACTGGGCAGCTAGATTTCAGAACTGATTAGGTAGGGGTTCCTTTTCAGCAGACCACTGGAAACCACATTCACCAAACTTTTCTTCAGGTAAAACTAAAGGAATCCATCTAGAACTGACACGAATCTCCTCAACCCTCATCCAAATTATGAACAATGTTCTGTATTTTTGATAGTAAATATTCTTTTACTGTGGAAGTGAACACTTAATGTTCAACACCTAAAGATTTTGCAATAAGGAACATCTGGCAGACTATATGAAAAGGAAAGTGGCAGTATTTGATATGTAGCAGACAGCATTTGGCAATATCTGATAAGCGACCTCTAGCAACACTCGGTATTTAATAGTACATACTATAGCCATCAGTGCTCAGTAGTATCAACCATGCAGAAATTATTATTATTTCACTCTATTTGATATCTGACTTGCAATAGAATTTAATGAATTGTACATAAACATCAGTTCATCCATTTAGCCATTCCAAAGAATCTTGGTTAATGGGGGCTTATGCAGCTATCTTCCACTCAGAAAGACCATTAGTCTAAATAAGTACTGTCTACTCTGCCTGGTAGTGACTGTTCAGTTCAGGTAGGGGTCTTCTTCGTAATTTACTATCTAATCCTTTTAACTGCATGCAATTGTTTTTAATCATTTTTAATACTGCAAGAACAATAAAATATGCTCATTCCATTTACTACTCTTGGTGTTTGTCTTTTCTGCTCATTTCCCAGAGGAACACATGAAACTGCCTTATATTTTTTATTTATTTGTTTAATCCATGTATACCCTGCCTTTCTCCCCAATGGAGGCGAAATGGCCTACATCATTTTCCTCTCTTCCATTTTATCCTCACAACAACCTTGTGAGGAAGATTAGGTTGAGAGAGCTTCTGAGGGGAGGAGATGTCTGCGGTGGGGGGGGGGATATGATTTAAGTCTATAAAATTATGCATGGAGCAGAAAATGTTGACAGAGAAATTTTTCTCTCTTTCTCACAATACGAAAACCAGGGGGCATACATTGAAAATGCTAGGGATACGCATTAGGACTAATAAAAGGAAACATTTTTTCATGCAACGTGTGATTGGTGTTTGGAATATGCTGCCACAGGAGGTGGTGATGGCCACTAACCTGGATTGCTTTAAAAGGGGTTTTATGGAGGAGAAGTCGATCCATGGCCACCAATTTATGGAGGAGAAGTCGATCTATGGCTACCAATCTTGATCCTCCTTGATCTCAGATTGCAAATGCCTTAGCAGACCAGGTGCTCGGGAGCAGCAGCAGCAGTAGAAGGCCCTTGCTTTCACATCCTGCATGTGAGCTCCCAAAGGCACCTGGTGGGCCACTGCGAGTAGCAAAGTGCTGGACTAGATGGACTCTGGTCTGATCCAGCAGGCTTGTTCTTATGTTCCCAAGGCTGTATGAATTACAGGGGCTATGTGTCCTTTGGCATTTCTTCCTCCACAATCCACGCCCAAGCTCTTGCCTCCCCTTCCGGCCGGCCTGCCCTGGAGCAAAGGGCAGCAGTGTGGCTAGGGACCAGGGAATGCACAGCAGGAGACAGGCCAAGAGATGGGAGACCTACTCCACTAACCAGCCTCACTGGCCATGAACTGCACGCTACGCAGGCCACAGTTTGGCTACTGCTGCCATAGAGTCTACCTTCTAAAGCACCCATTTGCTCCAGATGAACTGATATGTGTCACTTGGAGATCAGTTGTAGTAGCAGGAGACCATCACCTGGAGGTTGGAAATCCTATTAATGGCACTTTACACACATTATTCCTTTTGTTTATAGATAAATAATCTTCATCATGGGTTGCAGCATTCTTACTTGATATAGCTGATAAAAGTGTCCTTGGTTGCTAGTATAATGTGGATGTTCAATGCAGTAATGGATCCATTAGCATCTCAAGGCTGTGCACCCAAATGACAAGGAGATTGACTTATAGACAGAACAGAGCAAAGGTAGCCACCTGCCCAGTAACCAATTGCAACATTGTCCCTCGTTTTCATTACAAAATTGGTTAGTGCCTGAAGTGACCAATATATAACATGCAATCCATAGTTTTGGTAGACATTCTCTCAATTAAGGCACCTGTATATGCCAGTCAGAATTCTATGAAGGCCAGAGGAGCCTCCAGATTCTGTAGAGTCTACCACACAACTGAAAACCCTCATTCAAGTTGGAATTTAAGGAGCCATTAAGAATGTCCTTAAAAGTACCCTCTCCCTCCCATGATTCAGTATAGAGTCCAAACTGTAGAATGCTGAGAGCTGGTTTTGCTAGTCCCTCATTATGACAAATACCTTTTAAAAGATTTTTTTCATTCACATAGGCTAGTCAGCTGTTTACCTTCAGGCATTCTGGAAGCTTAAACCTGGTAGGTTCAGCATTTTGTCTACAGTTAGCTGCAGGCTAAAATTAAGAACATAAGAAAGAGCCTGCTGGATCAGACCAGAGTCCATCTAGTCCAGCACTCTGCTACTCACAGTGGCCCACCAGGTGCCTTTGGGAGATCACGTGCAGGATGTGAAAGCAATGGCCTTCCGCTGCTGCTGCTCCCGAGCACATGGTCTACTAAGGCATTTGCAATCTGAGATCAAGGAGGATCAAGATTGGTAGCCATAGAATAGATTGACTTCTCCTCCATAAATCTGTCCAAGCCCCTTTTAAAGCTATCCAGGTTAGTGGCCATCACCACCTCCTGTGGCAGCATATTCCAAACACCAATCACACATTGTGTGAAGAAATGTTTCCTTTTATTAATCCTAATTCTTCCCCCCAGAATTTTCATTGTATGCCCCCTGATTTTAGGATTGTGAGAAAGAGAGAAAATTTTCTCTGTCAACATTTTCTACCTCATGCATAATTTTATAGACTTCAATCAAATCCCCCTTAGACGTCTCCTCTCCAAATGCTGAAGCCTCTCCTCAAAAGGAAGGTGCTCCAATCCCTCAATCATCCTCGTTGCACTTCTCTGCACTTTTTCTATCTCTTCGATATCCTTTTTGAGATGTGGCAACCAGAACTGAACACAGTACTCCAAGTGTAGTTGCACCATGGCTTTATATAAGGGCATGACAATCTTTGCAGTTTTATTATCAATTCAAGAAAGGACGGTACTTTTAACATTGGATTGCTGAGTGAAACTTTTCCTTCTGAATTAAAATTTGAGATTTCCAGAAAAGAAGGTTTTACTGTTTCAGTAAGGGAGTTATCTGCCTGTATTTCTCAGTGAGCCATTGGTTTGGGCCTGTACCCTGACTGGAAGGAGACAAACTCAGAGCAGTGACTCATGCAGACATACAGTGTCAGCCTTTTTAAGGACAAGTAATTTTGCAATAGCTCTACCCTAAGAATGATAATTCAGTCACACTACCCTCCATGGATCTGATGAAGTGAGCTCTAACTCACGAAAACTTATGCTGGAATAAATTTTAGCTGTAAAGTGCCACTGGACTCCTGTTTTACTTTGCTGCTAATAGACTCACACAACTACTTAAGTAGCTACTGAGAAGAAACAGAAATGAGCTGCCCTCAGGAGAGGCAAGGGTAGAGTAGTGAATCATGCAAAAATGCATGAGGCAACCTCTTATGTAAGTGGGTAATTGAGGCTCACAGAGAGATTTAATTTATTTATTGCAGTATATGAGCAGGGCTCTCATGGCCCACTAGTGGGTGTTTGGCACATGATTAGGGGATTACTGGCCTATAGATTTCTGTACCACCAGAATGTGTAAAACCTCATGCAGGAAAGAAGTGGATCACTGGGGAGATTTAAATGCACCTGTTTTTTGTTTCTCCTGTTTCTTTATCATTGTTCATAGGAACTCAGTCAGGCTAAGAAGTGTTGGCTGCTAGCTTGGTAACGCTTGGTTTCACCTGTGGTGACAGCTGATTGTGCTGTATTGCAAACCTGGACAGAGATTGCTTTTCTTTAATAAAAGGGGACATAGAGTCCAGCCAGCGAAAAAAGGGTACAAACAATGAGGAAGAAAGAGAAGGAGACTGCACAGAACAAACACTATTAATCCAACACTTTAAACTAGTTTGTTCTACTCTCCAGTCACCCAGATGATGACAAGCCTTAAAAGGCTGTCTCCCTGGCAGAGAAGCAGACAGCCTTGGAATGACTACAGAGTAATTGGTTGGTACTTAAAGTTCAGGTCTTAAAGATCTTGAAGTAATAACTCATTGGGAAGATATTGAGCACTCATCACAAAGGAGAATTATGGTCTCTATGGTGCACCATTTATCTGACAGCAAATCAGCACTAGGTTCATTACTCTCCATAGCACAGCCAAGACAGAGAAGTTCAGAATTAGTTATACACTGAAAGACAGGGGGAAGGAAGTCGAACACACATTTTAGCAGCCGCAGTCAAAGGTTCAATGCCAAGCATCGGTTTGTGTGCTTCAAACACATAACCTACACATAACCTACACACTCCATCCCACTCACATACCTACATCTTGTAAGACTGACAAAATTATATTTTTGAACAAAATTAATCCTCTAAATTTTAGTCAGTTGTTCAATTTAGGTATGGACGCAATGGGGGTGGGTTGGAGCACCAGTGGTGCACTAAGAGTCAATTGTCCCAAGTGTAGGCTGGGTAGAAGAAAAAAGAGTTTGGCTTTATACCCCCCTTTTCTCAGCCATAAGTAGCCTTAAAGCAGCTTACAAATTTCTTCCCTTTCTCTCCCCACAACAGACACCTTATGAGGTAGGTGTCTCAAAGAGACTTACAACTCCTTCCCTTGCTTTCCCTGTAACTGACACCTTAAGAACATAAGAACTAGCCTGCTGGATCAGACCAGAGTCCATCTAGTCCAGCTCTCTGCTACTCGCAGTGGCCCACCAGGTGCCTTTGGGAGCTCACGTGCAGGATGTGAAAGCAATGGCCTTCTGCTGCTGCTGCTCCCGAGCACCTGGTCTGCTAAGGCATTTGCAATCTGAGATCAAGGAGGATCAAGATTGGTAGCCATAGATCGACTTCTCCTCCATAAATCTGTCCAAGCCCTTTTTAAAGCTATCCAGGTTAGTGGCCATCACCACCATAAGGTTAGTGGTGATGGCCACTAACCTTATGAGGTAAGTGGGACTGAGAGAGCTCAGAGACAACTGTGACTAACCCAGAGTCACCCAGTAGGCTTCATATGTAGGAGTGGGGAAACTAATCTGGTTCACCAGGTAAGATCCACCTGCTCATGTGGAGGATTAGGAATCAAACCTGGTTCTATAGATTAGAATCCACCACTCTTGACCACTACACAACTCTGGCTTTCTATGGGCGCAGTATAGACATCAAAGGTTTGCTAAAATACTGCTATGTAGCATTCATCTTAGATTAAATCAGTTAAATTGATTACTCAAGCTTAGTTGATCAGAGGAGGCCAATCTTTGTTAGTGGGGCTGAAAGTTAAGGATGTACTTGTTTGCTCATATAGCTGGTTTTGGTTCTGGTACATGACTGAAAAGAGCAATGATTATGTAAATATTAAGGATGGTTTTTCCTCCTGCCTTTCCTTTTGTTAATGTGCACATAACATGTGATCTATTTTCTAGTATCCATTCTTGGTAACTCATTTTTTTCTCCTTATTTTTTGCCTTTTGAGATACTGTCTTAAGTGCAAATAGTTAATGTTATGGTTTGTCAGGCATCTCATCAATGCCTTTTTTGAATACACTCTAAGACAGTGGTCTTCAACCCATGGGTTGGGGTCTTTGGGTAGGTCATGACTACTGAGTCTGCCCTTTTCCAAACTGGTTTTTAAAGATCCATTCTGCTAATGTCCATGTACATTGAGCAAGGCTCCCATGATGCCTTCCCATCTTCGTATGCACAGCCAAAGGATCAGCAAGATGATGGAACAATGTCACTCTGTAAAGGAAAGGATTCCTTCTTGGCTTTGATCCATAGTTTGTTCCTAACTACTATGTGCTTTTTTCTATGGTGTGCTTCCTGGTGCCCACTTTGAGTTTTCTATCCCAATTATCTTGGTCTACTACTCCTGATCCTGGCCTTGCCCCAAATGGGGTCACAAAGCTGTGACCTTCCTGTCACATGTTTTCTTGTCATGTGTTTGCTGTTCTATGGGTTCCAGTTCACTCATTTCCATGTCTGAAACTGCCTAGGACACACCTAGAACCTTCTGGAATGTACTGAGTCTCAGTGACATACATTTAGGATTTCATTGGCAGACAAATTATATGAATATGGTTCCCAGAAGGTAGAACTTTGATTGAAAATCGTTAGTCTGGACCAGGGGTAGGGAACCTGCAGCTCTCCAGATGTTCAGGAACTACAATTCCCATCAGCCCCTACCAGCATGGCCAATTGGTCTGGATTCTCTTCAAGAATTCAAGTATAGCCCTGGAATATCAATACATAATTCATAACAAACTTGGAGTCCTTCTGAGGTGAACATCTGGAGAGCCGCAGGTTCCCTACCCCTGGTCTGGACTAATAGCAGTCCTGAATGATTGGCAAGAGGGTCAGCAACTGTGGGCTGTGAATGCATGGCTGTGAATCCGAGCACAAAACACTACCTCTAATATCACCCTGTACCTTGGCCGAGACACAACAATCTCAAAAAGGGTCCCGCTGCTGTAAAATTAGAGCATTAAAACCTTGTTTCATATGAGAGTTACGAGGATGAATAGCATCAAGACAGTAAAACCTGTTAGGCAAGTAAATTACTACAGAAATTGCTGACACTTATGTAAGGCAAATCTCTCCTCTACTTAGAAGCAACTGGAGAGTTAATAGGAGAGGGACTGTGTCCCGCAGGTAGAGCACATGCCTTGCATGCAGACCCCCTCCCCCATTTGTTCCATACCATCACCTCTGAAAGAGTAGTGAGTGATGAGAAAGACCCCCTCCTTCACCTGTGAGACCTTGGTGCTGCCGCCTGTCAAAATAGACAGTATTGATTCCTAAACCAACAGTGGCTTTAAATTTCAGTGTTTCATTCTGTAGCACTGTTCATTACCTCTACTGTTTCCATCTGTTGGATCTTTTTTTAATTAAAAAAACCACATTTCTAAGACAACAGAGCTTATAATCAAGAGACATCTTGTGTATCTATCATGCCATAGTTTCAAAAGGTCTGCTTTTTGGGATTCCTTGCACATCAGGCTTTGGAAGGCATCTCAAGCCAAGCACCTCCTCCCGAAATTTGTGGCATCCACAGTCATTACTCACGCTAGCAAATTTAGCCTCCCTATCTGGGTAATTGCGACTTGTGCTCATTTATCTAAATGGAGTGTATAGAAATGCAATTAAACAAAATTAGTTACTGTATCGCCGGCTGCTATGGCAACCAAGGAGAGAGCTTTCTATGCTCACTTTAATGGCAGTAATGACAGATCCTTTTCCAGCTATAATATAATGTAAATCTCAGAAGAACTGTTTTGATATCTGATAACAGTGGCCAGAGTAGTTCTTGCAACAAAATGAAAGGCAGAAGAATGTCTCAATCAACTGAAAAAAACATATGCAACAATGGCAAAATGAACACATTGTGTGAATAAGAGGCCAATCAAAGAATTTCAATATAACTGGGAAGTGTGTAATTTATATATATACCTCCCACTCAAAAAGAATAATGGTGAAATGTGAAGAATGTTGCCAAAATGATGTGCATAAATTATAAATAACCTTTATATTAGGTATTATCTCAAAAAGGGGCTTAAAGGGAAATAGACAACCAATTAATTATAACATGAAAGATGACCATAAAAGGTCAATGTAACTTTTTTGTGTGAGAAAAATTCTAGAAATGTAGATTTGTAATCATCTGTCAGAGGTTTTTCTTTTAACCTATTTTGGATTAATAGGATTTATATCAAGAATACCCATTATCAGTAATTTTTTTAATATTTAATATAAAATATATAATTTTGTTTCCTCACAGTGCAGTTCAAAGGGAGGGTTGGAACTGCTGAGGAGGAGGCATGACCCCAGCATGACTGTAAATATCACTTACATCAGCATAAGGGGCATTTGTACCTATGCAGGGGCACTTACAGTGGTGTTGCTGAACTGCATGGCAGCACAATGCCTGAGTGCCAATGCAGATGTGGTGCCAGCGCTCCTCTGGTATAGGAGTCCATGTCAGTGCTGAAGGGGCCATTTCCAGGGGCAGAGACAGCTTTAGTCTGCTTCCTGAGCCCTTTCAGTTTGGGAATGCCCACATTTGTTGGCACAGATTTACGTTGGTAAAAAGATAGGCATAGGGGGCTGTGGATTAGCAAGCATGTTAGGAGGGGGTGTGGCTGCGCCATCTCCAGCCATGTTGTAACTAACCCCACCCCACCCCCCACCCCCCCATTAGGATTGCACTGCTGGTCTTTAGAACTAACTGTAACTATGATTTGATTCTGTTTTCTGTTTTCTATTCTATTAATTTTTATCCATACAATTTTTTTAAAAAAATAATTAAAATATAATGTAAACTTGTAAAACTGATCATCCTCTGACTATTTGCAAACTCTTTTGAAATGATTAAAAAATATTCTTGTTTCTCAGTTTTTTCCTTTTGTTTTCCTTTTGAGTGTTATGGGGCAGTTTGCAAAAGACTGGAATAACAGAAGGGCATCCAAGTTTTACCAATGCAGTGGCAACAACCCAGCCCAGTAGTATAAATGCTTTTGTTCTGGTGAAATCAACGAGGCATGACTTAGAATGTGGAACTGCACCGGATTGGGGCCAGTCACAAGTTTGCATGCAGTGCTGGTGTTTGGCAAAACTCTGTAAGAAATGCTTTGCAGCACAAATATATCATTATTGGATCTTATCCAGGTGGCCAATTCATTTATGAACAAGTTTATAACTGCAGAGGGTTTGGGTTCCAGTGATCCTGCTGCAGCAGCTTTGTGGGCATCCTTACTGTGGAGACACAAGAAATGTAAACATAGAGATGATATAAGAAATGGACTAAAGAAACCACATGGATGTAATCTATCTCTGTGAAGCGTTCTTTCTGGACCACCTCCAGATTCCGGCTTTACCACGTGTACTGGCAAATCATTATTCATCTGTCTCACTACAATGTATACTTGAGGTTCCCATCCATCAGCTAGCTTGTGTTTGTCTCTTAAGCTTAAATTACACACCAAAAACCAGTCTCCTTCTGAAATATGTGACGTTTCCTTGAGCATTCCACCTTTTTTTTCTTTAGTCTTTATTTGGCATAAATCCACCTTTTTTGTTGACTGTTTGTATCTTAGAAGCCTCTTGAGTAGCTAATTCATAAACATGCTCTAATCTAATTTTCCTGTGACTGTTGTTTTAGTCCAGAACATATATCTATGGGTAAAACTGGTTGTCTGCCAAACATTAAAAAAAATAGGGTGATTCACCAGTACTGTCACTGTGGGTACAATTGCATGTATGTACTAGTGGCTTAACAAGTTTTCGCCATTCTTGTTTTTTATGATCTTTCAGTGTGCCAAACACTGATAATAATGTCCTGGTGAATTGCTCTACAGGATTTCCCCTAGGATGGTAAGGAGTAATCCTGAATTTAGTACCACATAAATTACATTGTTCTTCTATAAGCACTGACTCGAAACTAGCTCCCCCATCACTATGTACTGTCCGAGGAAATCCATAATGGCTAATAAAATGTTCTCGATAAGTCACTGACAACTGTTTGATTCTTGGTTGGACATGCTTGAGTGAACTTGTTAAAGTGGTCTGTGACCACTAAAGTATTCCTCGTGTTTTCGTCATCTGGTTCCAATGTTAAGAAATCAATACATATGAATTCCATTCAGGTACAAACCTTCATATTTACTAAGGGAACTGCCTTTTCTGCTTTGGCTTTGCACTTAATGGATCTTTCACATGTTCTACACTTCCTTTTAACATCTATAGCCATACTGGGCATAAACAATCTGTTTCTAGCTAGCTCCAGTATACGTTCCACTCCCAAATGTCCAACTTCATCGTGTATTCCTTGCAATGCACGAGCTCTGTGGGTATATGGGACCACCAGCTCATTAACAATTTCATCTCTTCTCTGTATTCATCAATATAGTACTCCATCCCTCAGATGTAATCTGTGCCATTCTTTCAACAATAATCTAACTTCAGGAGTTATTCTTTCTCTCTCCTCCCTACTAAGAGGCTTTCCACTCTTCAGTAACTGAATAATCTGCAACAAGTGTCAATCCTGTCTTTGGTATTTTTTCCACTCATTATGATGAAGCCCTGGTAGACTAGGAATTCCCAATAATATGCTAGGATTTTCAAATTCTGGTGGTATAGTATCCTTATCACAGTGTAAAGTTTCTATCAATGCCATTCCTTGACTGGTAAATGGCCTTACATTCTGTTTGAGATATTATGTCATTGCTTTCAGCTTTGGGCTTAGTTCTTGTAATCAGGTCAGCTACGTTTTTCAAAAATTTCTGTGTCTCATTATCATCCCCTATAGGTTCATTAGGTCAACATGACAACCCATCTGCTTCACAATTCAAACTTCCTGCCTTGTAATCATATAAAGCTAAGGCAGCTAACCACCTAAGGGAAGCAGCACCTAATTTTGCAGTGGTTAGAATATAAGTAAGGGGGTTATTATCAATGACTATTCTGAATTTTGCCCTATATAAATAATCATGAAATTATGGACCATTTGAGGGCTAGAAATTCAAGCTTTTGCACAGGATATCTCCTCTTACTGGGACTCAAACTCTTACTTGCATAGGCTATGACTCGATTTTCCTCTTCCTGTACCAGATAAAGAGCAGCCCCAAACCCTGTAAGGCTAGTGTCAGTATGTGGGACATACGGTAGTTTCCAGTTTGCAAATTCTAATACAGGTGTAGTTGTTAATTTATTTTTAACATCATCAAAAGCTCTCTGACACTTATCAGTCCCATGTTTTTTCAGAGGGGGTGAAAATCTACCTTTTTTACCTTTCAGGTTTTTTTCCTGATAAAAAATGCATTTAGGGGCCTAGGTAGTGCTATATATTGTTTTACAAATCTCCTGTATCCAGAGAAACCCAGAAAAGACTTAAGTTTCATAATGGTCTGTGGTTTGGCCCAATCTTTTAATGCAGAGATCTTCTCTGGATCTGGACAAATTCCTTCTTGAAATAATATGACCCAAGTATTTGACAGAAGTTTGAAAGAATATGCATCCTGAAGGTGATAACTTGAGCCCATTGTCCACAAGTCTCTGTAGTACGGCTATAAATCTTTCCCCATGTTCTTCCACTGTTTTTGGAGAAAACAATAATGTCATCCAAAAAAGTTGCTGCTCCTATCAAGTTTATGCCACTCATAATCTTTTCTATCATATGCTGAAATGTTGCTGGAGTTACCTAGAACTCCCAGTTACCTAGTGGAGTAGCGAAAGCTGCTTTGGGTTCCTCTAGTTCAACTTGATAGTACCCATTTTTAAAATGCAGAGTAGAAAACCACTCAACTCTAGCAAGTAATGAAAATTTTCTTCTATTCTAGGAAGAGGGTAAGCATCCTTATGAATTATATTATTTAATTTGTGATACTTTATTACCATTCTTAAGGCTCCATTTTTTCTCACTAAGACAACAGATGAGAAAAGCAAAGAGGCTATTTGTTTCTTCAATAACTCTCATAATTAACAATTCTATCAGATGATTCCTCAAATCCTGAAAGTTAGAAGGAGGAACTGGTCTAGTTCTTTTTTTAAAAGGATCTGTCATTAGACAAGTTGATAATGTGTGTAACTCCCCTCACACAACCTAAATTCAGATCATGTTTTGAAAAAGATCCACCTACTTCTTTTGATATCCTTTCTTGCATTCAAACATGAAGCTCAGGATCAATAGGAAAATCTCCAAAAACTATATCTCACCTTTAAAGCAAAAGGAACTGGTCTAACCCAGTCTATCACTTTCCCTTTTCCCAGTGTACAATTCTGAGGCAAAGTTACACAGTTAGAACTCTCATTACTCACATGAACACTGATATGGTTTCAGGAATCCACAGTCATTTTAGCAAATTGTGTTTTTACTACCAATCCTGCAGGTAGCGTTTTATAATTTGGATTGGTCACCATTACTTCAATTCCTTCTTCATTGGAAGTAAATCTAATCCACCCTCTTACTTCTTTGGTTTTTCCTGGCTTTATGGTAATGGATTTGTTTCCAGCTGCTTTAATGGCTCGCTTCATAGCTTGCTATTGCAATTTTCTTGTTGCATTAAACCAACTATAAGCTGTGGCCCATTCAGTAGCCACTTTCAACTTCTTTGGGTAATACAGTCTTCTCAATTTCTTACAATATTCTGCTAACCAACTTAGAACATTGGTCCCCACAATTATTGATACAGCCACTTTAGGCTCTTGATCAGGATACACAAGAGCAAGAATTTGGTGTTTCATCAGTTCCACAGTGCTGCTTCAAAAATTACACATACACACATACATACTCTAAATAAGGAACGTTCGGTCCCCCTGCTCCCGTAATCTAGAGTACATTCTGCAACAAAGGTTCTTTATTACCAGAGGTGTTGGGAATAAAAATTTTCTGTAATGCAGGTAACTTGAGATCCAGTGTCAATACAATAGTCACACTGCACCCCTTCTACATAAACAGTGAAATAATATGGATCTCCTACTAACTCTGTTAATATCCGGTCCACGTCCAACTCCTTTGATGTACTGGCTACAATGCTCTTTTGAGTCTCACCCTGGTTGACACTTCATTTTCCTTCCACTTCTGGAAAGCAGTTTCATTTGCACTGATTCTGGACTGGATGGGAAAGTGCACTTGAGAATATCCATCCTGACCACAATTGTTCATTCATTGGAGCCTGAGTGAAACAATTAGATGAAGAAGCTGCATTTTCCATGGAAGAGTGACCTTTTACTTTATTATCCTTTCTTTGATTGTTTACTTGTTTGGCAAGTTCACTTTCGAGACAAGCTTATCTGCTACTTAGGAAGATAACACTTACTTTCTCTTCCATACTATTTTCTTCAAGGAGTTTAAACTCCCCTAATTGATTAAATTTATTATAGACTTTAAAAGTTGACTTGCTCAAGTGTTTTACCTTTCTACATGTTTTTGCTTCATTTTCTTCCTCCACAGAACAGATTTCATACAAAACCTTTGAAAAAGAGATAGATGTTGTATCTCTGTTACTTAAATAATCCCTCAAATGGGATTGCATAATAAGAACTTTATCCCAGCATCCATGAATAAATTGCTTTTTCAAGGGCAAGTCACTTTTCTCCTGCAAATTTTCTCCCTTCTCTATTTTCTCCCAGCAACAATCCAGTCTACAAAAATACTCTGAAAGCTTCTCTGTGCTGTTTTGAACTGTTTCCAAAAACTGTGCATATAAATCATCTGTAGTTGCAGTAGTTCCAAAAGTGTTTTCCAGTTCCACTAAACAATCCTGTACTGTGGCACAACGTCCTGCATATAAGGCTACATTCAGAGCAGGAGGCAATAAGCTCTCTAAGGCTCATTCCGCACACGCAGAATAATGCACTTTCAAGCTGCTTTCAGGGCTCTTTGAAGCTGTGCGGAATGGCAAAAACAGTTGTGAAAGCAGCTTGAAGGTGCATTATTTTGCGTGTGCGGAATGAGCCTAACATCTTGCAGCTTCTGCCCAATGGCACATATCTTAGAATCCTCTGTGATGAATTTGCAGTCTCCACATATCAAAATCTATTTCACCTGCTCGTTTTGGCATTTTTCCACAAAAAAACATCTTAACCTATAGGAAGCATGGTTGTTACTACTTCTCTCTGTTTCCAATAGCTTTATAACATGCTCCACAACCTTTTTGTGCACTTTCTGGTGCCTCTGCTAAGAAATCTCTATTCACCGAGATGAGCAAATATCCTTCCTGCTGTCTTCCCTGACTCTGATGACGTAACATTCTTCTGTGGAATATTATGGTTTAAGCTTTGTTTTATAGGTGTTACGACCCACTGATTTTTTTTAACTTAGAGTGTTACTAGGCCTTATCAGAATTTTTTTTCTTCAAACTTACATAATACCATCCTTACTTTAGTGCCAAGCATTCCTTTATATTTGCTACCATAATTACTTAAAGAACATTTCAATTCTGTATCAGACATAGTCTAACAGAGCAATCCGGGTTCAAATTGTAGAGTTTACAGTGTTACATTTTACAAATAACTTAAAGGATAAAATACCTATATAAATGCTCAGGTCACAAGATAGCACTGTTCCTGTTCAGGTGCCAATTTATATTTCTGTAACCCAACTTAATTCCAAGAGGGACATTATTCTGAACTGAAAACTAAAAAAAGTTCACTTTTTGACAATGTGATCCCACCTTGTGACACTAAACACTTACAAAAATTACAGTAAACCATTTTATTTCTCTCTTTTATCTTTTTTCATAATAAATAACATAAAGAACAGTAAATCAAATATAGAAAGCAATCAACATATAATGGTTCATATAATGTGCTCAAACAGAGTCTCGGTCCCTTTCTGGCTTTTATCTAGCTGGGTCCCGTAGAGATGGAGAAGCTTGTAGTTTTGCTTTGCCTTTGCTGAGCCATCTGTTTCTCTCTTCAAGAATTCAAGTATAGCCCTGGAATATCAATACATAATTCATAACAAACTTGGAGTCCTTCTGAGGTGAACTACCTACAGTTTCAGGCTCTCCAACAAATCTGGGAAAATTCACGTAACATCCATTGCAACATTCATAACTGAAAACCAAAGTACAAACTATTAGCCAACCAATATAAACACAATCCCCCATTCAGCAACCAAATACAAATATTCTCATACCTGGAATATCAATATATAGTTTATGACAAACTTGTAGTTCTTCTGAGGTGACCTGCCTACAGCTTCAGGCTCTCCAATAAATTTGGAAGAATTGTGCCTTTTCTTCCTTAAATGGGAATATCACAACTCTTTAGCTCCCCTAGTGAACTCTGGGTAACATACACTTTCTTCCTGCCTTATGCCCTCCCCGCTCATCTTCAGTTATACTTTATTTATATCCCATCTTCCTTACCAGTGGGGACCCAAAACATCTTGCAGCATTCTCCTTTTCTCCATTTTACTCTCACAGCAGCCCTGTAAGGTAGATGAGGCTGGGAATGTGTAACTGGCTCAAAGTTAGCCAGTGAGCTTCTAAAGAGCATTGATTCAAACCTTAATCTCCGGCCCCTTCCGGACACACGAGGTGACTCAGGGTCAACTCGTGTCGGCGGAATCGTACCTCAGCTCGAGTCCTCCCGTTCCTCCGCACAGCAGCTGACTCGTGTCTCCAGAGCCGAGCTCAGAGGGCAGGACCACCTTCCTGCACATGCCCAAAGCTTCTCGCCACCGCCACGAGTCTCCTGTTTCTGCGCATGCCCAAAGCTTCTCGCCACCGCCACGAGTCTCCCATTTCTGCGCATGGGCGAATGCTGAGCTATGATTGGCTGGCTGGCAGAGTCGAGGCAAGGAGATTCCGCACTCGGCTGGCTTCGGCTCGAGCGCAAAGCGCCGAAACTTCGGCTAATTCGACTAAAGACCCCCCAGTCGAGGCTTCGAGGAAATTCAGCGCGCCCGAGAGGGGGGTGAGTCGAGTCAGACACAGCTACGTCTGTGTGGAGGACTCAGGTCAGACCCAAGTCGATCTAAGGTCAACTCCTACAATGCAGAAGGGGCCTCCTACAACTCCAACCACTACACTACACTTGCTTTTGAGGAGTTGCTGCTGTAGAATACTAGAAAATAGACAGTCTAAAGTGAGTCATGCAAGTGGATGAGTCCTCCCTCAAAGGTCAAAACACTCCTGGAAACAACTTTCCCCTGACTTTTACTGACAGAAATCAAGCCATGGATAGGGCATTTGTTTCTTAAAGCTACAGTTGCTATTTTTGTTTTTAAGATTTCAGATTTTTCTGCAAACCTGGCCCTTTTCTCAGGTTTGTAAAAAAAAAAAGATCTCTCCTGTCTGTTTATAGCTTCAGTCTCCATATTTGAGTATCCACAGATTTATGACAGGGATGAAATACAAAACAATATAATGCATCCAGTGAACACTGCAGAATGAGGGAAGGAACTGCCTAATATCATCACAGACAATTAAAGTTATAACCTTATCCTTTGATTTAAAAAAAATTCTTGAACAATTCTGTTTTATATTTGATGAAATGATTATAGCCTGGGAGCCTTCTTGACCTTGGCCCATTCTGCACATACAAATAAAATGCTTTCAAGTCACAAAATAAAACAGTTTGGGATGGAATTCCACACGGTTTTCCCCTAAAAAGTTTTATTTTTTCCTGATGTTTTATTTCAAAATTGCGAAAGTTATTTTCCTGAAGCTGTTTTGAAAACATTTCCTGCTTGCAGAGAGCAGGAACATTTTATTTTTCCCACCTGACTGTTAAAGCTCTCACTTCTGTTTTGTGAGCAGCTAATGCCTGCCATTTTCTGACACTTGGGAACTTTCTGTGCCACCCACCATTTTCAGAAGTTTCCCATGGAGGTTTCCTCTGCTTGTAGCATATCCACCAGCAATTTCCATCTAAAAAGTACATGAATAAAGTTAGTTTTTACTGCCAATTCAGCACACTTGTTCTAAGTCTGTGACTTGGGGGGTGGACAGGTTAGAAAGGTGTGTCTTGTAGTGGGGGAAGGGTGGCAAGGTAAGGCTAGGGGTGATGGATTGGGGTGGGGGAATGGAGTGACTTTGGTTGGGGGTGTTAGAATAAATGACTTCTGCATGCCTGGGCACTGGGGGGCAAGGTGACCAGACATCCCGCTTTTGGCGGGACAGTCCCGCCTTAAACCAATTTGTCCCGCGTCTCGCGGGGTTTTTTAACTGTCCCGATTTTTGGAAGGCTGCCGCACTGCCTTTGGGGCGCTCCCCTGTGACAGGGCGGGAAACGGGAGCACCCCAGAAGGCAGTGCGGCAGCCTCCTGCACTGCCGCACTGCCTTCTGGGGCGATCCCGCGCCCTGTGACAGGGTGGGAAACAGAGGAGCACTCCAGAAGGCAGTGTGCTCCTGTGGCCATGTGCGCGCGTGCGCGTGCGTGCCCGGGTCCCGGTTTAAAAAGGTGAAAATCTGGTCACCTTACTGGGGGTGCTGTGTATCTCACTCTAACTGTGATGTTGCCTCTCTTGTTTGCCCTCCTTGTCTGGGCCAGGAGACCGCCCACTAACTTCCTTTCTTCCCCATTCTGGTTTCACTTCTGTCCTAGCCTTTAACGTGAGCGCATGGTCAATGGCAGCCTGCTCAGTGGGGCTTTCCCACTGTAGCATTCTCTCACCTGCACACACGTGATAGCGCGGTAGAGTGCCCACTTGCCCATAGCGAAAGTATTTCTTTAGACTAGGGTTTCTTTCTATCTACCTTTTTCCTGGAACAAAGCTGTGAACTGGAGATGCTTGAATAAATGTAAGTTTTACCTTTCACATTTATCTCTTGAGAAGTTTCTATAAACTGCACTCACACACACTACTGGGCAGATCCATAACTCTAAACTAAATCTAACAGGGGGAGATTGGAAAGGTAAGGCTTGTGGTGGGGGAGGGTGGCAAGGTGAGGCTTGTAGTGGTATGAGAGTTGAAAGCTGTGGCTCAGGGTGGGAAGAGGGTTGGTAGGTGAGTGGGAGGATGTGGGAGGCTTGGAAGTTAGTAGTGGGGTAGGGGAGTGTGGCAAGGTGAGGCTAGGATGGGGTAGATAAGAAGTTAAGGCTTGGGGTGGAGGGAGGCTTGAAAGGTGTGAGGTTGGGTGGGGGAGGGTGTAAGTTGGTTGGTTGGAATGCAGGGAGGCAGGAGGGCTTTGCTGGATGCTTAGGATGGGAGAAGGGCTTTGCTGGGCCTGCGGCCTGGCTCCTTGGGGTGGGGGAGGGAGGGTGCAGAGCCCATGAAGCAGTGGCTCCATGGCCCCAGCATGACTCCTTAGGGTGGAGGGGGAGGTTTAAGGGCTTTGCCTGGCAATGGCCAATGGGCATGCAGAACACAAGGCTTGGGGCCCTGTGCGTTCTGCACGGTAAATGGCTAAGGATTCATCATTGAACATTCAAACCCTTAGCCAATTATGTATTTTAGGATGGTGAAAATCTATCCAAGACAAATTATTTCTGTTACAGATTCCAGTAGGCTAGCCACAAGACTCCTATTATTTCTTTACCATTATGTAATACATTGAGCTATTTTAACTTTTTTCATTGTATACATAAGTGCTCATCTAAGTTATTCACCTTGAACACAGACTACCAATTTCTGGAACAGTTTACCTGGTGCTTCCATTTTATAGTGCATAAACATATAAAACAGCAAACAAGTCTACAAAGTTCAGACACAACATTTGCATTTCACCATAACTCCCTGATTTAAAAAATAAATACATTGCAGATCCTTGGATTTTTTTCAGCAACACTTGAAAAATTTGGTCTTTTAATGTTCACCCAATTTTTGGAACTTTCTCAGCAGAGGCACAGATATCCCCGGAACTAGCATGATGTTGCCATCTCTGGAAATCATTCCTTGTCAAATGGATTTGCCACTTTTCTATTACAGGTCTATTGAAAAGTGTTCTGTATTATTTCATAATGAGAACACTTGGATGTTGCTATACAAATGTGGTTGTAATTGGCACTAAAATCCTTAAAGTGGCATTGCTGCATATTAATGTAAGTTAAATAACAGTGTAAATCAAGCATTTATTATTGTTATCCTCTGGTCTGTGAGGCTAATATGAAATATAATCAGAAGACATGGGCATCCAATAGGGTTGCAATCTCCTTGATAAATGCTGGGAGATTTAGAGGGCAGTGCCTGGGAAGGGTGGAATTGGGGAGGCGGTGCCATCACTTCTAAGTGATACTCTAAGAATTTCCACTAATTAGACCATAGAGACATGAGGAAATCCCCGTGGCATCTCTACGGAGGCTATTTTCCAGCCATTTTTTTCTCCTGCTCTTCAATTTCTTGACAATGGGGGATTGGTGCCAAGGGTAGGGGTTTGCCCCTAGCAAGTGATCAAGTGGCAAGGGAAGAATAAATGGATAAGAATACATATGTAGCCATAAGTAAGCTTTTTGTGCAGTAAAAGGTTCTGAGAAGCACTGCCAGAAGAAGGTAGAGTTCATGACAGGGATTGGCTTCAGGCATATCTCCTCTGCAAAATTAAAACTGCTTTAATAGTCATTCTCTCCTCCCTGAAAATCCAAAGAATTGTAGCTCTGTGAGGGAAATCTCACAGAATTCACAACACTTTTCCAAACTAAAATTCCCCAGGATTTTTTGGGGAACATGATATCATTTTCAATTATATAAAACCAAGAAGGATGTGTAGCACCTTTTAGGGAAGGAGGGGGTCTAATGTATATCTAAAACTGGGGATGACTGGGTCAGATATTTGTGGTAGCCTTTGTAAACAGTAAAGTGCCTGAGATATCTGCACAGAAAGGCAGTATATCAGTGCATTCAATAAATAACTGTCTGAAAGAAGCTTGACTAGATCTTTATGCAAAAGGCTGATATGATGGATCATGGCAGGAAGAAAAGTGTATTCCGTACTTATTTAGGCTGATGAAAGATATGCCATTTGAAGCACATTTGAGCCTCTCTCTCTCCTAGCATTGGGTGTTGGTATGAAAGAAGATAATGCCATTTCATTTCCCTCTCATTTTTCCACCCAAATGTTTCTTCAGAGAGAGAGAGAGAGAGAGAGAGAGAGAGAGAGAGAGAGAGTGTAGTGCCAACAAATCACAGCTGATTTTCAATAACCCCAGTAAGGGACTCTCAAGTTAAGTTAGAAACCGAGGTGCTTTGCCATTACCTTCCTCTGCAGTCTTCCTTGGTGGTCTTCTTCCAAATACTGACTTTGCTTAGCTTTTGAGATCTGATAAGATTGGGCTATATCATGCCACCTTCCCTCTCATAGAGTTGTATTCATTTGGAAATGACTTTATTCCCATTTTAATCTCCGTTTCCATATGCCAGTATCTGACTAGTCACTATTAACAGCAGTAATTTTGAAGGCACAGCTCCTTTGTCCCATTGCTTTGTCATCTGTGACATGACCATTTCCTTCCTGGCAAATCTGATGTGGTCAGGCAAACACCTTGTCAATTTAACAAATGCCTCATTGCGTTGCTTTTAAAAGGCTGTGATATGTGCAGGAATCCATATGTATGTGCCCCTTTAAAGAAAGAAACAGGCTGGGGAAGTTGGCACGGTGTTTCCTCTGTTTTGTCACTTTTACCAGAGTCCAGATGGGATATTTTAATATAATTGACAAGACTTTCTCCAAACATTGTCTGTTCATTAGACATCAGAGGCTCCGCTCATATATTCAGCAGAATGTCTATAAGGTAAGGGCAGGATCATGGTAGCAAGCTGCCCCCAACCTGTGCCGCGCCCTTATAATACGCTTATTCACTTGAACGTATGTGTTGAGCTTATGTGCTATACGTGTATGTATGCTGCTCTCTTTACAAAATTGGGAACCCTTAAAAAAACAGTGTTTCCAATCATGCAAAAAGACTCAAACACACACAGGTCTCAACAGAATTCGGAAAAGGCCTTTTTGGTATAATTGACAAAGCTTTCTGCCAACCTTGTCTGCTTGATTGAACATCAGAGGTCCAGTGACACAGGCCAAGAGATACCTTCTGGTATCTGTATATCTATCTGCGCTTAAGCTCAGCCTGTGTCAAATGTGAAGTAGAGTTTGCTAATTTGATCCTGCTCTGCCCTGAGCCTAATACTATTAGGAATGGATGGGATATCAATCAAATCAAATAAATAAAATAATACTGTAGGTGCATGTCCTACCCCCCTTTGAATCTCAGAAGAAGGCTGGCCAGGGGAGAGAGTGAAAGAAATGAAAATGGGTGAGGTGGACAAATAATGGAGAAAATGGTTATGCATGGTTACCAACCATGTCATGATAGCATTTTATCCCAGACTGTACCTGGGCAGGGCTGTATTAACCCATGGCTGGGCCCTTAGGCTTTCAGGTACTTATGCCATCGTTTACACTTTTAGCATTTACACGAATACCCAATGGCTCATGGGAACATCCGAGCACACAAAAGCAAGAGCACTACTAGACTGTATTACTGAGGGAGGTGTAATAAGAGAGGAGGTGGCATGACCTCACAACCCTGAAGCTGTTATGCTGCTGGCCCGCTCTCTCCCCTCCCCACTGCTCCCCACTGACTCAAAACAAACCTCAGCTGAGTGCAAAGTGCCTTTAACCATTGGAGCCCTAGGACGCCAGTAACAGTGCTTCAGTTAAAAAAACAAGATGGGCCCCTAGTCCCTGTGGGGCCCCTAGCCAGCCTTATGGATGTTTCTGGGACAGAATGGTCTACCACCCAGGCAGGTTGGGACTATCATCTCTCACTAGCAAGAAGAAGTTGGCAGGGATACTTAAAGCAGCAAAAACAATGTTTATAATGACAGCGATGTGTTAACTGAAGTGGGAAAGGATTTCTAAGCATTCATTAAAGGGACAGAAATTGTACATGTGATTTCAGCCTTCTAATAGCAGTTAACTTCGTGAAGCACAGCCCATCCTGTTTCCTTTTCTTGCCAAGCACAGATTAGCAACTCCTTGACCCTTTTGGTGGAAAGCAGTGCTGCCAATTTAATCGACTGACTGTATTGAAGGCTACAGAAATCTTTACAAAAGGAACATGCAGATAATCCCCCTCGCCGATGTCTTTGAGAGCCTATTGTTATGTCATCTTGCATCCAAGAAGATACCAAAAAATCGTAAAGTAAATGCCAAGACAGGAACATAAAGGATAAATCTCATCATAGCTTGAAGAAATGATAAATAATACTAGAGGCTTCTCTTGGGAAATTACTGTTGCTGAATAGCTGCATTTCTTCTTTTCATCTAAAGGCACTTAAGAACCTCTCAAGTAGGAATCTTTAAAAAGATGCACCTTAGGGGGCACTGGAAAATATTGACAAATAAATACTTCTCACTTTTTAAAGGATCTCAGCAGGTGGCACAAATATGGCTGCATACACAAAGGTTGCCTGATATCGTGGGAGCTCGATTTCATTCTTTGACATGCCTGTAAAGTTTTTTTTTTCTTTGAAGAAGAAGAGTTTGGATTTATATCCCCCCTTTCTCTCCTGTAGGAGACTCAAAGGGGCTTACAATCTCCTTGCCCTTCCCCCTTCACAACAAACACCCTGTGAGGTGGGTGGGGCTGAGAGAGCTCCGAAAAGCTGTGACTAGCCCAAGGTCTCCCAGCTGGCATGTGTGGGAGTGCATAGGCTAATCTGAATTCCCCAGATAAGTTTTCCCAGCTCAAGTGGTAGAGCGAGGAATCAAACCCAGTTCCTCCAGATTAGAATGCACCTGCTCTTAACTACTACGCCACTGTTGCTCCAGTATTATTGCTTAAAAGAAACAAGCAATAACACTGTGAAACCATATCATTGAGGTGGCCATGTACAGTCACAGCATTGCTTCCCCAATGTATCCCCATTCTCATGACTGGATGGTAGTGGCAAATGCCGACATGGTCATGATTACTGACAGGATCAAGGGACAGGAGCTGAGAGTAGCAGTCTAGCTTCACAAAATCCTGCAATGTGGCTTAGCCAAAGCACTTTAAAGTGTCCAACAGTGTAATTCTAAGAACACTTGTGGCAGCACAATTTATTTGGAAGTAAGCCCCAGTGAATGGACTGAGGTAGGATTCTGAATAGTCAATAGTATCAAAAGCCACTGATAGATCCAGGAGGACCAACAGTGTCACTTTTACCTTATCTCCCTCCCAGAAAAGGTCATCATTTAGGACAACCAAAATGGTTTCACTACCATGACCTGGCCTGAATACAGACTGAAATGGGTTTAGAAAATCAGCTTCTTCCAAGCATGCCTGCAAATGAATGGTCACAACCCTTTCTAATATCTTCGCCAAAAAAAAGGCGTATAAGTCACTGGGCAATAGTTGTTTAGATCTTCAGGGTCAAAAGAAGATCTCTTAAGAAGGGGACACATCACTGCCTCCTTGAGAGTCAGTGGAACCACTGCCTCTCTCAAGGAAGTATTCACTACCCCATGTATCCAGTCAGTCATACCCAGGTGGCTGGCTAGCTTTTATAAGCCAAGAGGGGCAAGGATCTACAAGGCATGTAGATGGTCGGACTCCAGCAAGCCACTTGTCCATATCATCAGACCTAATTAATTGAAACTGATCCAAAATAGCTGGACCAGACTGTTCTCTGGAAGACTTCGCTGGACCATTCTCAATTGTGGCATCCAATCCCCTGCGGATCTGAGTGACTTTGCCCTGAAAGTGTCTTGCAAAGACCATTCACTACATGAAAGAGATCTGCTGGATGACTACTTGAGGATGCAATTGTGGCAAAGAAAAATCTCCTTTCTGCCATCACCACCTGAAAGGCACAACAATGTGCTCTAATTCGGGTTTGGTCTGCCTCACAGTGGGCCACCTGCGGTCTAGCCATTGACCTTCCTGTTTAATAGCCCAGAACTTCACAGAATGCAACAGTGTTTTATGGTGAGGTAAGGCAAGGGTTATTTTCCCCCTCTTCTTGACCACCCCTCCAGCTGCACAAACCCTAAATATTGAAAATAATTAAAAACCAGATAAGAGCCAAATAAGACAAAATCCCATGTCTAACCTCCACACACCCCCAGTGAGTGTTAACCTGTAGCTATCAGTGAGTGTCAGAGCAAATGCTTTCTCTCTGGTATTGGCTTGATACCAAGCACAAGCCTGGTGCCAAATGTTAATTGTTTCTTCAACTGAGCTGTGGCTGGGCCTTCAGTAGGAAAGATTAAGATACTGGGAAGGCAAATGTAAAAAGTCTTACCTCCAAGCAGATGATCTTGGCCATTGCCTCATATCTATCACTAGTGCTGCTGCCGCCAGAGAATTTAGTCAGCAAAGCCCTTCCCAGCCTAGGATTCACATATTTAGGGACCATCTGTTCCCATATGTCAATATGCACCAATTGCAGTCCTCCTGTTGCCACTTGCTATATTCCCCCGTGCTTGGGGTAGCCCACCTGGCTACCATCTCACCTTTGCATTTCCCATCACAGCTCCCACCCTCTTGAACAAGCTTTCTAAGGTGGTAAGGGGGTCACCATCTCTAGAGGTATTTAGGAGAAGGAGGAGAAGGAGGAGGAGGGTTGGTGATTATACCCCAATTTTGTCTACAATGTGGAGTCTCAAAGTAGTTTACAATCTCCTTCTTTTCCCCTCCCCACAACAGGTACCTTGTGAGATAGTTGGTGCTGATAAAGTTCTGAGAGAACTTGCCCAAGGACACCCAGCAGGCTTCATGTGGAGAAGTGGGAAAATAAATCCAGTTTTCCATGTTACATGCCACCTCTTCTAACACCTACACCATGCTGGCTCTACTTTTTTGTTGGCTACAGCTTTTCATGGTGTGTAGACTACAGGTGCTTTTAGGGGAGGGAGGTTTTAATATATTTTATGTGAGGTTTTAATATATTTTATATTTTTTCAATTTGAATTTATAAACCACCATGATTTCTGAGAAAGGTGGGATATATATATTTTAATCAAATAAACAAAAATTGGGGTTCAGTCAGGAGATCTTCCATCTTGCCTCTCAATGCAAGAAGAGAAAGGATGAGGGAAGAGCATAACAGTTGGAGAATAAACCAGGTTCATTCTTGTCATCATGAGGAACAAACTGTGGATTGTTTGTTTATTTTTATTTAATTCCGTTATACACCCTCCCCCCCTTTCCCACATGACCAAAGCAGTTTACATCATTCTCCTCTTCTCCATTCCTCACAACAATCCTGTCAGATAGGTTAGCCTGAGAGAGAGTAACTGGCCCAAGGTCACCCAGTGAGCTTTGATATCATGAGCAGGGATTCGAACCTGACTCATCCACATACTAGTCTAACAGCCACATCCAGAGGGATCAGGTGACTGGCGACAGCACTGCTGCCGCACAGCTAAGCCAGCTTCTGAAGAGTTACAGAGTGGTGGAGCAGCAAGGATCTAGGAAACACTGACCACCTCAAAAGCTTCCATAGACCAAATCGGCCTTATGCCACCAGAAGGCCCTGGGGTCAGCATTCAAAAGGTCAAGTGGAAGCCAACTACGGTTGGCTCCACCCCCGGGAATGCCCCTGTAACACCTCTAGTTGTGCTTGCGTCAGCTAGATGCCAATGCAGCTTTGTGGGCCAGCCTCACTTCTGGGTCAGGTGCTGCCAAGGTCCACCTCACCTGCCTGCCTCCTAGTTTGCCCACCCCACCAGTACATTTGCCAAATGCACTAGTGGTGTGGGCAAATGCACCAGTGTGAGACTGTGCCAGCTCCATAACCACATTTGTGCCCCGCCCCCCTTTTTGGATTGGGCTGCCTGACTCTTAACCATTGCACCACAGTGGTTTATGATGTCTGAATACAGCTTTAGCTAAACCAGGCAGCTCTCAAAAGGGAAACCTGTTCCTTTTTACTGTCTCATCTTACTCTAAGATCACTATGTGCTAGTTGAAAATTATTAAATCTGGCTGCCGAAAACATTGGCTGTGGCGTTGTTCACATGGAGCGAGTATTAATTTAAGCAGCCTATAGAGTAATCACCTTTTCACTGGCCCTGCTTCTGTCTTTCACTGCAGACTGACTCGCAGGAATTATGCCAGCAAATATTTTTCTGCTACGCATCATAGGGCTGGCAAAAACATAACCTGCTAAAATTCTGGTTGTCAGGTTGCTGTTAAAGGCACAAGCACAGAAGGAAAAAGTTTTTTTTTTAAGCGTCAACTCTAGCCCAAAGTGGAGTTTATGCTTATGCTGTGATTTTGGTCTGGTTACAGTAGATGCTTGATATGCTTTGCTTTTAAATTTGTTTCTGGGGAAGGTAATTGAGAGAGTGGTCTTGGAGCAGCTTCAGGGCTTTCTGGAAGACACATCAGTACTCAATCCCTTCCAGTCCAGCTTATGGGCTGGGCATAGGATGGAGACCGTCCTCGTCACTGGCCCATGTTACTCAGGTTGGCTTTTTCCATCTTTGTCAGGTCCGCCAGCTGGCCCCCTACCTCTCCCAGGCTTACCTGGCCACTATGATCCATGCAACGGTCACCTCCAGGCTGGACTATTGTAACTCGCTCTCTGTGGGCCCTCCCTTGCAGCTGATCTGGAAACTGAAACTGGTCCAGAATGTGGCAGCAGGACTTCTGGTGGGTGGCTCCTTTATAAATCATATCACCCCTGTGTTGCCCCACCTACACTGGCTCCCAGTGGAATTTTGGATCATCTTCAAGGTGTTGGTTTTAACCTTTAAGGCCTTCACTGCCAGGGCCCTCATACCTTTGTGACCATATGTCACAGGTAGGCCTCTGAATTTCACAGAGACTAACTTACTGAAAGTTCCCAACCCCTCCATGATGTGGCTGGCCTCTACCCGGGCCAGGGCCTTTACAGCCCTGGTCCCAGCCTGGTGGAACACTCTTCCATTGGCTATTTGGGCCATGTGGGACCTTAGTGAATTCCACAGGGCCTGCAAAACCAAATTGTTCCCCTGAGCCTTTGGGAAGGCTGGCCACGGATTGCCTGCCCCCTCTGATGCCCCCGCGCCACTTGTTATGCCATCTCCAGCACTTCTAATGTAATATCTTATCTGGCACTGCCGGCCCCCTCCCAGCCTTGGGATCGGGTGCCATCAACAAAATTGGGGTCAATTGATGGAGGTTATGTTAATGCTGCTGTGTTTTAAGGGTTTTAATGTCATGAGTACTTTTTGTCTTATTTATTAAGTGTTGTAGTTTTATGCACTGTTTGTTGTACACCACCCAGAGCCCTCTGGGGGTGGGCAGTTTATTAAACAACAACAGCAAACAAACAAACAACAACAACAACGATAACAACAACAACAACGATAACAATAACAATAACAATAATAATAATAATAATAATAATAATAATAATAATAATAATAATAACAACAACAACATCAGTCCACATGCTGCAGAAAGCAGCACTTCTAAGAACTGCACATATTCTACGCAAATACCTCTAATATCCTAGGTCCTTGGGAAGGACTCGATATTCAGAGATGAATTCCAGACACTTGTGCTGTGCTGTAATGTGTATAATAATAATAATAATAATAATAATAATAATAATAATAATAATAATAATAATAACAATAATAATAATAATAATGAATATTTTTTTTGAGAACTGCAAAAGCCGCAAAACAAACCTGTATACAACGTGGATTGATTACAAAAAAGCATTCGACTCACTGCCACACAGTTGGATCATCAAATGTCTGGATGTCATTGGGGTTTGTGAAAATATTAGCAAGTTTACTCAAAATGCAATGAAACACTGGAAAACTCAGTTGTTCGTGGGCAACCAAAGCTACGGAACTGTCAACATCAAGAGAGGAATTTTCCAGGGTGACCCACTGTCACCATTGTTGTTCATCATTGCAATGATCCCACTGTCAACAATTCTACAAAAAACAAACCTGGGCTATCAAACTGCAAGAAATTCACCAAAAATTTCCCACTTGCTGTACATGGATGATCTAAAGCTTTATGGAAAATCAGAAACTGAAATTCAGTCACTGACCAACACAGTCAGAATCTTCAGCAATGACATTAGTATGGAGTTCGGCATGGACAAATGCGCCACAGTGGCATTGAAGAAAGGGAAAATTACTGACAGTAAGGGCATAGAGATGCCTAATGGAAAAACCATACAGTGCAATCAACCTGAATCCTATAAATACCTGGGAATACTACAGCTGGACAACATCAAGCATGGACATGTGAAAAATGTGGTCAGCAGAGAATATGTCCAAAGGGTCAGAAAAAAATTTTGAAGAGCAAATTAAATGGTGGGAATACGATCAAGGCTATCAACACCTGGGCCATACCCGTCATCAGATACACTGCTGGAATTGTGTACTGGACGCAAGCAGAGCTGGATGATCTGGACAGAAAAACAAGAAAACTGATGACAATCCACTACTCATTACACCCGCGTAGTGATGTTGACAGACTTTACCTACCCAGAAAATCAGGAGGTAGAGGGCTTCTGCAAGTGAAACAAACGGTGGAAGAAGAGAAACATGCACTGGCAGATTATGTGAAAACAGTGAAGAACCAACATTGATGGAAGTCAACAGCAGAAAACTGCTCAAAGTGCAAAAGACAAAGAGTGAGTACCGTAAAAATACATTGCAAAGCAGAAGAGAAAACTGGCAAAAGAAGGCTCTCCATGGACAGTTCCTAGAAAAAATTGAGGACAAAATTGACAAGGAAAAAACCTGGTTGTGGCTCACAAATGGAACTTTGAAAAAGGAGACTGAGAGCTTGATTCTTGCAGCCCAAGAACAAGCAATTCGAACAAACGCCATCAAAGCCAGAATTGAAAAGTCAACCACAGACCACAAGTGCAGACTCTGCAAGGAAGCAGACGAAACAATAGATCACATACTTAGCTGCTGCAAGAAGATCGCGCAGACGGACTACAAGCAGAGGCATAATACTGTTGCTCAGATGATTCACTGGAACTTGTGCCACAACTACCATCTGCCTGTGACAAAGAACTGGTGGAATCACAAACCTGAAAAGGTAACTGAAAATGAACACGTAAAACTACTCTGGGACTTCCGAATTCAGACTGACAAAGTTTTGGAACACAATACTCCTGACCTCACGATCGTGGAAAAAAAAGAAAGTGTGGATAGTTGATGTTGCAATTCCTGGTGACAGCAGGATTGATGAGAAGCAACTGGAAAAACTTACACGATACGAGGATTTAAGGATTGAACTACAAAGACTCTGGAATCCCCGTTGTGGCTTTGTAGCTGTCACAAGAGCTTTACCTACCAGGCTCTCTTTCCTTCAAAGCCAAAACCAGTGAGTAGTCCTTTGTTGAAATCCATGAAATGGAGTCTATCCCTTGGATGCATTGGTTTTAATGGAATGCCAATAGGCTAAAGACTGACTATCAAAAGGATTGTAGCAGTCTAGAATTATAGTCACCCTGATGCAACAGGCTAATAAAACGCTACTCTCCCTTGCACATGATCATACCATTAAAACCCTATACCATGGCCAAGAGTATTTCCATTGGTCTTAGAACCCAAATTCTGTGAGCCCTGACCCATACCAGGTGCAATATTCTCCTTCAGCTACCACTCAGGGTGTGCTGTGAAGATTTTTATCCCTGCAGTTCAAACACGAGAGAATCAATCCAACACGTGATATTACCTGCCCGTTATACACAGTTTAGCCAGGAATAAATGCCTCTAAACCCTGGGTTCGGCTCCCCCCATTGATAATATTAATCCTCAATTGTAGGTAAACGATGTGGATTGTGGTTCATACTGGGAAGATGTGTGGAAGCTAGCTAACTTTTGTGCTCTATCATCAATGAAATGGTTATAACTGTACTGGGGTGTATCCCATTACACTGGGAGTCATGCATTTTCTGGTATATTGCTGCTGTTTTAATTATGCCATTAAAGGTTTATATATATATACAAAGACTCTGGCACAAACCAGTAAAGGTGGTCCCAGTGGTGATCGGCACACTGGGTGCAGTGCCTAAAGATCTTGAACGGCACTTAAAAACAATTGGCGCTGACAAAATCACCATATGTCAGCTGCAAAAGGCCACCCTACTCGGCTCTGCACGCATTATTCGTCGATACATCACACAGTCCTAGATGCTTGGGAAGTGTCCGACGTGTGATGTAATACAAAATCCAGCATATTGATCTTGTTTGCTGTGTATAACTGTTTTTGAATAATAATGAAGGCCAACAACCAGCTAAAGATCTGGCAGCTGTGAAATCTACAACCACCACCACCACCACCACCACCACCTCCTGATGTCACTGCCCAAATAAGGAGCTCCCTCTGCCTCCCGGCTTGGGTTTGAGGAAGCCAATTGGAGGAACTTTTTTGAGTGCCTGCAATGGATTAATTGGATTTACATTGATTCCTATGGGAAATGGTGCTTGGTTTTTGTTGATTTCGGTTTTCGTCGATTCCTTTCGGACGAATTATCGACGAAAACCAAGGTACCACTGTATTCTTTTAAGAGATTGGGTGCTAGCTGCAGTTGATACATAGGGGTGTACATTCTGGAATTCCTGAACCAAAATACACTTGAAAATCACAGTTTCAGGTAGTTATCATTATTTTCCAGAATAGTTACACAAATCTGGGACTCATAGGTGTTAACAAAAAACATGCACACCCAACAATTCTATGTAGTCTTTTGTGTTAAGGTACTTATCAGTCACGGCAGTAGGCATCTTGTTTTTGTATGATTTTCTGAATTTCCCAGCCAATGGCCTGGGGAAGTAGCTTCTGGCTGGTGTCAGATAGACACAGAGCCCAGCAGAGCTGCTGTTCCAGGCCACTCCCTGTTTGGGGGGGGGGGTTTGGAACTCTTTTTTGCCCTTTGGGGACACCTTGTCCCAGGGCCCATAAAATTGGTCCAATTTTATTGAAACTTGGGAGGTCTTTAGTGGGTAGGCAGCACTGGCTCTCCTGTCATTTGGTTGTCATTTGGTTGCAAAACAGCCATTCCACTCACCAGCTCCCCAACCAAGTTGCCCATAGGTAGTAAAAGCAGAACTGCTGTTTGCCTTCTCTCCCTCATTCCGCACTTTGAGAAAGGAAACAAATGGACCACAACAAGTAAAGATAACAAATGCAGGTTTTCAGTGGAAAAGTTTTGTTAAAAGTCAGTCACTGTAGGTGTAGGAAAATGAAATGAAATTAAATGAAAACAGTTGTGCTTTTTTAAGTGCTGGTGACTGCTGCCATTTCTCCTGATAGGAATCAGTGAAGAGAAATGCACTTGTGCCAAAAGGTACCTACTTTGAAACACTGAAATTTCTCCCCCGTTATAGTGATCCTGAAATTCCAGAACCTGATAAACCACATGAAGTTGAATCCCAGGCTAGTAACATCATACCTGAAATCAGCACACATGGTAACAATTCAAGCCCTGATCTGATATTATAATGATATTTTTCTCAGATTATTCCCAAAGTGCTATACCTTGTGCGATAAAGGATCCTTCATGTACATTTGACTGCAAACTGAAGCTTAGACAAAAATGTACTGGTTTAGTTCCAGATATCTTAAGACCCAGGAGGTCAGAAAACACACCACTAGCTGCTGGGCTGAAAGGCCTAATTTTCCATCCCAAAACGTCTGCTCTTTTAGCCGCAGAGCCCAGGAGAAAGAGAGAGAGGCTACCTTGCCTAGCAATTTACAGTGATTAAATAAAAGCAGAGAACAAATCAATATAATAGCTGCTACGTTATCGGCTTTGCCATAAACTATTATTCATTACTGGTATATTTAGGACGATGACCTGGATCTTGTTGGGGGAAGGGGAACTTTTACTTCTGCCATCAGCTGTATTTAATAAGTTGCACTACAGGGGAAATATCCCCAGAGAAAATCAAAATGTCATTCCGTTTTTCAAGCATACAGAGTCTGAAATAAAAATATTCCATGGTGGAGTGTCATAATGTGGCATTATGCAAGTTAATTTGCAAGGGAGAAAAAATGCATTTGAGTGGGGTTGGAAAGTGTGACTCAGAAGGAATTAGATTTTTCCACTGAATATTTAGATTATTTTCAAATGTATTTTATTAGGCAAAAAAAATCAACAGGTCTACCTTCTTTTTCAAAAAGACGAGTGTTTGAATCCTGATGCATTCATAAACTTCACTAGGTAACTGTGAACCAATCTACCTCATAGGTTTGTTGTGACAATAACGTGGGGATAACCACCATGCACACTTCCTTGGAAGAGGGATAGGTTATCAATGAAGTACCTTGTTAAACATTTGTATCTCAGAGAGAAGTTCAGCCTTCTTCTGGCAACTAGCTGCAATTATAAACAAAGCTGCATGTGCTGGATTTCTGCACATTCATTCTTTTGTTGACCTAGTATCTCCATCAGAATATGTTGCAAACCACACAGAATTGGCATGTTTGCTCTCCCCCCCCCCCAAAAAAAATTAGGCATTCATAGTCACAAAGCTATCAGGATGCAAGTATATGGTTTAAGGAGACCAAGGTGACTGTACTGAATTGAGCCAGATAGGGAATCATACAAAGAGAAGATGGCTGTAAAGGACCTTCATGACTGCTGCTGAGCAGGACTGAAAAGTCTGCTTTTCAGATATAGCAGGGACTAATCAGAGAAGTATGGCTTAGTTAATATGCATGTTGGACCCAAAGACTGCCATGGGAGGCTTGTGGGTTTGATCTTCTCTGGATTGCAATCATTATCCCACTAGCCCAGGGAGGCAACCTTTACCACCCAAAGAGCCACTTGGACCCGTTTTCCATGGCCCCGAAGATCTGCCGAGCCGGAGAGGCGGCTCCGCTCCAGTTCGGCCCCTCCACTCACCTTTCCTTCCAGCCCTGGGAGGCGGAGGCGCCGGGCAGGGAAACCCTCTCTGCCCAACGGAGCAGGCAGCAGGTGGGGCAGAGGGGGGATGCCGGCCTCTCTGCCCAACGGAGCAGGCGGCAGGTGGGGCAGAGGGGGGATGCCGGCCACGGCCTGCCCAGTGCCACCGCCTTTCACGCTGTGGGAGGCAGCAGCGCTGCGCAGGGAAACCTCCTCTGCCTGATGGAGCAGAGGGGGGGTGGCTGCTCTGGAGGGACATGCCCACGCTACCCTCCGACCTCCAGGCCATGTGGAGCCGCATTATAAGGCTGAAAGAGCCACCTGCGGCTCCGGAGCCGCAGGTTGCAGACCCCTGCACTAGCCCCAGGCAGGGCATGCTTTCTACATGTGTTTGTGTGCACACTCATTTCATCATATCTGCCAACTCCATGACTGGAAGAACATTACTATGAGAACTGATAAGCCTTCCCGAATTGTTTGTTTCTGATCAGATACCTTCTATTGAAATGATTAGATCATCTTAAGACTTGAATTGCATGCTTTATACATGCTTTGGTGTACCCATCCCAACTTATGACTCCCCAGGAAGTGGATTCTGATACTTTAAAAACCCAATATGGTCTTTCACTGCCTGTGCTCATACAAGCCAAGCCTTTAGCTCGAGGACACGGTAGAAATATAATTATTAAATAAATGCTGGGCAGAAGAATTAGGACTAATAAAAGGAAAATGCTGGGGGGAAGAATTAGGACTAATAAAACGGGTGATTGGTGTTTGGAATATGTCGCCACAGGAGGCGGTGATGGCCACAAACCTAGATAGCTTTAAAAGGGGCTTGGACAGATTTATGGAGAAGTCGATCTATGGCTACCAATCTTGATCCTCCTTGATCTCAGATTGCAAATGCCTTCGCAGACCAGGTGCTCGGGAGCAGCAGCAGCAGCAGAAGGCCATTGCTTTCACATCCTGCATATGCGCTCCCAAAGGCACCTGGTGGGCCACTGAGAGTAGCAGAGTGCTGGACTAGATGGACTCTGGTCTGATCCAGCAAGGCTCTTTCTTATGTTGTTACCTATTTATAAAATTAAGACAAATTCCAAATAATAGCTGCAATAATATACTATAAAAAGAACAGCAAACAGTCCTATAGCAAGAGCTTAATGTCTAGAAAAACAAATGCTACAACTTTGCCTGGTTCTGGAAGCCCTTCCTCACATATAAATACCCCATTCATTTACTCAGGAATGAGGGAGTATGAAACTGTTCATGAACATTTCCGTTAGGTTTGTTTATATTCCATGGGTTTGCCCTGACATTGAAAACAGATACTGGGGTTGAGGGCTGATAAATCAAGCAATGTCAGCATTGCAGGTAGTTGACATTATCAAAGAATTGCAGGTAACTGACATCAATTGGTTGCAGTGTTTCACTTATGGGATAAAGTAAAAGGGTGTGCATAGACACCATTAGGGGATATGGACTGTGGGCTGAACTAGGTTCTCTGACCTCAGTGACCTCCTAAACCTGGAAAATCAAGCCTGTATCTTGAGAGGGATCAACCTGGGCAGGTAAGAGGAAGATGTGAAGCCCCAGCATTGAGATGTAAGGGCTCAGCCAGGCTCTGGAACTTGTGGAGGCCTGTCTTGGCTGCTGCTGCTGCTGCTGAGTATGGACCTGCTTATTGGCTGTTCTTACATGCCTGGACTTATGTTGGAGGAATTCATAAATACCAGATTGTCTAATCTTGTCTGTAATTTCTAGATCTTTTGTTGGATAAGCCCTGCATGACCTCTCATTCATGGACTAACTTGTCAAGACAAACAGGATGTAGAGTGAGATCTGACTTAAACCAGTGGTATGTGACTTTTAAAAGCTCCCTTTTTTCCCCAGCAGGAGTAAAGTGTTGTCCCTAATTCCAAGACATGGAATGCTTTAATTTCATGCTTTATATAGATTGTAGACAGATGCTTTACTTTCAGAACACTGCCTCTCCCGAGAATTTTATAAAACAAACCACACAGCTCTCTGTAGCATCCTTTCTTTTCTTTTTTGAATGCACATATGTTAGTTACATGTTAACACAGGGACTCTATTCATCAGCACCTTTGTTTAATTCCAACTTCTGGGTTCCTTTGGGGACCAGAATTAAATATAGATAAGTCCATAATTACGTTCCAAAGTCTCAGAAAGTCAAAAAGTTCCCAAACACAAAGAGTGCTTTTGTCGATTTTTCAAATGGAAGTTCACAAATAATGATTCCCCAGTAGCCATTCAGTCTGTGCCATTTGACAAGATCTGTAGAATCTTAGTACAGATGCTGTTATCCTCAATATAGTTTGGTGAACATGATTATAACACTGGGAGAAGTTTGTTCATTCTGGTACCCACAAGGCCTTATCTGCCCTGCACACTGATTTTAAATTGATGTAACTTGTCATGGTTGTTGAACTGTTGAGAAAGCTTGTGATGGCACAGATGGCCGGGCTGATGGGAGGTAAGGATTTACTGTAGCACAGAGCTGTAATAGCCCCTTGGCTTCTTGGAACTATATTGCTTCCCTATCTTATTCACACCTAAAGCTTCTATGTTATTCTGTGCTAGCAGCACATTGGTTCATATGGTAATATTCATATATATTGCTCATGTGAATTGTGGAAACTCTATTTTTTGGGGTGGGGGTGGGGACTGATTAAGCAACTTGTAAGGGCACAAATTTCCACTTGTTCATTTTGCTAGCATAGTCAGCCATAGTGGACCAAACATGTTGGCACTCCTGGAGTTTAACTGCAGCTCAGTCACCCTTAATAATGTTCATATATAAAAATCAATTAATAAAAATGCAACGTGACAGGCATTGTTACTTCTGAGGACCATACAAATGAATTTTTGAGATATATGCTGTGTATATTTTATATTACTTCATAGAAACTACTTGATCCACTTGCTAATGGTCTTAGTGGTGCCAATCCTTTTTGGTGTAGCAGCTCACAAGTCCAAATTCACTAGATATGGTGACCCACTTTAAAAATAACAGAGCATACACCAATCAATGAACTGTAAAAGCCTGCAACCCACTTTTGGGTTGGGATCCACAGGTTAGGAAATACACCATTAGACAAATCTTTATCTCACAAGATAAATACAAAAATGCTGCTCATCAATTAACTGGAATTGAATTATTTTCCAGAAGTTAGACTTCTTTGGCCTCAATGTTAAGAAAAAGTCATCTACTCACAAAATGTTAAATTTCCCAAGAGTTCCTGCTTGGGAACAGAATGAACAAATGCACAGATGCTGAATCAGAAATCTGGTACAGCTTCTTTTTCATTAAATGGAGCAAGTATGAGAACCTGTTTCTGCTATATTTTTAAAAAATGGCAACTCGTTCAAGATCACATTCTGGGGCCAGTGGAGATAGATGGGGAGGTGAAAGAAGTCTTTATTTTTGAAGTGTTTCAGGTCAGTGAATTGTAATTCTGACAAACAGGTAGATTCTTATGAACCATTCACTGAGAAAGCTAAACATTGTGAGAGATGTTTTCAAAACCGGACTTTTAAAAAGTGACATTGTTACTGTGTCCTGATGGATCCTGGCATTTGCAAAGCATACATTTTGATGCCAAGAGTGAAACTATGTTGTCTACTGTAGAATCTGGTTTGGCATGAAAGGGCATGGTACATCTCTTGTAAAGGGCATGGTCAGCTGAGACTTCCCACTGTGCTCTGCAAGCCAAGAATTTGGATCAACCTGGATTCTGGTCAAACAGAAGAAAAGTCTAATTTATCATCTGGTCTGTTTATCTAGCTTTTTTGACCAAGTTGCAATGAAAGATGTTGACAGGATCCTGTTATCTGTAAAGGATACTACTTGAACTCTAGATCCTTACCCATCCTGGCTGCTAAAATAATCACTGAGGCCTTGGTATCCATCACGAATCAATCATTAAGCCAGGACACCTTCCCTTGGTCACTCAAAGGGGGGGGGGGTTATCTGTCCAATACTTAAAATGCAGAAAAATGATGGAGCCAATTATCACCCAGTCTATAATCTACCCTTTCTGGACAAGTGACTGATAGATCATAGCTGATCAACAGATGGATCTGCTCTGGACTCTATTCAGTCTGGATTGAGACAACTCTGGTGGCTTTGGTTGATGAATGTATCAAATGTCGTGTTTCTTGTGGATATAGTCCAATTCATTAAGCAGAACTCGCCTTCTCCTTCCTTAGTTTGTTTGTCCTTCTGAGTCTGTTTTATAAAACTACCTCTCTCCCTCATAGCCTTTCAATCACAGTGTGCCCAGGACATTCAAGTAGCAGCTTTAGACTCTGCAACAGAATGCTGTCCAAAACACTACGGAACGGTTAAATGTGAGAGGCTCTGGGAGCACAAAGAATATTTTGAGCCTGTGAAGAAACATCGAGGTCAGGCATCACCTAGGAGCCAACTAGCTTGATATTATTCATTTCAAATCTAAGTATTTCCACCAGCCCCACTCACTTTTGTGGTTTCCCTGCAAAAAGCGAGACCACTTGTAGCATGAATTTAATTTTGATTCACTACCAGAGCATGGAAATTTTCCAGTGAGCACAGCTTTGCTCTGGGCTTCTTCCCTCCATCCTCGGCCAGACAGCCTAGCTCCACCCTTCCCACTCTTTGCACTGTCATCTATGCCTTCCCACTCATCCCCATGTCCATGTTGCCTTCTTCTGTGAACACTAATACCAAGATCAAAGTATCACTAAAGTTGGCTTTAGCAAGGAAAAACACAAGCAGGGTCTGTTTCTGGCTCCAGCCCACCTCCCCCGCTTTGATTTTAAAAACTTTTTTTCAAACAAAACTCTTTTTTAAAAACAAGCCTCTGTCCAGTGGCAGCAGCAGTGAGTGAGAGGCTGGGGGGGAGAGAGAGAGGGTGTGTGGAGAGGAAAAGAGAGGAGAATATCAGCTCTATAGTATTGGGACTATTGAGTGTTATGAGATCTGTGCCTTTGAGAAGGGCAGAGTTAAGAGAACAGGGAACAGAGGCCTGTTGAGGCTACCTGCAAGTCCTTGCATGTAAACAGAGAAACGCGAAGAGACCACACTTCAGCCCCACCACACACCTAAAAGGCCCGATGTAAATGTTCCATGAGTAATGGGCCTGTGTGTTAGGTGTATGCTGCCATAAACATTACTGGTATGTGAAAATGTCACAGTGAAGACTGATAGACAAGTCCCACATATTTGTAAACCATATTTGAACTGTTCAAGTATTGTAGTGGAGACAGAGAAATAAGTCCCACATAACCGTATATTGTCCTTGTGTATATAGTAGCAAAGTATTTCTAAGTTTTGTGAAGAAATTCAGTCTCATGACTGCCAGCCTTTATTGGTGCAAATTGCACTAGCGCGGCCCAGATATTAATACTGGTCCAAACCTGAGCAAAACCTCCCAGGAAAAAGTACCCTTAAATTCTTCCCAAGATCTGATAGCTCTGTAAACACTAATTCAGAGTCATGACACCCATGCCAATAATAAAGATCTGCGACTGCAGGATGAGGCACTGCCAGAGGGCTCCAACAGATAAAAGAAAATATGAACACATTTTTTTCATCAAAAAAATGCTTGCATCAGGTGGCAGAAAAGTGGCAGTTTTAATGTATGTGAGAAAGTAAACTCATGAACACGCAATGTTAAGTGCCACAGTTCATGCTACAAGGTGACTCTTTATGAGTCTGCAAACTTGAAGCAATGAATTGACAGCAGTCAGTCAAATAATGGTTTACTTTCAGATTTAAATCCCACCCACCAAGTCCCAATGGATTGGTTTGGCTGACAAACAAATTGGGTCAATTCACACTTTTAAAAGGACACAAAGATTTTCAGACAAACTTGATCTGCCAGTTCCGTGCACTTTTCCGACCTTCATGGATCATATTCAGATCAGGACCACAGTATGCAGGGAGAGGTGGCTTAGACCTCCCCCCAACAAAACAAACCCAAGTGGACAATTCTTAAATTAGAGCTGAAACTACTTTTCTTTGCTCTACCAATTTAATGTTGACTGTGCTGGATATTCATTAAATATTTGATGTTTTAATTGACATTTGATTTCAAAATGCCATATCCATTGGTCAGTATTTTATAGTATTTGGTAGTAGATATGCTGAGATAAATTTCGTGGGAAAGTACTTGATCACTGTCATGCAATGGGATGGTTTTGACTGTTGCCACTTTAGTCTGAAATTTGAAATTTCTCATTCAAATAACAAATTTGACTAATCTCAAATATTTGTGTCAGATCTAACTGAAATCATCATAAATACATATTTTAAGTAAGGACAGTCCACAATACTGATAGTTCTTGAACATATATTTTGAAACTATTTTGGTATGTTGCTATTCTAGAGACCTAGTAGATTTCAGATTTCTATTAAGAATAAGAATGTGAATGATAGATTGTCAACTTTGATAAACATATTCCAGATAGCCATTCTTTTGGAAATGCATAGCAGCCTTTGTTCTAGTTAGCAAATTATCTTAAAGGAGTTCTTTTGAAATATTATGAACCCTGAAATCCATTTTTACACTTACTGTATATACTCGTGTATAAGCCAACCCGTGTATAAGCCAAGGCACCTAATTTTACTGTCCAAACCTGGGAAAACTTATTGACTCTGGTATAAGCTGAGGGTGGGAAGCCAGGAGACAGAGGGAGCTCCTTATTTGGGCAGTGACATCAGGGGGAGTCACTGCCCAAATAAGGAGCTCCCTCTGCCTGCTGGCTGGGTTTGACAAAGCCCAGCTAGCTGGCAGGCAGAGGGAGCTCTTTATTTGGGCAGTGACTCTCCCTGATGTCACTGCCCAAATAAGAAACTCCCTCTGCCTGCCAGCTGGGTTTGACACAGCCCAGCTAGCCGGCAGGCAGAGGGAGCTCCTTATTTGGGCAGTGACTCCCCCTGATGTCACTGCCCAAATAAGGAGTTCCTTCTGCCTGCCCGGGTTTGAGGAAGCCCAGCCAGGCACCCAGCCAGGGTGCCTTGGGGTTCCCCCTTCACCCTTTGAGGAGGGTAGCAACAAGTGGCTTTCCGGGGCAGGGAGGTTGTCCCGCCCCCACCCCCAGCCTCCTTGTGATTAATAGAAAATGGTGACTGGAGTATAAGCCGAGGGGGCTTTTCTCAGCCTTTAAACAGGGCTGAAAAACTCGGCTTATACACGAGTATATATGGTATTTAGTTAAAAGTCAGACACTTAATTGAATAAGGCACACCTACTTAGGAATAAATCCTGCAGAACTGGATTTACTTGTCAGTAAATATTTATAGAAAAATCTTGAACCCAGTGACACACATAGATAATCTTGATGTAACTCTCTGTTTCCTTTACAATGCAGAATTATCTGAAAAGAGGGTTGCTGTCTCCTTGATTGACCTTCACTGGTTGGCACAGCATCATTGTTTCCAAGTTCTCTCAAAATCCTGATCCGGGTGAGGAAGCCGCTCATCAAAGCTATAGTATCATGCTTCCTTGGATGGCAGTTTCTCAGATAGAAAAAAAATTGCTTTTAATTATTCAGAACTCATCTTCCCTCCCATTAAAAACAAATGGGAAATGGATGGGTTTGAGCAATGAATCCCCAGTAAGGCAGTTAGATTTAAAACAAAACCTGTCCAGTTAAATGTTTCCATGCTAAAATTGAATTTGATTATTCTAATCTTTGCTCTTCTGTTTGTATACTTCATGATAGGGCTGTCTCAATAATATAAACTCCAGTTTTATCTGTATATAAAATAAATCTGACATAGGATTTCCATTGATGTCTTTAGCTGTGTCTTCCATAACAAGAAAAATGAAACTGGGTGAAATGTTTGTTTCTGCTTCAAAAATGATACTGTATTTTCTGGCTGCTGCCAGTCCCATTCAAGCCCACTCTGTTTTCTTTCTGTGTATCCCTCTCTTCTGTACTTGTCGAAATGAAGAGAGGTCCAATTGATTTGAAGACCCATTCAATACATTGTGTGGCTGAGGTTTGGGACACAAATGAGGCAATTAAACTCTGTAGGCAAGAGGAAGAATTCATTGCATTTTTATCTGTTTTTTTTCCAGTGTAGCCTTCTACAATAAATGAGACATATATTGGGAGATATAATAACTGAAAGATTACCATTTGCTGGATTAGATGGCAGCTGATAAAGGAGGGGGGTTTTTTTTACATCCAATTGTTTCACATACAACTCAGGTGACCAGAGTTCAATGGCTAGAAACAAACATGTATTTTATCATTGATTGAACAGGTCCATTCATACAGATATTTAGGAATCACCTTCCATCATTCCTTAACCTGGACCTCTCATATCCACCAGACTCTCAATACAAGTAAAATCAAAGTGTTGGCAATATCCAGATTTTTTTCACACAGAGGTCAATTTTTTTCCTGCCGCAATGGGAAGTTTTTCAGTTAAAACTACTGCCACAATTGCTTCTGGAGCTCCAATCTAGAGACAAAACCGCTGAAATTAGGAGTGTTCAATCTTTGTTTCTTAAATGCGTTTATTGGGTCTTTACAAACTCAGTCATTATCAAGTTCTTTGTTTTAGAAACCCGGAGCCAAGACAATTTTTCCGGGTTTGGCTCTCTTTGTTTCCCAAATGCAAGCCGCCTTCGTTATAGAGGAAGACCCTCCCGGGCAGTCTCACATATTTTCTGTTAAGCGACCACTTCCCACTCCTGGCACACCAAAATTATCAAAATAGATAAAACAACATAGGTGTATCTTTTGGCCAACTCCTACTGATGGAATGAAAGACGGGCTTTTGGAGTTTGGGAATAGCGATACTCTGACATTGAAGGCAGCTTCTCACAGCTGGAGCCTGCAGAACTTGTTCTCCCACATTTATGGCATTTCACCACCATTGCCGGGTTTTATGGCTAAATATAGATGAATTTAATCCCAATCCACATCCTCAGATGTTTTATGCTTGCTTTCGGCTAAATGTGTTACCGACTGCTGAAACAAGAGCCAGATATCATGGCATCCCTGGGAGGGAGCAGGACTTGTTCCTGTGCAGCCTTGGGCCTACCAGAACAACTGAACCGTGCTCCTTCATTTTAAAGATTTGGCAGTCCTATGGTTTACTTTTCTCGAGAGACCATCTTAGAGAATTTTCAGTGAGATCAGACAGAATAGTTTCCCGCACCATACTTGGTGACCATCATCCCCACACTACTGAATCAGTTGCGGAGTTTTAACAAGGCACTTGGATCAAAATTAGAACCTTTGTATGGAATTTGTCAATTGGTTTTAACATAATCTGTATTTTACCACTCTTTATATGCCATTAAAGGTTTTGTATTTGTATTTGTATTTGATTTGTATTTTATCAAGCATCAAAACACAATTTAATTTTATGAGAGGATAGTTCATCTATTGAAATAGATGGTTAATATAGTTTAGCAATGGACTCTCCTCCCCCTTTGGGTGAAGCTGTAAGGAACATACAGTTCAATCCCGTACTCCCCTTCCAAACCTGCACTGAACTTTTCAAGGGCAAAGTGGGGTGTGGCAAATGCCTTCCAGGACATTTTTTCTGGACAAAGGACTCTCGGTTTCTTTAAGTAATGGTTGTAATGGCAGGTGTCTGCCTGCAGAGTGTACAGAATCAAACATCTGCTTGTGTTGAAGGAGGCTGGGGTTGAAATCCTTGCTCACCTAGGATGCTCTCTGGGTGGCCTTGGGCAAGGTGCCGCTCAGTAAGGTCGGGCAACTTGTGTGGCTGCTGCTAGATCAGGGGTAGGGAACCTGCGGCTCTCCAGATGTTCAGGAACTACAATTCCCATCAGCCCCTACCAGCATGGCCAATTGGCCATGCTGACAGAGGCTGATGGGAATTGTAGTTCCTGAACATCTGGAGAGCCGCAGGTTCCCTACCCCTGTGCTAGATGAACACAGCAAATTTAACTCACTTGAGGAACAGCGGGACACTGGTCTGCTAAATAAATGGGAAGAATTCATTTCAGGGGAAAAAACAGGAATCATGTGATCTTTTGCATGCCACAAAATCTCCTGCTGGACTCTTGGCACTGGTCCAATATTAGTCTAATTTTAGAGCATCTAAATGTCCTTCTATGTTCTGTAAATCACTCCCTGTTTTTTCTCCTTTTAATAATTATGCAGTTCTACACAGAGTTACACCTTTCAAAGTCCACTGAAGTCAACAGGCTTAGAAGGGTATCACATTACTATAAAGACTTCTGGAACAAAAGGGCAGTCTGGGTGAGTTTGCGTGCATTTGCCTGTCCTAGCCTTCATCTATAAAGACTTATTTCAGGCCTTTTCCTCAATGCTACCTTTCACCTTGGACATGCTTGTCTTCTTTTAGAGGAAGAAGAGTTTTCTTGGCTTCAAATGTTGTAGCTCAGAAACAAGAAGAATGTGAACATGGAAAAACATGAACTACAGTTTGCCTAGAAAATGCTAATGATAGCGGAGCCAGGAGAGAATCCCGCTCCTGGACTATGTCTGAACTAAAAACGATTGGAAAATTTATTTCTGTCTTGTATTTGTTTAGGTAGGAACTGATTTGTATTAGGTAGAAATAGGATTTGTAAGTTTCCCTGTATTTGTGCTTATGGAGACCTCCTTGGCTATTTGGGGCAGAGCCATCTCTGCCCACGGACTTATCCCATTCCGTGTAAAGTCCCACAGTGCACGGACAAAGGGGAAACTATCAGCCCGAGGCGCCTTGCCCTACCCTAATCCCATCCAACTTGAGCGGATAAAGGGAATAACGTCATGTCTCTGCCTCGATGACCCTATGGACACCTGGAGAGAAGACCTTTGTGTTTCCCCGTCAGTGAACACATCAGCCGACCTAGCGCCTACTCTGGCCTTGAAACTTGAGAAGGGATGCCTATGGACATTGATTGGATTTCCTACATGTTACACAATGTATGATTGGATTTATTTTGAATTTTGTGTGAATGGTGGTGGAACATCTTGCAGGTTCTCCCGGTCCCCGGCAGGAGTGTATAAGGGTTTACAAAGCTGCTAGGCTGACCAGAGCTATTTATGCGGAAGGAGGTGCAGCACCTAGGTCAGCATCTCAATAAAATCTTTATTTATCTAGGCTTTGCTCAGGTCTTGCTTGGGTTCCACCAGAAGCATTACCGAGATACCTCTAGATGGAGAAAGTATTATCCTGAGCAGTAGCAGTAACAGTTAGAGAGCTCGCCGGGATTTCCTGAACCCTCTGGGAGGCAGTGTGCTCTGGGAACCGACCGACTGGTAGTGCAGTTCAGACTTAGCTGGATTACCCAGTGGTTGAGGAGGTGGAGGACCTGTTTAGTGGAGGTTATGGGCCGCCCTCTGGAACTAGGTGGGAAGACCAGTTACCACAAAGGAAAGGAATGAGGAGATCCCAGAGAGAGAATTCGGATAGCCACAAAGGAAGGAGGCAGGGAGCTTACCAGCGTTAGGGATTGATCAGGAAGGACAAAGAAAGAACCAGGCCAGGTTTTAAACCCAAGCGTGTCCCTTAGGCTCAGGAATTTGCGTGAAGCAGATTGTCTAGTCCAGGAAGGACCAGGAACAGAAGCCAAGTCAGAGATCCCAACAGGCAGAGTTAGTTAGAAGATGAAGACCTGTGGGTCTAAGGATGAAGCCTTCGATCTCTCCCAGAATCCACCCAGAAAAACTACGTCCTGTACAACTGGATAAGCTCAGTATGGCCCGGTGTCTAAAGGAAAAGAGGATGTTGAATCGTGGTAAAGGGCAGATGGATCTCAATTACAGTTTGTCCATACGCCCAGCTCTTAGTAGTGTGACGGCTTTCTAGATTTAGCTGTGCCAGTCCTCAGGAGAATTTATATCAAGTTCTAAGGAGTACTGTGTTAAAAGAAGCAGGCTAAGACACTGGAAGGACCTTTATGGAGGCTCCAGGAAATCCCAAAGAGTTAAGTACTCATGCGTTCAGGAGACAAAATCCCATACTGAGTGGGTGGAGACCAGGTCCACAGGGATCCAGTAGTTTTAGGGCAGCCCCATGGTTGATTCCCTGCCCCTCCCCAGATGATCTATATGGAATTTCCCAGTAAGCAAGCGTAGCACTCAGCCCACCCGAAAGGTGTAGCTAGAAGCGGAAATCCTTCCAGCATTTTGGACAGCAGGCTGTCAAGTTTCCGCATGTCACGGTTGATAGGAGCTCTTCGAGGGTGGTGCCCTCCGCCCCTCCCTCAGATGGAGATGGCCCCTCCTCTTTGGCTCCACAGCTCACGCTGACTCAACCTTCCCCCCAAGAGAGGAGTCAGCCCCATCATCCCAAATTCGGAATTCAGGCTCCTCAGGACTTCCTCCCATCAGGACCCCAGCACACCGCAGAGATTTAGCTCAGATGCTGGGCAGCTGGCCTCCCAAGTTCATAGTGCATGCAGTCTGCCCTCAGGGGAGTTCCCCCCCAGGTTTGGCTCCCAACCTGAGTCTTCCCCACAGTCGGAACTGCCTCCTCTACCGAGATGGTTGAGTTCCCGCTCTTTCCCGTCCATGCGTCTTCACGAGCTCAGAGAATGGCAGCCGCCATGGCTCGGGCCTTACGCTCTCCTCCGACCGCCTCCAAATTAGGGAGTTAGGTCAAAGAGTGCAGGCGAAGCCAGTAGTGAACATATTTCCCATCCGATACTCAGATGGGAATGGCTCCAATCGACAATGACCCGTTCTCTTATATCCATGTTCCTTTACTGCCTCGGACCTGCTGATAATTGGAAGCTGAGAGGTCGCTCCCATTACACACGCTGATCCCTTGGCCCTAGCCCAGCTTTAGGTAGAATCCATTTCGCGACTACACTTGTGCCTGCCACTGCTTGCGATATCCCAGCCCTATTACAGCTCCTTGCAGCCCCGGGGAGGAGAGGTTTTTGATCATACAGGCAGTACAAGTCCAGAGCTTTCACCCAATATGTAGACGCATGACCATCAGGGAGGAAGCGCACCCCGCCCACATTAGCTGGGGTGTTTGAAGTTAGACCCAGAATAGGATGTGGAACAAAGGAAGCTGACCAGGATAAATCTGGGGAATTATTGCCAAGCTTTTATGATTTGGGTCTCAGGAAATGGCGCATCTCCACGCCATACATGATCTGTCCAAACTTCACCAGCTAGCTTCAAGAACAAGGATGGAGTCAATTCGCCCGCCTTTATGGAGCGAGATTACGTTCCGAAAAGTGTCGCCATAAATGGAACCGCAGGTGGATCCATATTGATCACAGCCCACGCCCCCCTAATCAATGGCGTATTTCGCCATTACGTTGGGAGTGCCCCGGATATTAGGAAGAAGTTAGATGGATCCCAGTTATTGCCCACCCTTAAGCGATCGGCTGGTCTCCTAAAACGCTTGTAATGCATATATTTTGGTAGCGGAGGATGGCTGGGATCACGAAGGAGGCGAAGGAGAACCGCCACCGCCAATAGCTAGGAGGAGCCTTACAAGCAGCTGTAGGCACTGGCCGAGACCACAGTTTGAGCCCTCCTATAGGAATGACTTAGTGACTCCCCACATGCACTTATAGCCCGGCCTTAGAGACAGATTCAGAATTCATTTGCAGAGTGGTAGGGCCTTACAGACTTACGCCAGCAGGTGGGAACAGGATTTTGGTGGGAGCTGGGTTGCCAGGGTCCCTCCCGCAGCCCACCACCCGGCTCACGCAATACCCGCTTTGGATAGAGATCCAGATTACAGTTATTGCCGTAACATTGCTAATTGGCCACTGGCGAGTGTGCTGCCAGGCTGGCGCCGGAGAATTCCGTCAGCCCAGCCCGCGTGCTTGTGACAGTTTGTGCACCCTCAGCTCGGTTTCCAGGCCCTAGTCTCCTTGCTCAGACCCTCGATACGAAGCTCCCCAAACCTCCGCTTCGGATAGCCCGAGTCCCTTTTCCAGGCCGAGACTTTACGTTGGAGTGGTGCCCGGACCTGGAGGCCGGAGCAACAGGCAGACTCTCTTGGGATCACCCCAGGCTCGAGCAGACCGCCGTGGGGTTTCCTCCCTTTTGGGTTGACCGCTCCCGCTGCGCCTCGGCGTTCCCCTCACGAAGATCAGCGGCCAGGCTCAGGCGGAGTCTTGCCGCCTCCGCTAAATCTTTACCCTGGCCTGGGCGCTGGGGTGATCGCCGCCAGCCCGTCCTGGGGAGTCCCTTGTTCCGGCTCTGGAGCCGCAGAGGTGGTCGCTTGGATCATTTCAGCCCTCCCACTCAACCACCGGGCCGCCCCGGACTGCTTCCAACGCGCACCTCTCTCCTGCACCCGGGGTGTTCCCGCCGATCCGCCGTTAAGCCCGATGTTTGGCGCCCCTCCACTCAAGCTACCTGGCCCTCCTTATTACCTCTGAACATTATTACAGATGTTCTTCCGGTTACAAACCTATTTCTCCCCTTTGTCCCTCTCACGGAGGATTCATCCGCCCAGTAGACCTAGCCGCGGGCTTCGATTACCTGCTCCGGAGTTAGGACCCTTTGCTAGACCCTTCTCGGACGAGTGGCCAAAATGACTTGTGGTTTCCCCTTGGTGGCCTCGTTCCCTATCCCCTCTGGCCCGGAGCTTCTCCCTGTTTTCCTGTGGGGGCCTCCTCTTCTTCCATATTGCGTTGATGCACCAGGGCCTCCTGCTCTATTTCTGGAATTTCTGGAAATCTCCGCTTCCACGCCGCGGGAAGGAAGTCGATATCGCGTAGGTGCCCTAGTATGAGCTACAGCTTGTTCCCTCATACCAGCTCCGAATTCCCCTCGTCTCACGTCGGCCGGTGGCGGTCGAAAGCATTCCTTCCTCAACATGGAGGATTACCCGGTCTCCCCTTTTTTTGGGTCGCTGACCTACTCCTACGGAATTGAGCGCCTCCTTTCACCGTTTTCCCACTCTGGCTGCTTTCGTTGACTTTTGGGATTTACTGGATTTGGAAATTGGCCCTACGTCGGCCCCAGCTTCTGATGGCCCCTATCGCTGAATCAGTCCTTGGGCTGCAGACCAGCTCCCAATGATGCAAACACTTCTTTCGCGCTTGTCCAAGTGCCTGCGCCATTAGCTGAAAGCCTGGGACCAAGTGCCGTTCCCTCGACTCAAGCGGTCTGCTTGGGAGTTTCGAAGGCCTGACCTCGCTTCGCCCCTTTGGGTTAGGGAATGATGTTGTATCCTCTTTAGCTAACGCCCGTTTAATCCTACTGCAAGGCGTGGCTGCACCAGCTATTATTATACAGCAATAGCAGAGGCGGTGAAAGCGGCTGTAATGCGTAATAGGATTCCCGACCCGCTTTGACCACAGCTCTGTCCCTCGGCTGCCTTGGGCTTGGCCCAGTCTCCAGCTGTTACTGCTAGATCCCCTCTTTGGCTCCACACCTGGGGCCGCCGTATGCCTCTTGCTCTCCAGTCTGCCGGTGCTCCCGGGCCCGTCTTCTCGATGTGAACTGCCAAGCGGGCAGCTAAGGGGGGGGAATTTTAGAGCGGGACACGTGGCCCCTGTTGCCCGGCCCCGCTGCCCTCATTCTGGACGTATGCACTGGTGCCCTGCCCACCCTGCCAGCCGGTAGCGCAGTTTTCCTTCGCCCTCATGGTTTGGGCTGATTTGCCGCCCTCCTCGGTCTGGCGTTATGCGGGCAGGTGGCCTGGATTTTCGTTTCAACTTGTACCTCGCCGGTACTTGCTCCAGCCTCCCTAATTTTGTTAGGTCCCCTGGGCTTTTTGGGATTTTTTACGCGTCTTAGTTCGAATTGGGTCTGGGTTTTGTGGCAAGTTGTTTTCCACGAGGACATTTACCTCCAAAGGGGTTAGGAAAATTCAGATGCAGCAGCTTTAAATGGTCACAATGTCTCAGATCCAACCAGCCGGCTTTTCAACCAATGAGCTTTTTCTTCTTTGAGCCTTTAGAAGCGCTGCAATTCTCAGAGCATACGCAGAATTTCAGTCCAGGGGCTCCAATGAATTCTGTAGACAAAGGGATTAGTGGTTGTGAGTAACCTTAGGTCCCAGCTGCATTTTCAGGCGGTACATTGCTCCAGACTACGTCAAACCCTGACACCTCAGCTCTTTGCCACTTAAATTGGAAGCCTCCTTCCTACGAAGCGCGGTTAGAGCAACAGATCGAACGAGCAATTTTGCATGTCCACAAAGCGCTAGGAATAGTACCACAACTGCTGCAAAACGTCATTATAAGGAAGGCGGGGCTGGATTTCAGGGGTATCACCCTAGGATGAAAGAGGGAGGGAGTTCCGCGTTTATACTGTTTCTTTGACCGTTAGGCATTTTTCTGTTACATAAGGAGTTGGGAAGAGCTGTACCAGCGCTGGAGCCGCCTTTGCCACATGGGCTAGAGTGGTTTCCTCCCTCTGTTTCTGGCTTCTCTGTTTGGCCCAGTTCTTACAAACTCTATTTTCCAGATTGGCCCTTTTCCACCATGACGGCCACCATCCACAAGAAGGAAGGGGACCAGCTACTCGGCCGGGTTAGGTTGGACCACTGTTGTGGTCTTCAGACCACTCCGGCTTAGGATTACCTCCTCTCTAGGTTTAAATCTTCTTTTCACTACCAAAGTGGAGGACCTTAAGCGGTCAGCTCCCTAAAACTATATACGGTTGGCCTATTTACATATCAACATATTTACGGATTTAAAATTCTAGTCCTACTCGTGCAGTAGTAGCAATACGAGGGAGCCATTAATGTGGACAATAGCCAGTTCCCAAGAGGGCTATATATCTAGCTTGAAGAACTCCGGAAGTCTTTGCTCCCTCCTGCGAGCATATTCACAGATTGCACGGTGGACACCATTAAAACCACAATTTAAGAGCCGTTAGTTACGACGCCATACTGGACACCCTCACGGCCATACCACAATTCTCTCGGTAGGAAACGGTCTAGGATCAGGGAAACCCTATTTAATGAATTCTATCTTTTAGATGTAATTAGCTATGCATACCACTTGATTCCTAAAGCCCAGCCCTTAGTTTGGTGGCCGGGTCCAGGACACCCATGGTTCACCGACGCTGTTTACGCTTCGTCGGTACGCTTTCGCCCTTCGACGCTCTCTTGCCCTAAGGGTTTCCAGCCCGCTTCTGGCTGCCCCCCTCAACTCTCAAGGCTTACTTGCGGCTTACCCTATACCGTGATGTTTCTCACGGATGTTTAGGAGTGTTTTTTTCCATGTAAGCGGTTGTTTAGAGTTACATGGGAGGTCTCCAGGCACTTTTCATGGCAAAATTATGGACTTTTGGCGGCCCGGTGTACTGGGATTAGTCTAGAGCAATAAGATCTGGACAAGCCGGAGGATTCGCGTTCCTTGCCCTTCATGCAGGATGTGTCCTCGAAGGGGAGATCGCGACCTGGGATGCGATGCGGCTAAAGCCTCTGGTGACAGAGGCCACAAGCCTGGGAGGAAGATACCGGTGGCCTACTTCGTTACCAAGATGTGAAGAGCGGTGCCGTATGGCAGTGAAGCCAGCCACTTGACATCAAGAGTACCCTGACTGGCCTCCCGGAGGAGATGCCAAAGGTTCTGCGGAAGTAAGCCGGATTCCTGGACTCCTGGAAGCGTGCGGTGTAATGCGTTTGGGTTTCAATGCCGGACTGCTTGATCACCAGCTGTCTCTTTGCAGAGACCGGCTGTGCTCCGAAGCGGACTCCTCAAGTTCTACTTTCGGGTCCTCACATCAAGGCGTCCATGCCCAGGCCAGACGTTTCTGCTCTTCCCGTAAGTTGTCTCAACTCAGCCCAATTGGCCAGGTCTCTGGACGCAGGGAATACCTCTCCATGCGTCCCTCGCCTCGCTAATTCGGAGCGTTTCAGAAAGTGCACCTGGACTGCCCTGTTGTTCCTTCTTTGGTTGGGTTTATACTTGGGGATCTCCCACAATTTATGGGTGTACTTTTGATATTCTATTTGTATATGCTGATGATATATTCTTAAAGCGTCCCTAATGCTCCCAGCTGTCTGCCAAGAGCCTGCTCATGCTCCCTCGCGATCCCTGGACTCACCCAGTGCAGCCAGGGGCCCTTCCCCGAGGCCTCACATTAGCGAAATTGTCTGGGGCATTTGCGCCATGATTGCAAATGGCGTAGAAGCCAGAAAGAGAGAGGAAATGATAGCGGAGCCAGACCGGGAGAATCCAGCTCCTGGACTATGTCTGAACTAAAACGATTGGAAAATTTATTTCTATCTTGTATTTGTTTAGAGTAGGAACTGAGTTGTATTAGGTAGAAATAGAGTTTATAGGATTTCCCTATATTTGTGCCTTATTAGGTGAACCTCCTTGGCCCCAGAGACGAGAGGCCATCTCTGCCCCACCACGAACTTATCCCATTCCCGTGTAAAAGTCCCTCTGAGATGCACACTGGGGACAAAGGGAAAACCTCAGCCGAGGCGCCTTGCCTACCCTAATCCCATCCCAGCAGGCAGATAGGGAACACCGTCATTCGCTCTCTGCCTCCTGACCCTGGACACCTGGAGAGAGAGACCTTTGTGTTTCCCCGTCAGTGAACCGCGTCATCGCTTCGCCCTCGCCCTGCTCTGGCGAAACTTGAGGCAGGAAGGGATGCCTATCGGACATTGATTGGTTCCTGCATGTTGCAATGTATGATTGGTTGTTTTGAATTTTGTTAATGAATGGTGGTGGGCTGTCTTGGGTTCTCCCGGTCCTGTACCACGGAGAGAAGTGTACTAAGGAGTTGCACAAGAGCTGCTAGAGACAGCAGGAGCTGTTAAAGTCTTGAAGGGAGGTGCTGATTAACCTAGGTCAAAGCATCTCAATAAATCTCTTTTTATTTATCTGGAGAGCTTTACGCCGGGTCTTGCTTGGAGTTCCTACCAGGAGGCTGCTCGAGTAGGAATACCTCTGAGTAAGGAAAGTGTTATCCTGAGCAGCGCGGTAACACTAACAATGCATAGGGTTGGTATAAGGAGTCAAATGTGGTCTGTGAATTAAAGGCTTGGTTATTTGCCATTGGTTCCAGTCTTTTTGAGGACAGGCATTGTCCCACATTGTCCCACTTGACCCACTGACAGGCTGTTGTTTAAAGCAGGGGTCCCCAACAAGGTGCCCATGGGTATCGTAGCACCTGCTGATTCCTTTCCTGGCATCTACTAAGTGTTTTTTAGAAAATAGGCAGGGTCAGGTGGGACTTTTGCCCAACAGAGTTGACTACTGCAGATCTGATTTGCTGTGCAATTTTTTTTAAGCTACTTTGGCAGCAGCACAAGGGTCTTCACTGTGTGACTGAAAATAGCCTGTGTGCATGTAAAAAAAATTTTCAACAACATGTTCATTTTTAAAGACACTCTATTAACCAGAAATTCTGCCTGAAATGTTAGAGAGTAACTATTAGAGATATGCATATGTAACCCCCATGCCCAGAATGGGTTGAACCAGTAAGGGGGTGGAGACTTAGAGCAGCAGAGAAGTCTTTGGAGAAGACAGGGCTACCAGACTCGGACCTTGATTTCTATAAGCCCTTAACACCTTGTTAAGGGTTTCTTTTTGTGGTTGTAATGGGTGAGAGTTCTCCTGGAAACCTTCATCATGTTGCATCCTGTTCATCAAGCCCTTGGAGTCTTCAGGAGCCAACCCACTTGCAAAGAAGAATTGGACTTGGCAGTATCAGTAGACTGTAACTAGAAGGACTTGAAATGCAACCTGAACAGGACCTTGAATTGTAATGTTAAATGTTGATGTTTAATGTTATTTGTAAAGAGAAGTTTTGTTTAAATTTGGTTCTTTGCAACTCCTTCCAAGTACTGCCCCACAGAACTCACAAGCTGAGGTTACACATAACCTGGCTCCCTAACGTTTTTTGGTTGGTCCCACCTCCTATGACAGCCATTTTGTGGTTGTGCCCACCACACTGTGGTCAGAATTCCAAAGATGCCAGCAAGCTCAAAAATGTTGGGGCCTGCTGGTTTAAGGCATGGAGGAGGGCTGTGAAAAATTTCACCTCAGTTCCAATTCGGGATCAAGTATACTTCTCTAACTCTCCAGTTCACTTCACAAGTAGATCAGTAACCAATTCAGCTACATCAAATCTCTCCCGGTCCCAATATAGGTCATGTCTGATTTCAACTGTAGTGTAATTTCTATAAAATACATTCAGGGTTTTTTCCTTAAAAACAAACAAAAAACAAACTATGCTATTTACAGGCAATAACACTAAATGCTCCAAAACACTGATTAATTTAAACCACTGACAGAAATGAAAACAAACAGGAGCAGATATTATGACCATTGAGGGGGTACTGCCAAAATCTCCTCAGGTGATGTGGCATCATGAACTTTTTCTTCCTCTCCCACTCCACATCATTAGCTAGCTCTGCCAGCAGCAGCAGATTCATGTGGTGAGTATACCTAAATATTATAGGGAATGAGGGGAAATTCAACAGAGTTGTTTTTTGTGCCATACCTGTGGTGACAATATCTGCTCCTGCTCAGGATATCTGTTTCCAAATGTTCGTTTTACTTTGACCTGCACAGCAGGAACAGAAAGCACAATTTTAGCTCATTTCAGGTTTTTAATTTTTTAAAAAAAATTCTATCTCTCCTAGCAGCAAAGAACAGCAATTATAATGCCATTATATAAATCTGTGGCAGAGCTGTTTTTAGAATATAACTGACAGTTCTGGTCATCTTGGCTCATAAAGGATATAATAACACTGAAAAATGCAGAAAGGCAAGAAAATTGATCAAGGACTTGAAGAATGGTTCCTATGATACAAACTGAAAGATTTGGGATCTCTCTACTGTAGTGGGGAAAGGTGACTAGAAGGGTACATGGCAAATGTCTACAGAACTGTCAGTGGTTGGGGAGAGCAGGAAGAAATGTTCTATTTTAAAATGCTCATCTATTTTAAAATGCTATCTGGGTTTTTGTGCTTAGCAGTTCATTTCCAGAAACAACCAAGACATGTTAGATTTGGGTACAGGTCTGATTCATGAGCCTGCAAGGCAACTTCTTTGAACCAGCTTATGAGTTTGAGTTCAAATTTGATTTGACTCAAATTTGATTTGATTTAAGGGCCAAACTACACATTTGCCATTTTAAAGAGTTACTCAGTTTTCCCACAGCAACTGTGGTGAATGTCTGTTTAAAAATAAACACTTTGGCCTCAGAATACCACTATGGCATATTGGGAGATGGGTACAGGGAACAGCTAGCTGCATCTTTGTGGGATGATGTTATTTTTAAATAGATAAAATCAATAAAAGCATACGGGGGAGCAAAAAGCTGTAGAGCAGAGGTCCCCAGGGTACCCATAAAGTGCTTTAAAAAGTGATTGGGGCTAGGTGGGGTTTTTCCCCTTCAGAACTTCTAATTGCCAGTAAAGATTAAAAGGAATGCTATTAAACAAAGCTTCTTCCTCAAAGGTTAAAGAGTTACTATTAGAGTAGTATATAACCTCAAGCCATTACATTTTGTGGTCAGTTCCCCCTGCAACCATTTTGTGGGTGGCTTCACTTCCTCTGGCAGCCATTTTGTAACTATGCCCACCAACCTTTGTCAGAATTCCAGAGCTGCCTATAGGCACCAAATGATTTGGGGACCCCTGCTGAGGAATTTTAAGAAATCTAGTTCTGAGTACTTTTGGAGTCCCAACATTGCTACCATGCTTGAGCAGCACCTTCAATTATCAGGGATTGGATCATCAACCTGCAGCACCCATTGTGCAAATGTGGCAGTGTGAGTCCATCGTCCTCTTCAGCCATTCCCCTCCCCCTGATTTAGCTGTCACAAAATTTAAGCTGTGTCAACTCTACTGCCTTCAAAACTGCATTCTTTCCTGCTATTTGAGATGGAGATTTTACTCAGCATCCAGGGGTAGATCTAAAGAAAATAGCACCCAGGGCAAGCACTGAAATTGTACCCTCCCCCTCCCCTTGCAAATCCAACCAGTCTTTCCCATCTTGGAGGACCAGCTCTCTGGCATCCAGGTCTACCCATTCCTTTCAACAACAGGTAGATCAACTTTACAGAGAATTGTTCTACCTGTTGAAGATGAACTGGTAGACCTGGCCTGTGTGGTGGCCGGAGCTACCCATTGCTTCTTAATGATGGGTAGACCAGCCCTCCAAGTTGCACTGGTTTTCTGTTTTGTAAAAGGGTGACCTAGGCACCCCTAGGCAAATAGCACCTGGGGCTCATGCCCCAGCTTGTCCCACCCTAAATATGCCAGTGTCAGCATCATCAGACAACCAGTCTCAAACTTTTATTATTGCTATAAATGTATGAGAACTAAACATTATGAATTGTGAAGTGATAGACTTGTGAGATCAACTTCTTAGTCTCTGTGCTGTAAATTAGCATACTGATAATAAGTACATTATCTGAGGTCAGTCAAATCTGGGGAATAAAATATGCATTGGTTCATAGATATATGAGAAATTCTGATAAAATCTGAAGCTTCGGTCTCTTTAAACAAGATCAGTATAAAAGTCTTCTGTAATAGAAGCTGCAACTCTGTGGTTATTTTCGTTTAAACCAGACTGGTAGGTATCCAAATTTCTAGCTGCAGTTCTAAATTAGAATACTATTTTAATTGCTGTGAGGATTCGAATAGAGCAAAACCTGCTGCTGTATTATGCAGGCTCCTGCGCTGAGAATTTTGGCAACATTTAACAACCTTAAATCTTACGGATGCAATTTTGCATATGGAAAAACAGCTGGGAAGAAGTATGATTATGAACAGAAAATGTTGCAGTCTCCAAAGTCTGTTTTTGGTTTTAAAAAACAGTTACAATAGCTACAAACCCATCCACCCACCCGAGGTGTGCATTCCAGAAAGCAAATGGAGTATGCCCTCTTTGGTAATATCAGAAGGGTAAAGTACAGTTTCCCATATTTGAGGGCCAGAACTTCTCCAGAGGCAAAGGATAGCAGGCTGAACACAGCCGATTCCCATTCAGACCAGAAATGGATGGTTAAGAATGCCCCACTGCCTTTTGCTCCAAGTTTGTTTCCTGTCTCTTTTTACACTGTTAAAGGTGAGAAGTGACCACAATTTCCTCTTGAGGAAAGGTCTGAGTTCAGGGTTGGAAATTCAGCCTGAGCCATGGTCTGGCTATTATCTACTCTTCTTGAGTCTCAGAGAGAAGGGCAGACTGTAAATAATGTCAATAAATAAAGAAATAAAACTTATGATTTGAAATGTCCTTTGCCTGACCAGGTCAGTTCTAACTCTTTTAACGATTAAACCAGTAGCCTTGCAAGCTACTGCTGCTGCAATCTGCTTTTAGCTACCATGGCAGATGCTATCTTTATGTTTCTGTGGCGAGAGGGCAGCAGTGGAGAGAGAGAAAGGAGAGAAAGGAACTTAGCATGGGCCTGGCCAGTGACAGCACTTAGCCCATGTTTCTGCCAAATAGATTAATCCTGATTGGTGTTTCTGTACAGAGTATTTCTCCAGATATATTGATGGCTCACAGGCTTGAGGAATAGGAGGAGGAGGAGGAGGAGGAGGAGGAGGAGGAGGAGGAGTTTGGATTTATATTCCACCTTTCTCTCCTGTAAGGAGACTCAAGACTTACAACCTCATTTTCTTTCGTCTCCCCACAACAGACACCTTGGTCGAATCCCTACTTGAAATTTGCACGCAGATCCAAACCTGTTCGTTGTGAAACTGTGTCCTCTTCATCAGAGTTTCTCCCTCCCCACTGCAGCAAGCACACAGCAAACACACCCAGTTGCAGAACTCTTAGCAATCCCCACTACCAGGCTAGATCTCTTTGCCGGTCTTCCCTGATTGGCTGGCATGCCTTGATGGGGCGAGACCTTTTCCCACTGCAGAAACGTACATTGTAGGGGTGTGATCAAAAAAACCAGCATGTAAAAGTTTAACATTTAACTGTTTATCTGTGCAAACAGTTAATCGTTACCTGTGTAAACCATGAACGATTCAAAGTTACGCGTTTGACTGTTTAATGTTTGCATCCCCTTCTGCTGGCCGATCGCAAAAGCGGAAATGAAACCAAGGAAAGGCTGCGTGTGCATCGCAGTGCTGATTAGTTGCCCAAATTCTGCATCACACTCCAGGGTGGGAAATGAGTCAGGGTTTCAACCCTCATCCCTCCCCTCGGATCAGCGCTGAACCATGTTAACGGGGTCTATGCCACTTGCAACCAGGTCCTGCCAGAACGCGGATTAACGGGGAGAATGAGCACCAGAAACGGAATCTGCCACGCAAGCAATGGGGAGGTTGTCCCTCAAACCTGGTTAGTTTGTGTTCTGAAACCTGGCTAAGACGGTAGTGGGGATTCGACCCTTGTGAGGTAGGTAGGGCTGAGAGAGTTCCGAAGAACAGTGAGTAGCCCAAAGTCACCCAGCAGAAATGTAGGAATGCGGAAACACATCTGGTTCACCAGATAAGCTTCTGCCATTCAGGTGGAAGTGTGGGGAATCAAACCCGGTTCTCCAGATTAGAATCCATCTATTCTTACCCACTGCACCACGATGGCTCTCAGTACTGGGGAAGGGACTGGAAAGGCCAGCTCCAGCCTTTCAGTTTTTTGTTCAGTTCCTGGAAAGTGAGAAGTTGAGTGGGTTGTTTTTAAATTTTCCCTAGCGTTTCTGCTTGGGTCTTCTCCCTCTTTTAGATTACTGTTATCTTCTCTGTTCATGACTTTGTTGAGTTTGACTCTCTCTTTCTCAGGTTTTTTTAAGATAGGTCTTTTTTTAGCAATATTGCTCGAATTGTTAAAAAAAAGAGAGAGAAAATTATTGTTTTTGAGTTCAGGATTAAAGGGCTGAATAATTGTTCTGAATGCTGTTGACTGGAAGGAATAAGTTAAAGGATCCGTTCCTATTAAATGCCTTGAGGATCAAAGTATACTTAAAAAAACAACCATACAGAGATACCTTTATTGACTGAAGCCTACAACCCTAAGTAGAAATTGTAAGGAGTAAGTCTTAACAACAGCAACAAGTAAGTCCATTGAAGTGTACAGGATCTAAAAACACTTAGGCTCATGCCAGTGAAGATGAATATTTTTACCGCTTGTCCACTTTCCCCTTCTTGTTAGAGAACAATTCAGCCGCAGTGCACAAAGGTTCTCCTGGAGTGAAAATGGCCTGAATTACAACTAGCAATACTATCTTTAGCAAAGTTACAACCTTCCAAGACTATTTGCTGCAATGGATTTAGAAGGGTGGTAATACATTTAGGATGTCAGTGTACATTTCTCAACTTCCTTGGGGCTTGGAGCCAAAATAGATGAGGTCTTTCTTTTATAGAGAACCAGTGTGGAGGAGTGATTAAGAGTGTTATAGTATCTGGAAGATAGGACAGTCATGCTCTCCTAGCCTAATCTATCTCATGGGACTGTTGTGAGGATAAAGTGGAGGAGAAGGAATGATGTAAGCCACTCTGAGGTATCTTCCACTGGGGTATCTTCCACTGGGGGAAGATTGCACAAACAAGCAAATATTGGTAAACAGGAGGAAGCCCCGATTCATTGGTAAAATAATTCTTCCCTTATATCATTTTCTAAACCACCCTGAAAAGCTGCCATTTGCCCTCTAGATAGCAAGCAATAGTTGTCTGCTATGTATTCCTCAACAGGGCAAATAGTTCTGAGTGGGTTTCTGAGGTCAGGAGAATGGTGAGTATGAACATGTTACAACCTTCCTTTGTATTGCAGCTTTGATGAATTGCTGCCCTGTGAATGCTATTTACTAAGAAAATCTATTGAAGAGATTAATTCCCAGATCTCTCGGTATCACATCTAGTTTGGCCTTAGTTATAAACAATTTCTCCTTGATTCTGTCCTTATTGTGTAAATTCCACAGATTGAAGCATTAGAAGGATTGGTACCATAGTTCAGGGTCTAATCACTTATGACATTTTATACTTGTACACTTACTCATAGCGTTACACTCATCTGATTCAGTCTAGGCCAGAGGTCTCCAACTTTTGGCACTCTATATATTCATGGAGTGTCATTCCCATCAGCTCCGCCAGTTGGTCATCCTTGCAGGGGCTGATGGAAATCATAGTCTGTGAACATCTGGAGGGCCATAGGTTGGACACCCCTGATCAAGACCTACTGGATATGTTGTTAGACTGGGTTATCTTCCACCTCTCTGCCCGCAGACCCAGGAATGTTCCCTAATTCTTCTGCAATTTGCTTTTTTAAAATCATCTTACTGGTCAGATTTACTGTATATAACATTCTGGCAGAAAATGGCCCGCAGGGCAAGCAGTGAAATTGCACCCTGCTCCCAACATCTGACACAATTGCATAATTGCACAATTAGGATAATTTAAAGCAAAAAATGTAATAATTACCCCTTCCCCCTCTAAAAAACAAACAAGGACCAAGTAAGAAGTAACTCAGAAATGGTAATAATTACCCCTTCCCACTAAAAAAACAAACAAGGGCTGAGTAAGAAGTAACTCAGAAATGCCACATCTCCTTAGTAAACAGCAAAAAAAATCATGTAAGTAGCAGTGGGGGTGCTGTGTGGTTTCCGGTCTGTATGGCCGTGTTCTAGCAGCATTCTCTCCTGACATTTTGCCTGCATCTGTGGCTGGCATCTTCAGAGGATCTGATAGTAGGAATGGAAAGCAAGTGGAGTATATATACTGTGAGGTCAAAAGGTGAGGCCCTCTGAATAGAGTAGCCTGGTATGTGAGTCACAAAGAAGTCTGTAGCCTGGGAGTAACAATGAAGATAGCAAGGTCAATAGGTGAATGCATCTGAATAGAAGTATCCCAGTCTTTGTTTCCTTTGATTGCTATTGTCTATAGTTGTCCTGTGTTTGTGTGGAGCTGATTAGTCACTGTCTTGATTCTAGAGTTTTTCAACACTGGCAGCTCTAGAATCAAGAATCAAGACAGTGACTAATCAGCTCCACATTTAATGGGAACTTTGATTGCAGGCCTGTCCCGTTACAATTGGTGGCTGGTAGTGGGTTAATATCTTTTCCTCGCCCTTGAATGTAAGCGACCCTGTTTCAATTGGTGGCTAGCGGTGGAATGTTTCACTTGGGGAGGAAGCAGGTTGAAGAAAGGGGAAACAGGAAGGAACTCATGGGGTGCAAGGCTGCCATGTCAAGGCTCGACCTGGTGGCCTTGGGGCACCCTTATGTCCTCATTGGGGTGTTACTTTTGTTTAAGGTATCAGTCACAAACAAGACAGGATTAAACAGCAAATAAGATGACTTTTTTTAAAAAATCAGGAAGGTATTTTATTCAGGCCTGATAGCAGCAAGCAGATAGCTACCTGGGCGCTTGGGTTTTCAGAGACTTAAAAAAATTAAGCTGTTTTACTGACCTATAGTAAATATTGTTACTTTTTCCCTCCCAATTTTAAGTATTTGTTTATGCTTCAACAAACCACTATATAGGGAGAGGAGAGGGAAAGGAAAGGAATGAATGCAGTTGTGAGGCCACTGGGTCAGTGCACCAAGGGGTGCACCAAACCTAGCAGCCTTGCTCCAGGGGGAGGGTATGGGTGGGAAAATGCAACCCCACATGACCCAGTGATGTGGCATCTGCCCCCCCCCCCACCGCCTTGTGCCCCCTACATCCATCCCTGCATTATGGGGGGTTTATTCAATTGTCCCACCCTGTACCTCACTAATGTAAAAGAACCACCTTAAGGTTTTTCTCTCCTGTGTTTGATCTCAGAGATTATCATGCTACAAGCTTTGCAAAGTTCAACCATAAAACATTAGAATTTTATTAAACTCCTCAAGGGAATAGGATATGGGTGGGGAGAAATTTCAAGAGAAGGAAAGAAGCAGACTTATATACAAAGATGCTCTGAATAATACAACTCAGATTGCATTAATAATACAGCTCAGATAGTATGTGGCTGTTTAAGATTTCAATTTGAAATATGGTAAGATTTCTTTGAAATAAGATAGATTTCCTTGTTTTTTATTTTTTTTTTGCATTTTCAGATTTTTATTGGGGTTTTTTACAAATACAAATAATCAAGATATTATAGTAATCTTTACATTTAAATCCCCCAATTAAAAGAAAAGAAAAAGAGCGAAGATGGTGTAATATTGAAGAAAAAGAAGAGAAATAAGTGAGAAATAATAAGTGGAAGGGAAGAAAATAGGGAACAGGAGAAAGAGAAAAAGAAATAAAGAAGAGAATAAGGGAGAGAAAAGAAAGAAGGTTTACATTTCCAATCTGTATTTACATTTCTTCAAACAATAAAAGATAATCGTTCAGCAAATTTATATTTGTCTTCTTTGGCTTCTTTGGCTTCTATCTGTACATACATTAATGTTGTTATATACAATTACGTATCCACCTATTTGTTTTGGACGATTTCCTTGTTTTTTATACAGCTTTGACTCTGACTTGCACTCAGATGTTCATCAGACTAGACCACTAAGGCTGCCTCATAGCACTTGGGAGGGGAGACCAGGGGATGCAAGGAGTAGAATAAAATGAGGTGCTTGTCAAAAGTGCTTTCCTCTCAGTTACTATCTGCATGTATACATTAAATGGTGGCTGCAGGACCAACCAGTTAGTCATGACCTCTATGTGTACATGTGTAAAATGTCACATCCTATTAGGCCTGCAGTAGCATTCACGTGCTTTGCATTCCAGAAATCCTAGTGTCAACTTTGGGGAGCTCCAGTTAAAAAGAAATCTGAAGTGGCAGATGTTGGGAAAGACCTTTTTCTGCCAGAAGCCCTGGTCAACCAAAAACAGTTTACCAGGCAATACTGGGCTAAATGAACAAATAGTCTGACATAGTTCAAGGCAGCTCCATGTAATATATTTGCACAAGAAAATGAATAACAATCAATGGTTAGCATACATAATTGATTTAAGAGCCAGAGTCAGCAGAGTATACAAGAGTCAGAGTAAGCAGAGTATTTAGGAATCTTCATGACTGCAAAAGAGGGTTTCTGGCTGATTCACTCATTATGGACTATGTAGCCCCCACCCCCACCCTCAAGTCCTGTGTAACAGTTATGCATGAGTTGCAAATTATCCTGCAATTCACACACATAAAATGCCTGATTTGGCTCAAGACTGTGGTATACATGGTAAAAAACCGTTAGTCTTACCTCCTCCACTTTCCTGACATGAGATAATCCTGGGGGCTAAATAGCACAAGTAAGGAAAATGGGGGAAAGGATGAAAACCCTTATCCATGTGTGCTACAGTTGTGACCCAAATCAGACTCTATATCAGTGATGGCGAACCTTTTAGAGACCGAGTGCCAGGGCGGATCGAGGGGAAACTGCGCCTGGGGCACGCGTGCGCCCCTGCCATGCCCCTGCCATGCCCCTGCCCTGGAACACCCCTGGAATGACCTTGCCACGCCCCCGCAGGGGCGCGTGCCCAGTGCATAGTGCACCCCTTGCCCCTTTGGCGCTATGCCACTGCCGAGTGCCCAAACTGGAGTGACAGCACACGTGCCCACAAAGAGGGCTTTAAGTGCCTCCTCTGGTCATAGTGACATAGGTTGCTCTAAAATTTTATGGAAACTATTGCTGCAGTTTCGCTGTTTTTCCATAGCACTGCTTTTTCCATACCCACTGCTATGGAAATCCCCTGCCCCCACCCCAGGAAAGAGACCCCTACACAGGACACATGGTAGGAATCATAGACTTCAACTTTTTACTCTGTAACATGTGAATGGGCACTGAGAACGTGTTTTTTCATGTACACTCATACACATCCCAATTAATTACTAGGGCCCATCATGCGTCTAGATTCTATATGACTATAAGAATGTGCAGATGTACCATTTAAAGTTATTCTATTCTGTTGTTTACCCAGCTTGCTTGTTGTATAATTTTTGATGAGTACCACATTTGCAAAGTTTGTAAAATGACAAGACTTTATTTCTGGACTGAGGCTACTAGGTAGCTCAGTAGAGAGAAGCAGCCGTGGTTATTCCTTTGAAGAAATCTCTGCCAAACACTTATTCATTCACCAAGTATCTATGTCTTTGTCAGTTGTTATTTGAAAAGAATTTCTATCCAAACAAAGTCTGTGCAGTGTCTCATGAGTATGAGAGGAAGCTCTCTATTGTTCAGAGGGTTTGTATATGTCTTTTTTCAAAAAAAAAGGAAGTGAAGCAATCATAATATTTTTAAACTGTCAAGGAGTTTTAACACACCTTGATCTTGAATGACTGGAATCTTTTTTCCCTTCTTCAATCATTGTTCCTATGTCTTTAGAGCTAATCCAACAGTTGGGAAATTATTTGTAGAAATAAACAGGGCGATATCTTCTGTCTTGTAAATAAATTGTTAAAAAATAGTGTTTTGTGATTTGGCAAAAGCCATATCCTGCACATAGCAGTATATGTACATGATCAGGTCACCACACACTTTCTCCCCAAACTCCACCCACTTCTCTCTCTCTCTCTCTCTCTCTCTCTCTCTCTCTCTCTCTCTCACACACACACACACACAAACACACACACACACACAATGTCCAAGAATAAGTAAAGGTTCCAGACAAAAACCCACTCTGGTCGGCACTGACGCCACATGGGACTTCCTCACATTCAGAAGGTCATACATAACATATATGATTAGTATCAATGTAATGTTTCTATTCTGCAGTGGTTTCTAGCCAATCAGAACCCAGAAACTTTACATACCTAGTCCTTCATTCATATGCTGTGTTTATTTTGATACATAGACCCACTAATATAAACAGAATCTCACATAGCTTTTCATGTTGTATTTTTCCTTGCTGAACCCATTACTTCATTCTTTCCAAGCTTTCTTACTAAATAGTTGAAATAAGCTCTTCTTTTTCCAAAAGTTTATCTCTGTAGCAACTTCATGATTCATTTGTGTGGATGATTCCTTGTGCATTGCTTCACTGCCACTGTGATTTGGATGCAAGTTGTTACCATTTTGACAATGACTGCTGCTAGCATGAAGGTAGAGATCTAAATAGCCCCATCTTGTCCATCCAACCACCTTTTTACAGCCTTAGAAATGTGAATGCTCATTGTTCTTTGTGCATTTGTGTATGCTGCCACTTGTGCATATATTCCTATGCAGAATCATTCTCCCTCTTGCTAGTATAAAACTAGAAGTAATGTGTCCAAATGATGGAGAGAGAGAGGAAAAAAACTAATTAGTTCTGCTCATCAATTTCTTCTATATAAACATACCTGAGCACTAAAACTAATGAAAGAAATCTGCAGGAACCAGTTTTGTCTAAGGTGCAACTGGTAGAATGGGTCTCTTCAGCATGTGTAAAATCTACCTATGATGCTATCATGTCACTTCAGGTTAAAAAATTTGAAGTGGCCTAGGTAGCTCTAGAATTTTATGGAAACTATTGCTGTAGTGTTGTTGTTTTCCCCCTCAGAATAACAGTGGGTAATGGGAGCAGAGGGGGAATCCCCTGCCCCCACCACAGGAAAGAGACCCCTACACAGGACACATGGTAGGAATCTCAGACCTCAGCTTTGTAGTCTGTAACATGTGAATGGGCTAGACCTCTGAGAATGTATTTCTTTCATATACACTCATACACATCCCAGCTAATTACTAGGGCCCATCATGTGTCTAGATTCTATATGACTATCAAAATGTGCAGATGTGCCATTTCAGTTATTCTATGCTGTCGTTTACCTAGCTTGCTCATTGTATAAATTCTGATGAGTACCACATTTGCAAAGTTTGTAAAATGACAAGACTTTATTTGTGGACTGAGGCTACTAAAACCTGCCTTGCTCAGTAGTGAGAAGCAGCAGTAGAAGAAAGAAGAAATCTCTCCAAGGGTAGGGCACAGATGCAAAAGCTTCCACAAGGCAAGGACATGAAACTCTACCACCATGGCCAGTGGGCAGCTACAAAGGCTGTTTGATAGCCATTCAAAATGGTGGATGGAAAAGTGAACAGATTGGAAATTAGTCTCATTATGGCTGTTAAACGATGCATGTTTAACTGTCAACTGAGTTCACTGCAAAATTCAGGATACTTCTAGATTTGAGTATTTGGTGAAGCAGTCAAAATTGGTTTAGTGAAGATACTGTATATACTATAGATCCAATAACCCTGTTGTGCTCAAAAGAGCATTATGTATCATCCCTGGTCGAATTCCCACTTGAAATTTGCCCGCAGATCCAAACCTGTTCTTTGTGAAACCGTGTCCTCTTCGCCGGAGTTTCTCCTTCCCCACCGCAGCAAGCACACAGCAGACACACTCGGTTGCAAAACTCTTACCAATCCCCATTTCCAAGTGAGTTCGCTTCACCGGTCTCCCCTGATTGGCTGGCGTGCCTTGATGGGGCGGGACCTTTTCCCACTGCGGAAACATACATTGTAGGGGCGTGATCAAAAAAACCAGCATGTAAAAGTTTAATGTTCAACAGTGCAAACAGTTAATCGTTACCTGCGTAAATCATTATCGATTCAAAGTTACACGTTTGACTGTTTAACGTTTGCGTCCCCTTCTGCTGGCCGATCGCAAAAGCAGAAACAAAACCAAGGAAAGGCTGCACGTGCATCGCAGCGCTGATTGGTTGCCCGAATTCCACGTCACACTCCAGGGCGGGAAACGAGTCAGGGTTTCAACCCTTACCCCTCCCCTCAGATCAGCTCTGAACCGTGTTAATGGGGTCTATGCCACTTGCAACCAGGCCCTGCTGGAACACGGATTAACGGGGAGAACGAGCGCCCGAAACGGAATCTGCCACACAAGCAATGGGGAGGTTGTCCCTCAAACCTGGTTAGTTTGTGTTCTGAAACCTGGCTAAGACGGTAGTGGGGATTCAACCCCTGAGAAAACAGAGGGAGTGTGCAATTGTTGTTTCTCTGTATCTAGTTAATGCGGAACAAGAAACCTTCCCACAAGAAACTGACACATCCCCTAGAATCTCCTGTGCCTCCATCAGAAATCTCACTTCTCAATTTGAGAATCATCATACTAAATATAGGCAACTTCTTGAACCCCTGGCATGCTCATTTATCACTAGTAAATAACTTCTAGCTGCAGGTTAGGATTGATTTGCAGCTCTACAGAAGTAAGCGCGCAACAATTACCTCTTTGTAGAGCAATCCAAGGATAAAACACATTGGCCACCATCCAAATGAACATATGCAGGAGATCAATATTCACTGTATGATGGCAGTGCTGTGCTCGAAAATGAAAAAACAGCAAGGCATGATTTCCTTATTTTTTCTAGCACAGCACTGCAACTAAATTCCTCTCACTGCATGACAAGCCACTTCTGAAACCTGGGACTTTAAACAAAAATAAACCAAAGTCTCCAGTAGAGTATAGTCAGGTGTAGAGAGAGTATAGCTTGGTAGACAAGGGAACAAAGAGATGGACTGCTCATGCACAACTGCTTGAGTTACCTCTGTTTTGAGGGACGCCACTTCTACACCTTCAGCTGCAGCTGCAGCCCAACTTGCAGGAATAAAGCAGGTGGGAGAAGATGTCAACACTGCCCCACCTTGGTCTCAGAGAGTATTTCTCCTGTTTTTAACCTAAGACCCTGGAGCAAGCCTCTCTATTGATAATGTAGCTAAGTTAATCTGGGTTTGGATCTGCAAACTCACAGCAACACACCATAAAGCAAAGCAAAGCATTACTGTTAAGAAAATGCAGAAAAGGACTGTAAAAGCAATATAGTTCCAGTGGACAGTTCAAACACACAGAAAATAACAAAACTAACTTCCTATATGCACTTACTGGGTGAGGGTTCTGCTGCTCATGTCTTAACTTTTTAGGGATTGTTAGATCCAGATAGTTGAAAATTGACTGTGGAAACTGACAGTTGGTGTTGGTAGCTGGAGGGAGAGGAACACAGAGGGAAAGGAACACAGCTGCTTAAAATCAAGAAGGATCCTGCGTGTGAGGGAAGTGATTGGAGTGTCCTTCTCTAAGGGAAATAGCTCCTAAGTGAAGGGGGTGATCCATAACCAGTTTTGAGGAAGAAAAGTGGGAAATTGTGTATTTTGTGTTGACTCCACAAACAGTAGAAATATTGTTTCAAGAAGCTGAGGTCTGTTTGACTAAACAGTGACTACCAAGGTTCTCTATCTCAGTATATATCGAAAGTATCGACTCTGTTTAATACATCAGATATGCCCTGATTAAAAACTATCTAGTGTGTATTAATATTCTGAGTTTCCTCCTTCCTTTGTTTAATCAGCCAAGTTTATTTTCAGAAACCTCCCTGCAAACCTGACTTTACTTTTCCCCAAAAAGAGACAAATAAAACAGATGAGTTTTTATTTCCTTAAGTCTCTCTTGTGGCATATTTTAACTTATAGAAAGAAAGCTGTCTTGGTAGATCCTCATTCATCAAAAGTGGAGGACAAGAAAACAATAAGAGTCAAATTATAAGAGTGGTGTTGGCAGTTGGTGAAGTAAAATAACAAGAGAACTTTTGCCATGAGCACATTCCCTCCTCCCAACTTGTTTCAGCTAAAACCAGTGAGTGAGTTAGTAGGCCTGAGAAAACAACCTTGGTGGAGTACCAGGTTGGTGGGGGCTGACACCTGTTGTCAGCTGGATCGAGCAGAAGGAAAAAATCTCTCAAGTGGAATTTTACTCAGAAGATGGATTCTCTTTAGATAGAAGGGAAGACTCCTCTTGGGCATTTTTCCATGTCAAACCAAAAGGGATGGTGATGAAACTGAATGTCATCATCAAATTGTTGCTAATTCCCATTGAGGAAAGCTCAGACATGCCACTGTCTGTACAGTAATTTTATTCAAAAAGTACATACTTTAAAAATCAGTAATATGAAAAGGGTTTCATCCTCCTGGATCAGACCATTTTTGTAGAGGGGCAGATGCAAGCTCGGCATGGAAGTCGAGTACTCTACTTGCTGACATCTCCAAAATTGGAGGTATTCTGCTACTGATCATGAAGGTCCTGGTTTCTCATCATGGCTAATAGCCATTGAGAGACCTTAATCCTCTATGAAATTCCCTAATCTCCCCTTTGAAGCCATATAAATTAGTTGCAATCACTACATCCTAGGAGAGGAAAGTAAAGGTGAGGAAACTCATCAGGCAACTCATCAATACTCTGTCTTGGATTGGCTTAATCTGCTTCTTAGGAAATGGCCATACCTTGCCTTCTGATGCATGGGCCATGTGCTGTATCTCATTTTTTTTCTGTGATCAATAAAACACAGAATGACTGAAAAAATTACTCCCCTAGAATACCTCATGCACCTATAAAATATCCTTAGTTTGTGTTCATAGGCCCTGAGAATGCTGACTGTGGATCTGGAATCCCCAACTATGAATAGTTACTCTGCTATTACCTCTGGCCAGTCAGTCTCCCACAAGTGAAATGAGGCAGCAGCCTTAAGAACAATTTCCTGGGAGCAAGAGCCATTGAGGACACAGGACTTTCTTCCAAGCAGACTCACTTAGGATTGCTACCTAAGGATAATTAATTGCGTGGATTTGTCAGGAGGAACAAACAAGGTAAAGATATGTTCCATTCTACAAACACCACTTAACAGTAAGTAGCCATCCCAATCTACCATGCATGTGTAGAATCTTGTTCACTTTTGGCTAGACTATACCATATTAGAAGTTTGAAGCACTGAAACTAATGCAGTGTTGAAATGTCTCAGAGTCAAATGGCTTCATCAGCACACACACGCACACATACCCACACACACAAAAACTCCTCTCTGCTGAATAGTCACACACAGCAGTTCAGTCTCATTAAATGTTTGCACAAAGGAAAATTGGATGTGCGTTCTTATGGAACACAAAATGCCAGTTGGCTTTCCTGCTGCTTGCGTGCATCTGTTCCCATTCTACAAGCTCCTACTCATAACATCAGCAACTTTTCTCTTTCCAGAAACAGCCCACAATCCTAGCAGCTATGATGAGCTGCTGCTGTTATGTGGGGGATTTGCTGAAGGGTTCTACAGCTAGGATGAGTTGGGTAAGCAGGTCATCCACTTCAAAGAAGACAGGCCTAAGGAAGAACACAAGACTTGGCAGGAGTGGGAAATCAGGAAGGAGCACATCTCATTATCCAGAGTCCTGTTTCTTGTCATTCACCTTGTTCACTGTTACATGGAGGTTTAGCATGTAACTGTACACTTTCAGCTGAGATCTCAAGAGACAAGAAAACGGCCCTTTTAAAAAGCACCTGTTATTGTTCTACAGTCAAGGCAAAACTTTTTCTTTCAACTGCATGCACAATGCACTGTGAAGAAGCTAAAATTAAGCACAGCATTGAACACTGAAAATTTCAGCTTTCTCTGGGGAAAAGCTGTAGGAACGTACAGTGTCACAAAGGATACAAAATGAGTCAGTTCCTGTAAGTCGAGCAAGGCCAGTTAAGGATGTGTGTCCTTCTTCTCTGCTGTCTACTAAGCTTCTCCCTTACTTATCCCAGAATGCAAGGGTCAGGTTGACATCCTTCTTCTTTCTCATCCTTCTTTTCCTGTTAGCTATGTAGAGAGAAGCTTAGAACTTCTCTGGCTGTTCAGTAATTATGAACAATATTTCAATCTGCCAACAAAAGGCTCTAGCCTTCATAGCTCTAGCCTTCATAGTGCTGACAAATCTAACATGTGGAGGATAAGCCAGGGAAATGATACACATAGATGGGCATTGTCTTCTTTGGATGTCTATGGTGGTAGACTAAGATATGCACTTTCCTGGAGGGAGGGCGACCAAAACCACATCTGATATATAATGCAACAATAGTCCATTCACTTTGGAGTGCCCAGAGCTTTTAATAAGCTGCTTCCTTTCTTATCCCTTTGTCAGCCTTCCTGCCTCCATTGAGCTCTGCTATATTTCATTATTTCCACTCTGGTTTATGACCTACAATAGAATTGAGACCACTTTAGCAGTTGTGACGGATATATATTTTTTGAGCTTTAGTATGAAAAATACTAGATGCTAGACCTGTCAGCAGCTTATGATTCTGTAAATCATCCAGTATTGCCGGATGGCCTATGGAATTAGGCTGTGTGAAGGGTTCCTGAGACTGCCCTTAATATTTGTCCCATTCTTTTTATCAGGGTGTTTCCAGAAGGCAGGGAATGAAGAGTGATCCTGTGTTTGCTGGGAGCTCACTTCAGGGTTCACTTAGTTTTGTGTTCTTTGCTATTTCCCTAGGTCTTGTATTCCTGCCCACTAATTAAGATCTGCCTCTCCAGCAGAGACGGATCTGCAATTTTTTTGAAGGGGGGGCAAAAGTACAAAATGACCCCTCCATATATTATATACATATTTTCTTTATGTATACATATATAATCAATGTATATAATGAGCCACTCTTATTAATGATAGAATAAAATAATGAACAATTACATTTTACATTATCTTCTATCTATAATGTTTGAATATTCCCTCAACCTGTCTGCACACTTAAAAATCCAACCCAAGGAGAAAGTTTTTCAGCCTAGCCTTTTTCCAGACATTTTTTTTAAATACAGCACACATAATTTTGACATGGGAAACACCAAAAACAGCTCACACTCCTTCGCAGCCTGATAAAGTACAGCCAAAGAAAAACGTTATCTGATAATTATGCAGCTAGAAGCCAAAGTGACTAAATGGAAGCTACTGTACTTTTTTCACTGGGAAGGACTCTCTGGAAGAGACAATAATGCTAGGAAACATTGAAGACAGCAGGATAAGAGCAAGACCCACCAGAACATGTATTGATTGAATAAAGGAAGCCGCAACCCTCAGTTTGCATGAGCTGAGCAAGGCTGTTAACAAGGGGATGTTTTGGAGGTCATTGATTCATACATCAGAAGTGACATAACATATTTGATGGCACATAATGTATGTGAACAAGTCCACAGTCCTTGTCCCACCCCCCACCCCCCACCCCCCCTTCCACTTTCCCAAGGTGTAAAATCAGGGCCTTTCAGGAAGGCCAAGCCTATCAGATGAGAAGAAGAAGAAGAGTTTGGATTTATACCCTCCCTTTCTCTCCTGTAAGGAGACTCAAAGGGACTTACAGTCTCCTTTCCCTTCCCCCCTCACAACAAACACCCTGTGAGGTAGGTGGGCCTGAGAGAGCTCAGAAGAACTGTGACTAGCCCAAGGTCACCCAGCTGGCATATGTTGGAGTGCACAGGCTAATCTAGTTCCCCAGATAAGCCTCCACAGCTCAAGTGGCAGAGCGGGGAATCAAACCCAGTTCCCCAGATTAGAGTCCACCTACCCTTAACCACTATGCCACTGCTGCTCTCAGGGACAGATCTACTCATGAGGGGGCAGATCTACTCATGGTCTTTAGCAAAGTTCCCTGTTTTATCCTTTTCCACTGCATCCCATCTGATTCCAGGAAAAAGGGGAGCATCAAGCATTCTAAACCATTAATGGTCACCAGTCCCCAAAACTCTTCTCTCCCTGTGAATGTGTAGAATGTGCCCTAAACACCACCCCTCAGAGGTCTCACATATCCAAAGCCTACCACAGCCACTGTGGATCCTTAAAAGGTGGGATGGGAAGATAAGGAATTGGAAAGTCCTACAAGTGGAAGAACAGAGGATGCTTTGGCTGGAGGAAGGAGGGTGATTAATGAGACCAAAAAAGCAGGGTGGAGCTGGTCGACTTGATTTAAATTCTTATTTAAATCACAAGTTAAATCACCAGTCAGTAAAAGTTGATTTAAATCATGGTTTTTTATATAAAATTCTTGCTTTATCTAATATTCACCAACAGATGAAGGTTTCATTTTTAGATTAGTTTTACAGTTATATCAAACATTACTGATTTGGTTATACTAATAAAAAATACACAGATAAGTATGTATTGTGAGGTAAACTATTTTTAGTTTAATTTCGGCCATGCAATTCTTTGTGGCAGTGCCTGTATTTTGTATGTGTCAGAGATGACAAAATATTGCTTTTACACAAAGAAGGTATCTTTAAGTATTTTCCTAAAATATAAGACTATAGTATTTTCACAGATAAACATATTTTAGTGTACAAATATAGGCATTACAAATACTATAGTCTTCACAGAATTATAATCAAGTTTTATAAAGTTCATATATAGTATTTACACTTAAATACTAGAAGATTTTAAAAGGTATTTTTATATTCTTAATATACTCTTATAACATGTTAAAAAAAGTCTGTAGAACAATTTGGCTTCAGAATAAAGAAAGCCTGTTAATTGGATGGAATGCAGGAGATAGGAGTATTCCTTATCACAACCTTTTTGAAGTTAAGAGTGGTGAAAAAGAAAGATGGGTGTATGGTACTTACCAATAAATCATGTAAAGTTTGTTGACTAATTGGGATACAAGATAAAGCACACCTGCTCTGAGATCATATCCCATTTAAAAGCTGGTAATGAGCAAGACAGAAGAAGAGGTCAAAAATTTAGAAGAAAATAGTTTGTAATCAAGTTTTTATATTTGAATGCTTTTATATTGTAGCTAAATAATGAAACTTAAAGAATATGTTAATCACTCATGTTCAATATATGTATTCTAATGCTGCATGTGTAATGAATCCTGCTATAACTGTTATTCTCTCAGTTTGAAGTGTAAAATAGCTAAAACAGCTTGCTTCTCTAGACCCTAATCAGTAGGTGCTATTAAGCAGAAACTCCATTCAGAAGCTTCTTAAGACCTCTAGCTAAAGTCTTTTTCTAAGATGCTTCTGAAGCCTGGTTTCAATAGTCATATACAGTAATGGAATGCAGGTCAGGAAAACCTGGGTTCTTGTGTCAAACAGACACCTGCTGATAAGAGGGCCCCTAGCAAGCTTGGGATAGTGACTTCAAAGCAGGAGAGTGGGTCAACGAGACCTGGGTTCTTGTGCCAAATGGGCACCTGTTGATAAGAAGGCCCTTAGATGAGCCTAACAAGCTTGTTAACTGGTGATGGTGTCTTCATAGTAAGATATATATCATGAAGGCTTGACAACTAAGAAGAACCGACAATTAATTACAGGAAATGACCATATAGAGATGTATTAATTGAAGGAGATACCACCTGGTATATGACATAGTATGCCTAGATGAATTGCAATAGGCTATGGTAAGGTGACCAGATGGTCACCTTTATGATCCGGGACAGGGGAGGCAGCCACGCAGGTGTGTTACAGCCAGAGCACAAGAGAGCTTCTGGGCCGTTTGCTTACTTCTGTGACAGGGCTGCAAACGGCAAAGCCCCAGAAGGCTGGCGCGCCCTGGGCGTTGGAGCAGCACGGGAGGCTGCCGCACTGCCTTGCGCCCCCAAGGCAGTGCAGCAGCCTCCCCACAATCGGGACAATTTGTAGAACCCGCGGGACGCTGGACAAATTGTCCAAAGGCGGGCCGGTCCTGCCAAAAGCGGGACGGCTGGTCAGCCTAGGCTATGGCCCTCATCTCCTAGCCAATAGAGAAGTGAGGGAGGGATTGGGTGGTCCTTAAAAAGCAATATAAACTATTGGAGAACAAAGAAAGGGTGTGCCTATTACTGGGTGGACACCTGATCTTGCATGACCGTAAACCAATAAAAACTTTGTTATCTGCTTCACCAACTTTGTCCAGATTATTTTGAGGGTCATTGGACCCATGTTTCTAACAGTATGCATGCTTGCCTTACTCATAGGTAGAGGAACATCGTGAAAATATTCCCAAACTGGATCTCTTTTATGGACTGCCGCCATTATAGATTTTGTTCTCAAGGGAGAATTTTTTTTATAAAACTCAGGGTATGCAAGACTTGTGGAGTAATCCCATAAGGTTTCACTTTCATTTTTGCTGCTTCCCGCCCCCCCCCCGCCCCCCCACACACACAGCTTCTTGTACAGATCCATTCCACTCCAAACAATCTTCTATTCATGAAACCTCTTGAACCTAGGCACTTAAGAGGTAAGGGGTTAATTCTGTGTACATAGATTTGCAAGGGAACAATGGGGTTAAGGTCTTTTTCTCAACGATGTTCCTCTACCTATTTAGTTTGTAACAGTTTTATTGTGAGGAAAAGGCATGTCTCTGCAGATGCATTCCAAAGCTGAGAGAACTACAAAACCAAGTATCTGTGATAATATCTTCCAGGTGGAAAAATTGCTCAAAATAATCCTACAGAAACCTCTGGAAGAACATGATGTTGTGAATGGTTTAACGGAATGTGTTAACAAAAATTTAAATATTGCATGCTACATAATTTAAAAGAATCCTTATTTCATGATAAATAACCTTTGGACTATGATGCATCTTGAATAGAAAACTATTTACATAGTTTTTACTTTATATAGATTTTTCCTCACAAAACATTTTATGGGAAGATACAATTTAAATTAAAAGCATCCAATTTAAATTTTAAAAATCCATCTCCCCTCACCTTTGGAATGGCATCTCCCTTGAGGCCTGCATGGCATCTACTTTATTTTCTTTCAGGTGTGAAGCTAAAACACAACTTTTTACCCAGACTTTTAATTAGGAGTTTTTGTAGGGGTTCTATCTGCCTTGGTTTTATAGGTAATAACCCAGCAGACCCTTGGCTACATAGTTCCCTATTTGATAGATGTTGGGGGAAGGATTCAAAAGCCATAAAATAACAGCATCCTTGTTGCTTGGTAAACAAATATGAAATTGCATCAAACAGGAAAACAATATTTAAGGTAACAAACATTTAACATAAATGCAAGAACGTCACAGTTAGAAGTAAAACTAATTCATAATATCTATTGACATAGTGCAACTAAAGGAGACAGAATTCTCAGTGCCCTTCAGGAAGAGCACTCAATGGTAAATTACAAACAGTGCCCAGTGATACAAAGAAGAAGAGGGAAGTCCAAAACATGAACTAGAAGTCCAGGGCTGCTTCTTTCCTATCTGCTCTTCTGTGGCAGTGGCAGCGGCTGCTGCAGATCTTTCTCTGGCTTGGGCCTGAAAGGAAATTATCAGTTCCTTCAGTCAAGCTCTGGACCTTCCCTCTCCTGCTGCAGATCAGACTGACTCAGGAGAGTGCTTTGCTGTGACACCTGGTCTCAAAATTCTAGAACACCTCTATATAACTATAAATTACCAATTTTGAAACCATTTTGATTCGGGTTGGATCCTGCCTAATGTTTTACAAGCAGAAGGAGGGATATTTTTTCTGATTCCCCTTCCTGCTGTAGATGTCTGTTCTCCCCCTCATGCTGTTCCTAGGAGTCTCTCACCGCCTCAGGGCACCAACTGAGGAGAAATTTGGCCCTGAAGAGGGCAGGTGAGGTGAGAAAGTTGTGCTCTGTCGATGGATGCTGTAATTTTTAATAGGATCCAAGCAATTATAACTGGTGTGTGTGGCTATAATACAGGAAGGATCTAAATTTCCCTCAAAAACAAAGATAGCAAATCTAGGGGAAAGATTCTCTTCTGTACTGCACTACTGCCATCATAGTTTTGCCTCTGTTCACTGGAATAAAGACCTAGATGACAGTCTTTGCTGACATCTACTGGCAACTGAATTCTAGAGAAATGCCTACAGGTTGGTATTTCCATTTCCAGTACTTTGTAAGAAACACATCCCAGTGATTTGGGAGAGATGATGCTTTAAAATGCCAAAGGATAGAATTCAGTATTTGGAGAAGGAATCAATTTCGGTCAGCCAGGTTTTTGCTCAAACCTGAAAACAACTGATTTGGTGGTTGAAATGAGAGAGGAGCTTACACACATGTAAGGAGGAAATCAACAGGCTTTCTCTGGTTGAGTGGCAGTTAATGATATTGCTGCAGAGAGAGACAGAGACAGATAGAGAGATCTTTGTATTTAAGGAATATATGAACATATTTAACCTTAGGAGAAGAATGTTCCGTTGGAGTGTTGTGTGGTTTCTGGGCTGCATGGCCGCGTTCTAGTAGCATTTTCTCCTGACGTTTCACCTGCATCTGTGGCTGACATTTTCAGAGGATCTGATGGTAGTAAAGCAAGTGGAGTATATATACCTGTGTTGAATGGAATCCACCCATTTTATGTTCTGTTGCCTGATTCCACACTTCTGAATTTTCATTGCATTTACACAGATACAATAAACTTTTCATTTTTGAAAAGTTGACTGAAATAATTTCATGCCAATTAACTATTAGTTTTGACCACACAATTTTTTCATTCCAGTTGCTACAGTCATGGTAACATAATCATAGTTCTAGGTATCAATTATATCTGGAACTGGTATGCAACAGTGGCACTTGACTAGATATTTAAAGCTAGCCAAAGACCTTCATCTTGCTGGATAATGAGAATTTTTCATATGAAAGAAGCTTCACCACAAATGAAGCTTTATTCCATATTAAGTGTCTTTGTGAGTAGGTTTCTAATGTGAAGGCAGAAAGTGGGGTAAGCCTATATTTCACCATATTCTTTAAAATCAGACAGAAATCATCTCTTCTTAAGGACACCATCTATGTACCACATGAATTCTGCATGAATGCACAGAGAGGCATTTTTAACTCTGGCTTTTTACACCTCTGAAGATTCACCAAATCCTTCTGATTCTGTAAATCTTCAGCATCTTTTTATTCAAATCCAATAATGTGGTAAGCTAATTAATGTATTATTACCCACCTCTGAACTGGGACATAAGAATATCCAAATAAATCATTTGACCAAGGTCCTTTTCCACAGTATTACTGAAATCAATTAGTAAAAGTATTAATGGTAATTATAATTCATTTATATCCTGCCCTCCCCTTGTGGAAGCAGGGTTCAGCACAGTTCATAATTCAAAACAAAATACATCAGCAATTCATAAAACCAATAATAATAAATATAAATTAGATTAAAACAAGACATACTGCATCACTAAAACATAAACAACTAATCAAACAATCAACTCCCCTTCACTAGCAGACATTTGTAATGCTACTTAATGGGGAGATAAACAGTCCCCATAAGTGATAATGAACTTGGGAACAGAGCCAAAATACAAGGAGAGGGCAGGGGGAGGTACAGGGGCCGAGCCAGTTGATGATATGCTCAAAGATGTACAGTCATCACTGTCCCCAGCCATAGGCCCGGTGAAACTTCTCTGTCTTACAGGCCCTTCTGAACCGGAAATGGTCTTTGAGCCATAGGCCGTTTCCGCACGGCCCATTAACGACAGCCTGGGGGCGGTAAAAACGCCACCCCCAGGCCGCCGTTCGCACAGGCGCCACTGCTGCAATGCAGCAGCGGCGACCTGACTCCGCTTCCTTCCCCCCAGGGTGGCGTCAGGCTGCCCTAAACAACAACCCTTTAAAGGGTTGTTGTTGGGAAGAAGGCAGCTGTCTCCGATCTCCGCCCTCCGCGGTGTCACCGTGCTAGCCTGCTGGGCGTCTCAGCCCATCACACTGTCCTCTCCGACCTCCAGGGATCGGAGGGCAGCGATGGGCTGGGAACGCCCAGCAGGCAACAGCTACGAGCACCCGTGGAGTGGTGAAGGGGAAGAGGCGCTCCATGCGGAGCCGCCTGCCGTCTGCCGGCCTCAGCTTACGCCTGCTGACCGCTTGCGGCTTATGGCGGGAACTGCGCCCATACGCCAGAACTCTTGGCGGCATGGGGGCGACTGGAGGCCGTGCGGAAACGGCCTCAGATTACTAGCCATTGTCTGAAACAGAGCACAGGCCTTTTGAGGGGTAAAGCAGAAGAGGCGATCCCACAGATATGCGGGTCCGAGACCACTTAAGGCTTTAAGGGTAAGTTCTAATACCTTGAACTTGATCCAAAATTTGATTCAAAGCCAATGTAGCGGGTAGAGCACATGTTTAATATGTTACCTCCAAGGAGTTCCTGTGAGGAAGTGAGCACCTGCATTTTAGACCAACTGTAATTTCTGGAGCAGTTTCACAAGTAGCCTGCCACAGTTTATGTAATCTAATATGGAGCTGACTGCTGCATGGACTGCTGTGGCTAAGTCTGAGAGAAACAGGTAGGGTATGGGTTGCCAGACCTGGCAAAGATGAAAAAAGACCACCTGGAAACATTGGTGACCTGGGCCTCCAAAGAAAATGAGACATCCAGGATCACCCCCAGGCAACTGACACTGATGGATGGTGATAACTATACTCCATCAACAGTCAGCAATGAATTATTTGGAAATACTATTAGACTGTCTGCGCTTCTGATTAATCATTTTAGTATTAAACTAACAAAAGGATGTGGTATGAAAGAACTCTAAGCCAATATTACTCACTGAGTCATGCAAATGTATTATATGAGCATATGTGAAATGGCCCTGTGATATGCTGTACAAGTTCACGAAAGAAATAGATGGACTTCAAGGTAACATGGCTCCACTCAGACTTGAACAACATAAACTGTTTTTGTCCAGGAGTTGGATTGAGAGACTCCAGGCCAACCTGCATTTCTCACAGTTTGACAAACAGCTGCAGGGAACTTGTTTTCTCAGTGCTGTTGGGCTTCATTAAAATCAAGACTATTGCATAGGGAAAGGGACCTCACCTGAAATGGGCGAGGGAAGGGCTTCTTGCCCCCTTACTAGGCTGTATGTAGAATATTCACATATATGCCACCCCTCGCCCCAAGGGAATAGAAAGGTTTCCCTGGGGCTATGTCAGGTCAGGGAAATATCTTGGAAGGGGTGGCTGAAACACCTCTTCCCACTACATTGAGTCCAGATCTTAATACAGCCTCCAAAATGTATTGGGATGCAAGGTTGCCAGATCCAAGTTGGGAGGATCCTGGAGATTTGAGGTTAGAGCCTGGGGAGGACAGGGGCCTTGGTGTGATATAATGCCACAGAACCCACTCTCCCAAGTATCCATTCTCTCCAGGGAAACTGATATCTGTGATCTGGAGATGAGCTGCAATTCAATAGGCATCCCTATTGCTATGAAGAAGAATGGATTTATATCCCCCCTTTCTCTCCTGTAGGAGACTCAAAGGAGCTTACAATCTCCTTGCCCTTCCCCCCTCACAACAAACACCCTGTGAGGTGGGTGGGGCTGAGAGAGCTCCGAAAAGCTGTGACTAGCTCAAGGTCACCCAGCTGGCGTGTGTGGGAGTGCACAGGCTAATCTGAATTCCCCAGATAAGCCTCCACAGCTCAGGCGGCAGAGCAAGAAATCAAACCCGGTTCCTCCAGATCAGTGTACACCTGCTCTTACCACTATGCCACTGCTGCTCCCAATGAGACAGTTGAGCATGAGCTAGTCCAGGAAGGAACAGTTTGGTGGGGGACACTACCTCCAGTGTGAATTTCAGTTGCCTTTCCAAGCTGTCAAGCAGAATTTCACTAAATGCCTCAACATCTACATCCCCCATGCCCCACACTTCAGAGATGCCAGAGGATTCCCTACAAGATTACAGAATGTGAGATCCTGAATACAAGGTGGACAGTTTAAAGGGCACTCCTGACCTTGGGAGTGCTGGGCATATGTTTCGTACTCTAGTAGCTTCTTAAACTCTGGTTCTTAAAGTTGCAGCAGTTTATCTGCTGCGGAGCTGTTCAAGGTCTTCAACTTTGTCCAACCAATGTTATGACCAGCTTTCCTGACTCACTGTTGCTATTCCATTGATTTTCTGCAGCTGAGTCTACCCGCACACACACCCTACCAACCCACCCACCCCCCAAAATTCATTTTGCCCTGGTGGAATTCTTCTCAGGGTTGGAATAGGATGCAAGGCTCAATATGTATCAAGTGAACATTTGACACACACCCCCAAGTCTCTTCCTGCAAATGCTGTGCAGACTACATGGTGTTCAAGGAGGAACTCTGGGAGATGGGATGAATAAGTCAGTAGCAAAAGTGAATGAGCTAAATGAGATCATTTTAAAGGCAGTGTCAAAGAACCTCTTCAGGGCTGATTTCATTCATATATTTCAAAGAAAATAATTCACCTTTCCCCTCTACCACTGTTCAGATTCATTTCAATTCCCACCCCCGACAGCTAACTGAAGTCAGTTTTTCAGAAATGTAAGCTCTGCTTCTCCTCATAAAAGGAACACATTTAGCAAAAGTAGCTTCTATCCCATTAGTTAGGGTTCTAATTCTTTTTAAAAAGGCAGGAAATAAAAACTATAACCGAAGTGCCAGGATTCTGCTGCTTCTGCTTTTGAATCAAGCAGAAACTTTTTGGGAAAACTGATGATGAGTAGTCCAGTTCACGGCACAACTAAGCTAAAATATTTGGATGTGAACCAGTTTTTGGTTGCTTTCAAGCAGCAGAGCACAAGTTGCCTTCAGTTCAAGCACTCCACCCTGGAGGCTGTTTGTAAATGTGCAACAACAGAGAGAAATGTTATTTCAGTATTTATTTTTGTAATATCTTGGACAGATCCACATTTAGCAGTCTGCAATTCCTCAGATCTTGCAGTGAATGGGAACGCCTATTCTCTTGTGCTGTAGAATTTATGTTAACTCGGGACTGCATGAATATAATTTAACTCAGCTACCTTGTTAATTGGACTGCCCAAAAATGTAATACCAGATTATGCAAACGGGTGTTTTGAATTGCAGTTCCTTATCTGTTTTAAAAATAGGCAGCCCTGTCCACGAGGAGTTAAGTCATCATCTGCTAGGAATGCAATAGCTGCATCCACTCATTGTCATTATGCAGTGCAGTGGTGGGCATTTGCCTACCTCTGTTTATTTGTCTGTTTGTGTGTTTATCTGTCTCTGTGCATGCACGTGCACACACACACAACAAGGATTAAATCTCAGTGGTTCAGAAAAGAGATGGGTAACTGGAAGAAGGAGGAGGTACACACAGTTCACGGCTTCTGAAAGGTTTTTAGAAAAGTACACGAAAGAATAGTCAATTTCCATGGACCCTCTCGCACTGTTACTTCTTACATAACACTGAAATGCAGCAGCAAATTTGAAAGGTCAGAGTGTTGATGTGCAAAATGCTTTGCCATTTTTGTCTGTGATTTCACAACAGCTTTCCAAGAGTAAATATGGGGGGAGGGAGTTAAAGGCCTAAGTATACTGTTGGCTACAGCCATGGCATTGAAGGCCACAGATAAATATTGTCTGGTGGGGAGTAGAGACTCTTGACTCCATGATAATTTTTTGAAAACACTCTTAACTTTTTATGCTTGTCTCTTTCTTGGCCCTTTCTTATTAAACTGAAATTCTATTCTTTTCTGTTATACCTTCTCACATAGGCATGTATTACACACCCTTGGTTATCTTTGTTCTTTTTTAGTTCTACTGCACCCTTTTATAAATCTCACTACTGGAGACTGGGTCCTACGATTGATCAGTGGAAGACAGAAATGGCTGCAGATCTTTCCTGCCTTCTCACAGCACCCATTTCAAATCCTAGGAAATGTTATTACTGAAGTCATGGGCCCTGCATGGAGTAACAGCCACATGGGTCCCTTCCACACATGCAGAATAATGCACATTCAATCCATTTTCACGAGTGTTTGAAAGTGGATTTTGCTATTCCACACAGTAAAATCCAGCTTCAAAGTGGATTGAAAGTGGATTGAAAGTGGATTATTATGCATGTGCAGAAGGGGCCATGGTTTTGGCAAGCTGCAGTGAGAAGGGAGCAAAATTACCCTTCCTGCTTTTTTGTCAGTGGAGCTTCACTGGCAGCACAGACTTGAGGTGGATTTCACCCTCTTGTCACAGTCCCTGCACCCCACTGATCCATATGGCTGTTACTGCATGGGAGTCACACAAACACAGGAGTCAACATTTATGGGGTTAAAAAATGGGAGGGAAAACAGAGATGATCCATGATCCTTGCATGAATGGATCACTGGTTTCAGCTTGGATTGTAACAATCTACTCAGATTGCAGCAATAGTGGAATGCAGTAATGATTCTAATCTATAATTGTGTTGTTTCTTTGTTCCTTTCTTGGATTGAACCTGTAGTTTATCCAGCTTTTTCATCATGATAGATTCTGTTTTGCCCTTTAGTCATTACGCTCACTGCTTTACCATCCTACCAAAACTATCTGCCTTGTATGTTTGATGACAACGAACAGGAAGAGGCATATTATATCCCCATCCTATGCTCTAATCGTCTACCAAGGATGACCCTAGCAAACAAAGACACCTGTATTAATAGTCTGTGTGAGTGAAAGAGGTTAAAAAAACACTATAATGGAATCTCTCTGGTCAATTTTGCCCCTCTGGGTTAAGTGAGGAATTGCTTCTTGAGATTCAAAGGTCTCCAAGGCACTTCAAATTCAAATAAATCCCATTAGTAGTAACATTTATTTAAAGAATCCTGATGTACAAAGAAAAATTTCAAGCAAATTAAATAAAGCTGAAAAAGTAAAGCTAAGTGGCTCTGAATAAAAGACATTTAAGACTCACAAAAGAAGAAACAGTTGGACAAGAAGGCTGAAAATAGCAGTAATCGTGAACACATTCATATCCTTTATTGCAGTTGAATTGCAGTATTATAAACTGTGCAACTGTTTAAACCTTGAAGTTAAATACTTTTTAGATGAGCTGATCTGCATTCACAAGCCTTGTGCAGTAGTATTTACAGATCCTCTCTTTTTTTTTGCTCTCTTTTCTCCACTTCTTTGCATTTGCTGAATTCATCAACAGGCTTCAACTGGGAAAAGGTTTTTTTTAAAAAAAAATGAAAACATCACCCTTCTATTTTCACTTAAAGGTGTATTTTTATTTTAGAATTTGGAAAGGAGCCAGGTAAGGGAGTAAGAGCTTTCTGGATGTAAATTCTGCCTTTAAATCCTCCTTTGCCAGGTAAGACAACTCTCCAGAAAACCGCTGAATTTTTATTAGAAGTGCTCAAGTCAAAGACTTAATGGAAGCTTGATCACCTCTTCCTTACCAACCTTATGTGTCTTGTCCAGTTTTATGTCTTGTTTTAACACACGCTCTGTCCTGTATTTTGTTTTATTTTTACTGATCTGACAAACAAAGGTCTGTTGAAGTTGACAACTCTCCATTACTATTTGCCTAAAGAGAGCTGTCCATGGTCCTGAATCCTCAATTGGAATTACTGGACTAAATGTCAAACAAGCCAAACTCTTCCAGCATTTTATTATTATTCAGGCAACACATTCCCCATCCCTATGGGCACTAAAATTACACTCTGCACTGTTTACTGTATGTTTATTTTGATTTATCCATTACAGATACCATCTTCAAAGCCCAACCCCATCTTGATCTAATGCTCTCAGAGTTGTTTCCTTTCTTCCCTTTGAACTCTTTCATAAGGGAAAATTGTAGGAGCCCTAGGCAATCACTTTACATTGCCTTTGAACCAGCTTGTCCTTTATTATCCAAAAAAAGAGGAAAACATTTTAACACTGTTCCACATGGAGATTACCCCCCTTTGTGAGGATTGGAGATGAACGGCACAGCTTGTTTTCTGCATTTCTCCCTTCTCTTATCTAAATTTATTAGGGAACTTGTGATCCTTTAAAAATCATCTTTTCTTCACTTAGCTGAAAAATCAAAGGACTGCTGACAAGCGGATCTAATTTTATCATCTCTTTAGAACTCAAGAATCCCAAGTAATTACAATAAAATTGTTGTGAAGCAAGCAAAGGGAAGCTTGAACAGGTATAGCGTCAGGTGAATAACAGCAATCTTTGCCTATGCTAATGTGTTCTGACATGATTCCTAGGATTGCTAAAAAGCTTCATCCCAGAAATGAACCTAGCTTTTTTTTTCCAGAGCTCTTTCCATAATAGACCTAAGTTACTTCTCTTCCATCATGTCAGTGCCTAGCATTTTGTTATCATTTCTTTGATGGCCTGTTCGCCATCCCCCTTTTCTGTGTTTGTCATCCAGTCTAATGAGTTTTAATTAACTCAAAAGCTGACTCATCTCAAAAGCTGGCTCACTTTCAGTAATTTTTTAGTAGTCCTGTGTCAGACTCTGGTGTCAGGCTGGAATCTGGAGCTCTCTCCTTCTCCTGGGTTCCTCTAGTAGAGCTAGCCCTGGGGGATGAACTTGAGGTGAGGCTCCTCCTCCCTGGCTCCCTCACAGTGCACCTTTTAAAGGGTTGCCTGGCAATGGGACAACTGTGGCCTCACTAACTCCCTTTATCCTGGTGAATGGGAGTGGTGTATTGCTGCCTGGGAGAAGTAACTGATAACCCTCCCACCATTGAACCTGAACTAACGACGACTTCAAACTCTCCTGTGGTAAAAGGGGTTGGCCATAGCCTTGTATTAACATATTGCATCAAGGTAAAAAAACAGAAGCGAAAGGCACAGCATGGGGGTCTGATCTGTGTGCTGGGCAGCCCAAGTGCTATCCTCCAGCCACCTAATTTTTTCTCCAGCCCGCCTGCTGAGAAAAATCACAACGTGTTGGGGCAGCGGTGAGATTCCAACAAGCTATGAAAATGTAACATGCATTAACAACATCCAAACACAAGGGAGAGGTGGGTGGGAATGTGTCCAGCTTCGATGAAAATGGCGTCCAGTAAGGCCGGGCATGGCCTTATAAGGGTTGCCCGACCTAGCCCCTCAGGGGATGTCAGGGGAACCCCCAACGTCACAGGCCCTATGCCAATGGAGCCTACTGTGCTTGCGCAGCAGTCCTCGAAGGCCTTGTGAGCCAGGGGAGAGCTAGCGAGGCCAGAGAAGGAGGCAGCCACTGGGAAGCTGTCCCTTTGCCAGCAGCAATGGCGGCCGCGGTAAGTCGTGGTCGCAACTTTGTAGGGCCAATGGGCAGCTGCCTGCATGGGATCCCATTTCCCATGCCTATTCACCTTAGGACTTCTTCTTTGGCCCTTGCTGGCTTAAGGAGGTCGCTACAGCCTGTTCCCTACCCAACCCTTTCGAAGGGTTGGCTGCTGACTGACCCCTGGCCTGCTCAGCATCTCTGAGTATTGTAGGTAGCTGCTTTCGCAGCATCAGGTTGGGCTTCTGCTGTCTTCTCTGGAGATCTCTCTTGACCCAGTATGGAAGCCTCCCTCTCCATGGAGGTAAGTATGCAGGTGTCAGGTAGAGTCATTTGCAACATTTGTGCAAAAAACAATCTCTGTGTACCTAAGAGGCCATTTGTGGGGGAAACACATAATTGTGATATCATTCTCTAAAGGATAACCTGCTAATGTAATTGAACCTTAAGATACAAAAATAGTAGGTCACAGAATTCTGAGACTTTCAGATAACTGGATATTATCTGTTTCCTCCAGATACTGGAAGAAACCAAGATTTACCAGGAATAGAGCTAGGTTGTGTAATTTTTGGATGTTGCTTTTGGATGTTGCTCTGACAGGACAGAGTCTGGGAAATCTGTTCATAATGCAAGTATAAAATAAAGTCTAAATCAGGACATATACTGATACTAAGAAGCAAACCCCGATGCAGCTGAAAATGGATGTAGTTGAGGAGGAGCAAGTAGATTGTTTGTCTATAGATGATGGAAAAGTAATGTGATAATTCTGAAGCAGAAGAGGAAATTATCTCTGCTATGCAAATCTCACTTGATCGTTGTAGTATGCGACGTCCAGCTAAAAATGCAGATCTTGACAGCACACTAGTGTGATTAAGGTAAATGTAGCCACTACAACATTGTAAGCATTTAGTTTCCAAGCCATAGGGTTGAGAAAATGAGGAATGTATATGGGATGTTCTTGGATAAAATGGATCCCTAGAACTGGACTTAACCCCAGTCCAGCACCCATAAAGTGATTGCTCATTCCCATATAATAATCTTTCTTTGTAGGAAAATGTTGCTGTTTACACATTTTTAAAGTGAACTGTTCTGTCTTGCTGGTCTCCCCACCCCTACCCCTATTTTGTTTGCTGTTTTCAGTTACTGTAAATGTATTTGTTAATTGCTAAAATTTGCTCTCGCTCTCATGGCAGAACATAAGGGAAAGCAGCTCTAATATGAACGTATCTGGAGTGATACATAATGTGATAACTTCGTGGCCATATTTTCACTCATTCTAAAGGAGCTACAAATCTCCTCTGTGAATGGATCACAGTACCATGCTAGAACCAAAAAAAAACCTCAATACCAAGCCAGTGTGATTAAGGTGTGTGTTTGGGATGCGTGTGTGGATCTAGTCTTCCTCCTTCACTAAATAAGCTTGCCAGCTTTGCAGCCAGTCTCTGTGCAAGTGAGGTGTGTGAGTCACCACATGAACACACAAAGCCACCTTATACTAAGCAGGCCGTTGGGCTATCCAAGCCAACATTGTCTGACTGGCAACAACTCCCCAAGTTCTCAAGCAGAGAGTTTTCACACCATCTACTATCTGGTCCCAGTGGTGGGATTCAAACATTTTAACAACGGGTTCCGATTGTAGTGGGATTCAAATAATGACTGTTAAAAAGTATTTAAACACATTTTAATATCACTTTTTTATTTTAAGTATTAAAAATATTAATACTTAATAAAAAATATTTTAAGTATTAAAAAAGTGATATTTTAAATTTTAACGACAGGTTCTACAGAACCTTTGGAACCCCTGAATCCCACCTCTGCCTGGTCCTTTTAATGGGCGATACTGAGGATTGAATCGGAGATGCAGGCAAAACAGGTGCTTTACCTCTGATCCATATCACAGCCGTTTGATCTGCAGACATCAGCCAGCAGTTGTGTTTATCTCCAGGTAATGAAAAGTGTCATCTATTCAATTCTACAAAATCATGCTGCAGCCAAAAGCACAAGACCAGGCCTGACCATTTATTTCCGGCCCACTGGCAGCCCCAGTACTGAGATGGAGCTATTTATATACAAATGTCCCTAACTCATGATGCCGTCAATTGTTGCTAGTTTTTTTTTCTAGTAGACTTTGGCATCTTTAGTAGGTTCTTAAGAGACAGAAATTAGCATATTTTGTTTCCCCATCACTGATTCTTTAGGCTAGAGAAAGCTTTAATGACTGTTTTCTGCCTGTTATACAGCTGTTAAAGGCTCCAGGAGCCTTGCCTAGAGGAGCAGAGAGGAGAGGGGAGTTGAGCTGTTGAAACCAAAAGCTTTAAAAGCACACAGCGTTATATGCAAGGTAATAACCACACAGTACAAAGATAAGGTAGGTCTCTGTGAGGGAGGGAGGGAGGGAGGGAGGGAGGGAGGGAGATTGGAAATGGCAGAGTGTGGTTTAAGGATGAAAAAACGGTACAAAAACTAGACTTTTAATTTTCATTGCCTTGTAAATCTCTTCTGAGAGATTTTTCTTCTTCTTCCTTCCACACACCGGTAATCACAAGGTAGCAAGGAAAAAGAGACTAACTTATTGCCTGGTAGCCATTTCTGGAAGCTTTCACTGCTGTAAATTACAAACGGCTACAGCAGATGGAGTGTTGGGATATTAATTTCTGTTGTTAAAAATTGCAGAGCCATCCACTTTAATTTGCCACTAAATAATAAATGGCATTGGTAAAATAATCAGCAGAGATAAAGATGCACCCATAAATCATACGTTCGGCTCATGAGCACTTTGTGGAAGAGTCCATCTGGGAGAAGCATGCTAAAGTGGAGGTTGTTCTTCCCCAGACTTGGCAAGCGGGCACTTAATTGACACTAGTTTCCAAAACCATCAGGCAATCATCGAGCATGCCCATTAATCACAAGGTCATTCCTTGCTATTGAGGAGCCTTTCACATTTGCACTAATCAGTTTCCAGTTGAAGTTCCCATAGCTTGTCCTACACATGCATTTGCAAATATCTTACACTGGAGTGGTTTGCCTGTGTTCAGTGACAGAGTTAGCAGCGGTAGCACCTCTGAGCATGTATAGAGTGCAGGATAAAGGACTGGAAACAAGTAGTTCAACCAAAGAAAAGTTGTATTAAAGTAGTTGCATATATACAGAGTATCCTTTAGTAAACTGACAGAGCCTCCAGCTTGAGACCTGCCCTCAGCAAAGACAATAGTACACTGAACCTTATCACATATATACAGTTCAAGAACCAATGCTTACAGCAGTTACATACCGTGTGACACTTAACAAGCAAATGAAGTATACTAGCTGACTCAGCAGGAACACAAAAGAAACACAGTCAGGCAGCTGTTACCAATTTGATTACTGACATTGGTGCTAATCATGGGAATGGAATGGAATGGGAATGGAAACATGCTCTTTTCTTGTGGAATGTCCAGAATGTTTTTATCTCAACCTTCCTCCAAGGAGCTCAGGTCATTTTATTCTCACAAGGACCTTGTGAGGGAGGTGAGTTGAAAGAGAAGGACTGGCCAAAGTTAATTTAATCAGTATTCATATATGAGTGGGAATTTGAACCCAGGACCTAGTCTGACCACTAACCACCATGCCACACTTCTGTATGAGACTGGGACTGATTATGCACATTTGGTCTCTTTTGTGTTTAGCATACATCCCCTTTGGGTTGGATTCTCAGTCATTCACATGTTTTTCCCCTCTTCAGAACTCACCTCGCTCTCAGATCAGAGTCTCCCTATGACTTCTGAGACTGGTTAAAGTGCGATTTTTCAGGAAAAGTGAAGGGAAAGCAAAGGACTCAATGCACATTTCACTTCCTTCAGGTCTCCTCACTCTTCCCAGCTTTCCCTGCCCACACAATAGCAGTTCCTCCCAACTGGACAGAACAAGGAAGAGGGGGGCAAGCCAGTTGGTGAATGGGTTCAACTGTGGACATTTTGCAGTGAGAGAATCCAGTTCAAACAAAAAAAAACTATGGGAAAACCCCATTGCAAAGCGCACAGCCACAAAATAAGTCCATCTATATATATAAACGTGAAATACCGCTCACTGACTGACTGACTGACTCATCAAAAGAACTCAAAAATCCTCACAAAGTTGTTGTAATGATAAAATGGAGGTGAGAAGAACAGTGTTAACCATTTCAGGGCTCCAAGGAGTAGTTTGGATTTATACTCCCCCCCCCCCACCTTTCTCTCTTGTAAGGAGACTCAAACGGGGCTTACAATCTCCTTTCCCTTTCCCACAACAAACACCCTGTGAGGTAGGTGGGGCTGAGAGAGCTTCGTAGAGCTGTGACTAGCCCAAGGTCACCCTGCTAGGGTGTGTTGGAGTGCACAGGCTAATCAAGTTCCCTAGATAAGCCTCCACAGCTCAAGTGGCAGAGCAGGGAACCAATCAGTTCTCCAGATTAGAGTGCACCTACTCTTAACCACTACACCACTGCTGCTCCTTAAGTACTTAGTTCTTTTTAATCTCTTAGGGAAATAACCTGAACTTCTGCCTTAATTTTACTGCCAGTTGCCTCCAGGCGAGAATGTAAAAATCTTATTTTAACTTTATTATTGAGCTCATTTGACCAGAGGTCTTGAGCATCTTAATAATAAATAGCAATTTATAATATGGTTTAAAATGATGGGATTACAGCAAATAATTATAAAACTCTGTTAAAATTTTCAAACAATTGAAGTAGCAGCAGTTAGCAATACGAGTATAAGTTCTTTCAACCCAAAAAGAGTATAAGTTCTTTCAACCCAAGCAGCTCTGGGGAGGAGGAGGTGACCATCACGTGGTCCAAGGACTGGCTACTTTGGAAATCTAAGACAGCCAAAATGAGGCGATTAAAGTTTCAAGGGGAAATAAAATATGGATGGGGCTGCTATTGACATTTACATAGTGTGTTTGCTATTTAAATTGGCTCAACCCTGCGGAGTAAAAAGCGCAGACAAGGAGACTGGGAAGGGAATTGGCACATGCAGACCATGAGGGTGCCTCTAAAAGACATAAGCAATAGCTTGTCTGATATTAGGTGCCATAATATTGTTGGGGGTCAAAAATGTCATCAGGGCTTGTTGGGTTATAGTTACAGAATCTAACAACACCAGCAACATCATCAAGTTTCATTCACCTTCTCAGTCTCTAACATGATATATACCAGTAGCTGGTTGGGCTAACTGGTCAGTTTCCATGCAGAAGAAAGGAATGCACCCAGTCCTGCCACCGACAATCTCCAAAAACCAGCAGGGAAAAAAATCTCAAACTTGCTATTGACCCAAAAAATTGCTGGACCAAAATTGACAGTTAATTTGACTTAATTCATTGAGGACTTAGTCAAAAGCAAGATTTTCTCATCCACCATACATGTTAAAGTAGCTTACTGCCCTATCCAGGTGGGGGAGGGAGTTGTGAAGGTGGTGGGGTCCTATGCTGAAGAATTTGCCCTCCTCAGGGCACTTACTCCAGAGGAGGGGCAAGTCTGCCAGTGAGCAGCTGCCGCAGCCCTCCAAGACAAACAGACATGGTGCAGAGCAGCATGTCAGCACTCCTGCATTTGCACCAGCTCTTCTGTAGTAGTGGGGGCATGCTGGAGGCATGGCTGGGAGCATAGCCAACTTTCGTTGAAATTTGCCCCAACTTAGCCTCTCTGGATGACAGCACCTGGGGCATGAACTTGCGCCACTTTTTTTGGGTAGTGTAGGCCCATTGTGCCCCATGTAGGACTTTTTCGTGGCAGGGAGGGTTTTTTGTATTTTGCATATCCATGCCACTGAAAAACCCTCTGGAAGTGACAAGTAGACACCACAGTGGTGCTGTCCCTGGCCCCCCAGGACTCTGGACTGGGCTGCCCATAAAGTTACAGAAATTGTATTTAATGCCAGCAAAGGCTATGGAATGGAGTGGAAATTGTATTGTTGCCAGTGATCGCTATGCTTATCTTGTATGTTTTCAGCTTTGCACAGAAATGTTTGCACTTCCCAACGTTTAGATTCCATTGTACATCTCTCTGTCTCTCTCTGTGTGTCTGTCTGTGTGTCCCCTCACCCCCATGTAGATATATGCATATATAAGTAATTTTCCAACTGAGGATGCATTTTGTGCATTGATGAAGTGGCTTCTAATCTATAAATGTTATGCTGCTGTAATTTGGTCGGCCTTTAAGATGCCACAAGGCTCCTTTTTGATTTTGCTACAGCAGGCTAGCAGCCTCTGAAATTGGTATTTTCACCTTTTATGTCACCTTTGAAAACGTCCTAGATGCAGAGGAACAGGTGTAATATTTGTGGTTACGCTGCCCTCTGCTGGCCCATTACCTGAGTGGACAGGAACCTCTTTCTGCTACTTAACATTGTAATTTTGGGGCAAAGCTAAACTTGTATCCCTGTGCTCACCCCTTTGCATCCAAAGTGAGGTATGGCTCCTCTTCTAAACAAAAAATGAAACGTGCAGGCAAAGGGATCAAGCCTCCTGCCCTCCCTGTCTTACTTTTTGCTTTCAGCCATCTTTGATATTGGAAGGGAACTGGACAGGAGAAAAAGTGCTGAGAGGGAGTGCAGTGAAATAAGCCAAAGGAGGGACATTTGTGTGTGTGTGTTTTAATCTTCTCTCAAGCCCTAATTTAGGCAGGGGTAGATATAGGAAAGTTTGCCCCTCCTCTTATCACATCTAGTTTGGCCCCTGTTGAGAATACATCAGGTTTGTGTGGGAAAAACCAGCAATGTGATTGATTCTTGTGACGTCAGCATTGTCCTTCCTCCAGTGGTGGGATTCAAATAATTTAACAACCGGTTCTGGTGGTGGGATTCAAATAATTTAACAACTGGTTGTTTACAAGCACCATTTTAACAACCAGTTCTGCCGAAGTCATGCGAACCTGCTGAATCCCACCACTGCCTTCCTCCCTATTGTATTCTCCTCCTCTGCCATTGTGGGCTTCCAATGTTGACAGAGTAATGCAGAAAGGACCCATGTCCCTGGGGTCCCCAAGCTAGTAATGTAGAATCAGACAGGATCATATCTGCAAATAAGTGGCTAGACAACCACAGTCCTAGAAGATCTGACAATACAGTTGCTGTGTCCCTCTTAGAACTTCATTGGGCTTAGAAGGATATAACTCTGTTTAGAATTGCATTGCTAGGATTATGGAAGGGTGCTGGGTGTGTGTTGGGAATCACCATATATTTCTGGCTTCATGACAGTCAGTGGGGTGGGGGGAAGAAGCAGCCCTCAGAATTTTTCTGGGAAGGATTTAGCCTTCTCTAGGAAACATTGTTTCCTTCTTGGATGGAAAGGAGGGGTGTCTTTTACCAGTACAACATATCACTTCTCCTAAAAAAAACAATGCAGTACATCAATAATCCAAAAATCCTTGGAACATTATAACAAATTTTTCATCTCATGCTTTCAATCAGGGGCCAGAGGCAAATTACGGTATGCCTTATCTCCAAATTTCAGAGACAGCACAGATAACCTCATTCTTTTAACCTGCTGGGTTTCTAGTTCTCCTGACTAGATAAAAAAGAAATTACACTTACGTCTGATGCAGAGTGCACAAAGTGCGGGTGAAGAGCACATGTAGGCATCCTCCCCCACCCCTGCCGCAAACAGAAAGCCCATCACTGATGAAAATTCGGCAGCTTTAGAGCACTATGTTACATTTCTATCCATTGAATACCCAAAGGCCCACATATCATTACCAGGAGATGTAAACGCCTGTATGGGACCCAGTGATTCCACCATAGAAATTACATCTAATATGGTCCTCGTAGAACTGGAGAAGGAGCGAGAATATTTTCCTCTTCCTCATGCCTTTAAAGATCATTGGTCCTGGCCAAATTAGCACAAGATAGGTTTGCATATTTTAAATGGCTCTTCTCAAGGAGATCATCCTGGGGAATTTATAGCCAGAGTTAAATCCAGAACCTCAGACTGTATATGTTTCACCTCAGACTTTCATTCTGGGTGGAAAAAAAATTCAAACACTGCCATATCTGGAGGGAGACCATTTCCCTCTGTTTCTCCAATCTTAGGTCCTTTCAATCAGAGCCATTTTAAACTCTCATATCTAACATGTAATTGTTTCTTTAGAACAACCTGGCTGCTGAGGCAGGTGAACAAGTCATCCATCATTCCCATTTATTTAAAACACCAGCTCCTATTGCTCAGCCTTTTCAAATGCAAGTTCTAGTGCAGACCCTTTGATTCTATGCAAAAATCGTATTCTGAAGCTGACCACATTTATTTGTTACTGCTGAATGGAGATCAAGCTCATTGCATCTGTCTAAACCATGGTTTGATAAAGCCTGTTTAGAAGCAAAAAGGTCCCTAACCTTGGCATATCATTCCTTTGTCGGAGCCAAGAGAACCAAAGACAGGCATCCCATCTTATTTTATTAACACAGAAAAAAACCCCTATAAAGTCTAATCTTCCAGAAGAAAAAGGAACACACTAAAGAGTTATAGAGGACCCTGATCCAGTCAACTAAAGATAAAAATTGGCTCTTTTCTGGCAGCTTCCCTCAGACTATTAAAAGATGCCTCACTGCTAGATTCCATCATACCCCTGACAGATGGGTCTTCTTCCTTCAGAGTGTGCCTCATGATGGTCTCCGGTCTCACTGAAAAAAGATAAAATCACACATTCGTCAATTAAAAAGGAATAAGGCACCTGGCTTAGGGGGCCTTCCCCTCAATTGTTCAAAGAAAATATAGAATGCTGGACTTCTTTTCTATCTTCACTGTTTACTTTTATTAACACAACAGATTCTACCCTCAAGAATGGCGGCAGTTGTTCCCTTCTTTAAGAAAGGCAAGAGAGACGATTCTTCAAATTATAGGCCCATCAATTATATGTAAGGCATTGTTAGACAAGTTTGTAAACTGGCTAGTCCAGGAGGATATAATAATAATCCAGGAACAAGTAGGCTTTAGAGAGGGCAGATCCACAATCAATTAATGCCTTACCATTAAATATCTCATTGAAAAGTACTGTTCTAATGACTCCACTTTGTTTTATGCTGCCTGTATTGCTCTTAAGACAGTGTTTGGCTCCATATCTAAAATCATAGAATCATAGAGTTGGAAGGGGCCATGCAGACCATCTGGTCAAATCCCCTGCTCAGTGCAGGATCAGCCTAGAGCATCTCAGACAAGTGTTTGTCCAGCCACGCCCACTACTTAAAGATTGCCAGGGAGGGAGATCCCACTAACTCTCTAAATAATTGAGTCCACTGTTAAACAATTCTTAATGCAAAACTTTTTTTTCCTAGTCAGGACCTTTCTCCCCAAAATTTATACCCATTATTGAGAGTCCTTTCCTCTGCTGCCAACAGGAACAGTTCCCTGCCCTTCTCTAAGTGACAGCCCTTCAAATATTTAAAGAGAGCAATCATGACTGCTTTCAATCTCCTCTCCTCCAGACTAAGACTCCAGATCCCTTTTATCGGTTGAATTAGAATCTGCCTCTACTGACGGAAGACTCTTACGCCACATTCATGCCCTCACAATTCATCCCTCACTTTCAAGACCATCTTGAAAGTGAGATGCACCAGAAAGCACAATCTAGAGGACCCAGTAGATACCGTCAAAGGAGTTAGACAAGACTGCCTTCTAGCTCCCATGCTTTTCATCTTCTATATCAATGTTATAGTAAAGTGTGCCTGATTTTCATCCCCATTAACTGGCCCATAGACATATTTCTGTTTTGCATTATATTAATCATGCAGTAATTGGACTGAAAAGATCCCTTGCCAGACTTGCCACCTACTGCAAAAACAAAAAATCAATACTAAACTACCCCCCCCCCAAAAAAAACCCCCAAAAGTGATGGATTTGGCAAATGACCAAAACTTAGGTCTTGGAGTATAAAAGGGCAAAGGCTAGAACAGGTAAAAATATTTTCGATAGTTGGGAATGATTCTATAGGCCTTGGGTTCTAAGGTTGGCCACAGCAAATATGTTGCAAGTTTGGATGAGAGGTCAGTCCACAATATAATTGCATTTCTTCATACACAGGGGGCCTACTTTGTTGCTGCAGCTCTTAAACTGTTCCAGGCAAAGACCCTAGCCTAGCCCAGCTACTGTATGGATTATGCTTCGGACCACCCACTTCTAGTCTTGAGCCACTTGAATTGGTCCAGTCTAAGTTTCTCAGGGCGCTTGCCAAGTGCCTAAGTGTGTCTCAGACTCGATAAAAGTGGAAGCAAGAATCTTTCTGTCTTCTCTCTTTCTGTGGTTGAAGAAAAACTTTAATCCTCATGGTTTGCTCTCTCTGATTTTGGGCGACAACTTTCAATCACAGTTGCTAAATTAGCATTGTATTTAGCAAAATTGCTAAACACAATACTAAACAGTGCCTTATCTACCACACATATCTACTGTTACCCACATGGAAAGGAGAGAAATTAGGTCAGGTCTCTTCTCCCAGACAAACAAAAGAGTTAGAGATGGTCCTGCATACAGAAATGATGCCAGTGTGGGGGTGTGGAGGGGGTGTTCCAGTGCGGAGGCATGGCAGGGCACAGGGCATATGCATGCCCCGGGCGGAGTCTCCCCTCACTCCTATGCATTCAGTTGAGCATACACAGTGGCTTGGTAAAGAGACTGATCTCAAAGGAATGTGAGCACTATAAAGTGAGTGGGGAATGAAGATCAGTGAGCAACTGATGCAGACTCATAGCACAAGTCACCCTAGAAGATGGCTGTATTTGATGCACCTCGTCCAAAGCCCACAAAAGAGAAATGATGGTGCCAAGCATCTCTTACAGCAGCTTTTATGGGAAGGGATGATAATGGGATAGTTACTGGGGTGGTCAAAGGAAGGATTGACAGGTGAGCATCTGTGAACTGGGTGGAAAGATCTAGGCACCCCCAAATAAGACTAGTGTGTTATAGAGAGCAATGCAACAGGATTACAGCTGAGTATTAGCCTCATTTGCATGTGACTTAACAACAAAGTAAAGTAATTCGAAAATAATTATCTCACTTATGAATATTTGGCAAGGTGTCAGCAGGTTTGTGGCTGCCAGATGAAAGGGTCTACAACAACCAACAACCTCTTGATGGGATACAAGTATTTGTCTTCTGTAGCTGATAGAGCAGTGATGGCGAACCTTTTCGAGACAGAGTACCCAAATTGCAACCCAAAACCCACGTATTTATCGCCAAGTGCCAACACGGCAATTTAACCTGAATACTGAGGTTTTTGTTTAGAAAAAACAGTTGGCTCTGAGGCACATGTTACTTGGGAGTAAGCTTGGTGAAGCAACCGTGCAACGCTTTGAATGGATGAATCATGACCCTAGGAGGGTTTACTCAGAAGCAAGCCCCATTGCCAGCAACTGAGCTTTCTCCCAGGTAAAGGATCATGCCCAGGCCAGCCTAGGTGTGTGTGTGGGGGGGGTGATTTTCCGCCCCCCCACATGATGAACTCTCTGCATGCGTGCCCACAGAAAGGGCTCTGAGTGCCACCTCTGGCACCCATGCCACAGGTTCGCCACCACTGTGATAGAGCAAAAGCATTTCATGATGATTTTACACAGCACAGCAAGAATAACTGGTCTACCTATGTTGCCACTACTATTCTACTGTTGTCGCTGCTCCTAGTATACTACTTCTCCTACCACTTTGACAATCCACTGCAGCTATGCACTTCTATAAGATTAATACAATTAGCAATTGCTGAAAACTATGGATGTTCCAGTTAGCTTGAATCACTGGAATACAAAATGGTCTTTTTAAAGCGAATGTTGTTTGTGTTGTTTTCTGCCTTTGGCAGAGAACCATTCAGCTAAAACTTGGCATGTACAGCAGATTGAGGGGTGAAACAACAAATTACAGTAGTAAAAAATGTGAGGCTCCATTATCAGGGGAGACGCGACTTGGCTTCCAAATCCATGTTCAAGACTGTGACAGTAACCGTATAATAGGCCTTTAAATGTCAATGGGGATAAACATGGTCTAATAGCAACAAATAAGATGCCAAGCTGGAAAGCGCATAACAAAACAGATGGAGGGATAGCTCTACCTATTATCTGCTCGTTGCAGAGAGAGAGAAAGAGAGAAAGAGAGAGGGGAAGATAATGCAGGTTTATGCTCAATCTAGTGTGTAAATCTCAGGCAGCTGATGTTTTCTTTTCTCCAAAAATAAGTTGAGAAGAGAGAAGAGGAGAGAGAGAGAGAGAGATGATAAAATATAATTAGTTTGTTTTCAGAACCATTTCTTGCTTTCTGCCAGGCAGGCTGAGGTGAACTGTACAAACGAGACACATAACATTTTCAGGCTTGCTGCAGGCAAGGAAAAATGGGAGCAGGAGGGAGGGAGGAAGAGGACCACTGTTCGTTAATTGAATGCAAGTAGCAGTCTTCCCATGGATAGCTGGAAGAGCCAAGAATGAGTTGTATGTATGCTTTGGCACATTTGTGTAGCATTTCCCCCTTAACATTCCCCACCCCCACCCTCACCAAGGCTCTGCCAATATGGAGGTTAGTTTATCTTTCTGCTTGGCAGTCTCTCTGGTGCTCACATTATCCTAAGGATTTCCAAGGGAGCAGTGTTGTGGCTGTCTGTGCTGGAAAGCCTGAAGCACTGTAAGACCCTCCTCCTCCTCCCTGAGCCCCGCACAGACATTTGCTTCATGCTTATATAGGTGAACAAAGAGATTGAAAGGTTAATAATGACTTATTAAAAACCTTTCTATCTTTCTTCTTCTTGCGATGGTGGCTTACAAGTTAAAATGTCAACACCAACACCATTTATACATCTGTCACAGAATTTATCACAGAAGAGCATTGCATAGGTTCAGCATCCTTTTCCAAATGTCTCCCTCTGCCAACCCTGTCATGCTTCCTTGGGCTGCTAAGTTTGGACCTCTCTGCCTGGTCTGTGGTAATGCCTTTACTTGCTTTTCTTGAGGTGCTAAACACTTCCTTGTGCCCACTTTGCAAGTGAGGATTTTAATTGTCTATAAATATTGTCTATAATATATGGCCACTTTTCCCTAGTTCCTGAAATTTGGCGAGCAAGACCCTATGAATGAGAGAAAGAATTCAATTTCCATCCACCTTATATGGAAAACAAAACAATATGACAGGAAGAAATGTTTCCCATTGAAATCAATGGAAACCTAAAGCCAATAAAAGACTGAAAATGAATACATTTAACAATGAAAATGAAGTGTTTTAAATGAATACCAAAAAAATCGATGCAGATATGTCCCTACTGCCCTCACCCCTATTTCTAATCACCCAATGTCTTTAATCTCCCACCAAAGATGAAAACCAGGTTATGAATGGCATGCTTCATAAAGCCCATTTTTATTTGGTCATTTTCAGCAGTCAAAATGGAAAGGTAATTGCAAAATAGCTGTCTGTGTCATTTTTTAAAAAATGCCACTTTCCGAAGCACCCACATAGAATGTCAACCATCTCAAAAGAAGAGTCAGTGCTACAGCATTTCTCCTGCAGCAGTTTTTATTGTGTGGCCTGATCTACTGGAAAGGTCAACAGCGAGGCTACAAATTTATACACGAGACTCGGTTTTCTTTTTCTCCAGCACACATTTAAGAGCTGCACATATTTTTCTCTAGGACAAATGAATGACAATAAGTACAGAGTGAGCCCCTGCAGCACTGGGCAGAGGTGCAAAATATATTAGCAGATATTTTCAGTTCTGAAGGGAATGTTTCATGTGTATACTACAAACAGAGCTGTTACTGCTCATCTCCTAGGTCCTATGCTATATTTTCAATTAAAAAATACTTTCCAGCATAATACCCTGCTTCCATTCTTGTAGTGAAAATTCTTAGTATGTTCTGTAATAATCAGCTATAGTAGCACTTTCCCAAGCAACTGGGTAATTAATTATCACAGTAAATCAATTAAAAACTTTTATATCCCCCAAAACATCTTCAAAAGTTTTATGTCTCTCAACCTGGGTTTTTCAAAAATTGCTAAATTAGTGATCTTTTTCTCCCAGCCTGTGCTGAAGACATTTCCTGCTTGCTGAGTGAACAGGCAGGAAATGCTTTATTTCTTGCAATTAAGCTAGTAAAATGTGGACTTGACAATGCTACTGTTAGATGTATTTCCAATTGGTTGACTGGCTGAACACAAAGAGCGCTCATCAGTGGTTCATCTTCATCCTGGAGAGAAGTGAATAGTGGGGTGCCACAGGGTTCTGTCCTGGGCCCAGTGCTATTCAATATTTTTATCACTGACTTGGATGATGAAATAGAGGGCCTGCTGATTACATTTGCAGATGACACCAAATTAGGAGGAGTTGCTAATACCCCAGAGGACAGAGTCAGTATTCAAAATGACCTGGACAGGTTATAGAGATGGGCCAAGCCCAAAGCTAACAAAATAAACTTCAACAGAGATAAATGTAAGATAATCTATTTAGGCAGAAAAAAATGAAATGCACAGATATAGGATGGGTTACACTTGGCTTGACAACATTACATGTGAAAGGGATCTGGGAGCCTCAGTAGACCACAAGCTGAACATAAGTCAGCAATATGATGTGGCAGCCAAGAAAGCCAATGCAATTCTGGAATGCATCAATAGGAGTATAGTGTCTAGGTCAAGGCACATAATAGTACCTTTCTATTCTGCATTGGTCAGACCTCACCTGGAATACTGTGTTCAGTACTGGGCACCACAATTCAAGAAAGATATTGACAAGCTGGAATGGATGAGTGACCAAAATGGTAAACGGTCTGGAATCCATGTCCTATGAAGAAAGAACTTAGGAAACTGGTTATGTTTAGTTTAGTAAAGAGAAGGTTAAGAGGTGACATGATAGCCATGATTAAATATTTGAAGGGATTTCATGTTGAAGATGGAGCAAGCTTTTTTTCTGCTGCTCTAGAGACTAGGACAAAGGAATAATGGGTTCAAGGTGCAGAAAAAGATATTCCATTTAAACATTAGGAAGAATGTCCTGACAGTTAGGGCTGTTCAACAATAGAATACACTTCCTCGGAATGTAGTGGAGTCTCCTTCTTTGGAGGTTTTTTTAACAGAAGCTGGATGGCCATCTATCAGGGTGCTTTGATTGTCTGTTCCTGCATGGCAAGGGGTTGGACTTGATGGCCCTTGTGGTCTCTTCCAATTCTATGATTCTTTGATTTTACTCTATCCTATGTAGTAATAAATGTCAATGAAAGAGAATCCAAGAGGAGGTCTCGAGAACCAAATCTGTTTCTATTGGGAAACCTTTCATTTCCATAACACCACATGGATCCCATTTCTGAGTCATGCTAGAATGGGCAGGAGCAAACATTTATGATTGATACATGAAATTTTCATAGAAACCTTTGTCAACTTTTGCCCTTGCCAGCAGCTAGCATGGTATAGTGGTTAACAGTGGTGGACTCTAACCTGGAGAACCATGGTTCAATTCCCCACTCCTCCACATGAAGTCTGCTGGGTAACCTTGGACCTTTCACAGTTCTCTCAGCTGTGACTTGATGGTATGCACACACATGCATTGCAACTAGACAAATCAAGACGGAAGGGTAACTCTTTACCCTTTTGCTAAGATTGAGGAGGGAAAGGGATGTTGGTACTAGAATGTATGAATAATAAAAATTAATCCTTCCAAAAGATGAGTCCTTTGTCTGTATTGTGGAGGGGGGCTTTCCCTTAGTGTCTTTACAGTATCAAAAATATTTTCATGGGAAGATCTGGAAGTTAGACAGATAAGTATCTATAGGTGGGCACTTGCCAGGATTGGGAAGGGCAGGCCATTGACATAGCTGGGAAATTGCTGGAATTGGTCTGTAGCTTGTTGTTCCAGATATCTGCATTTTTAGTTAAGATCAAGTTATCTGGGAAGAGGCTCTGAGGTCCTTGCAGGAAATGGCCTCAACTGAAGCTCTCTTGGTATTTGGTTGGTATTTTTGGTATTTACTTGATTGATAGAAGACCTACCCTGCACTCCTTTCTTGGTGTGACTCACTGACTTTTAAATTCACATTCCTTCTATCAATCCTAGGCCTACAGTGGGGTGTACGCATATACAGAACAGGGGAACAAGCCATACCAAAAATCAGGTTCCCTGTGGGGTGAGGTCTCAGGGACATCAGTGTGTGTGTTCAGTGCCCTAAAGCAGCAGCCAACTTATAGCAACCGAGTATGGTTTTCAAGGAAACTGATTAACAGAGGTAGTTTGCCATTGCCTTCCTCTGCATAATGACTCTAATACTTGTTGGTGGTCTCCCATCCAAGTACTAATCAGAGCCAACCCTGCTGATGGGATCAGTCTAGCCTGGGCCATCCAGATCATAGCCAAGGCCATAAATGCCGCAGTCTTAAAACAAGGAAACATGATTAAAGTAGATCAAGATTCTGGACTTCTTTTCACTCATATATTAAATACATGTCCACATTAATTCAGTCATAAGGACCCGTCTGGTTTTACTTTCAGCTATGTGGGAACTACTGCAGTGTGGTCCCTTCCACCTTCTGAGATCACAGGTGAGGAATCCACACTTTCACTCTTTCTGAGGAGTGACAACCACCCAGAGCGGGGGGGAGGGGGAGTCTTGTATTTGACAGAGGCTTAATAGGACAATGCTGTCCAAATTATGCTACCTGCCCCATGCCATGAAAACTTCAGCTGCCCACTTCCAGACATTAAACATCTATTAAAGGGACAAGACATTTTTCTTCAGGGCTGTTGGCAACTCTACTTAGAGTATAAAGCAGCGGTTCTCAACCTGTGGATCACGACCCCTTTGGGGGTCGAACGACCCTTTCACAGGGGTCGCCTAAGACCATCAGAAAACATATTTCCAATGGTCTTAGGAACCAAGACGCAAATAATTTTATGGTTGGTGGTCACCACAACATGAGGAACTGTATTAAAGGGTCACTGCATTAGAAAGGTTGAGAACCACTGGTATAAAGTCTCTGTCTCTATCCCTGCTATCGAAAAATTGAAATTGTGAAGCTTTGACTTTTCTTTGCACTTCCTGTTTTGGAGATTCAGAGCTATTTTTATGAAACATCCTGATTATCCCTTCAGAAACATCTGCACATGATTAGTTCTTAGGGAAAGGATGCTAGCGGGAGGCCTACACTTGTGAATACTTATTGAGAAAATCTTGAACATCTGGGAAGAGCATCAGATCTGAGAGGGAGAAGCAAGCAAGGAGAATTAAATGCAGTTGCCATCTTAAACACTGAGCTTAGAGTCCTTTTGGCTATGAATATAGCCAAGATTAACCTTTTCATTGATTTAGCCAAATCTTAATTGGGGGAGGAAGACAAAAAATACAAACCAACTTGAATCAATTGTCCTTAATAAAATATAAGCCAGTTTAAACACTTCTGATGCTATATTTTCTTTGAAAAGTTTTAAAAGCTTATTTATAATCCACTGGATTAATGTTTATTTTCATGTTTCATGTCTCATGTACTGGTTTCATTGTTCCACAAAGACAATAGCAGTAATTGAGATGCTATCTACAAGTTCTTAATGCTGACCTACTTACATTTAAATTGGACATCAGCCCTAGCTACAAATTACTTGTCAGCTCTTTGCCAAGTGCTGAGGGCAGCTATTGTTCTGGGCCTGGAATCCAATCAAGGAGACTAAACCCAGTTACATCAAAGTGGATTAAATCCATCATTAGCTGATGGGTGAATTATAGTTTTACAGCCTGCTCCTAAATATATTTATTCAGAATGATGCCCTTCCTCTGTTCAGTGGGATTTGCATTGGACTCGAGTAGCTATAGCAGGACTGAGAGCTACTTCCAATAACAATATTTCCTCTTGACATGTTGAAAATCTGTCTTGGATGGGGCTAGCAAATGACTGCAGGAACAATTCTGTGGGATAAGAAAAATATGAATTGAAGAACCAAATACATGGTTGGTTGGTGGGTAAGTGGGTTGAAGATATTTCTGTGCCATCACTTGAGGTGGCTTACATTTAAAACTACACCACAATATTAAAAACAAACCATTAAAAATTGGCATTGGACCTAAACACTGTAAAAACTATCCATAAAACAGAAGCAACCATTAAAAGCTGTTGTTATTATTGCTGTTATGTAATTTTTAGGTCACCCTATCCCATCATCAAGACAGGCTCAAGGCAGCTCACATCATTCAATAAACAGTCACAATGATACAACAAGATATACATGCACAAATTAAAAAACCAGTTTCCAATTTAAATGCCAGAAACATAAATATAAACTCAACAAGGGGTGGGGAGTGAAAGGTAGACCAGCGGAGATGGATATCATTGCTGCCCTCAATCATAGGCCTGGTGGAACAACTCAGTTCTGTTACAGCCCCCCCCCCCCGCCCCCCGCACCACTTTCTGGAATTGATTGTTCAAATAACAGCAGAATGACAAATCACAGTGCCCCTATTCCCAGACCAATGCCAGCTTCTCTAGAAGGCTTCCATAGTTGATGGCATTGAAAGTCATTGAGAAGCCATGGAGAAGCGACAGAGATACACTTCCCATCATCAGCAAAAGTCATCATTCAGGGCAATTAAAGCCATTTCTGTCCCAAAGCCAGATTCAATCCAGACTGAAATGGATCTAGAGATAATCCACTTCCTACAAGACTGCCTTAAACCACCACCAGCTCGAGTACCTTGCCCAAGAACAAAATACTAAAACTGGGCAGTAGGCATTTAGGTCATTTGGGCACAGGGATATCTTCTTCAGAAGGGAGATTGGGGTCTCACAACTGCTTCTTTCAAAGCAGTTGGAACTCTACGGTCCTGCCGAAAAAAACATTTTTACCTCCTGGAGTTTGTCAACCAACCCAACCCAACATGTTACCATTAGCCCAAAGGCGCATGGTTAATACTTACTTCCATCAGGCCTCACTAACTGAAAGTATAACTATCCATCTTCTGGTGAGTTTTTGTAATATTAGAAAAAGGCTGTGCTTGTTACAAGTCCCTTTATCACATGGAATAACCACAACTCAAAAAGGGATATTTCTAGGAGCAAGGACTATTGGCTTGTACCATCTGAGATTGGTTATGTAAGAAATTTTTCAACATTGTCTTGCTGCCCTATCATGCTAGTGTACTGTTTATTATAAGTTGCCTTGAAGCCTGTTACATGGGAGAAAGGCAATGGAAAGCATTTAAAAATAAAAACTTACTTTTTTCAGATCTTTTCTAACATCTCAGGTGCTTTATTAAGACAGTGAGGGAGGAAGTAATTTGTTGGAAATGATGTGAATTATCAACTTGAAGGAGTGTGCGGCATTCCAACCACTGGCTCTCATTAGCAGTTAATGAGATGACTAGAGGACCATCTACCATTTGAAAAAAAAGAGTTCATAATTTATTGATAGGTTACTAATTTGGCAGTACTAACACATAGTGAAGATCTTCAGAAATAGGTCATCCACCACATGGAAAGTTATAGCTGTGGATCTTCAGAAACAGTATAGCAGCATATGGTGCTCAAAACAACATTACACATTCAAAAGAACATATATTTTTAAATTCTTGTCATGAAATTGGCCTTCCTGTATCAGTCAACACTAGTCACTACTTTTTCTGGTCCATTTCCTATGCCTTTAAAAGCAGCCAAACTCACAAAAATTAACTGAAGCAACAAAAAGTCTTGTGACACCATGGAGCCTAACAGATTGTGAACTAGATGTCCACATGTGTGTGGAGAATGAAGGGGCAGGAAGATCCTTCAAGTATCAATTTGTCAGATTCTCTTTGTAAGAAAGGCAGGGAGTAGCCAATAAGAACGCATCTTCATCATTATGCATTATACTTTCATCATTATACTATAAATATCAGTGAGACAAAAGGACAGAGGGAGAGAAGCCCAAGATACACCAGGTGTCTTATATATTTCATTTTCTGGAAAAGCTACTGAAGAGAATAATGGTGCATTTAATTGGTGATAGTGTTTTCTCCCTTGTCTATTTACAGGATTATCTTTATCCAGTGGATGTTGGATGACTGTCATGTGTATTTCATGAGCTCACCACAAGGCGGCGAGCAAGCCCTTTCCAATAGCCACATTGCCTAAGATGGGGCTGCTGGCAGAAATGGCAGACTATTTACTGGAATTATTCTTGCAAATCTTTCCAGCTGTCAGGTTGGGGAAAAAAGAGCATGGTGTCTGCAAGACTGGGCCCTCAGCCAGTGGTTCCATCAATCCTTGGAACAAAGAAAAAATTAAAAGGCAGAGATCAGCAGCTGAAGCAGATTTGTTTTATTGAATTTAGGAAGTTCTATAAATAGTATACAGGAGACACTCATGCCTCATTCATAAAGCAGATGCTATTTACAGACTTCCCCTTGGTGGGATGCCATTGAATTGGGAGGCATCCATGACAACTCTGATTAAGTAGTACGAGTCAGTGCAGCAAAAGGCTTAATAACACTCACAAGTTTTTTTATTCTAGCGTAAGCTTGTGTAGACTTGAGCCTTCATCAGATGCATCTGGCAGGTCCTTAATATGTGTGACCTTAGGAAGGAAAAAAGGTATAAACAACAGGGCCAAAATATGTTATTTATTTATTATTTATTTGCAATCCAAAGACTTGATTTACAAAAAACACATTAACATTTACCCATTGTAATTTAATTTACAAAAAAAACCCATAAAAAGAACAAAATTAACAGTAAAAAAGTAACCCCATAATTTATAAAATATATTAAAATGATCCAATGGCATATAATGACCACATATCAACACTGGACTTAGTCTAATCCTGACTGCCTCGATGAGGAATTTTGCAGTTGCAAGGGTAATTTTTGGATACTTGTCCTCCAGCAGCAATTTGACTAATAATGCAAATGGTAGATTTTTTTTCTACGTGATATTAGAGGCAGAATCAACTCCTGTGCAGATTATGATACCATAGATTCGATGTCTATGCCATTGCAGGGACAGACTCTGGCCAAATAAGGACCTCAGATGGAAACACATTCAGCCTAGCCATGCCAAAGAGCTTCCAATATATTATCACCATTAGATTTTTTAGGTAGTTAGCCATACCAAATGGACTTAAATAATTTAGGCCAAATTCAGTAGGGGAGCATTTAGAGCAGTGGTTCTCAACCTTCCTAATGTCGCAACCCTTTAATGCAGTTCCTCATGTTGTGGTGACCCCCAACCCTAACATTTATCCATTTTACAGATGGAGAACACTGATGCAGAGAGTCTTAGGCGACCCCTGTGAAAGGGTCATTCGGCCCCCAAAGGGGTTGCGACCCACAGGTTGAGAACCACTGATCTAGAGGTAGATGCAAGCCGCAATTCTGCTAGGCTTACACCCTTAAATCTTTGTATCACAGCTTCAAGAGCCATATCCGGGCCAAGCAAAGCAAGGAAGGATGGTGCAAGCCCATAAGAGGTTACCTTGCATTCAACAAACCTATGCCAATGGCTAACATACTCCTCAGATATTAGACAGGATAATAAACCAGATCCCTTTGTAAAGAGGAAAGCCTTAATCCATAGTTTAATGGCGGCAATCCATGCCTTGAGGGATACTGAATATTTTCCAGCTTCGAGGAGTATGACCGCATTTGCAATGCACTTTGGGATCTGGAAAAGAGAACTCAAAAAGCTTACTTGCAGTCTATCTATTTCACCTTTGTATCCAAATTGGATACAAATTGTATTAAGCCTTTGTATTCAAAGTGGAGAAGCAAACAAAATCTGGGCTACCACCTTTGCTTTGAAATCCATTACTACAAAGGGGAAATATTGACCTCCATTTGAATAGTAGAAATGGAAGATGGCATTTTTACTAATGGTTGCTTTTCATTTTATGATGTTCCTTTCCTCAGCTCCGGATAAAGTATGATGGAAGTCAGTCCTAGGTATGAAAAGGACCTCATTTGTTCAAGCAGTTGGCCATTTATTAACCATTTACTAAGATGGAATTTCTTCTAAAAAAAACATGATTTAAGATTTGGCAGAGTTAATCCTCAGCTTATTTGCCTAAAATTATCCAGCAAATAGATGTAACAAGCGTTTGAGGCCAACCCTTGTTTGTGAAAGAAGGGCTGCATCATCTGCATATAGCAGGATTGGTGTTTTCCAAACCCTATCCTTGATACTTGAGCATTTGGATCTTGTAACGCTTGTTCTAGATCATTGATATAAATATTAAAAAGAGATGGTGCCAAAATACAAGTTTGCTAACACCTTTCATCATTGAAATTGGATTTGAGAGCCTTGGATTTGAGAGCCTCACATCTGACAATCAACTGACTATCAGAATAAATGCTGATTATCAGCCCAAGTAGCATTTTATCTTCCAGAATTGCATCCAATTTAGTCCATCACCTGAGTCTACTGATAGAATTGAAGGCCAATTTTAGATCCATAAAGGCCACAAATAATTTGCCCTGAGGTTGACTTACCGGTAAGTGTTTTTCAGCAAGATGTGAATCAGACAATGGTCAGTTGTTGAATAATTTGCTCTAAAGGCTACCCGTGCATCTGTAATAACCGAGTTTAAGTTTAAATAGGCTTCTAATTTGTTATAAAGATATCTAGCATAAAGCTTTCCCATTACCAAAAGAAGACTTTGTGGTCTACAGTTCTCTGGACTAGATTGTGAGCCCTTTTTAAAGATAGGAAGCACCACAGCTTGTTTCCAACTAATTGGAAATCTGCCAGAGGCGTTTTTATAGTTAATAAGGCAGCAATTAAGGGAGACCACCAGTTCATATTTGATTTAAGCTATTCAGCAGGTATAAAGTAATTTTTCAGGGCTTTGCCTGTTTTGAGCTGTTTAATTAGAACTGTAGTCTCCTCTGTTGTCAATGGACGCCATTTTGGGGCTTCTTTTAACAAATCTGCTATATTCAGTTCCATTCTAATTTCCTGATCATTTTGCTCCACGAAAATAGATTTGAAATAATCCTCCCAAATCTGAGGCAGCATATTATAGCTTGGGACGGCATTATGTGAGGATAAAGCTCCTCTTACCATTAGCCAAAACATTTTTGAATCACAAAAATAATGCCTAGTGGGTGACCTTGGGCTAGACGCAATTCTCTCAGTAGCTGATAGTTGCAGTGAACTCTTCACATGTAGAACAAGATTCGAGTCCAGTAGCACCTTAAAGACCAATAAGATTTTCAGAAGCTTTCCAGACTCAAATCTCCCTTTGCCAGATACCTCTTCTCCTGAAACCAACAGGGCTACCCACCTGAAACTTTTGTTCACTCATGTATACAGCTCAAACAATTTCACTGTAAAAAAAAGTGTTGAGATTTTGTATGTAAACAAGTTGCTGAAGTCTCTGTTTGTGACCTGATCTATTGATTAGCTTTTGGTCAGTCAGACAGTCATTGCTTACATGTCAGTGAGCACGTACATCTGAAGTTATAAAGTTAACTCTGTTTCTTTTTTTGAGCAGACCAGCACCAGCACCAGCACAGGGCAGCAGATAGATACCAAGATGTAACCAAACATACACTAATGTAGATGTGTAACAGGAAAAACAGGATTTCTTATTTTATCTCCATGTAACCCTCCCTTTATAGTTAGTAAACTCATGTATATATAAAATCAACTGAAAATCTGTCTCTTCTACTCTGCTAATGTATATATTGTTGGGTGAACTTGGGTGAATCTTTAAAATCCCAATGTCAGTTAATTGTTGAGTATACACACACACCACCACCACCACCACCACAAAAAGAAATGAACTGAAACTGGGATTTTAAGAATTGACCTCCTAGACCAGTGCAGTGCACGTCTGACAGCCGCCACACAGGTTGTCATGTAGATGCAATCCTGCGCTTTGATGCGCCACTCCCCCTTTTAAGTCATTTTATCTGAGCTGGAGCCCAACTGCCCTCGTATAAAATGACGTCCAGAGTGTGCGTCCTCTCTTCATAACCATTCATGATTTGCGCCCAGTCTTGCGTGCCCATTTCCTGCGTGCGCGGGGCGCTTTCTTCGCTGGCGAAACCCTGCATCCTATGGCAGAGCCCTGAAGCAATTAGTTGCAACCTACATTTTTTGCTTCAAAGTCCCGCCTCTCAGAGCTGTCAATTCCGTTTCCCTTCGCCTTGAAAGACTGCAAAGAGGAGGAGGCGGCGCGTGTGGTTTTTGCTGCGGCTGTTGAGGGCGCATGCGTGATGGAAGGAGCCGCTGGCGGGGATGGGGGCTTCGCTGCAGCGGCTGCGGCTCTTTTTTTGCGGTTTGGTGCAGGCTTGTGTTTTCTGAGCTTCTGTGTCGCTGGTCTTAACTCTTAGTTGTCCGGTCTAATTCAGGGATGCGGTTTTTGAAGTGCGCGTGGAAGGAAGAAACTTCTGCCCGAGTTGTAAAGGCTGGCTCGAGGCCTCTGCGCTCCATTCCAGCGAGGGTTCCTCCCTATCTTTTCCTCCTCCTCCTCCAGCCTCAGTCCCCTTCTTGTCCCAGTGAACGTTTTATAGCGGTTTTCTTTGCAGGGATGCCTATTCCGTCTAGCTCTAGTTCTGCTCCGCTAGTTAGACCAAAGCTGCCTGAGTTTCAGGTCTTTTATGGGGGGTGGGATGGGATGGGATGGGATGATTAACCATCGTTGCATGCTGGAAAACACCTTCTCTGCGGAAACTCTTCGCCTTGGCTAGTGTGTCGTGCAGTACAGTTCTATTCACGATTACTTAAGAGTAAGTCTAAGAGTAAGTCTGGACTCAGTTGCTGACTCCCAAGTCAGTGTGCATAGGATTGTGACTTTATTGATCTGGTTTAGTTAAAGTTACTTGAGACTGAAAAGAAGCTCAAACCAGTTTGGGCTGTCTGGGGCAAATATCCTAAGGAAGAAACTCCGAAAGGAGCGTAGGATAGGAAGGGAAAGTGTGTCGGGATGGGGCTGTACAGTGGCCAATTCCACATGGGGAAATACCTGGAGGTTTGTGGGGTAGAGCCTGGGGAGGGGGCGGTTTGAGGCGGGACTTTAGTAAGATATAACGCCATAGACTCCGCTCTCCAAAGTAGCCACATTCTCTAATGAAACTGGTCTCTGTAGTTTGGAGATCAGTTGTAATTCTGGGAAATCTCCAGGCCTCACCATAGATGGGTGGGAAATTGTGGAAATTAAGTGGGGGGGGGGGATCAGTGAAGCAAGACTGGAGATGTGGCCAGTTCTGCACCTTGCTCATAGCTTTCTGTATGAAAAAGATGTTCATTTGCAAGAAGGGATGCGTGGTTGGAAAGAGTGAAAATAGACTTAAGAAGACAAATACCTGGTCACTGGTGCATTGCTTTATCTATGTATTTTTAACTGTGTGCAAGCAACATGAGCATGTTCCTATTCACTGGGAGAAAACTTCAGTGGTAAACCAGAGGTATAGCTTGCAGTCTAGATGGAAAACATATGTAATTCCAAATACTTTCCCCCCACAGGTAGATGTAGCTCAAGCGATGAAAAAAATGAATTGGAGAGATGGTGAGAAGGCCTTCAATCAGGTGAGGAAAGTATTTTATAAAAACGAAAAGTGCAAATACCTATTTATGCTTTTAAACTACCTCTTTAGTAAGCTTTTTGTTTCTCATATTGTAACTCTTACTTTTGTTTAGAATTGTAGCAGTCATATCAGGTGAAACTTGCCCCCTCTTGAAAGATATTCTTAAGGTAACACATTTTAATGCTGTGACATTGATGTCTGTTTTCTGGGAGCACTATTTTGATGTTATTGCTGGGTGTAAAACCTGTGGGCGGACAAATGGTTGCTGAGTAGGTAGACCTGCCAGGATCTAGCTTTGTAGCAGCTAGCAGAATCTTGCCCTAGATTAGTAAACTGCCACACACTTTTGGGGGTGTTTCTTTATGCAATAGTAAGTGTGAACATGCTGCCAGGAGCTTGATGGTCATATATGATACTGAAGAAGAATAGAAGAAGAGTTGGATTTATATCCCCCCCTTTCTCTCCTGTAAAGAGACTCACATTGGTTTACAAACTCCTTTCCCTTCTCCCCTCACAACAATCACCCTGTGAGGTAGGTCGGGCTGAGAGAACTCAGAAGAACTGTGACTAGCCCAAGGTCACCCAGCTGGCGTGTGTTGGAGTGCACAGGCTAATTTGAATTCCTCAGATAAGCCTCCACAACTCAAGCAACTGAGCGGGGAATCAAACCCAGTTCCTCCAGATTAGAGCACACCTGCTCTTAACCACTGTGCCACTGAATATAGATCTTATTGCTTTTTACTAACCACAGAAACTCATGCTCCAGTCTCTGTTGTTGTCCAATAAGATATTCTGATTCCTGAATTTCTAACTGTTCTCCAACAGAAAAGTATGTCACTTTTGTAATTTGCTATTAGAAATATTAGATTTTGTTTTTAGAAAATATTAAACTTTGTCTTGAATGCACAGTATTCAGGGCTTTCTTACAATCTCACTTTCCTAAAATGTAAAAATCTGCAGTTTAAATCTGTAGGGAGATATGCTGGACATAAACTGGTGTCAAATCAAATTGACCACTAGAGGGAGCCAAACACATGCAGAACAACTCCCTCCCCCCCATATGAAAACGCAAATGAGGAAAATTAGAATGTGCAAAAACCCTAAATGTTTTAAGTCATGTGGATATTTCACAGTATCTTAAGACCACTTGCACTTAATAAGGTCTGCCAGAGAGATACAAATTGATGTTCATTTATTTTATTTATATCCCGCCCTTTCCCTGTTGTACACTGCCCTGAGCCTGTTTGGGAAAGGATGGCTTATAAATGAAATAAATAAATAAATGGTGATCACTGTGACTTCTCAGACAATCTGTTCCCTAGCAATTCTTTCTGCTTAATTTATCCCTTTAGAAGCTTCTCTGGAATCTTCAAGGTAAAAATCAGATCTCTCTTAATTTCTTAAACACTTTCTAGTGTGCAATAAATGTTGATTGACAACTCATTTTTAATACAGTGGCTAGTGTTCACAGCAATTGCTGATTGTGTGGAATAAAAAAGAATTGGAAAAGGAAAATGACTTATTCTGTAACTCCTTATGGGTAACTAACTATCTTTGGCCCCTTCCGCACACGCAAAATAATGCGTTTTCAGACCACTTTCACAACTGTTTGCAAGTGGATTTTGCTATTCCACACAGCTTCAAAGAGCACTGAAAGCAGTTTGAAAGTGGATTATTCTGCATGTGCTTAATAAGCCTCTGATTTTTTGTAAAGATGTCCTGTATGCATACAGGGGACCTGTTTATTGTGTCATGCTAATGCTATAAGCTTGGTACATTTGTTGTTTAGTATGACTTGTAGATGACAAATAAGTACAATAGAGCTCATGTGTGCTTTATATATCTCTATTTTTCTGTTTTAGCAAATGACTGCTTCAAGTTAGCCATTTAGCAAACTCAGCAGCAGCAGCACAATTAGATATTGTGAAAATCCTATACTTACCTCCCAGTGCTTATATAGAAGAGCTAGAAGTTGAAATCTTAAGCCTTAGAGTATACCTTTAAGCAGTTAGAACCTTCTAGGTTTGCTGACTTCAGTGGGTATAGCAGGTGTAACTCTATTTAGGATTGCACAGCTAGTCAAGCAGTAGGGTTGCTTCAATGTATAAAGATTACTTGATAATGCCTAATTTGTGTTAGGCCTCCAATTTTGTCCCCAGCAAAAGCACTATTCCTCTATCAGCTATTTGACAAGCAAAATATATATTTTGTTTGGGGGCCTGACAATGAGGGAAGGTTTGTTTCCTGTCGGCCCAGCAGACTTTCTATTTATACAGGCAGAGAACAAAATTAGAAGACTACAGAGCTGCTGACGTCAGAAGTGTGAATTGCTTGATACCAGTGTGTCAAGCCTGAACACAGTAAATGAAGGTTAATGAGCTGTTCACAGTGGTGGTTTCTGTGTTCAGGTGAGGAGATTAAATGCATGCTTCTTTATTGCTGACCTGGACCTTTACCTCATAGGCCTAGACCTGCTTGAGCTGTGCACTTTGTAACATCATGGGTAGCCTATCAATTTTGGTTACTTTTGTTTGTGGAGTGCTAAACTAAACGGCCACCTTGGCACAGGGAGCCCTTGTGTGCAGTCTTGGAACTCTTCTGTAAAGGTAGCCAACATCACTCTTTCAGAGCTGTTCATTCTAGCTGACCCAAGAGCATTGCCCAATTTCTACATGAGGTGCATGAGCACAGTCTTAGATCTTGGTCCCTCCCAGTCAGGAGCTGAGCCAGGTCAGTGGTTCATATGGATACACCTCAGAAGATGAATAATTCTTGTTTATGTACAGTGCATGTATTTTGACTTTAATGAAGGCCATGTGCAATTTTAATTTTAAAAAGTGGACCTTTTACTAGGGTTTGGGAAGTACTGGCTTTATGTGTAGTGTTTGTGTTGTCTTCTGCTCATCCCAATGACCCTTTTTGTTTATTGCTTCGCAGGCAAATACAGATGGAAGAGCACTGTTCTAGTGTTGCAAAATACTGTGCACTGGGATTGCACCAACTTTATGTAACTGTGTTGCAATTCTTATTTGCTTTAGCAAAGCCAGTCTGTGTGGAAACAAAATGTATAGACTAAATTTAAAGGAGGATTACACAGTGTCAACTTGGGAGACTCCAGGTGGTAGAGAATGTTGCAGTTTTGTTATTATCAGAAACTGTGCTAATCATGTATATCATTCACATACTGAAAAAAAAACCGAGGTGACTTTGGTTGGGAAGGCAGAGATTTTTAGCAACACTCTGCTTTTGATGGGAGTTCATCTGTCTCGGTTAAGAGCCTTGGGATTATACTGGACCCAGTGTTATTGCTGCAGAATGCAGCTGTAAAAAAAAGCTTTCTTCCAACTCAGCCTAGTCGATGAGATGGCCCCTTGTGTATGGGTGATCTGGCCACCTGGATTCATGCCTCAGTGACAGCCAGACTAAGCTATTATAGTGCACTGTACACTGGTCCGCCCTCAAAATCAATTCAGAAACTGCAGTTGGTGCAGAATATTTTAGCTCAAGTTAGATGGAGCATGTCTGTTACTCCCGTTCTACAGTCACTCACATGGTTGCCCATCAGCTTAGTTTAAGGAACTGCCTATTACATGCAAAGCCCTCCATAGCCCTGGATCTTCATTTTTGCTAAACCACCTCTCCTGCTGTGCATTACCACTTCAGCTTTACTCATTTGAATAAGGTCTTCTGTAGGTGCCACCCTGCAAATGGGCAAAATCAACAACTGTTCGTAGCTTCTCTGCAGTAGCCCCACCTTATAGAACAACCCATCTGAGGAGGTCAGGAAGGCTCCTGCTCGGGTAGCTTTCCACAAACTGCAAACCTGAATTATTCACGACAGCTTCTCTATGCAGGCTTACAAGGTTACACTGTACTAATATTTTTACAAAGTTTCTTAGATAAGTTATCAGTGGTTGTGGTCTGATCTACTCTATTTAGCTTACTGAAACTAGCATCCTACTATGCAATTTTTGTATCATTTAATACGTTGTGTTAAGAAATGCTTAAGTTTTGCCTCAGGTGTTTTTTTAGATTTCTGATTGGTTCTACAACCATTTTTATTGAATACCCCACCCTGTTTGTTGTATTGACTCTCTGTGTAATCTGCCTTGACTCCAAGTTAGAAAGGTGGCCTGTAGATAATGTAAATAAAATAAATGCTCCACTAGAGGGGGCGAAAGTACATCAAGTGGTCTCTTCCTTTCTTCCTTTAACAATGAAAACAAGTGCTGTAATTGCATTCCAGGAATTCTTCTTCTTAATAGGTTTCATAAAGGAGCTAGCACAAAAAGCCAACCATATGAAAAGAGGTGTTGTGCTTTGGCATTCAGTTTTAGTGAGGCTGAGGAGCATCTCTGTAAAAATATTCTGGCTGTGTACTCTTATCATGTATTGTCGAAGGCTTTCACGGCCAGAATCACTGGGGTGCTGTGTGGTTTCCGGGCTGTATGGCCGTGTTCTAGCAGCATTCTCTCCTGACGTTTGGCCTGCATCTGTGGCTGGCATCTTCAGAGGATCCTCTGAATACTCTTATCATGTTTGTGTTGTGTATGTTGAGCAGCTGTTGAATATGTACATTGGACTTTTAAAGCAAGGGCAGTGGTGTAGCGCCAAGGGGGCGGGGGGTGGCCAGGGTTTAGAGGGAGCATTCCGGGGCAGGGGTGTAGAGTGTGCACGTGCCCTTGGCACAGTTCTCTCCTCGCTCTAGCCCTGAGCAAGGGCTAAAGTGGTAGAGGCTGAGAATGGTGGTAAAACATGTTTCAGTATTTCCTAAGCTGCAGACTCCATCTAGGTATCCTTTTAATTCTTAATGGGCTGTCTTAATGAGCACTTCGATGCCTCCTCAACAGGGTAACTTTAAGCTGAAATTCTCAGTCACAGTCCCCAACTTTATACATGTGATGAGAAAACGCAGCATGATCACTGTTGAAACATTCTATTAAAGTTAATAGGACTTGGAAGATCACACAGTTCCTAACAGGTTTTAAGAAGACAGTATTGGTAATCTAAGCAGGAGTGTAGAATAGACCATTTCCATCATTCTTTCAGCTGAAAACTTTCTACTAAAAATTATTTTCATAGCATTTGTATGTTGTTGCTAGTCAAATCACGCAGCTGTGGAGTTATAATTAGATTCTTCAGAAGCCTGCTAAGCACTGGATCTAGTTATTTGAACAAGGCTCAAGTTAGGGTGGAAAACTTCAATACCACACAATTAGAAACCAAAAAGTGGAGTACATTCACTTGACTGCCTGCAAGTTAGATCAGTGTCAAAACTAAAGCTTTAGCTGCCAGAACTCAATGCTTGGATCAGCATCCCATTTTTTTTTCTGAACTTTTTTTTAGATGACCACAATTAGGATATGAGAATGTGTGAATAAGCCTCTGAAGGGAAAGTTTGTAAACGCTATGGTCAAATGTTCTAGTAAAAAGTTTCAAAGTAAACTTTGAATGATTGAATAGAACTCTTAAACCGCATTTAATGGGTTTTCCCCCTTGTTTAATATTTTGGTCTGATTACTTTTTAGATATTGATAAAAAAAGGCAAATTTGAGACTTGTACAAAATGTCAGATAAGCCCTGTCTACATAAAATGTGTCAGACATGCTTAAATCAGATCCCAATGTATTCTTGACCATTGTGATTCAAATTTTTCAGGGAAACTCGCTTCACAGTACCCAAAGAATCATATTAAAATGAACCCCGCCAAGAGTAGCCTTTGCTAGTAGGGGTGAAGTACTTTTCCTCGTGTGTCTGTTGTCCATTCAGTTCATGGCTTGTCAATTGCTCTCCCCCTGTGGGCATATTTAAACAAGTTCTGAATACATATGGGATGGAGAAGCTGTTGAATAACTTGAGGCTGTGGGCAAGGATTGGTGGGGAAGCTGGTGGCAACATCAGTAATAGTAAACAGTATAAAAATGGGCAGTTCACTGAAAATGCTAGCCCAGTACATTTGGGTTTGGGCGCACTCATGTATCGTTTTCTTTCCATTTTGGAAAGGGATAGAAACAGTTTTTGGGTGTGCTAAACTCTTTTTGTGTGTTTGTGTGAAGAGCTCACTTGCTTAAGGCATCTGGGTATCCCAGAACATTGGACCTCAAGCTTATGAGTCTCTTGTTCTAGACTGTGATCCACAAAATTTGTTGACAGGAGAAAATCTGCAGGAACTCTAGGAAGAGGAGTCTTGGCTAATGAAAGAGTTCTTAAACTAAGCAGCTGAGCTGGGAAACCTAGGTGCCTTGTATTTTGCACTAGCCATTCTGGCATAACCTTCTGGGAATGGGTGCGGCTTTGCTGAACTAGCTGCATTTTTTCTTGTTGATGACAATGTTGGATGTTTAAATGCATTCCTCAGAGCTATGCACGAAGGAAATCCTATCTTGCAGATGGACATTGGATCAGATGATGTACTACCAAAGAATTAGCATTTCTTGTAATGTGACATGTTAGTGGCAGTATGATAGCCCCTTCTCCCTTCACCTCGTGCTACCATACCTGAAGGAACTGCATGTAGGAAGCTATTCATTTATATCCTGCCTTTTGCAGACTCACATTATATTGTGCCTTCTTTCTCATTCAGGCATAGAAAGTGACTACATTGTTTCTTTCATGTACTTACAATTCTAGCAGTATGGAAAGTAGCCTCTGTGACGGAAGTATAAATTGTCCCTTGGATGGCAAAATACAAGAGAAAGCACTCCACACAGACTGAGCCGAAACTAGGAAGCTAGTCTTAATTTGGCTGTTTCCTGGCTTCACCAGATGTGTCTGCCACTTATGTAGGACAGAAGCGGTGCTACTAGGGGGCCAGGGGGTGCTCATTGCATTGAGCGTGCGCCTGGGGAGGTGGGAAATTGTGGGGACCCCCATGCGGCACGCACACACACACACACATACACACACACACTTTTGTCAAACAGTGCATGCTGGAGAAGCGACCTGTTCCCCTCAGGTGGGAACTACACTTCCCATGAGACCCTGCGAGCCCCAGGGTCTCATGGGAAGTGTAGTTCCCACAAGGCTGTTTTTATCCTGAAGGGAACAGGCTGCTTTTCCAGCCTGCACTAAGGTAAAAGGTGGAGGGGGCGAGGCGAGGTGAGGCGCCGTTGGGGGGGGAGCAGAAAACAAGAGGCCCAGCTATGCCTCTGATGTAGGACAGAAGCACTTTAAAAATGACAGTGAGCTGCCACAGTCTGGGTCTGATTTCACATTTGCGCAGTGACTTTATAAGCTACATACAAGCCCTGTCTGGAGCATCTTCAAAACACTTCACTGTACCAGAGTACTTTATCTGTTGTATCACTTTGAGAACAACACCTTGCCAATTAGTTTTAAGCTGGAGGAATTTGAGTGTGGCATGAGGATGTGGTGCTGTTCTTGTTACTACTACTTTACAGTTGACTCTGATGTCTTTAGTAAAGTTGTATATCAGTACAATGCATGTGTTGTTGTTTTTTAAATGCCAACTACACAATGTTCAAGTATGAATTTCAAAAGCTGTTCTAAGTCATAACTTCTATTTAATGTTAAGGTCAAAGGGATTTTTAAATTGTGAAATACAGATTTTATCCAATATGTAGCTTTTAGAAAATGTGTTACATAACCATGAATACACAGTATATTAGGATGCCAGTGCAATATTTTTGGGAGATTAATTTTCTGTGGCTTGTCTCATATGATGAGTATACCAACTTTGTAAGCCACACAATGGTGGGTAAAGGGAAGTGGTAGGAAAAATAAAGGACTTTCATTGAGAGAATACCAAGGAGCCACATCAAAAGATTATTCCTGTGGGTGATTTGTTTAAAAAACTTCCATGGATACCTCTCAGGGGATGTGCCTTTTTGCTACAAGATTTGTGCAGCAGTACAGCTGGTTATATGAATGGAAAGGTCTTTAGGTCATTGCTTAACTTTTATAACCTTCTGCAGTAAAAGGAAAGCATTTTGGTGAAGAAAAGAATTAATTTCTTCCCCTTCAGCTGAACATTCCTGCACACTGTTTCTGTGAATGGCCAATTCTTGTCTGTCCTGTTTCCTACGGCTTCATTAACCATATTGTTCTACAATAACTTGGAGAAAAAGACAGCAGTGCGATCAGTAAAGGGCCTATAGGGAGGAGTTTTATTATCTTAAATCCCATGCTACAAAGCAGTCAGAATATAGGGAAGGAGGTTGCAACCCCCATACCAGTCTGCATTATGAAAATATTAACCATGGATCTCCCATTACATTACATGGTTATTATAAGTCACTCAAACTCCACACCTAGCCCAGCAATACAGGGGTATAATGCCACTGGACTACATTGCTAGGCTGCTGTAAACCACTTTTTGTAAGAACATGAGTTTGTCTTTATTACATACTGCTGCTAATGGCAAAGAAATCTGAGGGAAAAGTGCTCACCCTGCCTCTGTCATGTGACCATTTGGGTGGGAAACCACACCACTATTGACTCGAGATGGATGGGAGGGGCACACTTCTAGAAACCTGTGCAGTTCCCACTCAAGACTGCACTGAAGATATGATGATGAAATATAGAAAATTGACATAATCCTCAAAAACTACACACAGTCTGCACTAAATTGAATGTCAGTGCCCTGTGCTCCATAACACTACAGGTGCAGTAACATGGGGTTTTACCACTTTAACATATAAAATGGCAATCCCAAATAAAACTGGCAGATAGGGAGTTCGTGGTACTCTGATTTTTCTCAACATTCAGCAGTTGCCGTACAGGAACATTTATTATTGTTCAGGTGAGACAAGTGCAGCCTTCTCCGCTTCAGGTTAAATGCCCTGTTCTGTAAATTCAGCAGAATCAACCCAAAATAGTAGCTGCAATAGATGGCTGTGTAAGCTAGAATCGTGGCATCACCATGGTTACAGTTTGTTCTTTAAAGCAAAAAAAAAATCCCAAGACGTGAACATTCTAACAAAAAAAATCCTTAAAGCAAGAAACATTTGGTGGAAAAGTTCTTGCAAAGATATGTCTTTACTAGTGACCTCTGATTAAGAAGCTTTAGTCTTAAGTGGAAGAATTCAGGAGGGCTTCCAAATAGCCTTTCCTGGTGCAATATATATAGCCTCAGTATAGCCTACACTGCTATAGATATTAAATTTTGTCTCCTCCTGTTCTTTTTCTTTCTGAGGTGTCTCAGTGGTGCTTAGTAAATCTGGCTCCCTTTCCCAGTGAATCATAGCTCTTCCCTGATATTCTAACCATGTATGATGGGTGGGGAGGGGATGTGGCCCCAGTGGTTTGCTCTAGAGTCAGTCCCCACCATCCTCAAAGGGGCCAAGTAGTGAGTGGTGTGAAAGTGCCCTACTTGAAACCTTGGAGAGCTGCTGCCAGACAGAGTAGACTGTACTGACCTTGATAGACCATTGGTCCAGCCTAGTATGAGGCAGTTTTGTGTGTTTGGTGGACACACATGGAGGAGTGGAGTTTGTTAATAGATGTACACCCGTAGCACTCTCTGCATGTGGACAAGGGCTTCCAATTTCTGAAGAGAGACCTATGCACATATAGTTGAATGTACACATGCATGTTCTATCCATATATTCCAACCCTTACTCGTGGTACAGCTTGCCACTCCAATCTTGCTGTTCCTTCCCTTGAAACATAGAGTTATTGGGCAAGCTTAAAGCATCTAAACAAGACTACAGCAGCTGGAGTAATAACTCTGCTTGGAACATGTGCTGTGCTTATATTGATAAGGGGGACGCTTGCCCTGGTTTCTAGTACAAATTTTTTTTTCTGGATGGGTAAGAAGACCTTGTCCTGTAAAATACACAAATTGATGTAGCAATGACTTCATCTGTTAGAATTAAAAGAAAACATTTGTTTCACTGGTGAGAGAACTATTCCTGTTCTAAGAAATGTTTGGCCTTCTCTCCCCCCTCCTACCTCTTTTGGCAAATTTCACTTGCATAGTTGGTAAATAAAGCACAATTCATTGGAGGTCAGTTCTAACAGCAAGAGGCCTGCCTTTTGAACCCAGAGGTATTTAGGATGAAATCATTTCCATTTCCATTACTGTTAGAACATAGCAGAGCTACATCTCATGTGATTTCTTTTTTATACTTTTTGTTGCTTTTCACTCTGTAGTGACTGTTTGAAATTAAAGACTAATGTGGGGGTAAGAGAAAAGGGTTCTCTGTTACACTTTTGGGGGGCTGAAAATAGCACACATACCTAATGGCTTTTGTACTCATTGGAGAAAAGAGACCCCTATTTGTGTAAAAGCAGTTTGGCAAATATAAATTTCCTTATTCATATGATGCAAGGGGGTAAGGGTTAAAAAGCCAGTGTTTCACTTCAATTGCATCCTTGGGACTGTGTCCCAAATTTTTTTTAAAGACCCAAAACATGTTTTAAGTATCTGGGCAATTATTGCCCAACAAGATAAGGTCCAAAGAGGGCCCCTTCAAAAGGGGGCAGACTACTGTCACTTTCAGCAGCTCTGGTACTACCCCCTCCATCAAAGAGGCATTTACCACCTCCAGCCCCACAGCTAACTTCTATCAGCTAGGATGGTCAAGAGTCCAGGGGACTACCAATAAGTTGCATCCCTTTAAGCAACTTGTCCATATCCTCAGACCTCAAAAACTGAAATTAATCCAATAAAACCAGCCCAGACAGTGCTCCAGATACTTAAAACATGTTTTGGATATTTTTTTTAAAGTGTTGACTCATTAATACCAGCATCACAAAATTCTATTTCTATGATTTCCACAGAGCTTTGATGAAACAGTGCTAGAGCATCCCCCAGTAGGATGATGAACGTTTCTGTGTCAACTCGTCTACGTATTAACAGCAGAGGACATCCCTCTCTGGCAAGGTCCAACAAGAGAGCTCCATTGATGTAAAACTGTTTCTACCCTCAACCATAGGCCTGGCGGAACATCTCCATCCTATAAGCCCTGTAAAACTGAATGAAGTCCTGCAGGGCCTTGGTCTCATTCAACAGAAAGTTAAACCAGGTTGGGGCCAGGACCAAAAAAAGCCCTGGCTCTGGTTGAGGACAATAAGATCTCCCTCAGGCCAGGGACCACCATTAGATTCATTGTTCCCAGATGCGCACAACATTCTTTGACGGGTATATTGAGAGAGGTAATCCTGCAGATACAAGACCAAATATCTAACAGTCAATCAGAAGCCTTGCTGGGCAAAAGCCCTACCCCACCAACTTCCTAAAAGCTCAGCGGACACCAGAAAAGTTGATCATAGGTGTCATGCTAAATATACCTGTAATAGACTATTAACATTAATAAAATTAGCCACAAGTGAACAGTAAACATACACTGGTTCTTGAGGGTTTCTGGGCTGTGTGGCCGTGGTCTGGTGGATTTTGTTCCTAACGTTTCGCCTGCATCTGTGACTGGCATCTTCAGAGGTGTATCACAGAGAAAAGTCTGTTTCTCACTGTGTCACACAGCCCGGAAAACCCTCCAGAACCAGTTGAATCCGGCCATGAAAGCCTTCGACAATACAATAAACATACACTTGAGAATATGCTGTATTTGTCTGATGTAAAGATCTTTTCATACTGCACACCTTTAAGGCCAGTTTATACTCACTAAAAAGTATTTCACTAATTGCAAAAGAGAAATATTTCACTGGAGATTTTTTTTTTTTAGTGATCCCTAAAACTTTCAATTTTACTATTGGAAAAAATTAGGGAATGACCTAGGGAGAAATGGATTTAACATAGTTTTTTTTTCTTTGCATCTCTCCCAATATAGTCTAGTGATAAGAGTGATGGACTTAGGAGTCCTCAGACACTCTGCAAGGTCCCCCATCATTGACATCAAAAGAGAATTCAAAGGTAATAATGAGAATCTTTATTGAAGTTCTGTGCTGGGTTGGCAACCATAATTCTCTATAGCCAGATCTATAGAAGCATAGCAGAAATAAGAGTTGATATACTCTACAGGGGGGCCTCCCTTCTCCCCACCAGGAAGCTGGCATAGGAACAACATCATTCGTTCATTATCTGCTGCTGCTCTAGTTAGTTTCAGACAGTACATTATTATCTCTACAGCAACAGCAGCCTTAAGGACACTACACCAGCCTGCCCATGTGTGGAACATATCAGTATGTCCGCATGGTTTTCCCAGTCTTGTTACTTTTTTTCAACTAGGGTTACCAGGTAACCCTTGGCCACTAGTGCGTGATAGAGGTAGGTTGAGAAACTCCTAGAAATTTGGAGATGGAACCTATAGAGGACAGGAACCTCAGTGGGGTACACTGCCATGGAGTCTAGGGGAGTTGATATCTGAAGTCCAGAAATCAGCTGTAATTCTGCAGGATTCCCACGTCCCACCTGGAGATTGACATCCCTATTTTGAATCTTCTATATAATATTCCCCACAATTTAACTAGTATTCTACTTCACTTGCTTTCAAATTCTTGAAGCAATAATGAAATGTGCAATTGGACTCAGGTTGCCAACTCCAGCTTGGGAAATGCCTGAAGATTTAGGGTGAGTGGGGCCTGAAGAAGGCAGGGTTTGGAAAGGACAGAGACTTCAGCAGTGGCGTAGCGCCCACGGGATGGGGGGGGGACACGACGCCCCGGGTGGAGCAGCAGTGGAGGCATGGCTGGGCTGTCGAGGGGACATGGTGGGGGCGATCCAGAGACATTCCGGGGGTGTGGCGGGGCAGGCAACAGCACAGCAGGGGTGCAGGACCTCTGGACTTCAGTGAGGTATAATGCCACAAAGTCCATCTTTCAAAGCAGCCATTTTCTTCAGGAGAACAGGAGTACCCGCAAATACTTGCCCTAATAGGACTGGGTCCTAACACTGTAACTTTGGCTGTTATACTAATCTGCTCCTTCCGTAAACTGAAGATCAAGAGGCCAGAGTGGAATCCTCAAGAATTATCACAACTAGAGAGATCCGACAATCTAAGACTTGTTTGATTGCAGGAGCCTAGGCGTAAAGTTTCTTGGCTGTGGGGCTGTGAGGCAGATTTAAAGGCAGGTTGGTTATTCAAAAGTTTGTACTTTGCATAGGAGGAAGTGTGCTAAACAGCTGCACTGATTTGCATGGAAATGGCTTTTTGTTACTGCAATAGGCCTTGTTAATATGAGTGGCCAGCAAGTGCTGTGATTTCCTGCTTCCTTGTTCTACTCAACGAGCTCTGGAAACAAGGTGCATGTAAAAAGTTTCTCCAGTGCTTCCATTCTGAGCCTCTACAAGGGCAATATTATTTAGTTGCAGCTGTAATCAAATGAAAACATATAGCCCTGGTGTTCATCTTCATTTCTTATCAGTACTTGGTGTACTGGTTAGAGTGTATGGACTAGGGGTTAGGAGACCAATGCTCAAATACTCACCCTCCTAGGGAAGTTTGCTTTGGCTGTTTTTGCACTTTCTAATGCTCCATGGCTTAGCCAGGGAGCATACCTGCAACGAGGCTTCTCACCTTGCTTGTAGTTCCCCACTGCTTTCTGGCTCTGTCCTTCACTGGAGTCAGGGCCGGTGAGGGAAGCCCCGAATCATTTCCCACAAGCCTTGAGCTTTCCTATAAATACCACTTAAGCACCGCGAGCTCTTCCATAGTCTCTTTCACGCATGCGCGGGCAGCCTCAGTTTCCTATGTTCGGATTGGCTAAATCTCTCCCCATTCCCCCCCCACACACACACACACTTTCACTGTAGTTTTACATGACTTTGAACACAAATCAGGCACTGAGAATCTGTGCCCTCGCTCCCCGCAATCTAAAATCCTTGCACGTGCAAGCGAATCGCCGCACTCCTGATCGCGGCACCTGCATATGCTGCTTTTCTGCTCAAGGTTTCTCCCTCTTTTATAAAAACCAAGGCTTCTCCCTCCATTTTCTTTTCACTGCAATGGGGGTGGGGGTGCCGCTTCTCGGCTCCTGTCCATTGGTGGGGCAGGCCAGAGTGGCAAAGCAGGAAAATTTGCCCCGTTTATGGTACAGAGGAATTTTGCACACTGGTGGAAGCCTCTGGAGCAACAAAGGAGCATTTCAAAAGGACCTCAACCTTTGCGGGTCAGGAAATTCGCTGCGCAAAGCCATTGTTGCAGGGGCAGCTTCAGGGCAGAAACGTGGCAACCATGCTGCAGCACTGGGGGTTCTGCATTCCCTGTGCCAACAGAGGGGCAATTTCGGCATGCAAAAACAGCCTTAGTGACCTTGGGCCAGTCAAATGCTGTCAGCCTAATGTACCTCACAGGGCTATTGTGAGGATAAAATGGTGGAAAGGAGAACAATATTATAAGCCATTTTTGGTCCCACTGGGGGGAAAAATAAAGTCTAAGAAAGGAGGAAGGTCTAAAAAAGAAAAGGCCAACAATCATATTCAGACAAGAGCTAACCTGATATTCTTTGATAAAAGTGAGGGTAAACAATTTGTTCAGCTACATACTTCATGGATAAGTTGAACATGAAGGTTTTCTCTGCATAATAAGTAAGATATAGCCTGGGAGAGGCAGAGGGGAACCTTTGCCACTGTGACAATACGGTGCCTCATAATGATACTAGAGTCAGTTATGTTTGTGGAGGAGATGTACGCTGGAAGGATATGAATTGCAACATTATGTAATTTTTTTTTACTCCTGGGGTTTATCTGGATTGCATGCTATGTCCAGCTCTGGATTCTTGGAAACCCTTCACATTTCTTTGAGCAAGTTCATCTTCTACTTAAAGAAGAAGAGAAGATTTTGGATTTGTATCCCACTTTTTTTCAACTGTAAGGAGTCTCTAAAGTGTCTTAAAAACTCCTTCCTTTCCTCTCCTCACAACAGACACCTTGTGAGGTAGTTGGGGCTGAAAGAATTCAGAGACAATTGTGACTAGTCTAAGATCAGCCAGCCAGCTTCATGTGTAGTAGTGGAAAATCTGGTTCCCCAGGTTAGAGTCCACTGCTAATGGGAAGAAAAATAATTAAATAAGTAGACGAACGCCAGAAAATGCTTTTGTAGGTTTGTCTGGAAACATTTTTCTTTTGTCGTCTTTCTCATGTATCTCCAGCCTCTTGAGTGAGCCTGCCCTATATTCTGAGCAGCGATGAAAACACTGCCTTAGACCACACTGACAGGGGGCAAGCAGTTGTACAGCCACCAGATGAATTTAACAAAATTGAATTTTAAAATAAAATTGGGTTGGCACAGAACTGTGCACTTAAGATCACAAATTAGGGGCTGTGAATATATATAACTTTGTTTTGTGTCCTTGGAGAAATTGATTCTGCATTTTGCCTCAAGTGCATTTGATTAATGGTTCAGGCCAGAGGTGATATCCACAGCACTCATTAATGAACTTTGTCTACGTATCCTAAGGGCAAAGACTATGTATAGAGCACTTTAGGCCAGAGCTTACCCCCACCCCCCTTGATACTGTAGAGGAAAGAAGAGTATTTAAATCATTACTTCCCCCTTCCTCCATATGAAATTACATGACGATCAACTGAGCCCTCCGGGGGAGGGCGGTATATAAATATAACCAATAAATAAATAAATAAACTCACATGGTAATTAAATCCAGATAATCCCCTTTGCCCCTGCCTGGTCTCTATTAGTGGCTTAAATAGTATCCTGTCCCATGAACCTTGGTGTGACTCTGTAAACACTAGTAAACAATATACATGAACATCTTTTTCTCCATAGAACTGCTTTCAACAGGAGGTTTCTCTCTGTTTTGGCTTCCAAACTAGAGTATTTTGGGGAAGGGGTAATGCAGATAAGATCATGCTGTAGTCATCCTCATTCCAGGTTTTCTTTGTCTTTAATTTGTTCTTTTCTGAATCTAAGCACAATAGCATGTCATGTGGAAGGAATGGTACATATTTTCCTGCATCAAAGCCATTTTCCTGCCAATCCTACAACAATATATCATCATCATTTATATATTGTCATTTCAAAATTTAATTCCTCTAAATATTCCTTTTTTAAGTGAGGTTTTTAGCCCCCTTTCTTTCACAGTCAGCATGGTGTAGTGGTAGAGTGGCAGAGTCTAATTAAGGAACTGGATTTGATTTCCCCCTCATCCACATGAAGTATATTGGGCAACCTTGGGCTAATCACAGGCTGATTTTTCACAGTCAAAATGCCCCATAGTAGTTCCGGGAGCGTACCTGCCACAGCACTTTTCGCCACACTTCTAGTGCCCTACGGCTCCCTGGTTCTTTCCTGGGCTTGACTCAGGGCTGGTGCATTATGCCCCAGCTGTTCCTTCATGACCCCAAGGGCTTTTTCAACAGCACCACGAGCTTTTCCGCCATCTCTTACATGCATGTATGGACAGTGTCCATTTCCTGTGTTCTGATTGGATGAATCTCACCCCATTCCCCCCATTCACTTTCACTAGTTTATTTTTATTTTTAAAGTTGAGAACAAAACAGGCGCTGAGAATTGCCACTTCCCCCCGCCCCATCTAAATCCTTGTGCGAGTGAGAGAATCCCCGTTTAAATCCTTGCGCATGTGAGAGAATCGCCGCCTTCCCCAGTCTCGATCCTCATGTGTGTGAGAGAATTCCCCCCCTCTGTCTTAATTCTTGCTCGTGTGAGAGAATCGCCACCCAACAGCACCTGCATATCCCACTTTTCTGTCTGGAAACCAAGCACCTCTTGATTGCTGGGGCGGGACAGAGCGGTGAGGCAGGGAAAATGGCCCTGGTTCTGCTGCCAGGGAGTTTTTCACAGCAGCTGAAGCCATTGGAGCAACACAGGGGCATTTGAAAAGAACCTCCATTTTGGTGGGTTTTGAAGTTTGTGGAGCAAAGCCAATGCTCCAGGGGTGATGCCAGGGCAACAGCGTGGTAGACATGCTTCAGCACCGGAACACCAGAACTGTTGGGAACTCTTATTGCACCAGGTTTTTCCCCGTGCTAACAAGGGTGCAATTTTGCTGTGGAAAAAACGACCACAGTTCTCTCAGAATTGTTTCACCCCCACTTACCTTATAAAATGTCTCTTGTGGGGAGGGTAAGGGAAGCAGCTGTGAGACTCCTTAAAAATAGAGAAAAGCAGGGTATAAAAACTACCTCTTCTTCACAGATAAGGGGAAAGGTATGAGCAGTTTTTATTCCAGCTGCATGGAAAAGGATGGGTAAATGAAGTTGTAGTATCATTGGAGGGAGTGACTATTTGTTTGATATAGTACTGTGACAATCTATTGGCCACTTCTATATTTCAAATGTTAATAGAACCATTTTAGTACATGCATGAAGAGAAGAACTGAAAACAGGGTCAAGTTGCCATGGCAGACATGATACCACAACCTGAGAGCCAAGGTGGAGTTGCTGCACAGTGTGCATAGGGAGAAACATTAGAAAAAATACAGAAGATAGTGCACCAGAAGCTCCCATACGTGACAGCCCAGTTATTAATGTGTCTACCACTGCATGTGCAGTGGTAGTTAGAACAGTGCACTAAATCCTTGCTATATGGAAACAGCAGTATGTAATTTTGTCAGAATTATTATGTATGTACGAAGGCAGAAAAATACATCTGTACAAATAACACTTATTTTCTCTCATGTGATCCATACACATGTTCCTAAGTACATGCATATACACCTTTACCTCAAATGTGTGCAGTGCATCAGTTATGAGGAGGGGAGGTAGTGTGACCTTAATGAGGTTCCCCCCTCCCCCACAACTGCGAAGGAATTTCATGTCAGGTGTCAGCCAGTGTCTGACAACTCTAACCACTGTGGTTCCTTCATGTCACTGTCAAAGTGTGTACATGGATAAATCTGTATCTGCAGCTGCTCTTAACGGGACAATGGAAATGTCTGTCCTTGTGCCTAGAGGAGAGGGTGAGGGCTGCTGCCATTACTGCTTCAGGGCTCCAGCAAAAGCAAGAGCTGAGCAAATGAGCAGCTGCACTGATCAGCTGCCTTCAGGCAGCCATTCACATTTTTTTAAAAAAAGAATTATGTCTATTCAAATGCACACCCAGAATATTTGCTTCCAGGATGAAAAGTGGCCTGCAGCCATTAGACAACTCCCTGTTAGATCACTGTAAAAACAAGTCTCGGTGAATAAGCAGAGCGAAGTTGAATTAGATCAAAAGCTTGTAGGAAATGTTATCACCGCTAAATATTTGTAGATAATTTTGCATCTGACAGAATTCATTGACTTCCATGGTGGCCCCAGAAACAACTGCCTGTCCTCAACCAGAGCCAGATTTTTTTTTCAGCTGTGGCCCTTACCTGGTGGGATTCTCTGTCAAATGAGACCTAGCCTAGGCCTTACAGGATTTGGCTCAGTTCTCCAGTGCCTGTAAGACTGAGATATTCCACCAGGCAGATTGTTGAGGCAGCAATGGTTACATCTTGTTGGCTTCCCTACCCTTCTTCTGTTTTTTGTTGTATATTTAGTTACCGGTTAGTTTTTTGTTCCCTTTCTTCATTTTTTTCTCCCTTCTGCCTTTCTCTGGTTGTCACCATCAGGGGTTTACATTTTATTAAGGGTGGACTTGAAGTTAGAATTTTAATTATAGGGTTTTGATTATTATTGATTTTACGCTTATTGGCTGAATTATGATGTGAGTCACCCTGAACCTAAAAACAATCATGAAAGGGTGGATGTAACAAACTACTGAATAAGTGGTTAATTTTAAAAAAGGTACAGTTCATACAGAGCAGGAGCACAATGCGTTAACCAGAGCTCCACCAGATTGGCCAGCTGAGATGCAGTTAGCCATAGCCACAGAGAAGGTGTGTGCTCCTGTGTGAGAGGCAGGTAGAGTCAGTCAAGAGAGAGAGACAGATAGAGTCAATCAGAGATCATGTCTAGAGGCAGTGTGAGCCAGAGACAGAGTGAGAACAGCAGTGTGCCAGAGTTCTTTTAAAAATCTCTCAAAAGCTGAGAGGAAACGTTTGTTATTTCAGCAGAGGCTAGGTGGCCAGGTGCTGGTAAAAGAACAGAAGGAAAACCTATTAATGGGGACAATCCTAAGACCACACGAAGGGCTTGGTTATATTCTCATAGGAGACCGCACCTAGATATGGGACCGGAGAGTCCCTGAGGGTGTGTTAGTATAATTGGCAGAGTCAAGAAATGGTTTTGAGAGCTTACCAGAGCTTGCTCTATCCCAGCCCAGTGTGAAACCCTGAGGAGTAAAGGTGGGTGGTTTAGGATTTTGTTCAGGGCCGTGTAGGAAAGGTTTACCCTGAAGGTCTTTATGGAAAGCTCTATTTTAAACTGTGAAACAGCTAAAGTAAAATACTAAGATCTGGATGTAACATCTAAGAATTCTGTCTAAGAAAAAGAAAACGCTTAAAAACTCTCTGTACCATCAAAGTGAGATAAAGCCTGTAAATAAATTCTTGTTTGTTTTACTATAGCCTGTGCTGACATTTCATTTTATTTTATGATTTTACATTTTATGTTTTTATTACTATTGATTGTTTCCTGATTGCTTACTAGACCTATATGACAATCATTAAGTGCTGTACCTTATGATTCTTGACAAATGTATTTTCTTTTATGTACACTGAGAGCATATGCACCGGAGACAAATTCCTTGTGTGTCCAATCACACTTGGCCAATAAAGATTCTATTCTATTCTATTCTATTCTACTGTTAAAAAGCCTCCCAGAGATCAGTTTTCCCTCACAAGGTGGCAGCGTACTTTTCCTGACAGGGTTTTGGCCTAAGAGCTTGTGTGTGCATGTGAGTGGGGTGTGCCTGGGTTATCAGCAGCTATCAGCTGAGCCCTCAGCTCTCCCTCCTGCAGGGCCTCTCTGTGAGGGGGTATGTTGCAGTGGGCTACAAATCCGAGAGAGAGAGAGAGAGAGAGAGAGAGAGAGAGAGAGAGAGCAGTATTCTTTCAAGCCTTGATTATTTTTAGTGGATTTTGATTACAAAACATGTCATAAAACAAAAACAAAAAAACCAAGCCTTACATTATAATGAAATAAAGCACAAAAACGTATTGCTGCTACTGCCAGTGCATGGCACATATTAGATTGCATTCTGTATAGACTATACTGGATATTGTATCATATTAGTTACATAAGACAAGATGGGGAAGAAAATTTGCAGGAGTGCAGGGCATGTGAAGATAATTGGTCTGGCTTGTGAAGATAATTGGTCAGATACCATAGTAGAAAGAGGAGTGGAATTGAAAGGGCTGAATACTTCCAGAAAGTCTCTGTTAAGGGACCAGGGACTTTCAGAGGAATCTGAAGGAGAAATACAGGCAGCCTTGAATGAAGTCATTCGACAAAATAAAACCTCTTTGGGTTCTTACATGGTATGATTTCCTGTGGTACTCCTGTTCTACCTTTCATTCCCCATACTTGGGGAAAATGTCACTCACAAGGGAAAAATAGTGCTGAATGGGGCTTTTGAAGCACAGAAAATCTCCTCATAAAAGGATAAGTGTTTCAGCTGTCTATCCACAGGAAACATCAGTTAAAGGAGGATTGAGAAAATGTGAAGAAACCTCAAGAAAACTGAGAAAAGTCAACAAACAGATAATAACGTCATGAGGGGCCCTGAAGCCACAAATGCTGCTGTTATGAACTCACAGCAAAAAGCCATGTGCAAGAGCCCTTAGTCAATATGAAGTGCCTTTGTTCATTACCTCTTGAATGATTTAGGATTGCCAGCCACTACATGGGGCTTGGAGTTTCCCCAGAATTACAACTAATTTCCAGACCACACAGCTCTGTTCTCCAGGGAAAAAAAATGGCAGCTTCAAAAAGTATACTCTGTAGCACCACATGCCTGCTGAGCTCCCACCCCTGCACAAAATCTGCCCTCCCCAGGGTCTGCCCCCAAATCTCCAGGAATTTCCCAGGCTCCTTTGGATGTTGGCTTATTGATATCCCCATCTTATTAACATTTCGAGTGCTGGAATCAGTCAGAAACAACCTTGTGTTGGGGCGGGGGGGAATCAAGCATAGATCAATCTACTATCTGAACATCTTAAATCCAGACATCTGCTATCTCTTTGAAAGGCTTATATGATAAGGGCATACATTGGAGAATGTAAATTTTCCTCAAATGAGAACATTTAAAAAAAATTTCTCAGGGACTGAACTGCTTGGTATGGTGGCATGAGGTGACTGAAAGCACTATTGCTCAGCCCTATAAGTCCCCAGAAGGTGAAGGAAGCCCATTATTTTACTTTTGGCAAATTCCCTTATTAAGGCACCAAAGAATACTGAGGAAGGTTCAACAAACAGAATAAAAAGTTATTAACCAGATGAGATGAAATAGGAGAAAATTAAGATGGAGGGTAAATAGACAGGAAATAAATACACACACACAGTTTCCATCACTGGCACATCTCTTATTTAGGGTTTTAAAGTTTTGGTTTCAGTAGCTTAGATGTTCAAGAGGTTTTTCTTATTCAGATGGTACAGTTTGTGATGTTTCTGGATAATGGACTATCTCAGACCTTTGATCCTAAAAGGCTGGTACTTTTCCACAGTACACACAGCCTTGACATACTTAGCTACCCAAAATAAACATAAATCTCTCTCTTACCGTAAAACATAAATCAAAACCCTAATACACCAGTCACAATCCACCTAGAGCAGGGGTCGGGAACCCACGGCTCGCGAGCTGCATGCGGCTCTTCTGCCGCTGTTCTGCGGCTCCATCAGCCGAGCCGCGGGGCCCCTCTTCACCCGCCCTGCGAGGAGCAGGGCGGGCGCATCGTTCCCCCGGCGGCCGGCCCGGCTAAGCCGCCGGGCCCCTCTTCGCCCGCCCTGCGAGGAGCAGGGCGGGCGCATCGTTCCCCCGGCGGCCGGCCCGGCCGAGCCGCCGGGCACCTCTTCACCCGCCCTGCGAGGAGCAGGGCGGGCGCATCACTCGCCCGGCAGCCGGCAAGGCCGAGCCGCCGGGCCTATCTACGCCTGCCCTGCAGGCGGGTGTGTGTGTGTGAGCGGGCGGAGGGGGGGCGCGAGATTTTAGGAGGGATCACTGTTTTCACCAGTGGGGATTGGACTCCAATGCAAGTGCTTATCTGGCTGAGGCAGGAGAAATCCTCTTGCAATAAGGATGTTTTTGGGAAGGGATGGGGAAGCCTCCATCATGACACTGGGGGGATACCATCACAATCTAATGTTCCCAGTGTAGCCGGCCATTTATCATCGATCCTATATGAAACCCATCCCCCCAGTCTGTTGTTAATTGTAATGACTGCTAGAAGTGAGAAGCCAAGGAAAATGGCTGATCCGCCATTTGGAGCCAAACATCGTGTTTTCAAATGCAACAAAAGACAGCAATTTTTCAATGATACTTTTTATTGATACATCAATATTACACTGTAATAAATAACAAATATTGAAGTAATAAATCTGAAAAGATTCTTTGCCCCATGTTTGCCCATTGATCCGCCTTTTGGTCCACTCTCTTGGTTCCCAATCCTCCCTTTTCTCTAAAGGCTGTGATGCTGACAATGTGTTCTGTTTAACACAAACTGCTTAATCTCCCATATGTCCAAATAGACAGCACTAACAATCATCTTTCTGTGTCCAAATGCTACTTGTTTGGATCAGAAAACAGTTGAAAGTGGGTGGAAGCCATCAATGGAGAATGAGGAGGAAGGAGGCAGCAACTGGGAGTGGGGAGAAGCATGCATGGGAGTGTGAGGGCTGAAGCTAAATAGACTGGCGGTGGGTAGAGGAAAGATGTCTGGGGCAAAGCTGTGCTCACTGGCAAATCACTGTTGCTCTGGGAGCAAAGAAAATTAAACTCATGCTTAAAGTAGTGTCCCTTGGCATGGAGAAACTGGAAAGTGAAGGTGGGGCTTGAGGAACAATGTCTGTACAAGAAATCTTGTCTCAATGCATATTCACCCTCGCTGTGGGGCAGAGACCTGTGCATAATCAGCAAAAGTTTGCCCTTCTTCTCCTTGGAAAGAAATCAGCTGATGAAAATGCAGTCTTAGCTAGCTTGTTTATTTATTTATTTATTTATTTAATATTTATTATTAAATGTATACACCGCCCTCCCCCTAAGGGCTCAGGATACTCTTCCATGATGTCTCTGTTTTGTTGTGAATGACACAGACTTGCCTCACCACAAGTGGAAACAAAGCATATGGGAAATGCCTGCGTAGACATACGCTTCACTTTGATCTCTTGTTTGCTATTACAGCAATGTTATCATAACAGGGAACTGAAGGTGGGTGGGAACACTAATTTCTTTAACCCCAAACAATATTAGGAAACATGAAAACGGAAGAGGAGGGGGGAGGAAAAATCACAGTCATGGAATTTTTTCAATGAACACGCTGGTTGTTTTTCTTTCTTTTTTAAAGTGTGACTTGACTCGGGCAGCCATTTCTCAAATATTTAAAGAGCTGCCTGGAATAAACGGAACTCTTCTGAGTAGTGACCTAAATTCAACTTGCTGTAAATTTCACTAGAAAGTAGATTGGTTTGCCTGCCAGGAATTTGACCAAGACTGTGCGCTGCTTTTAGTAGTGCCTTTGTCAGCAGAATTCAAATTGTGTTCAGCTAGCAGAGCAGCATGGTCACTTCTGGACTGATTTTTCCCCACCCCAGCCCGCCCCCTGTGTATTTAAAATGCAAATGTGCTTACCAGTGCAGTACACAGAGTTGATGAAGATATATTACTCTCTCCTCTTATACTGAGAAGATAAGTGTAGATTTTGTTTAGTATAAACAGACATGTTGAACAATGTCAGCTATGGCAAATACGTATCACATTTCACCCAACATATTTGGAAACAAGAATGTATGGTATAAGTGGAATGTGTCAGTGGGTCCCATCAAGGGCGTTGGCTCTGGGCCACAGTTTCCCAATCATTCTAAATGTTTTGTTTGCTCTCTGGCTGCAGCATACTGAACTAATATTTGTGTTAAAATAGCCCAGGGCTGCCCAAGGATCTCTTTTATGAATGGGAATTAATTTTAAAACATATCCATTGGTACTTATAAATAATTATGATAATTACATTTTACAGTATGCCTCTTTCCACACTGCAATCATTATTGCCTAATATTTTTTGTGTGTGGCTACCAACGTTGCTCTTTCGACACTAGTAGTGTCAGACTTTCAGTCTGGGTGGGTGGATTGAAAACAATTTATATTTTGAAGCTTGATATTTTAAAAAAAAGGGGGGGGGAATCTACAGCTTTTCCACTGCCAGAAATTTCAGAGAGAAAAAGAGAAAATGATTGTTATTCCAGTTCCACTTCTTGGCACAAAAGGAGTCCCAGCTGCTGCAAATGTCAGCTTCCTCACATCCCCATCTCCCCTTAGCTCTGTGAGACCAGCTGCAAATCAATGGTGAGAGACAAGAAGACAAGAAAAGCAAGTTCCTCCATGGCGACAGATTAGAAGAGTACAGGAGGCCCCCTCCCTACTTCCAGCCAGTGCCTTTCCCTAGGAACACTAACTAGAGAGGATGTCTTTCTTCCTGAGGGGGTAGCCAGTTGGTTCTGGCAAAATGCCTTAAAAGCTAACAGCATCTATTCCTCATGCTGGAATGAAACCGTTGGTCTTTAAAGGGCCACTGGACTTCTGTTTTGTTTTGCTTTTATTCCTGCCATCAGAAGTACACTGATTTATTTTCATAAACCAAGGTGAAGCCCAGATTTTATTTATTTATATGCCAAATCCAAATCCAAAACCTTTATTAGGCATAAAACCAGTGCCAAAAATTTCAAATACAATAAAAAGATCATTATTGCTCAACTTGCAGTACACAGAGTAAAAATATAGCAACAGCTTCTGAGATTTCAACATTAGAATTATTTAGAAGCTTGGCCATTTTTATTTTATCAGAAAGGAGCATAAATCCTGTTGGTAACACAGCTCTCAAATCGCTCCTGATGTTGTTGTATTCTGAACAATGAAGCAGAGAATATGAGAAAGTGTATCAGTTGTATCAGGACAAAATGGAAGCAGCAAGCAGCTCGATTTTGTGGAATACCAGAGAAGCGACCTTGAGAAGATGTACTGTGACGGAAAAGAGTTACACCTTGTACTAGTCATGACCCATCTGCAATTGTAGTGTAATAAGTTGTTGCAGATATATAGCAGGGCTAGATTTCTGAGGAGGGATAATCCCAAAGAATATTGGAGAGCAAAAGAGCTTTAAGCTTTGCTCAGGAGAAAGTGGTACTCTTGATCAAATAAAATCTAATCTTTAAGCGATGGGTAAATCTCGGAGCGGTGAAGAGCATTTGTAGGGAGCCTCCCAGAGAGAAGCCCAAAAGGGAAAAGATCTTTTCAATATGTAGCCACCATTTTGAAAGCTGAAGCTCTCTCATTTCTAACTGGGACAAACTGTTAGGGTCAGTGCAGAAACAAAGACGCAGCCAAAACTTAAAAGTTACAACCCATGCCCTTGTTTCTAATAAATGTTGCCCTGATTCCAAACAAAGAACACCATAGGGGACACAATGCGGAGTGCCAAAGATCTTATACAGGAAATTGGATTGGATGCGTTCCAATTTCTGGTGCCATGCTTGGATCCAGATGGCGAATTGTTTATATGCATTTTATTATATCAATTTATAAATCATTTATATAAGATGTAGTTTATTTAAATTAATTATGTTTATGGCTTGCTTCAGACATGACATGAAACCATGGTTTTCTTGGTGTGGTTGTCCTAACACAGACTATCCATTTAACTGTCTCTATGTATCTCTGCCGCCATCACAAGAGAGGATAAGAAAGAGACTTGTTTTAAAACAGAGTCTTGCCTCAAATAAAGTTTTAAAAGCCCTCTCAGCCATCAGGGAGGGCAGAAGCAGAGCAAGGGAGGTGGGGTGGAGCCCAAATGATATTTGCTTGTACTGTTCCTTGCAGAGGCATAGTTCCACGGGGCGGCGGGGTGCACAACGCACTGGGCGCATCCCCTGTGGGGGTGTGGCGAGGGCATGGCGGGGGCGTTCCAGGGTGTGGCATGGCAGGGGTGGAAGATGCACCAGTGCACTAGGCGCTTTCCCCCCTTGCTAAGCTTCTGGTTCCTTGCAAAAGCCCTCTCTTTTGTTACTTTATATTGAAAGAGCGATCTCTTGAACTCTCAATATTCACACTTTAGAGGAGGAGGACCAGAGGCTTAACTCCAAGGGGGCGGGGCGCACGCAATGCATTGGGTGTGTGCCCCTGTGGGAGTGTGGCAAGGGCGTTCTGGGACGGGGCAGAGGATGCACCAGTGCACCAAGCACTTTTCCCCCTTGCTACACCTCTGGGAAGGACTCAGCAGCATGGAAAGTGGGGCCAGGAGGAAGGCTCTAGGGCACCTGGCAACTGAGGCTGTGGTGTGCTGAGGCTGTGCTGGTGGAGGAAAGACTGAACACAGATATTAGACAGAGATGTGGGAGGGTTCTCCACTCCGCCACTATACATATGAGAGATCAATCTCTCAATCTCTTGATCAGTGCACTTTGGGAAGCAGGAAGGAGCTGACAGCACGAAGGGCGGCAGAGGGGGAAGGCATGCAAAACTCTGCGAGGGAGTGGGAAGGCTGGCCATGGGGAGAAGATATCTGGGGCAAAACTGACCCATTCTGGTGGCAAAGCAAGATTTAAATTATGCTATATGTGGTTTTGCTTGCCACAAAGGGCGTGGAAAGTGAAAGTGGGGTTCCAGAAGATATGTCTGTACAAGAAATATTGCTACTGCAAACACTGGCCTTGAATATGCAGCCATTAACCATAGTGGAGTGGCCTGTATTCTGTAACCGCAGCTTAAGTAAACCTTGGTTTTGTACATTGTCAGCTGAGACTTAGTCTTAATGTGGCGCCTCCCCTGACCGCCCGTCCCCCTGGGGCGAGTGTGCCGTCCCTCCTCCCTTTACCTGTCCTCCCCAGCCGAGATCTTAAATAACCTCGCCCACAGGGTGCCTCAGCTCTAGGCGTACCCTGACACCCTTCCTGCACCTTTTTCCTCGCTCCGTTGCCTCACGGAGCGAGGGTTAGCCCGCCTACTGGACTCCCCACTCTCTCCCTCCCCTGTTGCACCTTCACATAAGTCCCCCAGCTTGTTCCCCAGCACAGCTGGCCTACAGGACTCTCCCACTCCCTGCCCTCCTGGACTACACTGTCCTCTTTCCCTGCCTCCACACAACTCTCTCCTCCACCCTCTTCCCTCAGACAATGCCCCCGAGCTTCCTTTCCCACCCCCTTATATACCCTCCCTCCCCTCATCTCCCTGCCTCATCCCAGCTGCCGTCCCCCCTGATCAGGCTCAGCTGAGACGGGGCGAGCCCGTCCAGGCTCAGAGCCCTGCCCCTGCAGTCCTTCGGCCTGGCGTGTTTGTGGCGGCGGATCGGCTGAACGCCCGGCTGAAGGATTAGTAGGTCAATGTATCGACATGGCATCCGGTCTGGGTGCCGGTGACTCGCCATGTCGGGGTGGCAGCATCCCGTCGGGGCAGGGAGGTGACGGATCGGCCCAGCAGCCTGCCGACCCCTCTCCGGCTGCAGACGGGCCACGGTCTCGCACGGCACTGGAACAAGTCCGGGCGCCGCACCGGTACTCACGTCCGGACACTTAACTATGGTTTCATACATCACAGTAAGACAAATAGTCTGGGTTGTTCCCTGGTGTGTGCACTCACTGCAATTCAGGCTGGAATCCCCCCCCCCCAGCTTATATCTGCAGCAAGTCATTACAGATTCAAGACATTTTTACTATCCATCTAATAGTCTAACTGATGTCACACAAAATAATTTATGGTGCAATTTATTTCATGTTTGCTATCATTTTGCTATGACCCTTTGTGAACACTACCTGAACTGACAGGAGTAGAAGTATTTTAAGGCAGTAACTCCCATTTCTGCTGCATCCTGAAGCCTATCCATAAGGATGGTTGACAGTTTTGTACTGATAAGAGAAATTGCTATGGCATGAATTTGTAAAGGGTAGCAGATTGTCAACATGTTCCTCAACAATCTGGGAGAGGGGAGAGTCAGTTTTCCTTTTACAATACATTGCTAGTCGATTTTTTAACAGTCTTTTTCTACTCACTGCAATAAGTAACCACATAAAGTGTAAAGAATAAGACATTAGGTATTTGAGTTCTGAAATTCTCACATTATTTTAAAAATAAATAAATTTTCTATTCCTTATGTTTGTGAATGATATTTGAAATGTACACAGGTAACACATTATTAAATCACAGAAGTCCAGATGTGTGGAATTATTGAATTTAGATTTACAGTGGTCAGGGATTCAGACTTCAGTGCCCTGCAGTGCTTTTTGACTTCATAATCAGTAGAAACATAACAAACTATGGAAATCTGCTTGTTTTACATTATCTATGTAAGTCACAGAATTCAGTGCCTCTTGTGGTTTTTTGTTTGTGTTTGTTTTTCCTTTTTTGGTAAGTGCTGGGTAAAGAGGTTCCTGCCAATAATTTCTTAACAGCAGTTAAGTTAGATATTTAAGAGGAATATTACTGCTCTTTTCCTTTGTGACTATTCTGTTTTAGTCTGATTAAATTAGTTAGGATTTAGTTCAGAGGCATACCATCTATGGAGACATGGGGCTACCCATGGCTCCGGGCACACGCATGTGGGTCACATGGGGGGGCACCCAGCAGGCTCCCCCCCCCACTGTTTTCGCCCTCCCCCACCATCAATGGAGAAGGCTGGTATCTTGTGAAGCCTTCACATATTTCTTAAAGGGGCAATTCTCCAAAGATTGCTTAAAGGGAAAAGGACTTCAAACTGAGTTTCAGTACTTTCCCCTTTAAGCAATCTTTGGGGAATTGCCCTTTAAGAAATACGTGAAGGCGTCACAAGAGACCAGCCTGCCTGGAGGGCGAGGGAAACTCTCCCCCCCCCCCCCGCCAGGCAGTAAGCAAGGCTCTGCATGCAGGGGGGGCCCAGAGGGGGGTTTGTCTCCGGGTGCCATTTGGCCCCGGTATGCCTTTGATTTAGTTCTTTTAACATATGCAGTGAAAGAGTTGTTTTTTCCCAGTCAAGTCTTTTTGAAAACCTTTTATGCATGCACTCCACTGGAGTCAATGCATGACTCACAAAAGAGTATTTAAGGAGAGATGGTGTGGTATAACAGCTAGAATGCTGGATTAAGATTGAGGAGTGCTAGGTTCAAAGTGCCATTCATCTGTGGAAGAGGATAGTTGTTTTCAAATGGTAACAAGCTACAGTTGGAAAAAAGAAAGATTATTAGTACTAAGAGCATCATGTAAAAGGACCAGAAGGTCCCTATGTGACCATCTGTCCCAGTAGGAGACTGTGTTGGAATTTAATTCTTCTCCTCAGCTTCTTTTTGTTTACTTCCACAGAGCAGTTGAAGTGGCACCCTGTTTCATGGCTTACTCAGTGGTGCTCTGGAGTAGACCTCTAGTAGAATAGCAGGATTCTGTTCCAAAAATCCTTCTGCTGATATTATCACCACAATGTAATTTGTGGATATGGACTGAGGTTGTCATTTTATTAATGATTATATGATAAATATGATTTTATTGTTATTGGTAGCAGTATGCTTAGCATACCTTTGTAAGCCATCTCTGATCCCACTAGATGGGGAAAAGAGGTTTATAAATGTTTTAATCCTCTGGCTGGGCCGCAGGGGGGAGGTGGGGGATTTCCAACCACCGGAGTGGGAGGGGGCTTTATTGGCACCGGCCTCCTCGGTTCGCAGCCTGGGGATCCACCTGGATTCGTCTCTTTCAATGGAGACCCAGGTGGCCCATATAACCCGGGTTGCGTTTTTCCATCTTCGACAGGCCCGGCGGTTGGCCCCTTTCCTCTCCCAGGCGGATCTCGCCACTGTGATCCATGCAACGGTCACCTCTAGGTTAGACTATTGTAACTCGCTCTATGCGGGCCTCCCCTTACGTCTGCTTCGGAAGCTGAAGCTGGTCCAGCATGCGGCGGCTCGTGTTCTCACAGGTGGTGCCTTTAGAGAACATATCCAACCTGTGCTGCGCCACCTGCACTGGCTTCCAGTTGAGTTCCGAATCATTCATAAGGTATGGGTGCTTACCTTTAAGGCCTTACGCGGCCTGGGACCTTCGTACCTTCGGGACCGTCTTACCCCATATGTCCCTACAGCGGCCTCGTTAGTTAGAGGCCAATTTACCTAGTGGTCCCTGGCCCCTCGATGATGCGGCTGGCCTCTACCCGGGCCAGGGCTTTTACAGCCCTGGCCCCTGCCTGGTGGAACATGCTACCACCAACTATCCGGGCCCTGCAGGATCTTGGAGAGTTCCGCAGGGCCTGTAAGACTAAATTGTTCCACCGGGTGTTTGGAGGGGCCGGCCGCTGATGCCCCCTCCCCTTTCCCCCTCCTTTTCTTTACATTCTGGTTTCTCCGCTTCTCTGTTTTATTTTCCAGGGTGGATCTATGAAGTTCTGTTTTTATGATTGGATGCCCATATAATATTATTGATTGTTGTTTTAATGGGGTTTTTATTGTAACTATTGTTTTATTGTGTTGTTCACCGCCCAGAGCCCTTCAGGGGAGGGGCGGTATATAAAACCAATTATAAACAAACAAACAAACAAACAAACAAACAAATAAATAAATAAATAATACAGAAGAAAGTTCTGTTGATGAGATCTTAGGTATAGGATTTCCATTCCCTTGCTGACATTGTTGCCACACAGAATGTGGTTCTCAAAAATATAAGAACAGCTGGGCTAGATTAGGCCAATGGCCAGTCAAGTTCATATTTCACAACAGTACAATCCTAAAGTGAGTTACTCCTGTCTAAGCCATTCATTTCAGTGGGCTCAGACTGTAGTAACTCTGCATAGGACTGGGCTGACAATGGACCATTAGGTGCCCCAGAACACCTGCAAGCTGGGAATGGAGGCTAGTGCCTTTCTTTGTTGCTCCTTTTCCCTTGTATTAGTATGTTACCTTGGAGGTTCCATTTTGTCACGGTGACTAATAGCCTGTGATAGATCTATCCTTATAGTTGTTCAATCTCTTTATAAAGCCAAGTAAACTAATGTTGGTGTGAAGAAATAGCTTCCCACCTTGAGGTTTAAAGGGAATATTTTCAGCATTTTTCCCCTCAGGGCAGGAGACTTCTGGTCTCATCCAACCACCTTTCTTTAGACATGCTAATCCAGGTAGCAAGAGACACTGGGATGGGTTAAGGTCCATCCCACACCCCCTTCAAAATAGGTATCATGGATTTGGAGGACTTAAAATGATAGAAGGGCTTCAGGAATAGATTCCTTGACCCAGACTGACCAGGTCAAGGGGTTGAAGAGTGGGAACTGATAAAACTCTTGGGAGCAGAGAGGAAGGCTCTCTTCTGACTGGGACCATTGAAAGGGACAGAGTTCTTGCTGGAGTCTGGAAGAGGCAGCCATTTTGACCATGTGCTTGCCCAACGAGCTGAAGGACCAGGTAATGAAAAATCTGTAGGCAGCTGAAACATCATAAGCTTAAAAGCTTGTCCTATTTTCTAACTGATGGGGTATGTATAGAGAAAGGGATAGGGGAATTGAGTTTACTCCTAATTTTTTTTAATTCCTTGCTCAACCTGGTGCTGTGCTGAAAGTATGCTTGTAAACATTTTCTTTCTTTTTTTCACAAATATTTTTTAAGGTTGGATGCTGGTAGCAATTTTCTGTCCATATAGACCTCCACCGTCTTGGACACACTATCTTAAAGGAATGCTGGCAGTTGGCAAGCAACTATTCCTCTAGGGGTGCACCAGGCCATAAACCACCCCTGTGGTGCCCAGCAGAAGGGAAGCAGGAGATGCAGAGGCAAGTGGTTCTAAGGGAAGTGAGATATAGTGGACAGACTGTTGGACGAGGTTCCTGCTCAACCATAAAGCTCACTTCCCTGATGTCATCTGCTGCTTCCCTTCTCCTATGACAAATGGATGACGGCACTCAGAAGCCCTGGCATGAAATGCTTTAGAAGCTATGCAGGGTGAGTCGGGATATAGGATAGCTGTGCCAAACTTGCTGAAGTGTCAGATGTTCATCCTGATTCATTGTTCCTATGAGTCAAGCTTGGATCCCAGGCTTCTGCCAGTAAACCTCAAGCAATGGCACTTTAACGTTGGAAGCTGAAGTCTGCATTCTGGCAACTGAATTTATTTGGCTGTGTTTTTATCTTCTCTCCATGAACTGGGGAAAAAGCAGAATGAGTGACGACAATGACAAAGTAATAAGTTAAAATTAAAGTGAATTGCAATGACATCACTTAATAGATTGAAAATAAACTGCAAGTGTCATAATGTCCATAGGAGCCCTGAGGCTCAGTCTTAAGCTGCAGTACTGCAGTCAAAAAGCCCTGCTCAGAACCTGAGTTCGATCCCAACAGAAGTTGATTTTAGGTACCTGGCTCAAGTGTAGACAATTGTAGAAGGCAGTAGACAATTGTGGAAGGCAGTTGCAAACCACTCTGTAAACACAGCCTGCCTAGCAGGGGACTACCTGTACCTTTATCATAATGTCATCATTTAACTCTGTAGCATAACTGTTTTTAGAATGCTGTGTATTGTTCTGATTGTGTCGTGGTTTGCCCCTCACACCCTGCCGAGACTGACACTGACAACACTGACAGTGACAATGAGGACAGTGACAACGAGGAGCACCGAAGAGGATGAGCCAGCTGGCAGTGAGGACAGGACAAGCCCTGTGGCTTCGCCAATAGAGGACTGGCATTCCGGGCCTGCACCACAGACAGACCCGGAAGTGTCAGATAGTGTTGAAGAAGATCATGTCTTGGGACTGTCTCACTTGACCCGCAGGGATCCTGAACCAGCTCTGAGGGTCCTGCCAGCACCAGAGGCATGATGACTGCACTTGGAGCTAGCGGAGCACAGGAGGTCAGCTGGATTGGCTGTAAGTTCTCCATATCGTCAGCAACAGCTACACAGCTGATCACAGCCATCTGCCCCAGCAGAGTATACAGGACAGCTGCTTCTCCATAGAAGCAAGATGTGTTGTTGGTTTTACTGTTGCTCTGCTCTGGACTGCACTGGGAACTCTTGCTCATGGAACCTTGCCTCGGACCATGACCTTCAGACTGTTTCTTGGATCACTGTTTTGGACCTGCCTGAATTCCATTTGACTTATTGTGCTATGACCTCAGATCTTCTGACTATTCTTGGGACTGTGCTTGTAAAGTGAACAGAACAGAAAGCCTTTATTGGCATATTAAAAAAACACAATAGCTACAAAACAAACCAATATAGCAAAACACATCCAATGCAAACCCGCATGACACATCGATCCATGTTCACATCTTCAACAAAAAGAAGGCCCCCAGTTCTCATTCCACTGGGCCCGAACCACCCAACAACAAGCAAATTCTGTCTGCATCATACTGACCATGTTTGTTATGATTACTATTAGCAAGAGACAGAAATTGAAACACATATTACATCTAAAATTAATACCACAGATAAACATTTCAGAGCTGCTACAGAGACATGCTAAATTCCCAGGTTAATATATTGTAGTATAGCAATAAAATATTAAAGTAAGGTGGCGTGATAAGGAAGGGAGAAGTTAATTACTTATGCTCTAAACCTACTTAGACCCATTGCTGGATTATTTGCATTCAATTATTTCAAGGAGAAAGTTTGCCACAATCTCAGGGTTGGTATTATTCAGAAGAATTGGAATTGCAACCAAGTCAGCAGGGGCCATGGTGAGTAGTGGTATGGAATTTACATATCGATCTCTGACTCCCTTGGTTCTCGAGCAGTGAAACAGAGAATGGGCTATGGTTTCAATCTGCGTTTGGTTGCAGGAACATAATCTTTGAGTTTTATCAAGATTATTGAACCTGCCACGCAAAAAAGCGGAGGGCATAACATTAAATCTGGCAAGCGTCAAGGCTCGCCGTTGTGTTGGGTTAACCAGAGTAATTAAATAGTTAGCCATTTGGCCTTGGATTGGGGGTATTGCTAGATTAAGTGGTGACCATGTCCTTTTTGCTGCCTTGGTCAGTGTTTGGAATTCCACATCAAGCAGTTTCACTTTCAGGGTGTTATAAGCCTCAGTAAGGGTAAGCATACTGAGCGAGACTGTGCTTGTATTTCCCTGCATTTAACCTGTTTGCTGCTCCAGCCAATTGCCAGTCAGACCTTGACAGATTGCCTCATCTTAAGGATTTTATAGTACTTTAAAAAGTACAGAAAAGGATCATTGAAATAATCAAGGGGTCGAAGTGTCTCTCCTACATGAAAAGACTGAAATTGTTTTATTTATTTATGTACATTGATAGTTCACCTTTCTTGCTAAGGCTCAAGGCAGATTACAAGTATGATGTCAATCAATACAACAATTACAAATTTGAAAACAATATTTGAATCTAACAGCAGAGAGTCCTACTAACACAAAACTATTCAGTAATCAGTAAGAACATAACAAAATATAACAGCATCTGAATCCAACAGCAAGGGTTCCTCGTGCAGGATTGAAGGACTAGAAGAAGGAAAACATAGTATTCCTAATAGAAGTCACCTTCTGAGCTGATCCATTCTATACACAGACTTCTGGGATTGAATCATACTCCTTTCATTTATGATTCATTTTAATTGTAGAACTCAAGATTCAAACTCTAATAAATCACTATTTACTGCAGGGGAAGGCCTCTGTCATGTGCACCATGGATAACGAATGCTGATTTCAAGTACTTTTCTGTTTGGGTCAATAGATAGAATGAATATTACTCCTCATAGCCGAGAAGATCAAAACAGAGAGCTTTTCAGCATTTACTACTGATTTAAACAGATTCTGCCTCACTGCTGCGCCTACCACCAACAGCTGTCTAGAGCCTGTTGTATTGTTTAGCACAGTGGACTCTACTGATAGTAGCTGCATAAAACATGTTTCAATCTAGCAGTGGCATATCTTCACAAAATGGATCCCTTTCCCCCCTGCACTCAACCCTGGCTGAACTCCCCCTGCCCCCTGGTGCTTACTTGAAGAAGTCAAGGTGGGTGTACAGTGCGGGGGGGAAGCGGCAAACAGCATGTGAGGGTGTGGGAAACAGCGGGGACCTTGCGTGTGAGGAGGGGGGGAAGTAGCAGAGAGTGGGAAGGCGTGTGGTGGGCATGTGAGTGGTGGTGGGGGGGAGGAAGAAGTGGCGGGCCACCAGCAAGCAAACAGCCGACAAGTGAAAACTTCTCAGTTGTTTCAGCAGAATACCATTTGAAATTTAGATTGAATACCTCATTAAAACACAGTGATATTAAGTAGTAAAGCTTCTCATTAGGTGGTCGTTTCCTTTAAGTTAGATGTTGCTTCTGAAAATGGTCATTTTTCAAATCAGCAATTTTTGCATTGGTTTCATAAGCAGCACTCTATTGCATCATACTGCAGAGTGTAAGTCTATTTAGGCAGCCAGCTATGTGGGTTCTTGTTAGATAGGTGATTGGAGGCATCTACTCCCTCCACTGTTAGTCAGAAGGGAAGAGAGTTAGCACCTTTTCTCTTTAAAAAAGCTCTGCTGTTCATCCTTGAATGGCAAGGGGGGATTTGATTAGGCCAGGGGTCTGCAACCCGCGGCTCCGGAGCCGCATGCAGCTCTTTCAGCCTTATACTGTGGCTCTGTGTGGCCTGGAGGTCAGAGGGTAACATGGGCGTGTCCCTCCAGGAAAGGTGAGTGGAGGGGCCAAACTGAATGCGGCTCCATGCGGAGCCGGCTCTCTGGCTCGGTAGATCTTCAGGGCTGTGGAAAACAGGTCCAAATGGCTCTTTGGGTGGTAAAGGTTGCTGACCCCTGGATTAGGCTAATGTGAAGGCAAGAGTGATTGCCACTCAGTCATTTATTTCTTTGTTTAATTCAAATATTTGTATTTCATTCTTCCATCCGAGGTCAGCTCCAAATGGAGATTAGTGAAACATAATAGTGAAAACAATAAACATAAAACACGGTTGCCAGCTCTGAATTGGAACTATCTGCAGATTTGGGGGTAATGCCTGGGGAGAATGGAATTTGAAGAGGGAATTCAGAGGATTCTGATGCCATTCTATATCTTCTGTTTCTTCTCATTTCAATGATACTGCCCTCTGAAGCTGCCATTTCCTTCAGAGGGACTGATCTCTGTAGTATAGAGCTCAGTTGTAATTCCAGGAGAACTCCAGGTCCCACCTTGAAGTTGGTAACCCTAAAAACAGCTAAATTGGAAGTCAGCTGGGGAAAAAAAACCCCTCAGTGTTACTGTAGCCCTGTCTGCAAAGAACGATCACCATAGCTTGTGCTCCAGACAAAACGCTTCCGGCCACAACTACCACTTGGAGATGAATGAGCAACAACCTCAAAGCTAATCCACATTACTAGTAGGGTTCCCAGCTTCTGTACATGCCCATCACGCCCCTGTGTGTTTAATAAAAGTTTTAACTGCAAACATTAGTAAGTGATAATGCTTAGTGGACGTCCATATCACAAGAAAATTAATCTGCTGAATTTTTAGATCAACCTGCTAATAAATATTACAGGAGTAAATTTTCTCCTTCCTGGTCAGTTGGGAAATCTTTTTATTTGTTGCCTATTATGCCAAAACTAAACCTCTAATAGTCATCTTGGACTCTTTATATTAAGTTTGTTGCCTGTTATCCTTAGGTGGGGGAAGAGCGGGGGAGAGAGAAACAAAAAGATTTTTGTACCGTACAAACCAGAGAGAATTCTAGCGGGTGGGGGGACGGGACCACGTGAGAGTGGTGACCTTACATAATTTGTGCCGGATTCAGTTTCCACTGCCTCTAATTAATTGCATATCGTGTGTCTGAAGAATCCTGAGTACACAGATTGAAAATATATAAACCAACCCATGCATTCCTGTGTGGAATGCAAAATTTATTGGCAAATAATTCACTATTTACTCACAGATATCTGCTTCTAAATCTCACTGTGTATAAAAGTATGGGGACTGTTGGAATTTGTTTTCACAAGCAGCCAAGTTTCAAACCTTGTTCCTTGAGACTCTGGAATTCATCAAAAGCCTAACAAGAGTTCCTTAACTGGAAATTCGGTCCTAGATGAAAGGCAGCTGGTTCACTTGCCCTGCAGTGCAGCTGCTGAAGTGTTGGGAATGTGCGCTGATGCTCTCTCAAGAATTGCAGATGCTACCCGGTAACTAAATTCAGCCCAAGCCTTTCCCAGTGTGAAAATCTCTCTCTCTCTCTGTATGTATGTGTGTGTGTGTGTGTGTGTGTGTGTGTGTATATATATATATATATATATAAATATAAATATAAATATATATATATATATATATATATATATATAAATATATATAAATAAATATATATATATAGAGAGAGAGAGAGAGAGAGAGAGAGAGAGAGCGCAATAGTACAGTTAATTTAACCTGAGCAAAGCATTATCAAGTAGGAGCGTGCCCTATTTTTCCCTGTATTTTTCAGGTTCAGGTTTAATAGACCTTGACATTTTCTAAAAAAAAAAATCTGAAAAAAGCACATTCCTATACAGGAATGAGTATGCCATTCATGATGCTGTGCTGGAAAGCTCAGTAATTCAGGGCCCTGTACCGGCTAAGCTGCCAAGTCTGTGGGGGTGGAAATGGCAGGCGGCAAGTACCATATCCATAGAACTCCTAGTGAGATTTGTGCCTGCAAGAGTTGGACAAAAGGAGTAAAAGCCATGCTATGCATAAAGTACATCTATTTTTAATCTATTTTATTTGATTCTTGACTGGGTTTTATGGAACACAAGAACACAGTTCCCAAACAGGCCCAATCATTAAAAAGCTTTGTAATATGTTGGAGGGAGGAGGGGACACCGAATTTTGCCTTTCAATGTAGAAAACCCGTAGAACAAGAGAGAAGAAAGCTACGCAGATGTTGCTACAGCCCTGGAAAAGCGCTGAATTGTTTTCATGGAAGAGTACAATACACAATGCTAAAACCGCCTAACGCCCTCAGGTTAAACTGAAGCAACCTCACGCCACTTAATTCAATGAGTGCAATTGAATTCGCTCTGAGCGAGCATTTAAGATCGGTCTGGGGGGTGTTTCCAAGTTGATGTTTCATTTTGCCTAATTTCTTCGACACTTTCTACTAAAACATGAACAATATCAACTGGACATTTGGGGAGGGGATTTAATCTTGTGTTGGCATCTATATCCACTGTTCCGTTCTCTTGCCCCGGCACTGGCCTGTCCCCAACATAATAGCACACGAAGACACTAGTGCAAAAAAAGAAAGTATAACCGCGTTCCAAAAAAACCGGAGAGCTGCGTAACAACCGATGGAAAGATTTTTTTGTCTTTAATCCAGCTTTGACGTTGGCTCGTGATCGCTCTCTAATTTGCGCAAGCGCGAATCAGTACGCAAACCATTCAGAGTAGAGCATGCGCAGAGGCGGATGTGTACCCGCTTCCTTTCCGAGCCAAGGAGGAGGGGGGGAATCGCTCGTTCTCTCAGTGCGCAGGCGCGCTACTTGGCCGGCGGCCGGGCCCCTCCTCTACATTGTCAGTGGTTAACGACGAGCCGGCTGCTGCTGCCGCCGTTGTTGCGCCAGTCCCCAGAACCGGCGGGGGCAGCAGCAGCAGGGGGAGGGGACGGCTGAGGGGACTGAACGGGGAGCCGAAATGAGGGGAGACTTCAGCCGGCCTCTGCGATAGAAGGTAGGGGGGCGCCGGCGCCTTCGGCATCGCCTTTTCAGTATCTTTTGCTGATCGCTGGGGCGCTTTCCTTCCTCCGGGGTCCCCTCCGGTCCTGCTGGGGTCCTCCGCCCGCCCCCAACCTTCCCTGTAGATTTTTCCCTTCAACGGGTCTCGTGCCTCCCGCGCCGCTCTCTGCTCCCACCCTCCTCCTCCTCCCGCTCTCTCGTCGCTGCGCTTAAGATGATCTCCCTGCACTTCCTTTCCTTCTGGGTTTCCAAAAAAAGGGAAGGGAGAAAGAGAGAAAAAGGAGAAAAGTTGGCCCCTCGCAAAATCAGAAACAAAATTGGCCCTTAGCAAACATCAAAAAGAAAAAGCCACGTTGTGCTGTTTTTGATTGGTCTCAGCATAAGGTCTTTTGTGGCTTTTGTCTCTCTCATCTCTCTTCCACCCCCACCCCCCTTTCGTCTGTTCTTGCTTCATTTCCTCTGACATGCTTAATAATTTATGGGTCTTGAAAGCTTCCCTGGGTTTCTCTTTTTGCCCTAAATTCTTTAGGCTTAGTCAAGGGTTGCGATGTTAAGTTCAGGTGTGTGTCGTGTTTTCCCTTATCTGCATTTGCATGCTGCTTAATTCTTGCCTCACCAGTCATGGTATGCGTTCTCCGCCCCATATCCTATGCCTGTTTTGTTTGTGTCCCCTTTCCCCCCTGCAGCCTTTTTGGATGCTGGTCTCCTCCATGTCTCTGTTCTGAGTCCTGCAACATCATCACCCTTGCCCATTCTCTGAATCAGTAGAGATCCTCTAGCACCCAGTCTGCTGGGTATGCCTTCATTCCCTCTTAATTTCATCCTTCGTCCCCTCCTCTGCCGTAGGTCCCTTCCGTCACTTTCTAGCCTAAATCCCCTTTGCTCTCTTCGTTTTGTCCACTGCCCCTATCTCTTTACGTTCAGGTCCTCTGGCTTTAACTTATTTAATTTTGCTTTCCCCTTCCTTGCTTTTCTGTCCGTTATTCTATGCATCTGTATTTTTCCTCTTCTGTTCTGCTGACTGAAAACGATGAATACGTCACTTTCAGCATATGACGTAACTTCTGAATGGTTTTGCCTGTCCATATTGATTTTCTTCTGTGCCCCCCCCCCCCTTATCTCTCTCTTCTCCCTATGCAAGTTCAGGGAAATGTCTGCTTTTGGGGGCTTACATTACTGGGCTCCATTCTACGTCAGTGGTTGATGGCTATGTAATGAATATACCCAGTGGTGGGATCCAAAAATTTTAGTAACAGGTTCCCAGGGTGGTGGGATTCAAACTGTGGCGTAGCGCCAATGGGGCTGGGCGGGGCATGATGGAGGTGTGACTGGGCATTCCGGGGGCGGGGCATTCCTGGGCGGGGCTGTGGCAAGGATGCAGCCGCTGCGCCGGTCCTTGGGCGGGAAACAAATGCACGCAGGCGCAGGCTGCCATGCATGCCGGTGCACCTCCTGCTAGACTGCTTCAAGTTCTGCTCACTACTGCTGAGAGGAGGGGCGTAACTAAGGCAAAAATCACGTGGCAAAATCACCAATTAGTAACCCCCTCTCGGCACACACAAATAATTAGTAACCTACTCTCGGGAACCTGTGAGAACCTGCTGGATCCCACCTCTGAATATACCCTAGATCACTGTTAATTCACTATTTCCATTAGCCTGTGTTCTTAAAAAAAGACAGGTTTCCTCTAAAATTTGTTTTGGAGAGCTTTACAGTACACAGTTGGTTAAGAGTAGAAAAATGAACAGCTGCTCATTGAAGCGCTTGCTTGATCTTAATTTGAGTTTGTCCTGCTTGGCTGCCTCAGACAGGCTATTTCCAGCTGTTTAAACATAATAGCTTGATGACTTGCTAGCAAACAGATCTTTGTGTTTTTGTGTTGGAGAGCTTTGTTTTTCCCTCAGCATTCCTAAGCTAACTGGAGAAGTAGTCACTTTTTCAGCAGAGATAAAGAACTCTCTTCTTTCTTCTCCCCCTCCCCCCCCTCTTGATTATCTGCCCTATGAATGAGGGTAGAAGACACTTCTGTGTTAGTTGTGTACATAAGGTCAGTGCAGGTGGACAGTAAAAGTAAGATGTGAATACCACTTTCAGGAGTCGCATTCAGTAGGTATTTACCTACATGCATTCCTTAAGGGAGAGCCACCATGGTGTAGTGGTTAAGGTGTTAGCCTAGGATCTGTGAAAACTAGGTTGGAACCTACACTTGCGTCATGCAGTCTTGCTGGGTGACCTTGGGCTAGTCCAGGGGTAGGGAACCTGCGGCTCTCCAGATGTTCAGGAACTACAATTCCCATCAGCCTCTGTCAGCATGGCCAATTGGGGCTGATGGGAATTGTAGTTCCTGAACATCTGGAGAGCCGCAGGTTCCCTACCCCTGGGCTAGTCAGACACTCATCATCTCTGACCCTGGAGGGAGTCCTCCAAGGAAACCTCATGACACAGAAGCAGGCAGTGGCAAACCATCTCCAAAAATCTCTTGCCTTGAAAACTGTACAGGGTCACCATAAGTCAGCTGTGACGTGACAGCAAAAAAGTTGCATATGGTGTAGGTGTTGGCATTTTAACTTAGTAAGTGTTCCTGGTAAGTGTCTGAGAGGCAGCTAGTTATCTCCGGCGTGTTAAGCTTTTCATCCATCTTTCCTCAGAGCTGCGAAACAAGTGATTTTAAAATGTTCTTGTAGTTTTAAAATGATTGCTAACAGCTTGCGAAGCTCAAGGATATGTTTTAAAGTAATAATTATCTTAATTTACATTCTGTTAATTAAATAGGCTGCTTTTTCTTAGTGACCTGGCAAGAGGCCACTTTAGGTGCTGATGGCTCAGCCCCAATTTTTATGACTAATTCTGCGGCCCTCAAAATAGCTAACATAATATAAAATATATCCTGTACCTAATAAACTTGAATTCTCTAGGATTTCTAATGCCAAATAAATGTATTGTTCAAGTAAAATCTTGCCAGTAACAGCAACCACCTGGTCTTGCTTTAGGAATTTTGCCTGCTATGTTTTCCCATTAAGGTTGAGAAGTCTGAAGATATGGTGTTTGTCCTGCTTGGTAGATGTTATATAAATTGGTTGGTCTTGGTTGGAAACGCCGCGTTTAAAATTGAGGGCATTGATTAAATCCCAAAACTTGGAAACTAAAATTTCTCCCAGCAGTACCTATTCAGCACTTTTGAAATGCCTAACTTCAGTGCATTTGTTAAACAGCAAGATTATTATTCCTCATTAGAATTAGCCTGTGTTGGCTACAGTACATATTGCTGGACAGTGCTTATTTAAAAGTAGATCTCAAAAAAGTCAGTTTTATTGTCCGTTGTATATATTGAAAAGTAACACCAAGAAAGTGTCACATTAAATATATTCTGTTGACTGAAGTGACTCAGCCTATTAAAATGACGTGTCAGAAGTAAATTTTCCTGCCTGTAATGTTTGCATGCCTTCTTACTGATTATCTGAAAGAAACTGAAATAAAACAACAAAACTTCACTTTCAAAAGCTTTTAATATGAGTGCATGCTATTTAGAATATCAGAGGATTTAGTATCAGTTTGTTTATTCAGGCATACTTATATGACCATGAGGACTAGAGACTTAAAAAAATTGTATTATAGTCATATGTGCAGCACAAGTATTTGCTTTAGGAGCTTCATGCTGCTGGTGCCCTTTATGCCAGCAGTCGTTAGTTTGCTATCCATGATAGCTCCAATTCCTGCAACTGTCTGGGAAGATTATTTTAGATCAATTTTTAAGGAGTCAGATAATTTTGAACTTGCTTATCAAGATCTAATAATTACTTATCTTGCTTATCAAGATCTAATCACCCCATCTTGGAGTCCAGTCACAGAGGAGGAAGTGAGGTGATCTCTAAAGTAAAGTCTGGGAAAACTCCTGGGATTGATGCCATCCCAGCATAATTATTAAAAGCTAATTGTCAATGGCAAGCTCTTTTTAATAGCAGCTCTTTTTACCATAATAAACTCATCGTGTAAAATCCAGCTTAGTAGGACCCAGGCCTATTTATAAAAAGGGACCACCTAAAAATCCAGAGAACTATAGACCAATAAACTTCTTATCTATCATTGGGAAGTTGTATGCCTGCTATGTAAACCTAAAACTAAACTCCATCTTAGTTGAAAATAGTATCCTATCTGACATACAGGCAGCTTTTAGGATGGGTTATTCGACCACTGTATGTTGTTTAGTTCTAACTCATTTGTTGGGGAAAAAAAACTGCTGAATAGTAAGATCTTTGTGGCATTTATAGACTTAAAATCTGCATTTGACTCCATCCCAAAGCAGAGACTGTGGGGGAAAGATAGATTGTATTTTGCCTAATAAAATGTTTTTGTGCCTTATAATGGCACTATATGATTATGGTCACCTCCAAGTAAGAGTAGACAACAAAGGATCACTTTCTAAGCCAGTTTCAATGGCCAAGATGTGAGACAGGGCTGCATGTTAGCTCCAACCCTTTTAAACATCTATATAAATGATTTGGAACAAGCCTTGTCAGTCCTGATGGTCACCTTCCTAAATTAGGAATGAAGAGGATGCCCAGTCTCCTCTACATAGCCGACATGGTAATTCTTTCCTATGCACGTCCTCGGGCTGCTCTATCTGATAAAACAATTCTCTAAGGATTGGCATCAGAATCAGTTGAAAATTAACCATAAAGAATCCAAAATAATGGTGTTTGAGAAAAGATACATAGCTCATAGATGGCCACTGGAGGGACAAGTGATAGAACAAGTGAGAAGCTTTTTGTGTTTGGGTCTGACTTTTGATCATTCTTTGACTTGGTCTCATCAGTGGAAAATGGGCAAACAAAAAGCTAACGTTGTCTCCTCTTCCATTATAAATTTCTTTTTTAATGGTGGTGGCCAACATGTACCCTCTGCACTGAAGGTCTACAGTGCCAAAGTAGCCACACAAATACTATGTGCTGCAGATATCAGGTACCTGGGTGCTACAAATTGCAAGCAAACATTTTCAGATCTCTCCTAGAAGTCCCATGTTGTGTCTCAAATGCCACTTGAAAGTAGCCTGAAGAATTTGGCTTAAAATCTTTGTTTTTCCTAATGCCCAGGGACTGATTCCATACTTTGTGCAAGGTGGTTATGTTTTGAGTTGAGTTAGAGTGTTGGCCCATAAGGTAGCACCTGTAGGTCTTTCTTCAAATATGCACTACCAAATGGGCCCTCATATAGCAACTCACTTTTTTTCAGACCTAAGGACATCACTGTGACACATTTATGGTCTGTTTCAAACTCTTCCACATGCTTGCCATCACTGTTTGGTATCAAATACCTTAATCCCTTTTGTCCAGTGAAGTATCTAAACACTTTAACAATCCTGCAGAGCAAGATTAAATTATTTTCCATCTGAATTACTAAAAGGAAGGTTCCAGGGACTTCCTTACCATCAAAGGCTCCTTCCCTATAATAAAAATGAACCAGAGACAATAGAACATATTGCCATCTTGTGTGAATTCCATACAAGAGGAAAAGTGTTTAGATTAAACTCCAGTTAAAACTTTACTTAATTAATATACCTATTTAAGAAGGAGAAGCAGAGTTTAATTTTATACCCTACCTTTCTCTCCTATAAGTAGTCTCAAAGCGGTTTACAAATGCCTTCCCTTCTTCTCCTCACAACAGAGACCTTGTGGGGTAGTTGGGGCTAAAAGAGTTCTAACAAACTGTGACTATATAGCCCAAGGTCATCCAGCAGGCTTCCTGTGTAGGAGCAGGGAAATAAATCCAGTTCACCAGATAAGAGTTGCTGCTCATGTGGAGGAGTGGGGAATCAAACCTGGTTCTCCAGATTAGAGTCTGCCACTCTTAACCACTACCCCACTCTTAACCACTACACCAAGGGAGTGGCAAATGAGAATATGATCATTATTGAAGACTTTGACCTATCAGTCTCCAGGTCATTTCTTCAGGGTTCTTCTAGATTCTAGAATCTAGAACAGGGGTCTGCAACCTTCAACACCCAAAGAGCCATTTGGACCCATTTTCCACGGAAAAGAAAACACTTGGAGCCGCAAATACTTTTTGACATCTAAAATGAAGATAACACTGTATATATTCTCATGCAAGGAGAAGTTCCCTTCTTTGGGGCCCATTTTTACACACCAAAGCAAAAGGGGGGGAGGGGTAAAAAGCCTGTTGTTTTGTACATGATTCAAATGACCAGCAATAGAACCCCCGTTTCACACATTTCTCTTTTCTTGTGTTGAAAGACACTGATTATGCCCCCCCCCCCAAAGAACCCCCTCAAATTCCACTTGGATGGTGGATCAAAATTGGTGCCTTTAATTGGGTTGTCTGTTTCCGGGGGGGGGGGGGCTGAACCCCCCTCCCCCGAAAATGTCTGCCATGGAGGATGGACTCAACAACCATATTCCTCACTGAGCATGGCCCCTGCCCTGGTCCCAAAATCCACAGCTTCTGAGAATCTACCCCCAAATGTCCTGAGATTTGCCTGCCGGGAGTTGGCAATCCATGACAACCATGGCTGAGGATGATCCTGGCATTCCTCCCTTCCACAGTCTACAAGCTTACCCTCCACTGGCTTACTCTGAAGCAAAGCTTCCAAGATCCATGTGCAAGGCTTTCCCCATGCGCTCCTGCCCTCCTTGGCAATGCAGAAGCAAACAATTCCCACCCACCCCTGCCTCCCCATCAAACAGCCCCAACAAGTGCAACCTTGCAGGGCTGCAGGTAATAACTCCTTTAAAACCTGATATTGTCTTTCTCACCTGGACTCAGCCAGGCTACCATCTGCCAGAAAAGCCCCTGGGCTCAGTGGGGCAGCTGGGGGAGGGGTCTGCAACCTAAGGCGGCGCTGCTGGGGTCCCCCATGTGGTCCCGCCCCCCCAAGAAGGACCCAGGGGAGGGGGGAATGAGGCCACCAAAAGCAGGGTTGACCCCTGACCTCCCATTCAAGGGTGGTGGACTGAGGTTAGGATTGCACTGAAAATCTGCACTCCTGCAACTCCCTCCCGTTTCTTGCCTTTCTCCACTCAACTGTTCAAGAGGATACACCAGCTGATTGCACCTTTGCTACCACCCCATGCCGTCATCACCAGCATCCAGCCAAACCAGGCAGCTGGGACAGGGGAAGCTGGGAAGTGACTTGGGATTGCCGTCACAGGCTGTGCCTCTCTAGGAACAGGGACTCTTTCCCATGAATCCTTAGGGCAACTCTCCGAAGGAGGCTGAGAGGACCCAAGCCATGTGGAGCCGCAGTGCAAGGACGAAAGAGCCGCATGTGGCTCCGGAGCCGCAGGTTGCAGACCCCTGTTCTAGAAGATAAAAACAATAGGATTACCTTGTCAGTGGCAAAATTCCTCTTAGCTGTGGTAAAGTCTAGGCATCAGCTATCAGTTCCTAGTGTGGGCTTAATGTTTTTCTCTTTCTAACTCTATAATTGTTTTTTTTTTACTGCTTTTACTTCTTGAACATTTTAACTTGTTCAGTTTGCTTTCACGTTTGTTTAATGCTTCTCAATTTGCATTCCATAACATTCCATGTGTTTACAAATCTGGTCAATAGCCTGCAATAAAGATACTCTATTCTGCTGTTTATTCACTTTCTAAGTGAGTGGTTTTAAATTGAACCAGAATTGCCTTACTTAAAATAGTAGATTGAGTGCATATAAATACTACTTGTGATAGGTTTCCATCCTTTGGGAGCATTTTAGTAATTTCTAATTGAAATATAGTTTGTAGTGGTACAGAATATGGCTGTGGCATATTTCAATTATATTATGTTGAAAGTTTAAAAAAATGTTGAAGGAAAAATATTCTGATCATGACACTGCTTTTGTGAATTACTGATTGAAATCTCTTATCTTAAATCATTTTATATGTATTTTAGGGTATGGGATTGTAGTGGTAGTAAGTGATGTTCAAGATTTTCATAGTTAATGGTCACTGTGCATAACTTGATCTTACCACTTTTTTCCCCCAGATCTGTGAAGTACTATTTATTTGCAACCATGGTGCAGAAATACCAGTCTCCCGTGAGGGTGTATAAGCATCCCTTTGAGTTAATTATGGTTGTAAGTATCAGTTTTCTATTCTGCTCATATTTATTTATTTATTTAGCTTGAAGAACTATCTTCCATATTGTCCAGCCTGCCAGTTAAGACCTCATAAGGCCTGCAGTCTGTGGTTCCATCTTTAGAGGAGAGGCGGGTAGCAACCAAAGACAGGGTTTTTTTTTTTGGGTAGTAGTACCTTGTTTATGGAATACCCTTCACTTACAGACTCATCTGATGCCTGTATTGCTTTGTTTTAGGTGTCGGGCTAAAATGTTTCCAATCACCCAGGCTTTTAACTAAGGGGTTGATCTTTTAATACTATTTAAGCTTGGAAACTATTGTTTTAAAGGAAAAGAAAAGTAGTTTTTTGTATCCTGCTTTTCTCAACCTTAAGAAGTCTCAAAGTGGCTAACATTCCCGCTCTCTCCCTGCAACAGGCACTTAGGGAGGTAGGTGGGGCTAAGATTATTCTGAAGAACTCTGACTAGCCCGAGGTCACCCAGCAGGCTTCATGTGGAGGAGGGGGGATTCATATCTGGTTCTCCAGATTAGAGTCCACCACTCTTAACCACTACACTATGCTGACACTGATTTTAGTCAACAATGGTTTTAATGGTCTGTTTTTATGCCGCACTGAATTTTTAGTGCTGGATTTAATTCTGTTTATTTTGTAAGCGGTATCAGGCAGGTTCTTCAGGAGGCATCATTCAGTTTTTTTTCTAAATAAATTTGTAAATCTGAGTGTTATGGGCATCCTTGCCTCAAAGAGTGGGTTTTTTTTAGCTTCTTTTGGTTATAAATATTGCATGGTGGCCTCTTTGTATATTTGCTTTTGTGGTCCTAAAACTATTTCAACTGAATTTAATGTATCAAAATGTATAGCTGTAATCTGACCTTCCTCCATTTAATTATATTAAGAAGAATGCCATCACTCCTTAATTTTATGTGACAAATTGAATACCACCTACCAAACCGTTTGCTTTGCTTTATAAACCTCTTTAATGGGGATAGGTTATATTTTGTCAGTGTGCTCAGTCGAGGCTGGTGCATTCTGAGACTCCTGCCTAGCTGAGCAGAGTGGTAAATACAGTCCATTGCCTGGTGACACATTGTGAACTAGAGTGAACAAGAGGCAGAAAAATTGGCTTTGGGATCGGTAAGAAAGAAAACTCTTCACACGCATGAGGCATTTAGCTTATAAGGAAGATTATAGTTATTTCTTTTGTATTGGTAGGAAGTTGCTTGTGGATGCCAAGTAGAAGCTGGAAAGCATTTTTTAAAAATCCAGAGTTACGATACGGCTTCACTGGCACCATTTCTCAAGAAATCTGAGCAAGCTTCTTAAGGACAAATCCTGCTGATGAGTGTGTGAGGGACAGTGATGTGCCTCAGTTAGTTCTCTATTATAAAAGCAGAAGTGTCTGGCTGCGCTTTTAGTCAAAACGTCATCTGTTTTATTCTTTCATTCTGTGGAAGGAAGTTGGCAGAAATAGCTTTGAGTTTTTCATTGTGCAGCAAGGAATGTTCTTGATTTGGTTGAAGGTCTTCTGTGACTTTTGAGCACTGTTGTAAGGCTGTGGCTCAACTCTTGGATCTCTTACTTTAGTTCATGCATTTTACTGAATGTGAATATTTGAATTGGCTTAGGCTTATGTGCTGCTGTCACAACAAAGGGTGCAGCTGTCTAGAGAGAACTTGTGTTCAACTTCTGCCATTAAATGAAAGTGCCTGCTTTGGCCGCCATCCTCTACTGAAGGATGATTCAGGGTTTAAATGTCTCTTACCATTAACAGTCTATTTTATTGGCCTATAACATATTGCTTGATATTACTTCTGAAGTGCCTGGTAAAATTATTGGTTTATTTTGGATGGTATTTGCAGGAGAAAGCTTTCTCTGTGGAACTAGATTGATAATGTTGCCCTACCTAGAGGTATGGTTCCTTTGTTATACTTAGAGTTGCAATCCTGTGTAGAGTTACACTTATCAAAACCATTAAAATTAATGTACTTGGAAGGGAGTATCTCTGTTTAGGATTCTACTTTTAGGATAGCATATAAAGAGTGTTACTTTGGAACCATGGACTGTTTTGCCTCAGTTTGGAAACTTACATATTGTTTACATTTGTGAAATATTGCTCCAGTCTTTTTGAAAAAAAGCTACCTCTCTCTTTTGAGTCTGAAACATGCAGAGAATGATTGATCCATTAAGAGTATGCCAAGCATTATCATCTAAGTCAGTGGTTCTCAACCTTCCTAATGCCGCAACCCTTTAATACAGTTCCTCATGTTGTGGTGACTCCCAACCCTAACCTTTATCCATTTTACAGATGGAGAACACTGATGCAGAGAGTCTTAGGTGACCCCTGTGAAAGGGTCGTTCGACTCCCAAAGGGGTCCCGGCCCCCAGGTTGAGAACCACTGATTTAAGTTGAGATGTTTCTGGCTGTAGGGGAGAACTTTGAGCAGATGAGAGGAAGACAGCTGTTTAACTGATGTGTTTTACATTTACCATGAGGGTGTTGCAGAATGGGTTTGTATTCATTGTCTTGTCTTCTCTCAGCTTCCTTACTCAGCGGGCTACCTTGGGAAAGGAAGTATGGTGGATGTGCATGGGCCTCTCTTGTTCCCCTCTCTTCTACTAAGAAATAACTGTGTTAATAATGATCTTCAGCTCCATGCGTCAGTACATCAAAAAACCAAAAGAGGCTATTTGTTACTAGATATAAAAGCAGACTACATGAGAGAGAGAAAGAGAGAGAGGAGGGTTATACTTGTACTGTTGGTTTTTGATGAGTTGTAGCTAGTGTCAGAGTAACTTTTACAAGATGAATTATTTTTGCTGTTTTCAGTTAATCACTCTGCATCGTTTTTAAAAACAGGTTTGGCTCATTGTTTCTGTTGGCTTCGTATTATAACTTGCTATGCATTGTATTATCTGTTTTTGAAACTTCCTTGGACATGTTCTTGAGTGATATTCAAACTTTTTAATCAGTCCTTTAAGGCACCACTGCAGGCACATTTTCCAACTCATCCATGAAGGCTAGAGGAAAGGATGGAATTTTCAGTCTTTCATCATGAGCCCAGGGCTTATTTCAAAAGCTTCAGGAGCTAACACATGGTCTGTTGGTTATGCATTGCATATATTTCTCAATGTCATGAACCAGCAGAACTTAGTTATTGCTTCATGAAGCACCTGTTCTGTTATACCTATCAATATATCCTGTTCAGATGTTTTGCATATTTTCTGTGTGGCATAATGAAGGAAGGACCAAAAAGAGCAAATGCATTGAAACTTAGCAAGTATATCTCCATTCCAGGCAAAGTACTAGAACGTGTCGGGTATTCACCCCTGTAATAGCAATAACTGTATATCTGTTTCCCAAATGGGCTGTCCATCTGCAGATATCTAATTCTGTTGATTGGGACCACACAGAAAGAAAGCCGGTATTTCTGCAAACCTGGGACACTCCAGGACAAAAAAATCGGAAGTCCTTAACATTAAATTTAGAGGGATGTACCCCCCCCCCCCCGAAACAAAAGCATTATTTTTGTATGTGCAGACAGACAGAGAAGGAGGGGAAGAGAAGCCAGCGAAGATGCAAGGATATCACCTCCCTGCAAGTTCTTTGCAGGGCACCACATAAATTGTAATGGCCTAAATCTGTGGTTCAGGCTGACTTACATTTAAGTTAGATTTCCCTGCAAACTTGGGAGACTCCCCAGGTCTTTGCAGAAAGATCAGAAAATATGAAAAATAGGCCGAGGGGATGCTACAAAATCTAAAAATAGAGAATCTTGTTTGCATTTGTGCAGAAATGTCCCTCATTCAAATAAAGCAGCACCGCTGGGGGTGGGAGGGAACAATATTTGTTGCGCCTGCCTGCCTGCCTGGAGAAAAAGATGGCCTGGTTGGAAGGAATCTCACGTGCTGGGGGAGAAATGAGGGTTAGTGCAGCTTCCAGGGATGTGAGGTGGCTGGGAAGTTCAGGTCAAAAAGAGGCAGCCACAACAAGGATGAGATAGCCATGCCATGCTGCAGTTTCCAGGGATAGAAAGATGAGGGCTGGAAGAGGCCTGCAGAGGTGGTGGCTGTACAACCATTTGGATAGGGGGCGGGGGAAGAAAAGTGTCCACCATCTGCAGCAAGAGCCAAAGTGTCTGCAGGGCAGAAGGGAAGCCCAGCAGTCTGCTAGAGAACTGTAGGGAGGGGCTGGGGAGGCAAGCAGGTAAGGAGCCACCCCCATGAATTCTGGAAGGCAGTGGAGGCTGACAGATGGTTGGGGAAGGAACGGAAAAGAAGGAGTGACAGTATGGGGTGGGGACTGACTGCATGGGTGAAATAGGAAACAGACAGACATGCCAAAAGAAGAAATGAGACTAGTGGCTGGGGGCGGGAATTACAGTAACCATGGCAGAAATAGAAAAAGGGAGACTGAAACACAGAGAGAAGGAATAACAGTAGTGGGAGGGAGGAATGACAGTAGCCATGGCTCAAATGTGAAGCACTAAGACAAACAGAGAGAGAAGGAATGAGCAAAGGAAGGTGAGGAGTGGAGGAATGACAGTAGCCTTGGCTTTAATGGAAAAGCAGACAATCAGAAGAATGGCTGGGGGTGGGGGAGGCAATAGTGGGGCAAAGGAGATGGCTGCCCTGCAATATCCTTGTGGGTTCTGGACTGTAGGTTTCTAATGCTAGCCTCAGTCAGATTCTTGTATTTGATCAATGGCTTATAGCATACTTGAGTTATTTGGAATATTTATTCTGTTGAGCTTGAGCAGAAGACTCATTTTCAGAAGCTTCTTCTCACTGAATTATGTTATTGATTATACTAGAAGTTAAAATAGCTGTCTCAGTGAAATTGGTAATATGGTCCCAGCTATTATTTCTAACTGCTAAGATCGTATTAGATGATATTGGAGAAACTAATGTAAAAATTATCTGTGCTTTGAATATTTCCAGTCCTATTTGGTCATCCTTGATCACAGTGGAAGTAGGGAGGGAGGGGACGATTTGAAAAAAGGACAGGAATGAGGCTTGGCATCGAAGGAGAAGTTGTTCCAGGTATAAGAAATGGCACAGCAGAAGACACAAGGGTGGGAGTGGGAAAAGAAAGCAAAGATCTGTTTTATTCAGATAGTCAGATTCCTTCAAACATTTCACAAGGCAGCTGGAATGCTTTTTAGTAAATGAGGCTTTTAAAAATTAAAAATAGGCATTAAGAAGGAAAAACAGTATATTGAATTCTGATCTGACCTTTTAGAGGGAGGGTTCGTAGCCTTAGTCTCCACAACACTTACTTACATAGATTATCTCTGGTCCTGTATATTCCATTCTGTGCAAAAAACAGTAGAGCAGGATCATTTGAGATAAATTTTAACTGTGCTGAAAACAGGCATACATTTTTCTTGTCAAGAGGTGCTGAAATGCTGCTGTTGTCAGAGGAAGTTAACACTTACTTTGGCAAAACAAAGGTCTTTGTTACTGACTTGGGCTATAAATACTCATTTTTGTTGAGGTCTGTGGCCTCTAGAATATTGTTAGCATGAAGTGGTTCATTTGGTTTCTCTAAAATTATACCACCATTGAAATCAGTGAACTCTTAATTTATCCAAATGATGTATGTTGTTTTTATTTCTTCTTTTATTTCTTCTGCAGTTCTTGGGACTTGTGTATGTATAGTGCTGTGATACAGCAAAGATCAGTCACTTCATTTTTTCATTGCAAGTGTGATGTAGAAAATGAAATCAGATTTTTATGAGTTTGTTTCAAAGCACATTAAATAATATGTAGTTAGTCACAGTTTTCCCAACAGAAGTAGTAGGAGTAAAAGAAAAAAAATAAAGTTTTTACATAGTGTATTGTAGAAATTTTTCCCTGTGTATACTTTTCTCTTAATCTGTTGAATGTGACCCACACAGATATCAGATCAATCCTAATATATCTATTGTATTTTCTGTGCATTCTAGAGTAGTCCTATTGGTTTACTAACTCTGCAGTTCTCATTGATTTTCAGACAACATAATAAGCTTTTCCAAGGCAAGAAGATAATTGCTGGAACTTTGTGAAATAAAAGAAAACTGTGCAGTACTAATTTCACCCAAGCCTGGTGGAAGCTTGATGAAGGAAGAATGAAGGAATAGCAGCTACCGTATATACTCGAGTATAAGCCGACCCGAATATAAGCCGAGGCACCTTATTTTACCACAAAAAACTGGGAAACTTATTGACTCGAGTATAAGCCTTCGAACTTGACTCAGTAGCAGCTAAAAACAGAAGATTTTGGAGCAAGATGAGATAGAGTTGCTTAACAGAGTTTGCATTAGGGATGAGCAGCTTTCCAACACTCTAGGAACACAAATGAACCACTGTTTTCTCCAAATGTAGAATAATTCTGGGATTCATAGCCATGCCAGCCTAAACTTTGCTCCAAAGAAAGTCTTTGTCTTCAGCAACATCAGTATTTGGCAGTAAACTACTGTATGAAGAATTGTATTCATCTAGAATGCAGTGCACCCATAACCCTTAGGAGAGAAATGCCTCGGTTTCTTTTAACACACACACACACACACACACACACACACACACACACACACACACACACACACACACACACACACACCCTAGTTGTAATGCTATGCAGGCTGTCCTTACAACTTGTTTTTATGGCTCTCTGGTGAGTTAGAAAAAAAGCAACATGCTTACCTGATCCCCACAGCAGCCCCAGCTCCGGCCACCATCTTGGAATGACTGTATATACTCAAGTATAAGCTGAGGGGCTTTTTCAGCATAAAAATGTCATCTTATACTCGAGTATATACGGTATATATATGTTTTGGCTACTGTACTAGGAAAATAGATAATCAAGAGACACATGAAAATCAGTGTTTACAGTGGCTTCTAATGAAAAGGCAGGCACAGACCTGTTTTTAGTATTTTACTGGACTAGATCATATGTGGCTATATCTATATATATAAAAAGCTAACCATTCGTTTGTTAGTCTTGCCCTAACACCAAAACAGCTGGATGGATCGCCCCCAAATTTTCCCATGACGTCCCTTTCTGTTGCGGGCAGCTAATCGGACCTTCAAATTGCCAAAAATCCATACCTGAGCCAGGTAAAATGTCTTTTTCCTGGCGCACCAGGCCATGAAGCTGACTGTGTTTAACTGTCCCCCTTAGAATGTTCGTGCAGCCTGTCTGTCTATGGCCTGAGGGCTTAGAATGAGGGCTTAGAATGTTCGCGCAGATGGGCAGAGATGAGCAGTGAAAACAGTAAATAGGTAATACTGGTAGGTAATATGAGTGGAAGTGGAACACATACACACTTTGCTATTGTGAGGCGTCAGGTGGGGTTCCCCCTACACACACACATGCAGGTAACTTTTCACTTTCTGTGTAGTGGAGCCCACGTGGTCAGCCCCGTAGAAGAAACGAGGCGAGAGGCGCTTGGAGATAACATCTGGTGGAGATGCGCCATGCTTGGCCGAGAACCCCGGAGGTCCGTGTTCCTAGCGAGTCTCCCGCGTGCTGGTTCCCTGGCACCTTTTATTGTTATTCTACTCGAGAGTGTAGGAGGGAGGGACCCGAGGAGTTCAGCGGAGGCCCAGGGAAGCCCGGAGGAGGGAGCCGAGGAGATCATCATAGTGATGCATGATCTCACCTGCAGCTCACGTCTTGAGGAGGAGGCGTAAAATGGCGTCTGAGCCTAATCTCACCTGGGGGGCAAGACCATTGTCCCTACGCCCGATGACTGAGCCAGACAGTTCATGACCAGTGACTCATAGGGGGGGGATGAGGAGTAGGAGTCGCAGTGCGACCAAGAAGGCCCATTAGAGTCCGTTAGCGTTCAACGTTCTACCACCACGCAGTGCTACTGGGTCAGCCAGTGCATTACTACATCTCCCTCCCCTTTTACATTTTAGAAGGGGACCCGAAATGCTAAGGGGTGATGATTTAAAGGGGCGGCTTGTCTCCCTCCATACGTCTAGTCAAGCTGACCGGAGCTGCTTGTGTAACATTAGAACTTGGTTGCGGGGTAAGGGGAAATTGAGGGGCTTCTTACACCCGTTACCAAGGCAATATTAGACACACATTAGGCAAGAAACAAGATCCGATAGCGAGGCACACAATTAAACCAATGCAAGAGCTGCACAATAGCACTCAACCATCCTCCCGACAGCCAGCTCCAGAGGGCTGACCATATTAGGGCCAAACATCATATTTCAGATTAGATACAACTACTTGCAGCTCCACATTACTTTCCATATGAATCAATGGTGGGAATTATCCAGAAGATTAAAACAACACATATTATGTACATTCTCACAACCTTACGAGTGATGCTTAATAACAATAAGTAATCAATGGCGGCCACGATTGTCTGGGTGAATTAAAGCCGAATGATTCCTGCTGCTTCGAGATTAGAGCATCCAGAGCAATGGAGATTAGAAGTTGATGGACCACATAAGGGCACAGGATAGCCCGACCAATAGTCTTAACATTGTAAAGGCGAGTGCCGGGGACTCCCACTAGGGAAGTTCGCGAGGGAGACAAACTCCACAGCAGAGAGGCGACCCTTGTCAGCTCCGACAGGAGGGTCCGAGGCAGAAGCGGAGGCTTGGCTTGGCGGCTGATGTCGAGACTCGAAGGAGGTGGAATACCTGGGAGTAGAGACCCGATGGTGAGGCTGACTATGAGGCAACAAGAGTTCCGGCAGAGACGAAGAAGAGCAGAATACAGCAACAACAAATAACATAACTTCTAAAGAATTAAAGGCATGCAATAACTTCAGCAATAGTTGGTTCACAGTAAGCAATGAAACATGGCTACTTGATACATAGGCTGGATGATTAATACGGAAGGAAGGCAACCCGGTGGTTGCCATAATTGTCAATGCATGGCTCTTGCTGTTTGACTACCAAAGCTACAGAAGCGATGGCGTTGTTAGAGTCCATACTGGATTTCTCTCTCAAGAGCATTAGGGAGAGCTACTGGTAGTCTTTAGCATTGCAGGTTCAGTGAGATTCTCGAGAACAAGGTTGTGAAGAAAGGCGTGTTCCAACAATATTCATGACTGAGAACAATGAGGAGAGTTCAAGGGTTAACCTATCAGGAATGTCCCTAGCTGCAACTCAAGCTTCAGCCAGAGGCTGACAGAGAGGGAGAGTGCGGTGTAGATGAGGAGCAACCGCAGCGGCATCAGCCTCTGAGCCACAGCTGGCCCAGGCTGCCGTTCCCAGAGGTGGCCCCAGCGGGGGCTGTGATCCTTGTGGAAGGAGAATGGGTGTGCTGGCTCCCAGAGTCCCTCCCACATCTCGGCCCAGGCTGGGGGGCAATCCGGACCCTCTCGACAGAGCTGGCTGGAGTTGGATCCTCCGGGAGGCCAGCTCCATTTCGGGGATGGGGCTGGCCTGGCATGGCCGAAGCTGGACTCCTGTATGGAAGAGAAAAACAAGCAACAGCTTTTAAGGGGTTTCGCGTGCTGGCTAGGTTGAGAAGTAGATGACAATAGAGGACCCTGAGCCCTGGAGGTAGAGCGAGCAATTTTTTTGAATGATTGATAGAAAGTGATACTTTACAGATATGGTCTGCTGGATGAGACTTTGATTGGAGTGATGGGGGGGGGGACTACTCCCCTTTCTTTCGAATTTGTTTTGGCCAAACTTTTGGTTAGGCAGTTGGCCCCATTCGACAACTGATCACTTGCAACACATTCAAAGGCGTTAAGGAATTACAAAGACGGGGGGTACCACGAAGGCTTAGAGGAGAAGGGAGAGGTCATATCCAGGTAGGATGTTTGTTTGTAAAAACAATCCCAATCACACCGTCTAAAAGATTATTGGGTTTTGCAACAACTTAAACAATTCCACAATTATAGTCATATAGGTAATATAGCATCTATAGGAAGATGGTAGAAGATGCAAAGAAAACAGTTCCTAGGCTTGAGGTTTGATCACTGGGGCAAATTGAGAGGGGTTTGCAAAACCACTTTATCAGATCCCTAGATCTAGAGGTGGGAGTGCGTCAGCCCACATTAGAAAGAAGAGGAGGTGTGCAGAGAAAGGGAAGGCAGGGGAGGGTTTGGAAGTCAGCTCTACCTTCCCCTCCTGTAAGGGGACTTTGGCTTGGTTTGAGCTAAGCTTCCCTACCTTCACAGCGGAGGCTGTATGTAAAGATAGGGTGTAGCACTGAGACCCCCTTGGCACTGTGACTATCAGGAGCACTCCAGCTTAGAGAATGTGGGAGCATAGAAAATGATTTTGGCTTCATATGTATGCAAACTTGCATGCCCATGTGTAGCTGAGTGTAGAGCTCAGATGGGCCGAGAAGGAAAGGTTCTCTCAAGGAAAGGAGTTTGAAGAAAGGAGTTTTGAGGGTTTAAACTAAGATGGAAGTGGCCTAAACAGAGTCCCATCTGAAGCCTCTAGGGAGCAATACGCGAGGCTGCGTCCTGTTTAAGGTTGTTGATGCTGTAATGGGTGCAGAGCCTTTCAAAGGCGATAGCACACATAATAATCAAAGAGAGAGACTTTAATTGAAGCATAGGAGCATAGCTTAGAAGCAATGGACAAATCCCTCTGATGAAGAGGAAAATTTTAGGGGTCTCTTGAAAGGGGTAGAAAGACATACAGAGCATATATAGGCATACAGGCTTAAAGTAGCGAGGGAGGATTAGACTCTGATTTGAGATCTTACTCTCTCTGAGGGTGCAGTGATTTTACTGCCACTGGGAGCTTTGAGCTTAGGAGCTTTGCACCCAGGCTCAGAGGCTATGAGATCTAGTTTAGACACTTACCAGCTGGAGAGGAACCGAGGGGGCTACTTCTTCACGCGAGGGACTTTTTTGGCTTAAGGCCATTGTGTGAGGCATCTTCCCTTTCCATGCCTCATTGTCACTGTAGATTGGCTATAGGGCATTCTGAGAGGGTTCAAAGCGGCGAGGTCCTCTTCCCGTCCAGCATTTCTTTTCTGTTGCAATTCAGTGACTGTGGACTCTGCAGAGATTTTTAGGAAATGCATTGCCATTCTAAGGAGCACTAATGAATTTGGAGGCATAGTGACTTTGGAAGTAGAAGGGGTTATGAGAGCAGGAAGTATAGGCGTAGGGGGGGGGCTGAGCAGCGAGATTTAAGATTAGCTGAACTTAGATTGGGCTAGGAGGTGGAGAGCACTTAGGAGGCAGGAGTGTTCCAGATGAACTTGGCAGTTTCCTGCGGGATGTTTGTCCATACCTGCAGATGTGGATGGCTCCCTGGCATGGAGTCGATGACCCTGGGATGATGAGCAACCCCTGTTCAGCTGGCTGAAGCTTTGGCAAGACCAGCCTAATGGTCTCCGTGGGGATGGGATCACTATACTGGCAGGCTGGAGCAGCGAAGAGATCTGATGAGAAGGAACTCCGGGGAAGGGTTTGAAGGAGGTGCGGATCTTGGTTCCGGAGCTGAGGATATGCAGGCCTTGAGCCTCCCAAAGCCCGGGCATTAGGAAGCGCCGGTCTTAGGCTTTCCTGGGGTCGCCCAGCCCTCTGGGAGACCCTCCCTCCGTCAGGGTTGTAAGGCCCCACGCCGGGCAGCCTACAATTCCTCCGGAAATGTCACAGCTTGCCCATGGTGGGAACACTACGTCTGAGAGGCTGTCCTTAGCGGAGGCTGGCTGACTAGAGGCTGCTTGATGGGCGAAGACCGATATCCCTGGCAAGCTTGAGCATGTGGCCAGCTTCGGGGTTCCTTCTAGGCCTGCTGATAAGCTGCGGCACTCAATGGAGGCGTTCTCCTTGGCAAAGCAGGAGTTAAGCCCTGGGCCTCCCTCGTTGTCAACCACTGCCTCTCTTGAGGGCCTCCTGGAGCCTGTTCACAACTCAGCATAGGAGGCTCTGAGGCTTCTGCAGTGCTAGAAAAACTGCTGGAGTTGGCTATCCCGGTGGGGACTCAAAAAGCGCCTTGTGGCGCATTCAGAAGGCGACAGTAAGGGTGGCCACCGGCTTAGGCGACTTGTGCATTGGGGCTGGCAGCTTACAGCAGCCATAAAGCTGCCTTGGTGGTGTAGAAAGAGCGCCGCCAAGTAACTGCCACTGCTAAAGCATTGCTAGTGAGGAACTTCGCTCTCCCAGATCTAAAATTGTTGCAGGGCTCAGAACATCGCGGAAGGTGGTCTTCAGTCGTCCCGGAACCATTAGAAGTGATTCCCTCGCTGATTGCCTCTAGCATGCCACCTCTCCGCGTGGGGCTGAGTGATTCCCTACGTCTGCGCGTCGCTTTAGCGAGACTCAGTGAGGATGTTATGGCAAAGAGGCGGTGCACCGACCAGCCAGCGAACAATGCACCATCCTCCCCTCGGTATCCCATCTCTGTGAAATGGACGGGCACAATCACGAGAACTCGGCATGGAAGTCTTCCGTCAAGGTTTCTTTCTTGCAGATGGTGGCTATCGCTCACGAAGTTTAAACCAGCGCCATTCACGTGGCTGGCCGGAGTCTGCAGTGGCCGGAATGGTGAACAAGGGGGAGGCTAGGCAGCGGGAGAGTGGAATGAAGTGAGGAGGAGCAAGGGGCAGAAGGACAAGCGTCAATTTAGCGGATAGAAATTCAGGGTTGAAATTGAAGGTGAAAGATCGAAGGAGGAGTGACCTACAGCAAGGGGCCATAGGTCTACCGCAGGCTGATGGCGACCTTAACATTGTCTCCGTCAGTAGCGAGTGACATCGGCAGGAGCTCTGTGTAATGCTTGAAGAGTCGCCCGATTTTCCCAGTCCCGCAAGATTCAATGTCCCCCTCTGGGTACCATGGACGGTGAGCTTCAGTCTCCTCAACCAATTTCGCGCAGCTCCCTTCTCTTTGCAGGGGACCCTGCATTTAAGCTAGCAGCTTTCCAGTTCGTCAGCGTGCTTGTCGCAAGCCCTGCTTTGCAAGCTCCCATACTCACCCGGTGTTCCGTCCCGGACGAGAGAGTGTCCTAGGGCCAGCGTGTCTCTGGATCTCGCCCGATCAGAGGACGAAGCGTCTGAGAAAAACGGTGGTCCCTATGGATCGCGCCGATCAAAAGCGGACTTAGGTATCAGAAGCCCTTTCCCGAGGCGACGGTGAGCAGGGTGGAGGTTCGAGGATTCCGGGTTTCGGCGCAACTTGTAGATGGAACCCGTGGTCAAAGTAAGAGCGAGGCGAGGTAGCGGAGATAACATCTGGTGGGAATGCATGGCAGCTTGGCGAGAACCCAGGAGGTCCGATGTTCCCTAGCGAGTCTCTCCAGCGTGCTGGTTCCTAGCACCTTGCTGGCCCATTGTTATTCTGCCGAGTGTGGGAGGGACCGGACGGGGAGTTCCGGGAGAGCGGGAGGCGGGAGAGCGGGAGATCATCATGTGATGCATGATCTCACCTGGCTTCTCTTGATGGAGGAAGGGCGTAAAAGCGTCTGGAAGCCTGAAATCCTCTCACCTGGGGGCAAGACCATTGTCCCTGCGCCCGGTGACTGAGCCAGACAGTTCATGACCCGTGACTCATAGGGGGATGAGGAGTGGGGGTGCGGTGCGACCAGAAGGCCGTAGGTCCGTTGGCGTTCCAACGTTCTACCACGGTGCTGCTGGGTCAGCAGTGCATTACTACACTCTGCCTCACCCAATACTACCACACAACACACATACTCTCATACACATCCACTTCATCCTCACACACCTCACTCTGCCCTCCCTCACATCCAACCACCACTTACCCACTTCCTCACCCATATTCGCCACAGCTCTCTTTTACTAAAAGCAAGCTGGAGTTTGCCTTTTTCTTCTAAGAAAATCCACGGGGTGGGGGCGAACCAACACTACCGGCTCCGCTTCTTTTGCACGTGGCCCTTTAAAAACCCAGGGAGCTGGCCTTGATCTGAGCGCCTCACCACCCTGCCTCTGCTGCCTGACTGGGATAGCCTCCTTGCCCCAGTTCTGCCTTACCCAGGCCAGGACTGTGCGTGTCAACCAGCCTCATGGATAGCGGGATTCGCACTCTGGACAGTTCCGTTGTGGAATGGAAAGGGTTACCTTATACTAAAAACCAGAACAGCACCATATAATAATGTGAATTGAAAATGGAAAGAGGGATTCCATTTGACCACCAAAGAAGCAGAAGCAGAAGAAGCAGAAGAAGAAGAAGCAGAAGAAGCAGAAGAAGAAGCAGAAGAAGAAGAAGAAGAAGAAGTAGTAGTAGTAGTAGTAGTAGTAGTAGTAGTAGTAGTAGTAGTAGTAGTTTGGATTTATATCCTCCCTTTCTCTCCTGTAGGAGATTCAAAGGGGCTTACAACCTCCTTGCCCTTCACCCCTCACAACAAACACCCTGTGAGGTAGGTGGGGCTGAGAGAGCTCCGAGAAGCTGTGACTAGCCCAAGGTCACACAGCTGGTGTGTGTGGGAATGCACAGGCTAATCTGAATCCCCCAGATAAGCCTCCACAACTCAAGCTGCAGAGCTGGGACTCAAACCCGGTTCCTCCAGATCAGAGTTCACCTGCTCTTAGCCACTACGCCATTGCTGCTCCCAAAAGGCTATGCTGGGGATCATTGGACCTGCATGGACATCTGTGTGGGTTGCGGACTGTGATGAGAAGGACAATTGCCACAGCAACACATGGCCAGGCCCCGCTAGTACATACATAAATATCCTTCAACAAGGTAAATACCTAATTATGTGCTGGATCCCTTAAACATCTTCTGTAGAGGAAGCAGTCCTAAAACAATCAGTGTACATTTAAGTATATATTAGTGCTAGCATCTAACCTTCATTTAATTAAAAAAACTGTTTTATGCTTTGAGAACTTCTGGCATAAGAACCTTCCAGATAATTTTTCGTGTGACATGAATGCAATTGTTACTTATCTGTTTTGGGGAATCTGAGTGACCTTTTTAGAAGTTGTGTTTCTGTTTTGGGAAACTATGTTCAAAGTATTTTTGTTTATAAAAAAATAACTAAGTTTTGCATGGCTGAACTTTGGGGGAATCATTTAGTAATGTATAAATAACAGGGTCTTAAGAGGAAGTTGTAGAACCAATTATGCACTATGAGGAAAGTACAGCCAGGGAAGGAAATTTAGCCCATATTTGCCTTCAAGTCTAGGCTGACTTTGTAGTTGGCGTATGAATGCCTGGGGAATTTCAATAGGCAGCATTATTGAAATAATAAAACACAAGATTTGTAGTTTTTAAAGAGTTGATTCTGTGACTCTTCACCGTGTATTCTGATCTGTCTTCCTTATTTAACTGATTTCGCTGTTGGATTTGAAGGGTTATCTCAGGATAAATGATTGCATAAAAATAATAACCCTAGAAAAGCTTTGTAAAACACAGGAGTCTCTGTTCTTCTATTAATAGTCAAGGAAATGGAGAAACAATGTTATGCACAGTATGCTAGGAATTATGGGAGAGGCTGATAAATGCTGTGTTGGATTAGGGATTATGTGGGTTTCAAACCATATTGCAAAAGTTTCTGCAGTTGTATAATGTGAATGAAATATGTGCTCACATAAAGCACTTATAGGTCAGGAAATTATACCATTTCCTCGTTTCAAAGAAGAGCTAAAGTGAGAGCTCGAAGAAAAATAAAGGAATCTTGGGTATCTGGGCTAGGAACATGACTCCACGTGTATGCTAATTATATGTAAGAGTTCTCAAGCTTCCTTAATGTAAAAGGTTTCTTTGCAATGTAGCTTGTGATTTAATCAGCAGCAAGCAGAGATGTTATCATGTTCCTGCTTTGAAAAAATATTGCACCTGACATACATCCTGCATGATTACACAGTATAATCTCATTCCCTTTGAGGCCCCGTGCATTCCACAGCTTGTGAGAACTACAGAACTGTTTGGACCATAATAGAAGAATAAGCAATGGATTTCCAGTTAGACTTTTTCCCCCACACTGTAATGTCTTTCTCCCCTTGGTAGAAAAAAATGTGAATGGTATCTTTTGGGTTCAGTTCAAGAATCTTGGTTGTTCTGCCAACCTGTTCCATCTCCCTCAGTGCTTTTAAATCTGCATATGACGTACATAGTTTGATTTTGAGATGCATGTTTTTGTTGTGCAACTTGTGTAGTTCAAAACTGAATTTCACATTGACAGGCTTCACCTGTGAGCATTTGTGATGGTGTTTCATGGTTTGTAATCTGCAGGTGCTGCCTCTCGAATGCATAAAACACGGTAGCAGTTCTTGCTTTTCAGTTTAATACTTCCATCCATCCATCCATCCATCCATCCATCCACCCACCCACCCCCTTCCTGCTTTTGGGACCCATCCAGAAATAGGAAATGTCAGTACAGGGATTTTGTTTTTGTTCTAAGAAGAAACAAGGCAGGGTGTAGTTCTAAGAGAGGACACTAATATTTACATTGCCATATCCAGATATAAATTTCTTTAGCAGATAAAGATGTTTGCTCTCAGCAGCACACAAGAGTTGCTGTGCATTAGGTCTTGTGTGTTCAGTGCCTTAAGCAGGCTGGTTTTAGTGAGAATTAACCAAAGAGATAATTTAGCTCTCATTCTCTTAAATTACCATTGGAACCTCCTGGAGCTTTAGGGGCCCACAGGGTAAAGGTTGTGCACTAGAAACAGTCACAGATCCCTTTATCTTTAGGGATATTTTAAACCTAAGCCTAGAAGACTAAATGTTCCGAGTTGTATGCACACATACTCCTGATGGGGGAGAGCCGTTTATCAATTGAATAATTAAATTAAATGTTAATTGCTCTGATGTACAAGCGTATGATTAGTGGGTGGCAAAAAATAAAAGAAAAACATGCTACTATTTTTCATGAGTGTCAAAAGTATGGTATCTTATCTTCATACAGACGGAGGGTGCTTATAGCCTGCTGGACAAGACAAGAATGTCTTGATTTGTGGACTGGAGTCAGGACTTTGTAGCAAATAAGGGAATGAGGGGGTGAAATGAGACATGGAGGAAAAGAAACAAGGTGGGCCTTTCCTTACTAAGTCTATTCCTTTCTAGATAAATGAGATTTAAGCAGGGGTCAAAATAAGAGGCTTGATGAACATTACATCTGTAGAATACAGTGAATGATTCAGAAGATTGTTTAAATGGAGGCAGTTGGAGACAGTTGAAATGTGAACAGGGCAAGGGAAGGCCTTGAGTGTCAAACATAAGTCTTAAAAGTAACTAATAAAATTATATTCTGTGGTACATGATAGACTTCCCTTGTTATTTCTCGCATACTGATATTTGTCATAGTTCCACCCCGCACCCCCCAAAAAGCTGGGCTGAAAAGATTGCACACCTATGGTATTTCTGGAAGCCATTTACCACTCTGTGTGGCCCTGCTTTGACCATGCAAGGGAGGGGAAAGAGTTTGTGTGGATTCCATAGATCTGCTTTGCCTCTGCTGGCTAAGGCTAAGCCGTTGTTGTAGCCATTGAATGAGGCACACTTGGAAATTGCTGCTGTTTAGTTATGTAATCTTTAACTCTTTGTCTTAAGGCAATGAAGCAAGCTGGAATAACAAAAAGACTCTGATTAAAGGTTTTTTTTTAATGAAAGAGGTGATATAACTCAGCAAAGCCATAGGCAAAAATAGTATCACAAGAACATAAGAACATATATGCTTATTTAATTGCTATTGTAATTACATAAAATTAGCATCTGTAAATCATTTGCTAGCTAGCCAATGGCAAGTATATTTTTTTATCCAGGCAGCTTGAAAGAAGCCGCAGGAACACATACATTCTAAAATAATTTTACGTATTTATTTATTTAGCAAATTTTTATATTGCCTCTCCATGGGTACTGTCTGAAGTAGCTTAAAAATAAGTAAAAACAAAACAATAAGGTATTAATTAAAAACAGCATTAAAATCTGGCATTACAGACCCAGCTGCAGCATACAAACACAGACAACTGAACAGCTTAATATAAAAGTTTCAGACTAAAGCACTCTAAAATGGTGTTAAAAGACCCCTTAATTAAAAGCCTATGTAAACAGAATGTGTTTGGCTTATAGGAGGTTGTCCTGCCCCTGAAGGGAGAAACAGCCCCTCAGATGAGCCTATGGGAGTGCTTCTTTAGCATCCAGTCACCTTTTGGGGAGGATGGAATGTTGGAGGGAAGCACTCCAGGGGTCTTTCAGATCTTCCTGAGGAAGGGTGCAGTGATTGTTTTGGGTCTGCCTCAGTAAAGAGCAGAAAGTTAGAAAGGTATGTGTGTCTGGTGGCATGACAGAATGGTTTAACTCTCCCTTTGGGAAAGAATAGAGTACCTAGTTTCTAGGTCTGTCTCTGATAATGAGCAGACGTTGTACCATTTGGGCTCACTCTTGGGAAGGGACAGGCTGATGTGTGTGGAATCCTGAGTTGGTGAAAGGATACAATCTAGTGACTAGTTAGTGAATGCCTGTTTTTACCTGAAACACTCCGAATTCATAACTTGATTAAACTTATACCTCAGCCAGGTTGGTCCTTTGACAGTCTTGCTGCTGGTCTGTTCTTTAAAGTGAACCTATACGTAAATAGATCTTATTTGTCATTCACATACAACTTCTGCCTCAGCGATCTCCATGTTCTACTTGCTTGTCACAAAGCTTGCCTTGTGGCAATGAACCCAAAGCCTTTACACTTGCTAGCCCCAGAACATCATGTAACTGAGGAGGTGGTTTGCACTTTAGAACCAAATCTGGTTTCCTGCAGTCAGAAGAATCTGTATGGGTCCCTTCAGTTGGTAGAAATTAAAATGTTCCAAAAGGAACATTTTGACTAAATACGTAAAAGAAAGCTTTAAGGGGAAGGGCCAGAGGTGGGATCCAACCAGTTCTCGCCACTTCTCTAGAATTTTTTCTGAGTGCCAAGAAGAGGTTACTAAAGCAATCTTCCTGCCCAATAGGGACTGGAGGTGCATGTGTGCAGATGCGCCACTGTTTGAATCTCACCACCATCGGAACCTGTCATTAAAATTTTTGGATCCCACCACTGGGAAGGGCACTCCATGAGTGAGGTGCTGCCATTGGAAAAAGCCTTGTCTCCATTTTCAACCAAAGGCATCTGAGACTGCAGACTGGAGGAGCGAGGGGAATCCCTGGGTGACCTACCAGAGTCCAGAACAGTGAAAGAGCTGGCAGCGCCAACTAAATTGCTTCTATCTGTTTCCTCTTGGGGAGAATGGCTGGCCTTTGAGGGAAGAAATAAAATGGGGAATCTCCATATGAACCCACTGGGTCAGTGAGGAAAAATTTAGTGGTCAAGGCTGAAGGTAGAATATTAGTGAGAGTTTCCACTGGTGATCATAAATAAAAGGGAATGGAATATAGCTTCTGGGTGTAGAAGAAGAATTCTTAAACCAGTTAGAACTGGGATTCCCATTTTGGTATATTAGTGTTTTGCTATAGTTACCTCAGGAGGGAGATTTATGCGAAGTGGGTAGCTAACAATATGAAGACTGTATCTGTACTGTGTGAAGGGTACCAGCCTGTTAGAACCAAAAGACATTGTGAATCCATTAGCCAGGAACATCTAACTGCCATTTTAAAGTAAAGAACTTCTCATAACATCTAAGCAACTGAAGAAATTTATTAAGCTTGATTAAGAACTGTGCCTGCGCTAACACTTATCGGGTGTTGGACATATTTTGTATATAGTTAATTCCTACCTGATTTCCATCCACTGAAATAACTCCTGATCCCACCTAGTTTGTTCAATTTTTTTATTTTGTTTGTTGAACTTGTCTCAGTTCTCTGCTGCCTTATAAAGGAGAATTTGTGTTAGGGTAAGAGGCAATCCATAGAGGTCCATGAATGAGTGGAGATTTGAATTAGTGTCTCTAGTTCTTATCTAATACTGAACAGTGTGCTCTGAAATGGACAAATCCCCCCCCCCCTTTTTGTACCCTCTGTCCACTGCTGGCTTTTCTCAGTTTGAAAGTGACTTTTCATTACTGCTGAGACTGTGGGATGATCGAAGTTGACTCTGGCTTAATGTGAATTTTCGAGTGTCTTTTGTCTCTCCTTCACATCCATTAGCCATCCAAACTCTATCTGACCAGCTGACCTGTTTTCTCTCCTTCCTCGACAGCCTGTACTTGGAAAACCTGAGCCCATTGCATGGTGGTGATCGCTGGGCCCAGTTGTGTGGTAGGGAACCTGAAAAGACTTTCCAGGGCACTACACTTTCCCATGAACCTTCCTCCCCACACTATTTCCTCTTTCCTACCTCCTGACAGCTCCCATATCCTCACATTTCTTTGCTTCCTTCTCTTTCCTGCTTACCAAGCAAACCTACCTTTTATATGCCCCCCCCATCTTCAGATTTATTTATAATTTATTTAATTCATTTATACTCTGCCTTTTACCATAATGGGGACCCAAAGCAGCTCACATCATTTTCTTCTTCTCTGTTTTATACTGTCAACAACCAGTGAGGCGGTTTAGGCTAGAAATGTGAGGCTAGTGCTTTGTCACCCACTGAATTTCCATAGCAGAATGGGGATTTGAACCTAGTTTCCCAGATCCTACTCCAGCCCCCCTCCCAAACCTAACCACCACATAGCACTGTCTTTGGTTGGGTGACTAATGTTGAGCCGTAGTAAGCTGCTAGGCCTGGGTAAGTAAAGGCAGTTGAGTGATAGTAAGTTGCCTGTAGTTGCTACTAGGCCTTGCTTTTGTGAATCCTCCCTGAAAGACCGAACCAGCCCTTGAAAGGGCCCTGGCCTTCCCCCTGTCTTTTAGTGACAGAAACCTAGTACTGCTAAGACTGGCAATACTGTTGTGGTTGCCTAGCAATGGCTGCTGAAGGCATCTATTTCTTACAGCTACAGCCATTCCTTTTATAATTTTGTGAGGTTTTAACTCCCCCAGTGGTTCCCCCCCCTCACCATTTTTGTGTGTAAAATGTTTTCTCATGTTTGTAGAAAGATCTGCTTTGAATGTCCATGTCCCTAATCTCTGGATTTAAATGTCCACAGATGGGGCCCTATTGAAAATTATAGATACTGATAAATTATAGATACTGACAGGTAACTGGGCGGCAAATTTGATGTGTTCCAAGATTTGACTGGAATCCCAGAATCCCAGCCTTCCTTTTCTTCTTTCTGCCCAATTCTGCCCAAGGCTCGGTCTTGTCCAGACCCTGCTAGGAGGCTGCTTGGGTGAATGTTCTCACAATACTAGAACCAGGGGGCATCCATTGAAAATGCTGGGGGGAAAGAATTAGGACTAATAAAAGGAAACACTTCTTCACGCAACATGTGATTGGTGTTTGGAATATGCTGCCACAGGAGGGGGTGATGGCCACTAACCTGGATAGCTTTAAAAGGGGCTTGGACAGATTTATGGAGGAGAAGTTGATCTATGGCTACCAATCTTGGTCCTCCTTGATCTGAGGTTGCAAATGCCTTAGCAGACCAGGTGCTCAGGAGCAGCAGCAGCAGAAGGCCATTGCTTTCACCTCCTGCAGGTGAGCTCCCAAAGGCACCTGTTGGGCCACTGCGAGTAGCAGAGAGCTGGACTGGATGGACTCTGGTTTGATCCAGCAGGCTCTTTCTTATATTCTTATGATATTTAAGAAGAGGAGGAATTTAAATTTATGCCCCCTTCCTTTCCTGTAAGGAGACTCAAAGGGACTAACAAACTCCTTTCCCTTCCTTTCCCCACAACAAACACCTTGTGAGGTAGGTGGGGCTGAGAGCGTTCGGAAGAACTGTGACTATCCCAAAGTCACCCAGAAAAAATGTAGGAGCGGGGAAACAAATCCAGTTCACCAGATAAGACTCAAAAATCAACTATTCCTTTTTTGTAGATGATGTTGTGTTGCTGAATAGCTTTTTTTTAGCTTAAACATTACTATTTGAATGCTACTATTTTATTAGATCAGAAAGAGCTAGTGATAACCAGGCTTTTTGAGCAAATATTTTATCTACCAAAGATGCATGCCCAATAATTAGCACACAGAACTAGAATGCATTTTATCATGTTTAGGGAATGTAAAATGCTGGCCTGCATTGCATCATGATAGTTCCAAGAATATCAGCCTCCTATAATGCCTTGTATTCCATCAAGAAGTGGCGTATGGTTGGGATGCTGCAGAAGGTTTATCATTTTGATGAGAACTAGAATCAAGCACCATGGTATACTGGTTAAGAGAGGAGGACTCTAATCTGGAGAACCAGGTTCAATTCCCCATTCCTCCCCATGAAGCCTGCTCGATAACCTTGGGCCAGTCACAGTTCTCTCAGAACTCTCTTAGCTTACCCAGAGGCAGGCGATGGAAACCACCTCTGAATGTCTCTTGCCTTGAAAACCCAATCAGGTCGCCTGTTAGTTCATGGTTCTTTCTACCCCCAGAACCAAATAAAAATTTTGGGGGACGTTATGGCTCCATGTGGTTTCTGGGGTGACAATTAGGTCCTTGCCGTGACACTCCTAGCAACATTCATTTAAAGAATTGGCTTCTTTACAGGCAACTGCTTCTTCTTTTTCTAAATGTCTTAGACTGAATCTTTTGGAACAAGGAGCAGCCTCATAGGTAAATCTGCTATTTTACTATTTGGACACTAGGCAAGTTATAAGTCTACAGCAAGGCAGCCGCTAACTTTGTTGCTTCAGTTGTGTTTTTCCTAACCTCTGAGTCTTGTCTCTTTTCTTCCTTGCACACTCATGAGAAAAATATTCCACTGTGACTGGCCAGAACAAAACACTGGCTTTGTAGCATCAATAAGTAGTGGATGATGAACTTAGAGGCAATAATGCAGAGGAAGATGGCTGTTTGATAATATATGCATACCAGAACCACTCCTCTTCCTGCATGTAGCCTTGGGAATAAAAAACATGAAACATCTTGTAAATCTTTTGTCTGAGATTATCTTGTGAAGGCTGGAGTCTTGTGTTTCTATTTTTTTCCACAGTGCCTAATTTTGTAAAGCGGAAAGATTCGTCACAATCATCAGCTTTTGTTTTGTTTGAGTTATTGCTGTGTTAGCAACTTAATAAAAAGCGCTGTGTTTTTAGACACAAGTACAGACTGGTAAATGGTACACTGTCATCAAAAGAGCTAAGCGACTGTGCTTAGGGACAGACATTAGCCTCAGGAATAAGCTTTGGATGCCTTTGTTAGGCTCAGGGGAGGTACTTGGCAAACCCTTTGGATGGCTCTCTGAAGGAATGATAATTAGTCTTGCTTTTAAAATCCTTAAGTGTTACACAGTGCTGTTGATAGACAATTGAGATGCACAGAGTAGCTTTTTTAATGTCACAAGTTCTCTCTCTGAGGACATCTTTGGGTGATTTTCACTGCTTGCTAGGAAGGCAGGAGCTAGAATTCTCCTTCCTATGGAGGTCGGCAGCACTCAGGTGGAGGAAGCCGCACTCAGAGCCGAACAGGGGAACAGGATGCTCACACATCTCCCAGAAGTTCCTTGCAAACTAGTAACATTGCCGTGAATGGTCCCTTTAACCTTCCCCCAGATCCAAGAACAATAAAGCAGTAGTGATATTGGTGGCTCCTTTTTGGACATGTGGATCTTCTATCCTAGGCTCCCATTTGGCACCCAGAACCTCAGCGATTACATTTGACTGGATGGAAGTTGAACAGAAACTCCTGCGAGATGCAGGCTTCAACTCTGATGTGATAGAAACTATGTTAGCTGCCAGAAAGGCTTCTACCAGCCGTGTTTATAACTCGGCCTGGAAGGCCTTTTTGTCCACTGGTGCCGGCGAAAGAAAGTCAAACCTTTACACCTGACAATATCAACCTTATTGAAATTTCTGCAAGATGGGATATGACTTGGCATCATTACGTAGACAAGTGACAGCGATTATCACTGTGGTACCTAGACTTGAAGGATGGATAACTACTAAACATCCTTACATAATCATTTTTTTTAAAGGAGCTACATCAAAGGTCTCCCTTCAACATCATAAATACCCTACCTGGAAATTAAAGACTGTGTTGAATGAACTCACTGAACATCTGTTCAAACCCATATCAGATATCCCACTCAAATTTCTCAGAATGACAACTATCTTCCTCATGGCTGTCACCTCCGCAAGGAGAACCTTGGAAATTAGAGCCTTGCCTATTGAATCCTCCTTATGCGCCTTCCACAAGGACAAGGCAGTCCTTCTGTCAGACCCAACCTTCATTCCCAAAGTGAATCCTACTTTTCATAGACAACAAGAAATATGCCTTCATTCTGCCCTTAAATGAAACACCACAGGAAACTTGTTTGGTACAAACTTGATGTCAGAAGAGCCCTCAAGGCTTACATCATCAGGACTCGTGACATTAGGAAAACCAAGGCAATGTTCACAGTGGTTTCGCCACCTAATCAAGGAAACAAAATGTCTAATTTTTCCATCAGCAAATTCCTAAAAGACTGTATAGTGAAAGCATACAAGGCCCAAAAACTTGATCCACCCTTTAGGATTACTGCTCATTCAATAAGAAGCTCAGCTACCAATGCTGCATTTAGAATGAATGCTTCTATAACAGTAAATTTGCAAGGTGGCGACCTGGTCATCAATCTCCACATTTATCAGACATTACAAGTTCAACACATACAGTTCTGCCAATGCAGTGTTTGGGAGAGAAGTTCTGTAGCACATCTTAAAGTCATACAACGACAACCCACTCAGCAAACAGGGACACTGCTTGGGGTGGTCCCAAAGGTATCCTCAGAGCTCAGAGAGAGACCAGCTATTGGTTACTTACTATGAAAGGTTCTTCTTTGAGCGAATGAGGACATCTTGGCCTCCCATGTCATCATTATCAGCAGGCACCATATCTGTATTCCTCACTCCTTCCTACTTACTCTGTCTGTCCTCATGCCCTCTTATCAATTCTCAATTGTCGTTCATGTTTGCACAGTTTTACATTTAAAGTTGGAAGTTTTGCATTACAGGTTAGTTTTTTAACTGGTGGCTGGAGCCTCAGAACTGAAAGAGGAGGGCGATTTCCCCAGGATGAAGGAAGGAGAAGAACTCCAGCTCCTGCCTCACTATCAAGCAGTGGAAATCGCCCAAAGATGTTCTCATCTTAAAGAACAAAGATGTTCTTATCTTAAAATGTATTATGAAAACAAAACAGGTTTAAATTATGGTCAATTTAGCTTAAGCACGAGAAAATGCTACCTGGAGAGTCTGATAATAAAGCTTTCAGTGTGTGTTCCCTTCCTTGTCTTTGCAGGCTTATGAGAAACGGTTTCCAACATGCCCCCTCATTCCCATGTTTGTAGCCAGTGATACTATGAATGAGTTCAAGAGTGATGATGGAGCCATACATGTGATTGAAAGACGCTGTAAACTGGATATTGATGCACCACGACTGCTGAAAAAGGTAGCTGAACTGGAAGGGTGAATTAAAGGCTTAACTGTTTGTCTGCAAAGATGCTGCTGATTGACCCTGGTGTTTGTCTTCTCTCAGATTGCAGGGGTAGATTATGTTTACTTTATCCAAAAGAACTCCTTGAACAGAAGAGAACGCACTTTACACATAGAGGCCTACAATGAAACCTTCGCAAACAGAGTTGTGATTAACGAACACTGCTGTTACACGGTGAGTAAGGCAGAGGAATCCAGTTGTTGTACTAGTTGAGACAGGCTTGTGGTTCAATTTCAAGGTTATGATCAGAGGTCTCATTTCGGGGCACTCCTAGATAAACGTGTTGTAACTAACACATCTTTATTTCTACCACACTTTAGCTACTTAACATGTACTTACTTTTCAAAAATGTTGTTGTGGACATAATCTCACTGAATATCAAATCACCTGTCACACAACAGCCCACATAAGGTTTGAGTTCCCGGTTTTTGTTCTTAAGACTTGCTGGTTGCTTACTGTGAAAAGTGAGCCTTTTTTGTGTTGTAGTTTTATAAGAGCATCCAGGAGATACTTCCTGTTCCAGCATAATAGAATACTGTACTTGAAGCAGTTGTCATTGATCGGATTTCTTATGTCAGCCTTTTTTTGTTTCCCCTCAACTCTCCAGGTGCACCCAGACAATGAAGATTGGACCTGTTTTGAGCAATCTGCAAGCCTGGATATCAAATCTTTCTTTGGCTTTGAAAGCACAGTAGAAAAGATTGCCATGAAGCAATATACCAGCAATATTAAAAAGGTGGGCTTGTAAATTTTGGGCTCATAAATTGCAGGTTTCTGTTCTTAGTAAGCCCTGTTGCCACTTTGGTGTGGTATTATGTTACTTCTCTCATTCTCGGCTAGTGGCATATAGTTGTCTGAACAATATGGGTTGTTGGAACAGAAGTGCCTCAGAATGCATGATTCAACATTAAATATTAACCAGTGTATTTTCCAGTGCCAGTTAATAGATTAGAAGGCATCACACTCTCTTAGAGAGCCAGTGTGGCGTAGTGATTAAGAGTGATGAACTATAATATGGAAAATCAGGTTTGATTCCCCAGTCCTCCACACAAGTGGTGTACTCTGATTCGGAGAACCAGGTTTGTTTCCCCACTTTTATACATGAAACCTGCTGGGTGATTTTGAGCTATCTCACAGGTGTCTGTTCTGGGGCGAGGAAGGGAAAGAAGTTTGTAAGCCGCTTTGAGACTCCTTACAGTTGAGGAAAGCGGGGTATAAATCCAAACTCTTCTTCTCTTCTTAGTATGAATGTAAGCACTGTTGGTCCAGTTATGTTTGCTAGCAGGCATGTCTGTGTGGGAAGGTGAGATTAAATCAAGAGATTGCTACTGGGAGGGGATTAAATCAAGTGATTATCTCCCCCAAAGCAACTACTGCCCAGTGGCAGGTATGATTTGACCAGCAACACTGGCATCAGTGCTGTTACCCTAACCAGCAGGCAGATGAAAGATTACTGGCTCTAAAGAACTTGGAATATTAAACTTGCACTTTAACTATTATAGAGAGTACAGTTATCTACATTACATTAGTGATAACAAAATATAATTTGTCTTTGATGCAGTAAATGACAACATTACTAGGAGCAAGCACCGTGACTTCTAGTTGAACCAAACTACACCTAAATGTGTACCAGACATGAATCAGGGAGGTGATTCTCTTCTCATATCTGCTGGTGTGTGGGGGCTGAGGGCTCGCAACATGCCTTTTCTGAACCAAGGAGCTAGTATATTCTTGCCTGTATTATTCATCTTTTAGTGCTGGTGAAGAAAACTATAAGGACTAGTAATCTGTAATGGCATTCTAAGAGTAGACAAGCTAGTGCAGAGGTTTTCAACCTTCCTAATGCCGCAACCCTTTAATACAGTCCCTCATGTTGTGGTGACCCCCAACCCTAACATTTATCCATTTTACAGATGGAGAACACTGATGCAGAGAGTCTTAGGCGACCCCTGTGAAAGGGTCATTCGACCCCCAAAGGGGTCCCGACCCCCAGGTTGAGAACCACTGAGCTAGTGGTACAGTTTCCAGGAATTGCTTGTACATTGACTAAATAGCTATCTTGTTTTCAAAGGGCAAAGAAATAATAGAATATTACCTGAAGCAGCTAAGTGAAGAAGGAATAACGTTTGTTCCTCGTTGGACCCCACCTGTCAAATTTATGTCTGAGTGCAACGTATCTCAATTCAGAAGGCCACTGTCTTCTCCAGTCGGCATACCTCATGCTAAAGAGGGACTGATCACTAAGGATATTGGTGCCTGCAATGCTGCATCAGATCTGACAGCAGGAACACCTGATGGTGCGTAGTTGCTCTTTCTGTTTTTCTTCCTGTGAGCAGCTGCCCGGGGAGGGAATTAGTTTGGAGGACAGTGTAGAAAAGGTTAAACACTATCTTTCTAACACTATAGCTCACATAGATTGGACACTGTTTCCTCTCCCCATCCCCCATACATACACACTGCTAAATTAAAATTAAAAACAGAAATATTAGGAGGTCTGTCTATTGGAAAACGTACAGCTTCTGTAGCTACCCACCTTTGTTTAAGGGACATGAAATAAAGTATGTAGGCAAATGCTGAGGTTCTTTATCATTTTTTAAAAAACACAGTATTGGCAGCTCTCAGGTTTTTTATTGACTGAGGACTTGGGTAGTGTAGAGCATAATATCTGGTATTGCTGGAAATATTTGGTGGTCCCAAATATTAGAACTGTTAGAGGGAAAAAGGATCAGTAAAGCTGACTTCATAAAATTGGATACAACAAGGGGTCAAACTACACATTTTCCCTAGGTCCATTTAGTTGGATTTGCACCTGGAGCTGAGCTTTGTTCTTGGGACTGATTTCCCAGGAATTTGTAGGCTTGATTAACATCAAGAACATAGACAATGTAAAAACCCTGATCCGGGTCTTTTACTTTTCTATGTTTATTTTTACCACAGAACAGATCTTTCAGGTTGGAGGGTTGTGAACCACCTCATTATCCACACATTCAGCTTTAGGAACGTGAGGCAAAGTGGATTTCTTTCTGTCTCTCTTTTTTTACACACAAAATCCTTTAATTGTTAAGCCAGAGATCCTAGCAGATAGCAATTAGAAGCTATTTATCAGATACCAATTGGAAACTATTTACGGTTTGCTGAAGGTTATATGTGTTGGTGAGAACACAGGAACCAAGAGTAACAAACACACTTCATTTTATTAACTTGTTGGGAAGGCATTAAATGTCACACTAATCCAACATCTCATTAATATTTCCAATATGATTGGTTAATGCTACCTGGGGAAGAGAAGAGGGTGGAATCTTTTCCTGTCGTATCACAGGGATGTGCCCCCTGCTATGTTTCCTGACCTCAAACCACTCTAGGGTAGTGTTGTTTGCCTCATTGGAGAAACAAAAAGTGTGGCAAATATAATTTGGAAGCCTGTAATGGCCCTTGGGATTCTATATCACCTGTCTTGAACCCCATGTGTACTGTTGGAGTACTTTTTGTGTCCCACCAGTAAACATGGAATTCCTAACAGGGTATATGGAATCCCTGAGGCCATTTCAGGCTTGAAAAGCAGCATAAGATAGAAGGCCGAAGCCCCTTTTCACCACCATTCTGATCTGAATCTGGCCCCATGTTGGGAATTGAGTTCCCATGTGAATTTATGTATGAGAATTGCAGAAGCCTGGGGAAAAGCGTACTGGGTAATTAGGCCTGAAGGCTTGAAAATGGGAAGTTGACTTTGCACGTGGCAAGTGCTTCAACTTCAAGTACATGCACAGAAAACTATTTCTTAATTGACCAAGCAATCAGTGCCTCTAGTAATGTATAAATACCATTGCAGACAAGCTAGATGCTGATTACATCAAGAGATACCTGGGTGATCTGACGCCGCTTCAAGAAAGCTGCCTGATCAGGCTTCGACAGTGGCTCCAGGAAACGCACAAGGGCAAAGTAAGAATCCATTCTCCTGCTTGACTTCCTGTCTATCAGAAAAGTACACAACATTCAAGATGGTCTGGCAGAATGTCAGTAATCCATCCTGGGGGACAACAGTTTCTACATAAATTAGCCGTGAACTAGTTTGAACCCAGTATATTTAGTTTTTGTGTACTAAAAATGTCTAATCTTTCAATCTAGTTTCCGAAGTGCGTAGACCGCATGCTTTCAGACTTAAAGAAAACAAAGCTTGGTCTGGGCAGTCCAGAGGTCCTTTGGTATGCTTAAGGTTATGAAACCAATACAACCTAAACAGCTGTTATTATGTCCCTTTAGGGGATTTACTGTGCGTCACAAGAACTTGTTACACATGAGGCCTTGGCCATTACATTAGTTTAGGGTTTGTCTCACTGTGCAGTGTGTCTGAGAGGATGTTAGAATACACATTTGGACGGGTCGCTGATAATTTATAAAATGTTGATCCAAACAGATATGATTAATTTTAAAGGTAGTAAAGGCTATATGACTTGATTTCACATAGATGAGCGAGTTTTACACGGATAATCAACTTCTAATTTTCTGTCTTTCCCTGTGTTTTCTGTGGCACACTGATGGTAAAGCTTGGAATGCCTGTCTTAAGGTTAACTCACAGTGAGACTGCAGACTCTTCTTCTTCCCCTTCAGTCTCCCCTTCTCCTTGCCTTGGTTTCCTGATGTGTTTCTCAAAGGCAGGTTGTCTTTTTCATTTAGATCAGAAAGCTGAGGTCTGACTTTTCAATTATGAGTCGAGGGGCCTTGTAAAAAGTTGGAAAGACATATAACATACAGGTACATGACATGGTGTTTGCATTGATGATTGCTTTCCAAAAGGTAGGTTCAGTTGTAGTAAATGTGCAGTTGCGGCTGTGTCATGTTTGAAGCTGGCATGAGTCCAAGAATTGTTTGCCAAAGGCTGCAGGCAAACAGTTCTTGGCCTCCTGGCATCTTCTCTTTCTGGTCTGATCCCTTTCTATCATCCTGTTGTAAGCCATTTTGATTACCTTTAGTTTTCCTCTGGCCCATGCTTCAGAAAAAATGCCATATTTAATTATTATTTTTATTGAAAGCATAGCTCTTATCAGGAACACTTAGAGGAAAACTGATAATTGGATTGGATTAATCATGAGTAAAGTAGATATTATGGTCAGGATCTTTGCTTACCTTTTCCTTCTACCTGCTGCTCTCCCAAAAGCTTTTCTTTGAACAGTGTGGGATGTACTAAGTGGGCGTGTGGCTGATTGGTAGAAGGGAGAGGTTGGGAGAAATTGCCCTTTGCTGTTGCATGAGGTACTGCTAGTTCATGCAAGGTTGTGCTTCTGAGTTGTACTCCTTTGTGAGTAATCATGTTTAGCTAATCTTCACCTTGCCCTTCTGCTGTACCACTAAAGCAGGGGTAGGGAACCTGCGGCTCTCCAGATGTTCAGGAACTACAATTCCCATCAGCCCCTACCAGCATGGCCAATTGGCCATGCTGACAGAGGCTGATGGGAATTGTAGTTCCTGAACATCTGGAGAGCCGCAGGTTCCCTACCCCTGCACTAAAGGAAGCTAAAAGTGATAGAAATGTCATTCTCTCAAAGGTAAAACTCAGTACAGAAGGGAGTCATGCATTTTCCAAAACTTATCCAGAGTACTCCTTGGTATGGCTGTGGTGGCCAATTGATAGGTTAGCTCAGGGGTCTGCAACCTGTGGCTCTCCAGATGTTCATAGACTACAATTCCCATCAGCCCCTGCCAGCAATTGGCCATGCTGGCAGGGGCTGATGGGATTTGTAGTCCATGAACATCTGGAGAGCCACAGGTTGCAGACCCCTGGGTTAGTTAGATTAAATACTGCTTGATTTAGAAAGTGCCCCAATGAACTCGTTTTTATGCAAGAACGTACAAAAACTGTGGTTTGAAGGAACCATCTTAAAAGGTATTTCCATATTTGGGGGAGTGCTAGGTATCATTCAAAAGAACAGAAACTTGTGAGATAATGTTTTATTTGGAGTTTTGCGGAACAAATTGATCAGTTAATCAACTAGAACAGGGGTCTGCAACCTGCGGCTCTCCAGATGTTCATAGACTACAATTTCCATCAGCCCCTGCCAGCATGGCCAATTGGCCATGATGGTAGGGGCTGATGGGAATTGTATTCCATGAACATCTGGAGAGCTGCAGGTTGCAGACCCCTGAACTAGAATGTCTAGTTTTTGATACAGAGGAAACTGGTATTTTGCTGCAAATACTGCTAGAGACTAACTAACCCATCATTTTTTATAGATTCCAAAGGATGAACACATTTTAAGATTCCTGCGTGCTAGAGATTTCAACATTGACAAATCCAGAGAGATTCTCTGCCAGTCTTTAACATGGCGCAAACAGCACCAGGTGGATTATATTCTAGATACTTGGAACCCTCCTCAAGTACTGGAAGATTATTATGCAGGAGGTTGGCACCATCATGACAAAGGTATAGTAACAGCATTCTGGAGTGCTTTTTATAGGTGACTAGGAGACCTTACAGATGAGAAAGCATGTTGTCTGCTCAAGTGTGATAGATGATCACAGCAGGAGTTCCCAACATTTTTGAGCCTACAGATATCTTTGAAATTCTGACATAGCGTAATAGGCCCAATCACAAAATGGCTTCTACAAAATGGCTTCCACAGGAGGCAGAGCCAGTCACAAAATGGCTCTCATAGTTTACCTTTCTTAGCATAGTGAAGATCATTTTGCTGTGGTCTTCAAACAGTTGTGGAATGTATTGGGTGGAGTCAAAGCAACATTTTAAAAAATCTGCACAGCCAATGAGAAGTCTTGCTGGGCAAAAACTCCCCTTGGCCCCACCCACTTTCTAAAAACACTTGGTGGACACCAGGAAAGTTGCTGACTGGAGCCATGGGTGCTGGGGACCCTGACCTAGAGAATTCCTGAGTGATTTGTGTTTTTTTACTTGAATACAAATATGACAGGACTTCCACAACACTGGCTCTTAATGCGTAATTCTCACAGCGTGTAATGTTCTAGGGCAGTGAAATCAATGACTCAGAAGCTTCATGTGACTCGCTTGACAATCCTCTTCTGCACATTGTTCCCTAATGTGGCACCTGTCCCGTGTTCCTGTAAAGTGGCTGTGCAGATTTTTTAAAACATACCACAGCAAAAGAATTTTCATAGTGTGACTGAAGGTAAGCTGAAGCTGCCATTTTGTGACAGGCTCCGCCTCATGCAGTGGCCATTTTGTGACTGCGTCCACCATGCTGTGTCAGAGTTCCAAAAGACCCCACAGGATCAAAAAGGTTGGGGACTCCCCGGCCTCCACCAAGCCCAAATATGTGTCTGTGAGTAAAGAAATATGTTTCACATTCTAAAGAAGGCAGAGTAGGAAGCAGGTATTCTGCTCTGAGTTGACTGATGCTCCTCTACTTGTGTATTTGTGCTCTACTTGTATATATGTATACACTCTGTTCCACAGAAAGGTCACTTGAGGTGTAGTGGTTGAGAAAATTGTATGCTGCTGCATCAGAATATAGTCTTAAACACATATGAGAATTATTCATTTTTACACATTGCCTTTGTCAAAACCATTATTTTGTGCATTATTGAACATGGTGCTTTGATACAAGAGCATTTATGCCAAAATGTATTTTTACTTTCAAACGAATGGGAGGAGCAGGACTAGATAAGCACTAGGACTCAGGTGGAACTTTCTGCAGCAAAGAAAGTCTGGCATGCTTTGTTCTGTGGCAGAGGAATATACAATCTACTGACATCTTTATGAGAAACAGAGTATATAAAGGGAAGGAGCAGCAGTGGCATAGTAGGTTAAGAGCAGGTGCATTCTAATCTGGAGGAACCGGTTTTGATTCCCCGCTCTGCCACCTGAGCTGTGGAGGCTTATCTGGGGAATTCAGATTAGCCTGTGCACTCCCACACATGCCAGCTGGGTGACCTTGGGCCAGTCACAGCTTTTCGAAGCTCTCTCAGCCCCACCTACCTCACAGGGTGTTTGTTGTGCGGGTGGAAGAATAAGGAGATTGTAAGCCCCTTTGAGTCTCCTATAGGAGAGAAAGGGGGGATATAAATCCAAACTAGTACTACTACTATTCTTCCTCTATCATAACAATTCATGAAACTTGTGTTAAATAAATCTTCCATGTTGTATCATGAAGTAGAAACAGCATGTTGTGGGGAAAAAATCTTCACCAATTTCCTGTATCCATGTGGAGAATGTCTCCTTTTCAGCTATTCTGTGAGGGGGACAAACTAGAAATGCTCTGTGTTTGAGACTCCTAACAATCTCCTAAACAAGACTCCTAACAATGCTGCCACAGGAGGTGGTGATGGCCACTTACCTGGATAGCTTTAAAAGGTGCTTGGACAAATTTATAGAGGAGAAGTCGATCTATGGCTACCAATCTTGATCCTCCTTGAACTGAGATTGCAAATGCCTTAGCAGACCAGGTACTCGGGAGCAGCAGCAGCAGAAGGCCCTTGCTTTCACATCCTACATGTGAACTCCCAAGGGCATCTGGTGGGCCACTGCGAGTAGCAGAGAGCTGGACTAGATGGACTCTGGTCTGATCCAGCAAGGCTCTTTCTTATGTTCTTAATCTCCCTTAGTAGCTAGTTCCAGCATTTGTTTGCTGTGAGCCCAGTCCTCACCTAGGAGAAAGAATTCTTGCTTTCTGAGACATCACTGCCTTGAATGCTTATGTTTTGCACACGGTTCTTCTGCAAGGTGGGCTTTTGCCGTGGAAGTCCAAATTCAGATCTCCTTTTTCTACCATATGGATGTGTAGGTAGTTATAAGAACAACAGGCTGCCATGCTTTTACAAATCTAGTGGTCCATACAAATACAGGACCTAATGAGCTTGTATATCTAAGAAAATTATTTTTCTTAAGTTTCTGTTGCTTTTGTTGTTCAGATGGGCGCCCGCTATATGTGCTAAGACTTGGCCAGATGGATACCAAAGGTTTGGTGCGAGCTCTTGGAGAAGAAGCCTTGCTTCGTTACGTAAGTGCCTTCGATGCGGCTTGTGTATGGTTGCCAATGAAGATGACGTTCCCATTTTATTCAGTGCCACACTAGAACTGTGACAATCTTAGCAGTTGTCAATCTAATAATCCATGATGACTGTTGACTTTCAGTGGTTCTCCTGAGTTTTTTTATTCATTTTCAGGCCTGGGCCTATTCATACATCAGAAGGAGATGATAGAATCCCTGCAAGGGCAGATTGGACTGTATTGTTTCAGACAGTGGGTGGGAGAGGTACTAGGTTTGGGGGTGTTCTGCTCTTGTGGGGTAGCATTCAAAATTACATCAGTGGAGAGAGGCAAGCACTATTCTAAATGCTCTGTTACTTTTATACTTGTAGCAAGCATTAAAATGTGACAGTAAGCCCCCCTTCACTATAACCTTTCACCATAGCCTGAAATAACGCAGTCTCTCTGCCACCTCATTGTCACAGTCTGTCTAGACCAGGGCTAAGTATAGACAGCTTGCAGGCTATGACGTGACAGTTTCCTACAGTGATATTTTAGGCTATTTCTTCTCTCTTTTGGTGTAGCGTTTTAAGCTAGTCTGTCCCTTCAAATTTGTTCCTTCAGCCCTTGAAGACCAAGTCATTCAGCCTGCAAAATCTTTCAGGTTTATCCCGTTCTTCCAGAGAATCACTTGTAATGAGTATAACTTTCACGTATTGGTGTCTTTTGATGCTGTCAACATTGCAATGGAAACCGTGCATGTGATGTGCTCACAGCTGGCATCCCAGAGTAAGATTACAGTCAAGATTCAATATTGGCATTTAAACCCTGAAGGAAAGGGACCCCAACTGTGCTCATAACAAGCTAACTAGCACAGCTCAAAGATCTTGTGGTCATCAAAGCTAGCTTCTTGAGACATCACTGAAGTATACTGCTGTGCTCAAATGTCATATGTAATAGCAGGAATGACTGGATAAAAATAAAAGCAGGGAAATGTTAAACGGCCTTATGCAGATCATTGGTGCAAGAATTTTTTAAGTACTGCCTGCAGTTATATTTGCCTTGTGATTTTAAAAATAGAGCTGGAGAAACTGTAGGAACAAACTATCTGGCATTTTTCGTTTAAGGGATACTGACTGTTGAGGTTCTTAGATAAAATATGATGTTGAAGGTATTATGGTTAAAGTGTATCTGGCTGTCTTTTTAAATGCAGGTCCTATCTATAAATGAAGAAGGACTGAGGAGGTGTAAAGAAAATACGAAAGTATTTGGAAGGCCCATAAGGTAAAGGAGAACAGTTATTACTTGGAATAGAATGAAGGATAGTGTGCTGAACATGGGTACTTCCTGTGCTAAACATGATGGCACTTCTGTCCAGTGTTATTATCTGATGATTACCAGATTAACTAAGGGGACCAATTTGAACAGGACACTGAGTAAACCCTCCTAGGGTCATGATTCACCTGAATTTAGGGAGGGAGCTCAGTGGGTATAATACCATAGAGTCCAGTCTCCAGAGCTCTGTCAGCTGGCAACCAGTTGTAATTCCACATCTCCAGGTTCCGCTGGGCGGTTGACAGCCCAAGATGGGTTAGGGTTGCAAGAATGAAGAGACTTCCACCAGCATATCCTGTTTTGTTGCATTCTTTGCAAGTAACATTGTCTTTGACTACCTGGCCTAATCTGTATGCAGATAGGTACTCTGAGCCAGACGCTGGTGCATACTGTGTGAACTAGACTGGCTGAAAACCTCTTCCTCGACCTCCACCAGTAAGGAAAATTTGGCATATGGGATTAGAGCTCACTGATCATTTCCATGCACACAAGGGGGATTTTTGCTGATTCTTCCATCCCACAGTAGCTTTCTAGCTCCTCCCTGATGCTGAACCTGGGGTTTCCTGTCTACCAAGAACAGAATTTGGGCTCACTTGGAGCTTCTTCAGGAGTGGACAGGCAGAAGTTGCACTTTGCCAACAGGAATCCTCCTTTTTTTTCCCCCAATGATTTTTGCAAGGTCTAAACCTGCAATTGAATCGATTTCTGAAACGATCTATTTCCATTCATTATTATGCTGTCCTCTTGTGATGAAAAGCCAGGCACACGTATTCATCATTCTAAAGATAATTATGAAGTATTTCAGTAACTCTCTACATGCATGAACAGGTGGCTATATCTTCTTTTGTCCCACTGTCCCACCATGTGAGGGTTTTATCTACTCGCTGTTTGAGCCTTGAGGATAAAATCCACAGTATTCAGCAAATATGACTTTGTAGATCTTTGATACAGAATTCTTCAGCAGATTTGATTTTAGAGAGGGAATTTGAGAGATAATTTCAATAACTTCAAATCCCTTATATTTTTGGGATAAAAAACAGCTCTTGGACCTGTTTAGTAGATCTGGAGGGCTTGAATATGCGGCACTTGTGGAGACCTGGTGTTAAGGCTTTGCTAAGGATCATTGAGGTGGTTGAAGCTAATTATCCTGAAACATTGGGACGGCTTCTTATTCTGCGAGCTCCCAGGGTGTTTCCAGTGCTTTGGACATTGGTAAGTTCAATTTTCCCTTCCTTGGGATCTGTACTTTGTACATGGGGGCCTTGCCTGTTCTTAGAAATATACTTGATAACTTGATTTGCATAGAGTCTTTTGTTTTTGTAATCAAAACAAGAACTACAATTAGCAAATCAGTATTTGTGTGGCAGGGATGAATGGTGAATATGTGATAGCTGATTGAAGAGTTGGCCATTTTATTCACTCCCATTTTTATTTACAGGTTAGTCCATTCATTGATGACAACACTCGAAAAAAATTCCTCATTTATGCTGGTAATGACTATCAAGGTCCTGGTGGTCTATTGGATTATATTGATAAAGAAATAATTCCAGATTTCCTTGGTGGAGAATGCATGGTAGGTAAACAGTTGGTGTAGTAGAATTATATCCTCTACAAAAAGAAGGGAAAAAACCTAAATTACATTTGAGCTTTTACGTTCAGACTTCTTTTAATCCAGATAGTATATTTGGTACAACATGAGCAGATTGTAATTCCTGGAGCATTGTTTAAGATGTTTTGCATAAATGAGGAAATAATAAAAAATATTATAAAAAAGCAGCAAGATGTTCTTATATTATCAGATGCAGCACAATCATTGGAGTGAGACTGTATCTACAGTAGCTGATTGACTTGCCAAGAGGTTCTTACTCATATTGTGTTTAAATACTAGAAAGTTTAGCTGTAAATGTGAGCTGAGAAGTCCCCCTTCTCTAAACCTCACCTCAGATGAACAAGTAGTCTTCAGCAAGCTGTTGTCTCCTAATCCCTCCCTCTTCAATATGGGAATGATGGTGACCTACCTTACAAGGCTGTCTGAAAGGTTATGGAGAATGCATGTAGGGCACCATAAAAATGCAAAGTAGCTTCCAGATGCTCTTGATTAGATTCTCAGAACTCCTTGGCACATGTCTTATCTCCCTCATTTCTCACAGAGCACTTACTGATGGTGGTTTGCTTTTTTAAAAAAATTAACTTTATAATTGCTGTGTGCCATTTATAGCACAACACAGGTTCATTCCATCTCTGATATATTTTCTTTTTAGCTGAATGAGATGAACTAACATCTTGTGGGAACTTTTTGGTGGTTTGGTGTTTGTGGGATATAGCTGTAAAAAATAGACATTCGGATGAGAATTGTTGTCTGTATAAACAACCACAACATATTTTCCCACAAGAATAGAGCATCCTTGCTTTTATCTGAAATGGTGGTGTATTTTTGCTCTTATTACAAATGAGTGTGAATGAGTACTTGCTTTCATTGGAGTGTGGAAAACTCTTTGCTAGCTGACATCCTCAGTATGGCTTCCCAGCACATTCCACCTGGGGTGTTTCTGTCAGAGTTGCAGTACTGACTATTTTTTCCCCAATTACATTTTAAAGTGTGACGTTCCAGAGGGTGGGCTCGTTCCCAAATCTCTGTACCGAACAGCAGAAGAACTAGAAAATGAAGACCTGAAGCTGTGGACAGAAACCATTTATCAGTCTGCAAGTGTCTTCAAAGGAGCTCCCCATGAGGTAGGGTTACTCTTGGATCCAGCTGTCTGAAGAGTGGTGACTTGACCCGGATTGGCTTAGACTAGGCTTCCTGTCTGGGTTTCTTGGAGCCAGTGCAAATTTTAGCTGATTCATTCTTGGAAAATAATTGTTTAACAGGCTACACTGTTCACATGAAATAATCTTCAAATTTCCAATTCCCGAGGGGTCAGAAAAATTTATCAACTTCTGGTTTATGGAGAAAGAGGTCACAAAGTTAAGATCTTGTACAAGACTTCCACTCAGGTTTCCTTTGTAGCAAGACAGGCCGTGGAGCCAGTTGCGCGCGCACTTGTAAGGGGCAGAGGTGTAGCTCCAAGGGGGTTGGGGGGTGCGTGACGCACTGGGCGTGCACCCCTGTGGAGGTGTGGCAGGGGCAGAGGACGCACCAGTGCACCAGGCACTTTCCCTCCTTGCTACGCCTCTGCTAAGGGGTCAACTTAAACTGCTGTTGTTTCTCATCACCAGTGGTTGAGAACCTAGGATGCCACTCACTGTTCCTGTCATGCTGGAAAGGTAGCAGGGGAAGGGTTCTCTTCTTAACAAAAAGCACATGGTGAAGGGGCAGAACACTAGAAATGAAGCCATACTTTTCACAGATATTAAGCCAATTTCTTCAGCATATTTTATCTACCTTTATATACGTAATCATTAGAGAAATACCTGAGGCACCTACTCAGTCTTTCTAGCACTATTTCTTGAAAGATCAGTGTAGCCCCTAGTTGGTGCTGCTTGGATGGAAGACCATTAAGGAAGTTCAGGGCTACTACACAGAAGCAGGCAGTCAGAGACCACCTCTGTTGGATTTGATAGCACTTTTCTGCTACCAAAAGTGAAAACTGGCATTATGTGTGCTATAAACATGGTTTATGGAAATCATTTGGTGCTCTTGGATTGCCTTGATTGTATTACTGAAATAATGTAATGCCTTACAGAGTTGGGTACGGAAACAATTAACCTCCTGTTGCATTTGCTTACGAGATAGTACTATAGTGGATAAAGACAATGATGTAGGGTTTGTTACAAGTGAAATCTGACAGTGGGCTGTGCTGGTGGTGCTTCTCATCTGCCATCTCTGCATTGGCAAAGCTTCTAATGTTATCTGTTTCCCCTCTAGATTTTCATTCAGATTGTGGAAGCTTCCTCTGTGATCACTTGGGATTTCGATGTTTGCAAAGGTGACATTGTCTTTAACATCTATCACTCTAAGAGAGCACCACAGCCTCCTAAAAAGGACTCCCTGGGGGCCCACAGCATTACCTCTCCTGGTGGCAACAATGTTCAGCTGATAGACAGAGCCTGGCAGTTGGGACGGGACTACAGCATGGTGGAGTCTCCACTCACCTGTAAGGAGGGGGAGAGTGTCCAGGTGAGCAAGACATAGTCCGTGGTTTGGCCTCTGACAGAATGCCCTCTGAAAGTAGTGCACGCCAGACAGTAAAAATCCCTGTCCCAATCACTGATCAGTTTTCTGATGAGACTAGTGGTACAGCTTCATTGATCTGGCTACTCTTGAGGCTGCTCTGGAAAGTACAGGTGGTCCAGAATGGGTTTGGCTCAGGTCCTAATAGGGACCCCATGTAACACTGGTACTCTGCCAGCTGCACTGTCTCCAGATGGATCTTGGTCAAGGTAGGTTGCCAGTTTCAAGCAAACTGCTAAATATATATATGTAACAAAGTGATGTGGAGTCTTCAGAAATAAACTGACTGATCAGCATCTTCATCTGAAGTTTGCCATTTGAGTGCCTCTGACAGGAAGGCTCTGCGAGGACAGCATGTCTCGAGCCTCCCCCTTGCCCCCGTCTGCTGCAGCTAGTCTTGCACTTTCTTCTGCCCATGCCCCGATGGAATTCCAGTCTTCTGTTCCATAGGTGAATGTTCCGACATCCGTGCGTACAGTCTGCTGTTGTGTATGAGGAACTGTCATATGGAGGTGTAATTCTCCTCTTTCTGTTAGGGGAGGAATAGAACGAGGCATCTGATTCCTCTGAAACAGCATAGGGGGAAAACCTCTTTTCTCAGAGGTTTCTATGTGCAACCCAATTTCACTGTTTGAATTCCCATGGCCATCCTGGCATTGAGGCATTATATATATGTATATATAAAATAGTGCTAGATGGGCCCCAAGAATCCTCACTAAAGTAGAAGACATGTATTTGATGCTTTTCAATCCTGTCTTTGACTACTTCAAATATAAACGTTTTCCTGAAATACTGGGTTTTTTTTGAAGGAGGAGTAGTAGTTTGGATTTATATCCCCCCTTTCTCTCCTGTAGGAGACTCAAAGGGGCTTACAATCTCCTTGCCCTTCCCCCCTCACAAGAAACCCCTGTGAGGTGGGTGGGGCTGAGAGAGCTCCGAAAAGCTGTGACTAGCCCAAGGTCACCCAGCTGGCCTGTGTGGGAGTGCACAGGCTAATCTGAATTCCCCAGATAAGCCTCCACAGCTCAGGCGGCAGAGCTGGGAATCAAACCCGGTTCCTCCAGATTAGAATGCACCTGCTCTTAACCACTACGCCACTGCTGCTCCTTGAGGACCATGTGAATATTTCTTGAACTGAAGTTAATGTGAGGTTCAGATGAAGAAGAATCTTCCATATGCATGCCGTACTGGTTTAACCCTTGCTGCTAAGATTAGTGTGTTACAGGCAAAGAGAAGGAAAACCCCCAATATTGTACACATACCATCGGTGGCTGTGAGGCAAGTAATCAGAGGCCAGATTTTCAAGAAATCAAGACAAGCCCCAGGGTGTCCAGCCAGTCTCTCTTAAAGGGATGCGGAGATCTATTCACGTGGGCAACCCCACAACTGCTAAGTTGAATCTTGCTAGCAATCTGTTCCCCTGTGATAGTGTTGCCCCATAAGAGGTGGCTTTCTCTTCATCCTGAGGCACAGACAAGAGCCTTCAGCAGCTATTTTTTTTCCTGTGGTTGCTTTCAGGGGTCTCACGTGACGAGGTGGCCTGGCTTCTACATTCTCCAGTGGAAATTCCACAGCATGCCTGCCTGTGCTACAAGCAGCTTGCCACGTGTGGATGACGTTCTAGCATCCCTGCAAGTCTCATCTCATAAGTGCAAAGTTATGTACTACACAGAAGTGATCGGGTCAGAAGATTTCAGGTATTGTTTTTGTGGTCTTAACAAGGGCAAAGTCCTGTAAAAGGAAACCACCCCCCCCCCCCTTGGCAATAAACAAAGCTGTGAAGGACTTGCCTAGACTCGCAATAAAGCAGCAGTTCTCAACCTGGGGGTTGGGACCCCTTTGGGGGTGGAACGACCCCTTCACAGGAGTCGCCCTAAGGCTCAGTGTTCTCCATCTGTAAAATGGATAAATGTTAGGATTGGGGGTCACCACAACATGAGGAACTGTATTAAAGGGTCGAGGCATTAGGAAGGTTGAGAACCACTGCAATAAAGTATCATGTTAGAGTCTGCCACTTTAATTGCTGGTGGTTTTCCTTGGGGCCTTTTCGGTGGGAAAATGTGTGAATCTTCAGAGGACGAAGGACGTGACTAATAGCTTCTGTAGACTACACCTCTCTGTTGCTGAGTGGTTCAGCATCCGTAACCCCTTATGTGTCACATCACTGCATCTTTGCTTCCCATCCTCTTCATTTTAAAGTCTCTCACCTAGCTTGCCATTGTTCCATTCCATTTACAAAGCATCTGCATTTCACAAGAATTCTAACTTTTCTATAGTTGTAATGGGACAAGCATGGATTGGGTTCCTTACTTTGAATTCTGCATTGAGTACATACTCATTGTATAATATTTGTACAAAGGCTTTCTCCAGAACGGAATGATTTGCCTACATAGTTACATATACTCTCATTTCCAAAAGAAGTCCAAACTCTTTTAAGTTCAGTAAACCTGGCAAAAATGGGGGTGTCAGAAAGCTACAGAAAACTAAGGACCATAAGTGATTGGTATTGTCATGACAGAAGGGAGGTCTTGTTCATTCAAAGCTGGGCTAGTCCTGCTTCTCATTTCATAAAAGTGGCCATACCTGAGTTTTCGGGCTTTGTTGCTGTCATAAAAGCCAGAATGGTGTTTCAAAGGAGTCCAGATTGTCACAACCAGGCTCTATATTATACATACCTGTCAGATTACTCTCAGAGTGGTAGCTGTGGAGAATATCCCAGACCAGACCATATGAGAAGCTGGTTAATGGTACAAGCTGTTTAAAGATGCCCTTGCCATCTTGATGTGAGGAAAGGAACCATTTAGGCCAGTGATGGCGAACCTTTTTGAGACCGAGTGCCCAAATGGCAACCCCAAACCCACTTATTAATCACAAAGTGCGAACACAGCAATTCAATCTGAATACTGAGGTTTTAGTTTAGAAAAAATGGTTGGCTCCGAGGCGTGCATTACTCAAGAGTACGCTTGGTGGTAGTCGGTGGCTTTGCTTTGAGGCAACCATGCAACTCTTCGAACGGGTGAATCCCGACCGTAGGAGGGTTTACTCAGAAGCAAGCCACATTGCCAGCAACCGAGCTTACTCTGAGGTAAAGGATCGTGCTTTAGTTCTTTGCATGAAAATCAGTGGGGTTTAACAGCGCTTAACAGGGTTACCTATACTGCTTCCCCAAAACTAGGTCTTAGGTTTAATGCTAATAATCGAGCCCAGCAGCCCAGGCCAGCTTATATGTGGGGGGGAGGGGCAATTTCCCCCCCACATGATGAACTCTGTTTGTGTGTGCCCACAGAGAGGGCTCTGAGTGCCACCTCTGGCACCCGTGCCATAGGTTCGCCATCACTGATTTAGGCAGAAAGGTCACAAGGGGCCTTGCCCTTGGCACAAAGTATTGCATTGAAGTCTCAGTTTCCTCCAGCCTCTTAAAGGAAGAGTGGTACCCCACCTTGGCCACTTCTGGTGTTCCACTTCAGACATTCAGCCAGGCTCATCACTGTCTTTTGGAGAAGTTGGTTGGTCAAACCAGTTTCAGTATTTGGCAAGAAATGGTGGTGTTATTCATGAAAATCAAATGCAAATGTTAATATTTTAAATAATTTCTTGAATCTGGGGGTGAGCTGGAGGTGAGGAAAGTAACACTTTATTCACTTTTCCCTGGCTATGTAAAGAATGCCTTGGATATCAAGCATTGAGAAGGACAGTAGCAACACCAGAGATTTGAATGGTGTCTTGCCTTCAGATCAGGTTTTGGTGAAGTGAGAAACAAAACCCTGTGTGCTGAGTGCTCTGCAGGGGCTACACGCAGTGGTGGCGAACCTATGGCACTCCAGATGTTCATAGACTACAATTCCTGCCAGCCCCTGCCAGCATGGCCAATTGGCCATGCTGGCGAAGCTAAATGGGAATTGTAGTCCATAATTCTGGAGTGCCCTGGAAATTCCTGCGTCGACTAGAGGAATGGGAGAGGAGACAAGAGGGTGGTCTTGTGCTCAGTATGAAATAAGAAACCCTTCACTTGATTCACTATCTAAAGAATTTGAGGGGATGGTGATCCTTCTGTGCTGGACATCAAAGGAATTATTCACTGTAATCTGATGGGCCCTGAGTGAAGCTGAAACAACTGGCATTCTAGAGATGCACAAAATAGCTCTCATCCCTAACACGTCTCTATTTATTTGTTTGTGCATCTCTCTCTTTTTCTGCAGAGGGTCCATGAGCAGCCTTGAATCGAGCCACAGTGGATTTTCTCAGCTTAGTGCGGCTACAACCTCTTCCAGCCAGTCTCACTCCAGCTCCATGATTTCCAGGTAGTGCCACAGCCGACAAAAAGCCAAAGGATAAGATGGCTGGACCCTCGTCTGTGGAGGCCAACCACAATGCAGCATAATCATCAGTGACAAATTGCAAAAAAACAAACAAAAAAAATCCCGACATCAACAGTGGAAGGCCTTTTTATAGATAGTAAAGTAGCTGTTTGCATTTAAACGTAATTGTTTTGTTTGAACTAGGTCTGAAAGCGAGTGTGTCTAAACTCAGTAGCCATAATACTTTCCTAACATGCTTGCACAACCCTAACTTGGAATTGCAAGGGCTGTTTTGGAATGTCAGAAACAAGTAATCAATGTATTGGTTGAGAACTTAACCTTTAAAAACTAACACCCTACCAGAAATCCTGTAGTGCATTAGAAAACAGAAACTAATCTGAGGCTGCTACCCATGATGCTGAGTAGAAAAAAAAAAGTTCTCCCTTCCTGCTTGCTTCAAGCTCCCCTCCCGTATTAACTGCCCTCTGTTAATGCCTGGGAGAGTCAGTGGTTGGATGCTTGATATTTCAGTAAGGGCCAGCTGGTGACTGGCTGAACTTTTTACCTAGCTTTGTTACAGATGCATGCTGCCCTCTGCTGAGGAAGAGGAGCAGGCTCTCACAGGCAGCCATTTTGACACACAGCTTTTTTAGTTGATCACTTCATTAAGGCCATATGCTAGCTTTGGGCATTGAAAGATTTTTTTTTCAGCCTTGAATGTACATTTCTGAGCACTGTTGATGGGGAAGAAGAGGGTTGAGCAGGCTCTCCTCAAATCAGCCTCAAGGCTGGCCCGACATTGAATTCTCGGGTTCAGTTATTTCTCTCCCTCCCTCCCTCCCTCTCTCTGTCAATCCCTCTGTTTTGCAGGGGGGGGGGAGGGAGAGATGCACATCAACACAACATGCGCACACTTTTCACCCTCAACAGGCATTCCACTGGGGATCTCCTTTTTGCCAGGAGTTGGTTAGAGAAAGGAATGACTGCAACAATTCTTCTTTTCCTATTCTCTTTGACGACCCCCTCCCCCAACAACACTGGGCAAAAGTTATCCCACTGCAGGGATGGCTAGGGCTACCGAGCTTTTAAATATCTTCCATCCTCAAAGCACGTGCCGACTTTACACGCCGCACTCACCTCCTTAGCAGGAGCCTGAAATAAAGTCCCAGCGAGTTAGGCCAATGAGTATTTTTTACGCAGAGGCTGGCCAGAGCTTGAAACTTGTCATGTGTTCAAGAGGCCTCAAGATCCAAGCTGTTCAGTTGGTTGGAGAGCAAAGGAGTTCCCAAAGTGACCAGTAACTGCTGAATTGTCTCCACACTGCCCCCCACCCACCCCCTGGCGAACAGAACTGCCTCAAGTGAAGAGCCCTTCTATAAAGCCGTCTGGGCCTGGAAACTCTCTAATCGGGCAGCTTGTAGAACATAATGGTGATGGTATTTCCTTTTGAAAAAGTAAATGAACAGCAAAATGCAACTTGTAACTGGAAGATGAAGAGGATTTGCTTTGAATCAGGGTATGAAAAGGTTTTTACTGGTTTTAAAAGGAAGTCAACTAAAATATTTTCCTTTTAAACTGGGCAACTAACAATTACCCTTTTAAAGTATTGAAGGTGCTGCATTCTATGGATTGGCTAACTGGCGTTGGGGGGAATCCAGATAGTTCTTATAACCACGCACAGGCTAAGTTCCTCCTCCTACTGTTGAGGTAGTTAGATGCCAGTTACCTTCAGTAGCAGTTTTGATCCTTGGTATTCAGGCATGAGCATAGCGCCATGTGCTTAACCTTGTAGTTAAGGGTCCCCGGTGCCCCACTTCAAAAGGGCACATCCTCTTTCCCACTTTTAAGGGCTCTGTCTTGAAAGATGGTCCCTTCTTTCTCTCTTTCTCTCAGATGGCGATTTTGCTGACAGCTGTAAAGAAACTTCTTCATTCAACAGTCCACATCTGCCCAGAAATGTCTGGCTTTGTAGAGCATTTTCTCTCTCTCTCTCTTTTTTTTTTTTTTGAGTTGCAGCCAGTTCTCCTGTCTGAAGATCTCTTATGTTTGCTCAGAAGTGTCCCTTGGGGGATACTGTTTCTCTAGAAGTCTAATGCATCTTTCAGAGCTCAAAGCACAAACACTTGAGGGGCTCCATACAAAAGCAAGTCCTGACTTCTTCTCTTTTTTTAGCGATGTGCCATGGCAACTGCGATCTGACTAACCCCCACCCCACCCCCCTGCTCTTCTCCTTAGTGTTTTTCAGTTACTGCTGTGCTTTCCCTTTCCTGCCAGAACTGACAATTCTGCTGGCCCTTCTTCCCGTGAACTTTATTTAGCAATGTTGTTCCTGCCAAACTTTCTCTACATTCATGAACTTCATATCAGTTTCTGTAAATGTTTTGTAAACATATTACCTCAATCTTGGTAATGAGATAACGGTCTTTAAAAGATTTTTTTTTAATTTGTATCAAAAATAAATGTGAACTGTTTTGGGGGGAACCGTCTGAATGCTTACTTCTCGACTTGCTTTGGAAGAGGGAGCTTCTCCTAAGGTGTGGAATGAAATGGGGCAAAAAGAGAGCTCCGAGTATTGCACTTTTCAGGCACGGGGCAGGCAAGAATTCTAGTCTTCAGAGGAATCTACAATTAGGATGCTTTCAGATGAAGAATTTGGGGTGTGTCCAGGTATACTTATTCATTAAGCCATTTCATCACTCTGTTGGCCCCTGTACTTGATCATCCCTGTTTGTCCAGAGGAGAGTGTGCCTCAGCATAACATGGCGTAGTCCAAGACAGCTCCTTCCTCCCCTTCCATACCTCTTTTCTGTGCTTCTTCCTCTGTTTTATAGATAGCACTCTTGGCTTTATTGCTAAGAGGCAGAATTATTTCTTTTAAAATTAATGTTGACAAACAGGGGATCGACTTTGCCATCCTAAGCAGTTACATTATTTTAAGCCCACTGATTTAGAAGGGTGTTATTCTGCATAGGATTGAACAGTAGGGAACTTAATCTCAACCCTTCCAGCAGGCACACGAGCTGCTGGTTTAATTTAGTATCCAAACGGTCATCTCCTTTCAGTCACATCTAAATAACCTGTTTCAGTGCCCATAAGGCAGTGATGGTGAAGCTTTTCGAGACCGAGTGCCCAAATTGCAACCCAAAACCCACTTATTTATCGCAAAGTGCCAACACGGCAATTTAACCTAAATACTGAGGTTTTAGTTGGCTCCGAGGCATGCGTTACTTGGGAGTAAGCTTGGTGGTAGTCGGTGACTTTGCTTTGACGCAACTGTGCAACTCTTCCAACAAGTGAATCATGACCCTAGGAGGGTTTACTCAGAAGCAAGCCCCATTGCCAGCAACCAAGCTTACTCCCAGGTAAAGGATTGCGCTTTAGTTCTTCGCATGAAAATCAGTGGGGTTTAACAGCACTTAACAGGGTTACCTACACTGTTTCCCCAAAACTAGGTCTTAGGTTTAATGCTAATAATCGAGCCCAGCAGCCCAGGCCAGCCTAGATGTGGGGGGGGAGGGGGGGCACTGTTTGCGCGTGCCCATTGTTTGCACGTGCCTACCCGTGCCATAGGTTCACCATCGCTACCATAAGGTAAGAGTGTCTGCATTAGCCAGAGTGAAGAAGTTTATATTTATTTTTATTTATTTTTCAAATTTAAGTTCAACGCTGGGAGGGGTATTCATTGCATTCAGTTTGGTCTCTTCACTTTTACCAGCTGAGTTGCGATGCTAAGGAAGGAACCGCTGGGCTAAGCTGGCCCCTACCAGCTGAGTTTCTGCTTCAAGAATTAAGTTTTATAGAATTGGCACGCTGTAGTTGCTTACAAGGGCCAGCCTGGTTCCAGGACTCACTGTCTCAACGTGAGTTAAGACAAAGGTACGTAGTACTACTTTTGTAATTTTGTCACCTTCCTGCTCTTTAAGATGCAGGCGGGGAAGCAGACAGGTAACCTTTTCTTTAGTTAGGAGGGAGCCCCCTCCCCAATCTATTATCAGTCTTTCTGCAACCATGAAGTGTAAAATGCTGTGAGTGGCTATCATGTAAAGCTGAGCATGACTGGCTGGGAAGTAAGTTAACATACCTTGGGAGCACATTCCCAAGAAAACATCTTTGAACACATTTTTCACCAAGGTACAGGTTGCAAAAAGCGGAGGATTGGAATCTGTCTTACCACGTCAAAATGAAAATTAAGATTTTGCACAGCAGTACAATGTACTTGCATCTATGGAGAAACTGCCCCCGGTAGAAAATGCCATATGACAATAGACTGTGGATAGGACCACAGAAGTGATGGATAAAGGCAATAGATTAAGTAGCTGAGGTGGGGCACAGACTGGGAAGTTGAAGCATGGCTGGAGCTGGAAAATTAGGTTCATGTCAATAATTTCTTTTGCGCTGTCCCTCTATGACTCTTAATGTGAAACTTCAGCGATACTCTGGTGTCCATTGCTCTTTCCAGTACATACCTCTGTATACCTTTTGTTTCATCCAAAGTAACATCTCCCGCCTTAGAATTTTGGTTCATGTAGGTCAAAGGAGGCTCAAAACTCCTCCTGAGAAAAAGTTGCAAGCATTTCTATGACTTTTTCCCCTTTGTACATTTTAAAGCACTGTGAACTGATCTAATTTGCACAAAAAGTAAAATCTGTTACAAAGGGTATCGGCCCCTGTTTCTCTCCTGTTTTAATGCATTAAATGGCAATGTACAGCAATGAGCGCTAATGAAATAGCCTACTGCAGTGATCTGATTCCTTGTTGCCATCTGCTGATCCCACCCAGCAGTCGATCTAGCGCAGCTGGTTTTGATGAGCTCTTAGAGTTGCTTCACAACTTTTTTATTTTTTAAATTAATCTCATTCGCCTTATACTGAAATAGTGGCCAAGGCTTAATGGTTAATGTTTAAATGAAGGTTTGAACCCAGGTGATTTTCTATAGTTGTACAAAATAATTACATCTAGAACTTCCCTGTTGGAAAACTACATGTATGCAGCAATTCAGAAGGAAATGCATGTTTGTCTGTTACGAAGCTATGATTGGTGCTAACACTAGTTGTATCCACATGTAGTAAAAGATCTGTATGTTTGTCATGTCTGGAAATGGGGAAATGAGCTTGTGAAAATGGCCTAAATGATACAATTTCTATTTTAACTTCAAGTAACCTGATTTTACAGAAAAGTGATCAAGGGCTGTTTTGCAACTATGGAATTCCTTTTCCCTGTTAACTTGCCAAAGCTTGTATATGAGTATCTTCCAGAAGCAACGTAAAACATTCTAGTCTTGGACTGAATTTAAATTGGGACACCTTATTACATTTTGAATTCTTTAAAAAGTATTGTTTTAAACCTTCAAGGTAAGGTGAAATTTAAATTCAAATTAATTGCCAAAGTTGGTTTTCTCTTCTTTCACCGTCCCTTAAAAAAGCATCCTTTTCCCCAGGCTCTCAGCCTCCACTCTGTTTAATATTCCAGTTCCCAATGGATTGCCCTACTTAGCTGCTTATCCCTCTCTCCCAACAATGCAAAAAAAATTTTCTTGTTCAATAAACACCCCAAAAGGAACATTGTCAGCCCAACTCATTAACTGGCACTACTCTGGAGAGAGAGAGAGAGAGAGAGAGAGAGAGAGAGAGAGAATGTGTATGTGTATGTGTATGTGTATGTGAGGGTGGGGGGGATCTTCCATATTGCACAGACATCCCACACTGTATGAATGTAACATAGATTTTCTGTAGGAGCATCCTTAAACTGTAGAAAAGATATCCAGTGGTCAAAACACAGAGATTTGTTCGTTTTCACAGATCTTCATCTGTCTCCTATGACTAGCAAGCACAGAAAACATAAAAACCAAGAAGGAAACCTGCAAGGATTTATTGGGAGGTTTTTGTGTGTTGCTTTCCTCCACTTTTCTTTTTCTCCTTACAACCACCACATACTCTTTTCTTTCCTGCTTCATTTTCTCTTTCACACTCAACAACCAACATTTCATTGATCTGCCCCCCCACTCATTACCTTTATTCTTTCTTTATGCCCCGCCTTTCCCCTAATAAGGACTGCTTACATCATTCTCTCCATTTTATCCCCAGAACAGCCTAGTGAGGTAGATTGGTTTGAGGGAATGACTGGTCCAAAGTCACCCAGACTTTCATGCCAGAGTAGTGATCAGAATCTCTCAGACCTCCTAGTGACTATACCATGCTGGCTGAGTTTTTCCTCTTTCCTCCTGGCTAGCCTGATTTCGGAAGCTAAGCAGGGTCAGCCCTAGTGTGTACTTGGATGGGAGACAGGTAATGGCAGACTCCTTTGTTCATCTCTTGCCCGGAAAACCCTGCATCACCACATGTAGGCTGTGATTTGATGGCATGCTACACACACATGCACATACAATGGAATGAATATACTGCTACTGGCTGGATTAAATGTATAGATTCTACGTTAACTGTGTAGAGTTGACAGTGGCCACTAGATGATGCTAGAAATCTACTTATATTGATAGCAGTTTTTGCCGCTAGGTGGTGCAGCTGTAATTTTAAAATAGAACAGGAGGGATAATGTGAGATTTCAAACAACCTAAATTTTCATCAAAAGCTGGGACTCACCAGACCTTCAGAATATGATAATGTTTTAAACTGCTTCAAAAAGGTATATTTTCTATTTGCTGGATTTTGTAATCTAAATTCCCAATAGATTCCAGAATTTATTTGTCTTTCAAGCAGTCATACCTTGAAATTGATGACATGCAGAGGTGTAGCTCCGAGGGGATGGGGGGGGGGGTGCATGGCGCACCGGGCCCACACCCCTGGTGACATCCTATGCTTGTATCAATATATCTAATTCTCAGTGTGATGAAATATGTGGATATTTAAATCCAGATATTGGAGCAATGAACAGCCAAGAAAGGGGGGGGGGAGGCTGAAAATTTGGGTCAGGGGGTGGGGGTGGGTAGGAGAAGGAAGCAAGAAATGGGGAATAAAGTATAGGGAGTTTCAAGGATGGGAAAGAGGAGTGGAGAAGAAAATGAGATGCTCCTTGCAACTACTTGCCCATCCCGGTATCGGTATTATTCTGTAACCTAGGAAGGAGTCGTGCTTTATTCTTGACAGAATTGGTGTAGGAAAAAGCTAAATTTTATAAAATGTATGCAGCTGCCCCAAGTTTGCTAACAAACTAAGAAGAGCCTTGTTGGATTTGACTACATGTTCATCTTATCCAGCCTTCTGTTTCTGAAAATAACAGCAAATGTGTGGGGAGAGTATGCTAATGTCATGGTGACAATCTTAGCAGCTTTCCCTGTAATTTTCCCCCAGGAACAGGAAGCTGTCGTTAGTCTTAACAGTCACTGACCATTGATAGACCTATCCTTCATTAATGCAGCAAGTCTCCCTGTAAGCTAGTTGTTATAATTTGGTATTAAAGAAAATTAATAGAACTCTTCACTTGGCCAGACCACACAGAAAATCTGATCATGGGGCATGTTTATGTACATCTGAATTGCAACAATCATGGGGTGCTATGATGTAACCAGTGTGAGAAGTCAATTTCTTCAGCATACTCCGTTCTTTTTCATGGAATGCCACTCCCTCTGATACCAACATTATGGAAAGAAACACTGAGCTCTTTGTGACTGTCACATCATTCAGGTACGCAAACTGATGTTCAATTCTAAAGGAAACAAATCGGAGCCATGCTTATAAACTGCAAAGCTCTGAAAACACAGGACTGTTTCCCTTTTCTCCCCCAGTGCTAGGGATGAGTCTCCCTCATTGGTTCGTAGCCAAAGTACAAGACAGTAATAACCACACAGAACCATCAACAGTGCAAGATACTGGACAAGCTGACCTCAGTTCCCTTTTTAGGAGCTGATGATCAAAATTTGATCTGAGTTAGGTATAATGCATTAATTTGTAATATTTTTCAAGTCTAATTCAAGTTCAGGTAGTCAAATCTCTGATGGTTGTGCAACTTATTTATCATTGAGCATTCATTTTAACATTTAAAATGTAATTACTTCTTACTGGCTCTGCCATCTATTTTTACAGAGGTTGCATGACACCACAGAATAGCTACATTCTGTACAATTATCTGTGCATAAATGGAATAGAATCGACAAGAGGTTCTTGCTTGGCTTCTGGTATGCAGCACTGCATGCACTGCAGAGGAAGGAAGAAGGAAGGTCTACTTCCTTGCAGCTGTAGAAATGGAGGATCCGTTTTTGTTGTACCATTCAGCAAACATGAATTTAGCTTCCTCGGCACCCTACAAGCCTTAGCTAGGGAAAGTGGGGGAATGGCCATCCCAGGCAGGAGTTAACGACAATTGGCTTTGTCTGGTGTCTCGGTCTCTCTGTTGCCCGGCCCTGCCAACTGTTGTATTTAGTAAATGGAAGGAATTCCAAATCAAAATATTAAGTATAAGGCACTCTGGTATAGTTTCCCTTTGGAAAGACATGTAAGGAGCCAACTCCAACTCTTGGCAATGGGAGTCAGGAAACACAGAACTGAAGAAAATATAAGCATTGCCTAAATGTTTAAAAGTTCCTAGCTTTTAGAGTTTCCTTTCTTGATCACTATCAGATTCCTTTCCTTCTTGATCACTGCTAAAGGGGCAGTGGAGGGGGGTATTCATATCTCAGGTGCTTCTTGTGGGATCACTGGAAGAGTCCCTACCCTGATTGAACTACCCCAGCCTTGCCACTGGTGTCGACAACAGCAGCCAGTGCACCTCCTCTTTTTGTGCCCCAGGCCTGCCAGCCTCTGCCAGACACCTGCCCACCTCTCCCCTGGGCTCAAAGGAGCCCCATCGAGGGCAGGGCACACAGGGTGGCAGGCATAGCAGTAAGCTGGGATCTCACCCGGCCATGCTGCCAACAATGGCAACCACCATGCCTCTTCTTCCTGCACCCCAAGACCACCAGCCTCTGCCTCCTGTTGCCCTGAGAGTTGGGTTGGGGGGAGAGACAGATCCAGTCAGAAGTTGTGGGGGGATGAGAGGTAGAGGATAGGCAGATCTGGAAGTTGTTGGGGGTGGGAATTATAGGCAGATCCAAAAGATGGGGGTGAGAGGCATATCAGTCAGGTTGGGTGAGAGGCAGATCCAGAAGTTGGAGGGATGACAGGCAGATCCAAAAGATGGGGAGGGAGAGGCAGAATTGACCTTTTGCAAAACATGACAGTACCTTACTTTTGCTGCTCCTTAGCAGGCAGATGTGAAACTGCTGGATCTCCTCAGACTTCATGCTTTTCATTGCAGTCAGTTGACACATTCACGTGTGCCGTGGCTTTAGGGGATGCGTGTGTGAACTAGGTCATGTTTTCTAGAGTATTTCTGACCCCTGTCCTCTCCTTGCCTGGTCCCTTCCCAACTATGAACATTCTAATCTGAGTGCCACAACAAAGTCAGCACACAGAAGACCCATCTATGTATGGGACAGGAGGAGAACAGTGAAAGTATTCAGAACTGTTATTTCCTTTATCCTCTTGAGGAGGATAGTTGGCACAGCAGGGCTACCCAATTGTTCAGGTAGCAGAGGCCTTTGCATCTTCCGGTGGTAGGAGGTGTAACCTAAGGTCTGAATCATGAAATCCAGGTGAGGGGTGCACTTGGAGGCATAATCTGGTATTCACTGGATCTGAGAATCATACATTTCTCATTGCTTTTGTTGTGTTTCATAGTGCTCAATTTTAATAAGTACTTCAGGTGATAATTTTGCTAATCATAATCATTTAGAGATATCTTTTGTTTTTGCTGATGAAGAAGAAAATAGGCTGGACCAGTATCTAGGAGACCAAGTTTCAAATTCCCACTCTGCCCATGAAGGATTGGTGTGAGGAGGAGGGAGAACTGGGTATGCTGACCTGAGCGCCTTCTATTTTTGAGCTAATACAATGGTACAATTGGCTAAAAATAGGTGATGTAGGTACACCATTGATCACAGTAGTCAAGCCACTGCCCTTTTCTGTATTTTTGCAATTCTGTAATATCTTCTATGAGAGAGGCGATTAAACAAAATGGAGTACAGTTCAAACACTTCCATATTATCCCACGGTTATTTGTGAATGCAATAGGAGAGTTCACCAAAGCACAGAAAAGGTGCCACCCATAATGGTAGTACTGAAGGCATATTAAAAAATTAAGCACAGGAGTAAACTAAGCCAGCTGTATCCCTCTTCCACAGTGGTCCACATCTACCAGTTCCTCAAGCAGTTTTTTCTGGAGATGGAGGAGGAGGAGGAGGACTGGATGGTCATGCTAGATGCCTCCTCAGTGTAAAACAAGCCTTAGTTATTTTTGTGATGACAGAGATATGCCATGGGTAAGTTTTGCTGGTTAGAGGACAGCAGGTGGACCCACAATCTTTCGGAGGACTAAGATCAGCACTGAGCAGAATCCTGTTCTAAGGAGGTCATATGAAAGCTTCAAATGGACAGAGAGAGCATGAAATTCCTCAGCCACAAAGCACAGCATTTGGAAAAGGGGGGGGGCTCTATTTAAGGCCTTGGCTGGCAAACAGCCTTCACTGTAGCAGACTTGAGACTCTTGATGAGCAAGAAGGGATCACAGAGCATAGAGAATCCAGGCGGCTTAGATCCTACCTATGCAAATGGTTTAATGTCTTTTGCATTTGCCCATTTCTACTTCATTGTGCACTGTATAAAACAGGCAAACTCCCCAAAGATAAAAATGACCATAAGAAGTATGTATTTTGTATTTTGCATGTATTTTGACTGGTAGACAGAAAGTCCTCTCTTGCCTTCCTTAGATGACTTTCCTAGATCATGTTCCAGATGGAAACCATAGTACTAGCTTACATTTTTAAAAATAGGTTCTTAACAATTGTGCTCTTTTCCCCACCAGAGGGTCACTGTTACCTTGCTTTCAAGGTTTTTCTTTGCAGTTAAAAGCCTCATTTTTAAAAGCAACACATATATCTTCTTGTTTCTCCTTCAAGGAAAGTATTTCTTTTTAAAACCTCCAGAATGAGCAAACATTGGATGGACCAGAGTTTAGCAACTGGGACATAAAGAGATAATTAATGATGCTTTCAATTCTTTAACAAAGCAAATAATGGCTCCTGGTTGCTCACCTGTCAATTGAATTTAGTTCAGGGAGTTCTCCCCACCCCCACCGATTTATTGGAGCTTTGATCTCTTGTGCCTGAGGCTTCCCCCGGACAAACATAGAACATGCTACATTGCTCTCATGCTACACTGCTGAGCTGCTCGCCTCAGGTTCCTGTTTTGCATCCACTCTGCTCCAACTTCAGTTTAAATGCTGAAATGAAAACTACCTCAATAAAGTGCAGGCAACCTACAAGCACATTGCTAGATTGAAGCAAAGTAGCCTATTGTGGGACTAGTTTTTCTGTCCAGTGCCACTCACCTGGAATTCTGAATCCACAACTGAAAGTCTGAGAGTGGACAGAAGAGCTGAATTTTAGAAGCATACCTGGAGGAGGAAATCAATGAACCCAGTATGAATAGAAAAAGGCAGCCCGTCCAGAATGCCACTAAATCCCAAGTACCAGACTCTGTATGGCTGCCATTAATGATGCATTGATGATTTGGATCAACTTTCCATTGATCCAAATATATCAATTGTTATTTTGTAGATAGCGGACAGTCTAACCACAAAAAATGCCATGCTCTGTGAAGGTAACCAGGGTGGCTATTCAGCTTTCTGTGCCAGAGGATGCCAAACTGATCCAAAAGGCAAACATCTGCTAGCCAGTATTCTTTTAAAAATTTACATTATTTACAGTTCTACTACTTTTTTCACTGAGATTCAAAATGTAAGTCACCAGCAACATTATTACATTGGTCTAGGATTACAGAAATCTGAAACCAAGCAGAAATCTGAGACAAAGTTAAAACGAAGAATATGTTAAACGATGCAGAAATTACATAATAACGTAACACGAACAAGAACAGACGGCTTGTACAATACGTTGTGATACAGTCCACAATCCCATTCTGTTATAGTATAGCACTAATACCTGGAATGCTCTCCGGAATAATCACATTTTACCTCGTTTGCAGAATACCAGAAGAGTGGGAACTTTCCTGAGCTCATTAGACAGGCCATTCCTTAAAATGGAGACCAAAGGACCAAGAAGATAAAAGAAGAGTTGTATTTGGATACTTAGACAACACACATTTAAACTACTAATGGTTAAAATGCATAAGGGATTCCTGAATGTCTGTGGTAGATATTTTCAGGACTTGGACTAGGGCTGAAATCAGTCCTTGATTTCACCTCAGGTTTCATTTCAGCTTCCTTTCTGGCAGAAGCTTCATGTGTCATGAAAATAGTTGTTTGGTGGCTAAATTCTGCCCAGTGCAACGTTGTTTAGTAACAATGAACTGTCACACAGGCTGCTATCATTTTCTCACAGAAAATCAGTATATACTCTACAGGGGCGGGGGGGGGGGGACCCCTGCAATTGAAACAATCATTCCCTACATTCAAACCTCAGCCAAAGGCAAGCAGATGGAAACCAAGCTCATAAGAAACCATGCAGGCTTAAGAGAGGACCAGCCCTTATCTTTCACAGCTTTGATAGTGGAGAGGAGAAGCCAGCAAGCGGGATTAGCAGATAAGGACCTCGGCCATGTGTACTCAGCTCACCCCATCCATTCAAGTACATTATGTAGGATTAGAAAACCCAAGGCAGCTCAAGCATGGAGCCATGTGCCCTCACGTGAGGTAGTGTTTTAAAGCCCTTGTAGTTTCCAGGAAAGGCAAGAGAAGGACAATATTTACACAAGATAGTAGATGCAAAAGGAAGGGATTAGGATAATGGTATTACACACACACACACAAAATAAAGCAATGGGGTCATGTGCTCTGGCAGTTTTTCTAATGTGCTCAGCCCTCAGCTATCATTTACTTTGGATCTCAGCGGCGGCCATTTAGAAACTCTTGCCCCTCTCCCCCATTCCCCATCTTTGCCGTTCATGTACCAGACAGAACTGAGACCAGGCGTGTTGTGATTATACATTTTGCAAGTTACACAAAAAGCACCGTCAATACACTGGAATAATTAACATTCAATATTTGCCGGTGATCGTTGCTGGAAAGATTCTGTCAAAGGAAAATTATTATTAATAAAACCATAGGATCCAGCAATCTCGCTATAAAGGAGGGTTGGTAATTGAACAGTTTGATTTAATTACTTCAGAAGTCTTCTCTGGGGAGAATGACACAGCAGAAGAAAAGCTATACCAAGACAGGGGGCGGGAACCAAAACCAGAACAATCCAGCATAGTTTTTGACAGAGTTGGAATGCAATTTACCAAGTGAAATGATTGACCTGACATAAAATATCAGAGAAGAAATGAGGGCAAGATTTTTCTGTCTCTCTCTCTTTCTCAATTTTGTCCTCAAGGCCAAATATCCATAATGGCCTCAACAATGACGCACAAAAAACCATTTGTATTTCTGAAGTTAAGGATGACGGCTCAGCGAAAGCAGCTGGCTTTACAGGTTTACTTTTTAGGAGGGTTTGAGGCAGAAATTGCTCAAGGTCCAACTCCAAACTGACCTTCAGAATCTTGTATTCTACAGCAACCATTCCTAACTTCTACCTTTATCTTCCAGCCTCTTTCAACTTTTGTAGTACTTTGGTATAAAAATCCAGTGTTAAGTAGAATCTGGCTATACCTTTTTCAACCTAAAGATGAAAGGAGATTTGAGAATTCATCCAGCATTTCCTGGACTATCTTTGTTCTAGAATGCTCTGCTTGGGTCCCAGTGCCTTTGGGACAGAACTAGGTCGGCACCACAACCTGAGTGGAGAGTTCTAGAACAAAAACAGTTCAGGAAATGGTGGATGAATTCTCAAATCTCTTGTCACCTTTAGGTTGAAAAGGGGTTAGGACCAATTCTCAGTTTA